>NC_140488.1:26999189-27621689 GCF_964271855.1 Acomys minous | reverse complement strand
ATAATACATAATGAATTAGCAAATAAGCACTTAATTGCTTATAATGATTGGTTTGTTTGTGATTATAGGCTAAATATATTTTACAAGTTGTATGCTACAAATCAATCCTGAATACACAGAAAATTTTTTGTAAAGTAACACTGTTTTCTATTCTTTCCTGTGTAAAGACAAATACAAGAACAAATTGTTACCTAATAATTCTCTCATAAAATACACGGAAAATACCATTTTCAATTTAATAAATGTACTGCATGGATGACCCTTCAGTAGATATGGTTTTTAATAGTTCTATGGACCAGTATTTGCACTTAAGACACTGATGACTACATATCTATTCTTGAATTTAAAAATAGTGAGTTTTGTTAAATTAAAACACAAATTGGCGTAATCTATGAACTTATTTCAAGAGGAAAATCAATCTTAGAACATCATTGTTTCCTATATCAAAATATTGGTGCTTTGAGTTCTATAGGTTTGCCAAAGATTACTGTAAATCAAACCTTCATCTTGGTTATATATTCCTGTAAACAAGGAATAAAGTACACATTTATGATTAGTTTCTATAAGTAATAAAGAAATATATATATAATTTTTCAATATTCATACTATAACACCAGGCATGAGAAGAAAAACTTAATAATCCACTTGCTCACTTTTAATTTGCCTAGGCAATATTGTTAAAGTGGTGACTATTCCAAAGAAGATTTTACAAAAATAAAATTAATATTGAATAATTAGCAGCATATTATAATAAGAATGTAACTGGAAATTCTCAAAAATAAGTATAACCTTAGAGAGACATTTTGGTAACAATATCTTTAGTAATTTGCTGAATAAAGTTAATTACAGGTCATATGAAAAAAATGATAATACAACATCAACATACTATTGTGTAAACAAGAAAAGTTTTTACTTTTTTGTCTGTTCAGAATAAAAACAAGTAGTGAATATCTATTTACTGAAGTGCTTCACTGAGTGAAGGCTTAGAAGGTCAACTTTGGACAGAGACTGGAAAAGATCCAATGATTCTGATCATTGCATCTGAGGACAAGAATGACTGTAACAGTGCTAAGACTGCAATGGCTATCCAGAATCACACAGCGGAGCAATAACAAATAATGGGACAATGGTATACTTGCAGGGAAAATCATGAGCACTTGTTTCTCACTCAAAATGTCAATCCATCTTCCAGCAAGGCATGGTGTTGAGATTCCCCGTAGGTCCAAGAAAATTATTGAGCTTTCCAAGTTTATACACACAAAACTATGTGAAGAGAAGTGCTACCTGCTTGGAAAGTATTTCCCTTTAAATGTTGCCCTCTGAATTCTGAGATTTGAAGCTTGAGAAGCTGTATGGTTTTGTGGTCTTTTAAAGAGAGCCAAGAGGAAACACTGAATCCATTGTTTGGCAGACAAAAGGATCAGTTGCTGCCTATAAATCGATTTCAAAGAGGATACAAATAAACAATTGAATGAGGAATTTACAGGATTGAGAAATTCAGCCTCAAGGCTCAGTAGTTAGATTGCTGCTTTAGAAGAGAAAGTGGCTCTGATTCCCAGAACCCACATCAAGTAGCTTTCAGCATAGCCATCTGTTCTGCTCCAAGAAATACTTTTTTCTCTTCTTTTTTCATCAAGTAACAGTGCACAGTGAACATACGTACATATATACATTCTTTAAGTCCCAAAAAGGCATGTCCTATGAAAGTCTTCACTTACCAGGAGATTGGGATAGATGTGAGGACATCCTACTGAGACTGTAGGTTAGAGAAATATAGATGGGGAAATAGGAGGATCCAGAGGGTCTCAAAAACCTACAGGAAGAACATCATGATGGGTGGATTGGGGCCCAGGGGGTCTGCTCAAACTATTGCGCTAACCAAGGACAATACATGCAGTAAATATCGAACCCCTACTCAGATCTAGCCAATGGTCAGGACATTCTCCACAGTTGTGTGGAGAATAGGGACTGACTGAAACATCAACTCTGGTGCCCCATAATTGACCACTTCCCCTTAGTGAGGAGGCCTGGTGGCACTCAGAGAAAAAAATAGACAGGCTACCAAGATGACACTTGATAGCCTATGACCATATAGTGGGGGAGGAGGTCCCCCTCGGTCTTAGACCTAGGAGAGGGTAATAAGGTGAAAGTGGGAGGGAGGGAGGAACGGAAGGATACAAGTAACGGAGTAACAATTTAAATGTAATCTGAATAAATTAATTAAATTATTAAAAAATTAAAAAAATAGAATTTCAAAGTCCTAAATATCTACAATATCTTAACTTTAATCCCTTATAAAATCAAAAGCAAAATGCAACTCACATATTTCCTGACATTATCTGCACCGATGAAATGAACTAATTCAAGACACATAAAATGCAGATTTATTGGGAACAGTTCTCTGTGGGTTCACCATTCCCAAGTAAAGGGCCAGGGAAACCACTGTGCAAGGGGAGACAGAAAAACAGAAGCTGGGCGGGGGGCGGGGGTTAGAGGTGGATAGATGTGTGTAATTTGAATAGGCTGCTTCAGCATTGAATGTGGCATAATGAAGTCACTGGGATAGTCAGGAGTTCTGCAGTTGTTAGTTCATTGGTACATACACAGATTTGTTAGTGCCAGATTAGTGAATCCATCACATTTTTCTTGATGTAATATTACTACATTCATTTGAACCCAATTCATATTAATAAATTGATATGTAAATCTTTTTACTTTTAAGAGCACATTCTATATCAATATTTGACTCATAGGTGGTACTCATTATGCACAAAAGGTACAAAGTGATTCTATCTCTACATTTGTACTAAAAAAATGGATCAAATTATACTTGTAGGATACCACCTCTCAGGTCAAAGCAAAGCCTGGAAAACAGCTGTTTTACACAATATGGAATAACTAGAAGCAAGCCTCAGTTTAATCTCAGTGCTTGGTGTTCATCAAACTGTACATAATTAATGTATACAGTTTTGTAAGTTAGGCCATGGTTTAGCCATCACAATACAGTTAATGAAACACATGTATCACTTCTAATTATTTCCTTGTGTTCATTTTACTTGTTTATATTTCTATGCTAATAATATTTGTTATGAGATTTGCCCTACTAATAAAATGTATTGTCAAATATCTGTTGCTAATTATAGGCCCTATGGTTTACTAATCATCACTGAAACTCTCACATCTTTGATATGTGTAAGTTTATGCATAATGAATAATGATCCTCCTCCGCACATTCCTTGGTAACCACTTTTCTTTGTGTAATTCTTTTATTTAGACTATTTTAATTGTTCAATTAAGAGATATTAGGCTATGTTTGTTTTTCTTTTATAATCATTTGGATTATAAATATATTTCATCTCCTTCCATGCTGCCATATATGGTACAACCTTATTATTCTGTAATGTAGGAAATATTTCACTTATATTTGTATACCATATTTTTAATCTATTTACCTTTTGATGTTGTGTTGTTTCTATGGCATGAATATTATATTTAACTTGATTAAATAGAAGAATACAAAAAACTCTTATATATACTTTAAAAAATTTTTTACAGAAAAGACCCCAAATAGCCAAATTAATCCTGATTAAAGTGAACAATATATCAACACACGTGATCTCAAGTTAACCTACAGAAGCACAATACTAAAACCATCCATTTGAATTTGACAGACTTGTGATATACACTGCAGGAAAAGAAACATCTTAAACAAATGATATTAGAAAACTTGCATATATAGATGGAGAATAATGAGATTTAAACCTCAGTTCTCACCCTGCACAAAATTAACTTCAAAGAAAGCAAAGATCTCTCAACACAACACCTGAAACTCTGAAAGTGCTAGAAGAGAAGGCACAGAATATGCTACCACATATAATAAGTAACAACTTCTAAATATAATTTCATTTGTCTTAGAAAAGAGCCAACAATTGACAATAGGAGACTCATTGGTTTCAAGAGCTTTCAGTCCAGTGAAGAGGAAGGCTACAGAGTGTAGGATAAATCTTCACCAACCATACATCTGACAGAGAATTAATATTTAGAGTTACAAAAAACAAAGAAAATACTTAGAAAATCCTCAATCTGAGGGGGAGAATTCTCCAAAAAAGAAAATATAAAAGGCTGATAAACAATTTACAAAGTGTTCAACATCATTATCTATTTAGAAATCAAAATTATTTGAGATTTTATTTTACCATAGTTAGAATGTCATCATCATGAAATCAAATGACAACAGATGTAAATATTCTCAACAGCTAGTAAATAGAACCAGCATAAATGTCATTCAACTCAATAATGGATAATGCAAGTGTAGAATATTTATACAAAAGAATATTATTCAATATAGAGGAATTTTAATCCAGCAACATGGCTGCTCTCATTATATCCAAAGACCTTCTAGGTCTGTGTAATCTGCTTGGAATGCAGTCACAGCCTTAGTACACACTTTTAATCCAAAACAGTGAAGGTAAATTAGTTTGTAGAAGGAAGCACCCATATTTGTCTAATTGAAGGGCAGAAATTGTGACAAATCAGAGAAAGAAACTAACAAGAAAGAGAGGTAAGAAGGTAAGACAGGTGACTTCAGAAAATGCAGCACAGAGAGAGAAGGGGGAAGGAGAGGAGCAGCTTTACCAGGACAGTTGGACAAAGACAGGTAGTAGAGAGAGCAAGCTAGAGGCAAGTGAAAACAGAATGAACCAGAGAATGAGAAGAAACCATAAGATTAGAACTAACCAATGTTAGTATGAGACCAAACGGAACAATTAATCAGAAGTTGAGAGAAGCCAGCTTGAATCAGTCACCTTGGAGAGGAGGTATGATCCATGTTAACAGATGGAGACAATAAGGCTCAGAGATGGCAATTACATCAAGTAAACAAAAGAAACTTTTACAATTTAGTTATTAAGGAGAATATAATTATAATATTTTCAGGTAAATTTATAAAAGTGTAAAAAAATAATAATGTTATTATTATACTCAGCACAGTGAATGAAAAACCATGTGGTCTGTTCCTTCCTTCCTTCATTTTTTCTTTTTCTTTTTCTTTTTTTTAAGAAAGGCACTCAGATAGCTCATTGGCTTCAAACTTGCTCCATTAGACAAAGATAAACTTTATCTACTGATAATCTGGACTCTATCTCCTAAATTATGTTGTTGTGACAGCTGTGTGCCACCATGGATAGGTTTCCTTTCTTTGTTTTCTTTTGTTTATATAGTATGTATCTGTGTGTGTGTGTGTGTGTGTGTTCTGTGAGTTGCATATTTGTTTGTGAAGATGGGTTCCAATATTTGTGTTCACATGGAGACCATAAAATAGATATCAGGCATATTCTTATGTCTCTGTTAACCTTAACTTGAGACAGAATCTGTCACTGAACATGGATTGAGTTATTTTGGCTTACAGATGATCATCAACATGCCTTGTCATATTTTTTAACATGGCACTTAGGATTTAAATTAAAAATCTTATGCTTACATAACAAGCACTTTATCCTCTAAGCAATCCCCCAAGGGTCTCTACATTCCTTTGATTTGCATGTTCTTGATGTTTCTCTTTATGTATCTGCTGAGCTACAAGAATGACAAAAAGACACAATATTAAAGTTTATACAGACCCACAAAAACCTTGACTATTCAAACCAGTTTTGAACAATAGGAATCAAAAGATGGTACCATACACTTTATATAGATTGCATCTCTACAATTACAAAATAAAGTTTAACAGTAATTTGAAATAGAAACCAAAGAATAAATATGATTCCAAAATTGATTCATGTATATACACTTAACTGTTCTAAAATCAAGTACCCAGAAGTACACTATGACATAGACATTAAGTGATACTGGGAAAATTAGATATACATATTCTTTAAAAAATGAATTGGACCTGGGTCTTCTAGAAGAGTAGAAATTATTCTTAACTACTGAGTCATTTCTACACACACACACGCACACACACACACACACACACACACACACACACACACACAAAAAAACTATTTTAAACACTGCATTTTCTGCAAATAATTTCTATTTCCTAATCACAGACTGAGAAATCATGATTTCAAGGGCATTCTTGAATTATTCAAATATTTACATATATACTTCACAATGTGCTCATATATGTAAGAAGAAACTTAACTGATAGCATGAAACATAGTAAAAATGTCAACAATGCATACTTTTTTATCCAAAATTTGAACAATTTTCATTTATAAATGCAAATAGAAGTTTCATTTCTTCATGTGAATATAAAGTATAATGCAAATTTCAAATGCAGGTAAGTGCATAAATTCAGTATGATAAATATGAAAGGGAGAAATAACAAAATCAAATCAAATCAAGAAATTTGTAATACATTTTTAGGGTAGTAAGGGTAGAAAAGGGAGATACATAGAGAGCAGAGGGGCAAATATTACCAAATATGAAATCCTCAAAGAATTAATATAGCATTATCTAAAATAAAAACCTTAAATTACAAAATAAAAGTAAAAATAAGAAATAATTTGGGAAACTGAAAATATAAACAGTACCTATCTAATCTTAATACATAAAGTCATGAAAAATATTCATTTAACAAAGTAGAAAATGCCATCTATCTGTTCTGTAAAGGAAACAACTGTTGATAGACAGTTTTCTTCCCTTCTCCAGGCTCCTGTAATAATGACTCATAAGACTCAACTATTATTTTACAAATACCTAGGGCATATAACTACCTAATAACTTAAAATAACCCACTTATACCAATTTACATTCTGCCATGTGACTGGTTACCTGAGCTCAGGAACCATGAGTCTGGCTTCTTCACATGGTGATGGCAGAATCTCACATGCACGGCTGCATCCCAAAATCCTTTCTGCCTACCTGATGTTTCACCTCCTATTTTCCGCCTAAGCAATAGGCCATCAGATTTATTATTGACAGATGCTACATATATACAACACACAAGATATTCCTTCTACATAAACAGTATTACTAAAAAATAAGATAAAGAGAAAATTAGTGTAACATGAATGTTCATTGTCCAGTAATTAAAATACTATATAAAAATGTGGAATATCTTTGAGCACTTTTAGCCACATTCTTCTGTTCTACAGAATCAAACACATGGTGATATTTTGTAATCACTATTGCAGTAGTCCTCCTAAATAAGTAGAGCATCTGTTACTATAATTGGAAAACGGCCAATCTTTGTTAATTTGGGATATGACTCCATAGATATGCAACAGCTGCAGTTTTGTCAGCTACATCCTAATGCTTCACACATACCTCTGAGCAAGAAGACATGTGTACAGACAGCCTTGATGTATTAAACACAGTTTCTTCTCCTTTTGCAGAAATACCCTGAAGAACATTAACCTTAATGTTTCAGCAAGGAAATTTTCATCCAGAGAAAATTAGGTAAGATATCAGATCTTGAGAAATCAGCATTTGAGTTTAACAAATTTGTGAAAGAGAACAAAAGAAGTAATCCCTACTTACATGTGTGTATGTGTATATACATGTGTATATATATGTATGTGTGCATGTATATGTATATGTGTTTATGTGTACATACATATTTCTTATGACTGCAGCTATAGCCCTTGGCTCCTTCCTATTAAATTCTTGGATAAAATTATTTGTTGTCAGAAATATTATGGAAAGACTCTTTTTTTTCTCTTCCCCATTATCCTCCCATTCCTGTAAGAGTAGTTTAGGAAATTATCAAAGATTTTATCCTGCTTTGACGGAAGTGCATTTCTGAGATAACTGTGTTTGCTGCAATAAATTTGGTATGATGTAATATGAATGCTAAAACATACTTCACTAGGGAAATTCTACCTAAGTCATCTAGTCAGTATCCAACTTTTATGTTGTAAATGAACTTGCTTTGTAGAGAACTGGGACATTAAAACAACACATAAAATTACCACTCATGGTTCTTTTCTTTCCACAAAACACTCTACAGTTTTGTGTTAATATCATAATATATTCCATTAGCTTATTTTTGGAAGGTACACAGCCTTGTACGAGTTCACTGGAAGAGGAGGAAAATTAGAACAAAGTATAAAAATATACATTAATGCCATAAAAAACACATTAATTTATATGCTAACTTCAAATATTAATTTAAGATACAAAAAAGTTGGCACCCTCCTGTAAAAAACAAAAAGGAACACTGTTAGCAACAGCAAGCATCTCAGGAATTTAATATCTATGTCTGTGAAAAAAATTGGAAAATATTTCTACTCTGTTAGTAGAATTGTTCTCTTTGTAAACCCCAATGTCATACCACAAAAATACAAAATACAAGCATTCTTATTTCTATGTGTCTCCAAATATAGCAATAACGTCTCCAACTAAACTGTCACTAACTCTTGCTCTTGTTTATGTTATTTTTAATGAGGCTTTCAGTTTTATACTAATAAAAAATTGAATACAAAAATCAAGGGCAAGTAACATTAGTTTCTAAAGTGTAAGAAACAAATAACACATTAAGAGAGGTTGAGGGAAAATTCCCGTCAAAGCTTAGTAAAACTAGTACAGACAAAACCTGCAATATTTTCATATAAATAGAAAAACTAGTTACGATACTACTTTATGAAGCATCCTAGTTAACTGCACTTTATAAAATATAGAGGATTCACCTGTTATTTTGTTGGCTTTTATAGAGCACTTAATGTGAAGGAAAACAGCTGTTTAAATGAAATACATTTAAATCTTTTATTTTATGTCAGACTTTTTATTAGGAAAAAGGCTAGCAATATGAAAAACACTAAACTCTCTCTAGAAGATAGCCACATTAGTCTTATTTTTCTAAATCTTTAACAGATATTCATGTTGAGTCAAATAAATCACATTGACAGGAAAAAAGTTACAAGTGATTCTGCCAAAATATATTACCTATTAACATTAAGTATATCTGCATTCACTGTGAAATCATTGATATTGAGCTTTAGTTCAAAGCCATAATTGAGTTTGGATTTTTTAAATTTGAGAAATATCTTCAGAATCAGATATTTATAGGCCCACTAGTAAAAGTCCTGGAACTCCTACAGTAGATCAGCCTATAGGATCTAGCCATATCAGCAAAGCTAGAACCTTAAAAAAAGAATAGAAGTGACTGCTTTCATTTCTATATTAAACATTATAATTCAATTTAAGAGCAAGAAAAGTTGTCCATTACAATAAAAAAATCATAAACTTTACAAACACATGTTTTACAAACTTCCAAGATCATGTTATTACATTTTTATAAAGATATAGAAAGGCATTTAAGGTTTGAACTGACTTAATTAGGATTTATAGCCAAATAATTTATCCAAAGTTGTGGTGATGCTCCATAATGATCCACAACTGAGTCAGCAAAAGAAAGCATAATTAGGACACTATAAATAGAGTATATCTAAGGAAAAGGAGAAAATAAATGTGTAGGTTTATTGTTTTCTGACAAATGAAGGAATAATATAAAGTCATGATTGTTTCATATAACTAAATTCAGTCGAATTTATTATTTAGATTATTATTCTTTACTTTTATGAATGTTACAAATTCCCAAGCATAATTTTGTCAAAATTCAATAATGTAAAATGTCAAAATATTTCACTATACTATTTATAATATTTTAAACTTTTACTTACTAATATGTTTGGAAACCTTGATTTACTGTTATTGTCATTCAGCAGCTTTGCTTCTAAGAAGGCATTTTTACTTTTGTCATCATAGACAGTTCTGATATTTTAAACTAGATAATTTGTTGTGGTGAATTGTTTTTTACATCATAATGTGTTTAGTTGCATTGATAGGTCAGCTACCCTCTAACCACAGAAAAACCCTTCCAGTTGTCACAGTAAAAATAGCTCCAGAAAATATAACCCTAACTGAAAACAGATGGCAGATGGACTTACAAATATGATAGCCTTAAACAGAAGCAAAGGGAATAATAATATAGCACAATGTGTAAAGACACTTACCACCAATCCTGATGATATGAGTTCAGTTCAGTTAACCCATGTGATAGGAAGAGTAAAAGTCCTAAACATTTTCATATGACATCAACAATCACACCCCCTATAGATGTACAGGAGGGTGTACCCGCATATACACATGGATCATCCACAATACAGAGCCTAAATAACTAAGTCTTAAAAATTTTAAAAGTATTCTATGTATTTCTAATAACTGACACATTCAACAAAATATTTCTTAAACCACAAATATTGACTAATTATAATATGAATAAAATACAATGCAGCTATCATTTAAAGTATTATCTTTTGTTATATTTTATGGACTTATGGTACCCTATGAATTCTAATGCAATACATTTAATAATTGTATTTTTATTCACTACATATATATTATTTTAAATTTTATTCACTATGTATATATAATTGTCACATCAGACATGATGTTTAAGTAAATTCAAATAAACTTTGTTTTGATATTAGTTGAATAAAATATTTGGAAATTAAAATGAACAATCTTAGCCCAGCCTGGTGGTTCATATCTTTGATAACAGCACTTAGAGTTAGGGTTAGGTTGACAGAGACAGGAAGATTGCTGTGAATTTGAGGCCAGCCATCCTGGTCTACAAACTGAGGCTAGGACAGTTAAAGCTACAGAGAGAACCCCTGTCTTGAAAAAACAAACAAACAAAAAAGACAATTTAATCCTGACAACACCCAGCCAACCTCAAAGAAGATGATGAACATCAAAGAGCCTCCTTATGGATATGGCTTCAAAGGTGCCAAAATAGCCACTGGGCAAAATGTCCTCATTTCTGCCACAAATAGAATCTGCCTTAAAATGGGCAACTTAGATGCAGGCAGAGTCAACAGCTACACTCTGCCAAGTCAGGGTAAGCAAATCCTCAATAGTTCCTGCCCTGCAAACAAGTCTGGCAGAGATATTAGGCCCAAATGCTGAAGATGAGGCTCCAACATTATAAAGTGTACTGAGTCACTGGTCAGGCAGTAAACTGTCTTAAGTCAATTTGTACATTTTGGAAGCTGCTAACCCACACTGCTGGTTCATTCAGGAATTTAAGTTTTATTCCTTCTCAAGTGTCTGATGGGCATTGACGCCAAGATAGTATAGTTTTACAACCAAGTTTACTTGGTTAGGGGACAAGATCATTTTAGATCAAGATAAAGAAGTTAAGCTATTAGCATTGAGACAGGATAGATATTGAATCTCATTTGGAAATTTAGACCCAACAAGACAGGAAAGAAACTTACTTCAAACGAGACGAATGCAGATGGCCAAGTCACTATGAATGTAACATGTATAGAATTCATTATTCTCCTGATTGTCACATGGTTCTCCCTGCTATATGTAGTTTGTTTTATAAATGTGTAAAAAATAAAAGTATTTAAAATATTAAAAAAAGAAATCCAAGAAAAGGAAGAAACTTGTATACAGTTAGTAATTCATCATTCACTATTAATTAAATAGAAAATACTCTACTTGAACTGATGATAGTTGCAAGTTGTATTGCTCAGGAGCATAAGACTAGGAAGGCTGCAAAATAAAGATACTAACTGTACTATAGGTAAAGGTTAAATCAACATTTAGCTACATCATGCTCAATAAATTTTACTATGGAAAAGCTTTATTGAAATACATATAGGCTTTCTTTTGTCCTTTGAAATCTATTAACTACAGATCAGTATACTTCATAGTTAAATTTATTATATATGTGTAATTAGCCAAAGATGATATAACTGCAGATTATGAAGATATTAAATGAGATTCATGGCTGGAGAGATTGAGGATTACTTTTCTCCTCTGGTGCTGTGTACAGGAACTTCCTGCTCCTTGAGTACTAGACAATAAGGTCATAGATTCCAGGTGAGTCACAGCTTGATGACTCCATGTTCCATGGTTCAAATGGGTAGTATCTTAATATAGAGGCTTTTACTGTCAAGTTCTGGGGAGTAACCAAGAGCAACAGTAAAAGTTTGAAATAGTTGTACAGTCTCTGGGAAAACTTTGACAAAAAAATGAAAGAAGGAAAGAAAGAAAGAAAGAAAGAAAGAAAGAAAGAAAGAAAAGAAAAGAAAAAGAAGTCAAATCCATACAATGAAAAACAGAGTCTCCAACAAATGGTGCTGGTCTAACTGGATGGCTACATGTAGAAAATGCAAATAGACGCATACTTAACACCATGCACAAAACTAAAGTCGAATTGGATTGAAGACTTCAACTTAAAACTGGACATCCTAAATCTGTTAGAAGAAAAAGTGGGCCTTGAATTTACTGGCACAGTAGACAACTTCCTGAACAGAACACCAACAGCTCAGGCCTTAAGGTCAACAATTAACAAATGGGACCTCATAGGGCTGAGAAGCTTCTGTAAGGCAGTAGACACTGTCAACAGAACAAAGCAACAGCGTACAGACTGGGAGAAGATCTTCTCCAACCCTACGTCTGACAAAGGGCTAGTATCCAAAATATATAAAGAACTCAAGAAACTAAATATCACAAGCCCAAATATCCCAATTAAAAATGGGGTACAGAGCTAAACAGAATTCTCAACAGAGAAATACCGATTGGCTGAGAAACAAATAAATGCACTACATCCCTAGTCATCAAGGAAATATAAATCAAAATGGCTCTAAGATTCCATCTTACACCTATCCAGATGGCTAATATAAATAACTCAAGTGGTGAGACATGCTGGCAAGGATGCAGAGAAAGGGGAACACTTCTCAATTGCTGGTAGGCATGCAAACTTGTAAACTTTGGAAATCAATCTGGTACTATCTCAGGAAATTGGGAATAAAACTACCTCAAGATCCAGACATACCAGTCTTGGGCATATACCCTAAAGATGATCTACCATGCAACAAAGGCATTTGTTCAATTATGTTCATAGCAGCCTTGTTCTTAATAGCCAGAATCTGGAAACAACCTAGAGGTTGCTCCACTGAAGAATAGATAAAGAAACTATGGTTCATTTATACAATGGAATACTATTCAGCTATAAAAAATAAAGAAATGTGGAAGTTTGCAGCAAAT
Source organism: Acomys minous (assembly GCF_964271855.1). Classification (NCBI taxonomy): domain Eukaryota; kingdom Metazoa; phylum Chordata; class Mammalia; order Rodentia; family Muridae; genus Acomys; species Acomys minous. The sequence goes on along the minus strand of NC_140488.1, from coordinate 27,608,681 downwards.
GAATGGAGCTAGAGACAATCATCCAGAGTGAGGTAACTCAGAACCAGAAAGACACAAATGCATATACTCATAAGCGAATGTTAGCCACTTAAGTCAGGATAACCACATTACAATACAGAGACTATGTGCCAACCAAGTTCAATGTAGGATTTTGACCTAGACCATCTGCTTAGATGTAATAGATAAGAAGCACAGTCTCCTTCTGGGTCCCACAATATGGGGAGTAGGGACTACTTTTGACATGGACTCGAACTTCCTAATGTTGATCAACATGGCCTTTCTAGGCCACAGAGGAAGAGGTTACAGGTAGGAAGAAGTTACAGGTAGTAAAGAGGACACTGGATAGGCTGAGGTCAGATGTTAGTGGAGAAGAGTTCCACTTTCTAATGACTAGGGGAGGGGAGGGAAAGAGAATGAGGGAGAGGATGGGATTAGGAGGTGATGAGGGAGGTGACTACAATCAGGATGTAAAGATGCTAAACTGCAGAGCAAGCAGGTAACTTATATTGCTAATTCCACTACATGGGAATAGCTCTGAGACTGGCTGAGATATAAATGGAATGTTCATGCATAAACAATGTTTTGTGTTGGTCACAGATTCCCTGTGACTTATTTATTATTAGATGCCATTCTTCATATGGTGTGAATGAAGATTTGCAGATATCTTACTTCTGATCATACAACGAGCAGAGAAATAGCCTTAGTTGATCTGTGCATCCCACACACCTCGTACAATTATAATTTTAGAACTATATAATGCTTGTGAGAAATTATGTGTCCTGAACAAAAGAACCAGACACTGATGCTGGATCAGACCTCACAGGATTCATTCCTCTCAGTATGCTGGACGCTGACATCCTGCATCCTTCATGTTCCAGCCGCAGGTGCCTCAGTTGTTGTTACCCATTAGAACAGGACAGTGTTGTAGAAAGCTTCCAATCCCAATTGGTCCAGAATTTCACACTGTCCCACACAGGACTCCTATTAAGCTTGGAAATTCTGAACATTTAGAAAATGGACCACAAATGCTATCCCTGGCTTGCTTAACCATTTCCCCAAAATTTTTTGTAGCCCCTTCAAAGGTATTGCTCACCCAAAATCAACATGAAAAAACCTTCAAAGAATGACATCCCATTTCCTCTAAGGGGGGTTATGTAAGCTTCTGTTTGCTCTCTTGGGCTACAGATGCTTATTTGCATCATGAGTTGGTAATAAGTCATTATTGGTTTTATACAGTTTTGGGAGCTGTTCTCTGGCCTGCTTCTGTTAAGCACTCAAAAAATAGCTACCAACACAAAAATATATAAATAACTCAAGAAGCTAGACATCAACAAACCAAATAAGTCAATTAAAAATAGGATAGAGATATAAACAAAATTCTTGACAGAAGAATGGCTGAGAGGTACTTTAATGTTCAACTTTCTTAATCATATCAAGAAATGCAAATCAAAACAGCTCTGATATTTCATCTTATACCTGTGATAATGTCTAAGATCAAAAACACAAGGAACATCTTATTTTGTAGAGGGTATGGATCAAGGGGAACACACCTTCATTGCTGGTAAGAGTACACATTTTACAACCATTTTGGAAATAAATTTGGTCATTTCTCAGATATTTTAGAATAGGTTTATCTCAAAACCCAGTTATACCATTCCTGGGCATAAGCACAAAAGATGTTCTACAATACCACAGGGACATTTACTCAACTATGTTCATAGCAGCTTTATGTGTAATATCCAGGAACTAGAAACAAACTAGATGTTTCTGCCCTGAAGATTAGATAAAGAAAATGTGTTACATTACCCAAATGATTATTACTCAAACTTTATAAAACAATTCAAACTTGAAATTTACAGGCAAATAGAGAAGTGATCACCCTGAGTGACTTAATCCAGACCCAGAAAAGACACACATGGTATGCACAACCTTATAAGTAGATATTAGTCATAAAAGTATAGAATAACAGTGCTATAAAACAGAAAGCATGGCCCAAGCAGGGCAGTTCTTGAATATCACTGAAAAGGACAATTAGACTAGGCATAATTGGTAGATGCAGGGAGGTGACTGGGTGGGGGAGAAATTGAGCATTGAAACAAGAGGGATGCAGTGGGAGGAAGACAGATGGAGAGAGTACTAGAAGATATAACTGGACAGAGGGGTTATCTCTGGGATGGCCTAGAAATGGATGACAATAGAAGCACCCAAGAATCTATGAGGGTGACTCTAGCTAAGAGTAGCAACGGTGGATATGGAGCATGAACTAGCAATCTTCTGTAACCAGGCAAGACATCCAATGGGGGTATTGGGGCACCAATCCAGCCACAAAACCTTACAGCCCCAAATTTTCCTGCCTACAAGATGAGCAGAGGTAAAGGACAGAGCAGATTTTGAGGGAAAGGCTGACTAATTACTGGCCCACCATAAGAGCCATGTCATGAGAAGGAGCCTACACTGGTATTCTGCTGTGCTTTCAGACAGGAGCCTAACATAAATGTTATTGGGGAATCTTCACCCAGCAACTATTGGGTACTGATTCAGAGGCTGAGAGAAAAACATTAAATGGAACTTGAAGAAACCTGTGGAGGAGGGGAGAGATGAATAAAGGAGCCAGAAAGGTCAAAGACACCACCACAAAACTAAAGTATCAACCAATCTGAATCTATAGGGACTCAAAGAGATTGATCTGCTGACCAGAGAGTATGTATGGGATGGACCTATGCCCCCTAAACATATGTAGCAGATTTACAGCTTGATCCTCATATGGGGCCTCTAACATCAGAAGCAAGGGCTATTTCTGACTTTGCTGCTTGCCTATGGATCTCTTTCCTCAAAATGGGATGCCTTGTGCAGCCTCAATAGAAAAATATGTGTGCAGTCTTACTGTAACAACATGCCAAGGATGGTTGATATCCATGGGAGTCCACACCTTTTCCTGAGGCGAACATGAGGAGGGGTGGAAGGTAGGGAAGGAAAGAGAGGAGAGATAAATGGACTTGAAGGAAAGGAGGGAGGGGAAGCTGCAACCGGCATGTAAAGTAAAAAAAAAAAAAAGACTTAATTAAAAATCATGCAAAATTTATTATAGAGGTCCCTCCATTCATTGGTTGGATTTATACCTAGATATTCTCTTTTCTTTGAGGTTATTATGAATAGGAGGGTGTCCGTGATCTCTTTCTCTATTTGTTATTGTTGAATAGCCTGCTATTGATTTAGTAAAATGATTCTGCTTCCAGCCACATTTCCAAATTTGCTTATTGTATATAAAGTTCATGATACAATTTTAAGTATGATTTCTTCACTTACTTATTATGTGTTCATCAAGAATAAAGAATAGTTTACCTCTGACAAACTTTTGAGAAATACATTGATGAAAGAATCCATTAGAAATGTTTTTATTTTACTGTTATCAATAATCATGATAGGCATGAATTTTGAGAACTTAATACCTTTGATCTTTACAAAGCTCATTTCATTTAGCACTTAATGTCCTATGTGATACATGAAACTATTTCCATACTTCACAGATTCAGAAAGTTGTGCAAATAAATTTTCCCAAAATGCCAAGCAAAACAAAGGAAATGAATTATAGATGCCACATTTTTAATGATTAAGGGCTATTGTGGTAGAAATGATAAATAATATTTCTTTTTTAAGTATTTTAAGTATTTCTTGAACATAATTCTCTTGAAAAATATTTCCAAATAAAAACAATAATTTTGATTCACCATTGTGAGAAACTTATAATATTTTGAGAGAGTTTAGGATCATATTTTCATTTACTTTTTAAGTATGGCTGTGTCTAAAGTTGGATACCAGATATGTTCTACATAAACTGTGCTATTTAAAACTATGATAAATTAAAAAACAAAATATAGATCTACAAATTTTATTCAGATGTGCACAGATTAAATATTATATAATCAGAAAATAATTTAAAAATAACCTAAAATACATAATTTTGAAACACAATAACATTTTAAAAGAAAAGGATAAGCTTTTGATAAGGAAGACTTTCCTTCTCTGAATCTGATGAAAATATTCAGGGATATTTAAAATATTGCAGCAAATTAGAAAGCTAAATTAACAAAGCATTAATAAAATGCATAAAAGTAATAAAGAGAACTTAACATTCAAATCCAGAGCAGAGAGAGAGAGAGAGAAGTTGCCATGAAGCATGATAGTAGTAAGCATATGGTGGTAAGGACAGACTAGCGAAGACACCACTTCGAGAGTCATCAGATCACAGACAATAATATATAAAGATGTCAGAAGGTAAAGCAGTGATAGTGGCAGTGAGAGGGGAGGTTTCTCTACTACAGATATTCTACATTGGAGGAGAATCAGACCTTACATAACAATTGCTTTTTTGAAGGAAAAATGTCCGTCACGATATATTTATAAGACAATCAAGAAGGCAGTACCAATCACACCCTGATCAGTGGGATAGCAGTGACTACATAGTGACCTATGGACCAAACTGAGAGCTACAAAACACTAGTGCTGGTGTTTCCCAGGTGAGAGGGGTCCACACTGTGTGCAACATGGGTTGGTCTGGCATCAGGATACTGGGCTAATCCACAGAAAATCTTTGGGTCCTTGAAGGCATGTTTACAGTCTCCAAAGTCTAGCCATTCACCTGCTCGCACATGGCACTCGCACTCTGTATCAGACTGAACTGTGGCCCCAAAACACCAGTGTCTGGGTCTTCTAGCCCAAAGGAAACCCACAATCTGGAACACAAGTGGATCTGAACTCTAGTTACCTGGACAATGCAAAGAAAGTTCTAGGGGCCACACTAGAAAGAGCGCAATCTCCAAAGTCTAGCTACATGCCTGCTATCAGTTTGTAGCATTTGTGCTCTGTGTCTCAGACAGAAATACAGGTCAAAAACCACAGATGTCTAAATCTCCTTACCTATAGGAAACATCTTTGTGTGGAACACAGTTAGATCTGATATCAGGTCACCTGGCAGGTCCATGGAAAGTTCCCAGGTCTGAACTCAGGTCACTTGCCCTATCTACCTGAATCCACCCACATGTCCAGAGGTGAAGGGTTTCAAACTATAGCCATTTACCTATGAACTGTTCTCAATAGCTAGTGTAGGACAATAAAAATTACAATCCAACACCAGAGACAGCCAGATAGTTAAAGGCAAGCATAAATCACAAACACCAAACACCAACATAATATACCATCTCTAGAACCCAGTTTCCTCAATGCAATCAGCCCTAGACACTCTAACATAACTGAAACACAAGAAAATGACCTCAAATATTTCCTTGTGAACATGATAATGGAGAAATAGAGTAGAATCTGTAAATAACTACAAAAAGATACAAGCAAACAAACTAAAGCCCTTAAAGAGACCATGAAAGAGTGCTATAGATAATAAATGAAAAAAAATTACTGGATGAAATTCAGAAAAATGCAAACAATAAGGTAACAGAAATCAATAAAATGGATCAAGATCTAAAGATGAAAATGGAAAGAGTATTGAAAGCAGAAACTGAGGAAAGCCTTTAAAGAGATGACTTACTTAAACAATGAGACAAGTTAACACCTGGCACCACCTTGCCTACTTCAAAGAAGATGATGAGCATCAATGAATCTCCTTATGGAGATGGCTTCAAATGTGACAAACAAGCCAGTGGGCTAAATGTCCTAATTTCTGCCACAGACATAATTCTGCCTAAAAGTGGGCAAGCTTGGATGCAGTCAGAGTTGACAGCCAAATTCTGCCAAGACAGGGTAAACAAATCCTTATAGTTCCCACCTCACAGATATGTCTGTCACATATATTAGGCCAGAAAGCTGAAAATGATGCTCCAACATTATAGAGAGTTTTGGTAGCAAACTTTCTCTGTCATCTTCTTATCTTGGAAGCTTCTGACTTGCAACCTCTGTATACTGAGGTAACTAATTTTATTGCTTCTCAAGTCTCTGATGGGGTTAAAGACCAGATAGTTTAGTTTTACAATTAAGCTTAGTTGTTTAGGGGTTAAGATGCTTTTAGGTCTAGGTAGATGATTTAAGTTGATAATGATGAGATATGATAGATATTGATTTACATTCAGAATTTTAGATGCACCAAGATAAGAAAGATATTTTCTTCAAGGTTGCCAAATACAAATAGCCAAAACACTAAGAATATGACATTTATATAATTCCTGATTATTTCCTAGTTCTTCTTGCTATAGGTAGTATATTATATATATGTGTGTGTGTAATAATATAAATGTATATGCAAAAAAATAAAAAATATTTAATAAAAAATAAAGAAAGTCCTTAGGGAATAAAACAGTATCTACAGAGGTAACCATAGCCAAAAGAATACAATAGATGTAGGGAAGAATCTCAAGTGTAGAAGATACAATGGAAGAATTTGATGCAACTATCAAAGAAAATGTTAAATCTCAAAAATTCCTGACACAAAACAAACAAGAAATAAAGGACATCATGAAAAGATGAAGCCTAAGAATAATAGGAATTGAGGAAAGAGAAGATGCCCAGGTCCAAGGCAAGAAAATATTTTCAAAAAATCATAGGAAAAAATTTCCCCATGCTAAAAAGATGCCTACAAGTATACAGAGGCCCAAAGAACACCAAATAGAGAAGACCAGAAAAGAAAATCATCCTGACACATGATAATCAAAACACAAAGCGTACAGAATAAAGAAAAATATTAAAACAGGCAAGAGAATAGAGCCAGCAACATACAATGGGAAACCTATCAAAATCACAGCTGACTTTTCATCAGTAAAAGCAAGAATGGAAAAGCCTAACAGACCACAGTTGCCAGTCCATACTAGTATACCCTGCAAAAGTTTCTATAACCTTAGATGGATAAAACAAGATATTCCACGACAATAATTTAAACAGTAACTATCCATGAAATCAGCCATACAGAAGATATTAGAAGGAAAACTCCAACCTAAGGAGGCTAAATACACTCAGGAAAATACAGGAAATAGATAATTTCTCTTTAGCAAAGCAAAAATTAGACAAACACACAAAACAAACTACCACAACCAGCATCAAAATAAAAGGACCTAACAGTAACTGGTCATTAATTTCTCCCAATATCAATGGATTCAACTCTCCATTAAAGAGACGCAGACTAATAAAATGGGTACATATACAGGACTACAGGACTCAACATTCTGTTTCATTCAAAAAACACATCTCAAGTCACCAAGATAGACATTACTTGAGAGTAAAGGGCTGGAAGAAGGTCTTCCAAGCAAGTAAACAGAAGAAGAAAGCTAGAGTAGCCATTCCAATATCTAATAACATCGACTGTCAATGAAAATTAATCAAAACAGATGAGGAAGGAAATTTCATACTCATCAAAGAAAACTCAACCAAGATGACATCACAAGTCTGAACATATATGGTCCAAATACAAGGGCACCCACATTTGTAATAATAATAATAATAATAATAATAATAATAATAATAATAATAATAATAATAATAATAATAACAATAAAGTTTAAACCACACATCTATCCTCACACATTCATAATGAGAGACTGAAGCACCCACCTCTCACCAAAGTATAGGTCAATGAAAAAGAAGTTAAACCAAGAAATAATGACACTAACAGATGTCATTAATCAAATGGACCAAACTGATAATTATAGAATTTTCACTCAAAAACAAAAGATTATACCTTCTCATTAACTCACAGAACCTTCTCCAAAATTGCCCACTTACTAGATCACAAAGCAAACCTTAACAGATATAAGAAGATTGGATTAATACCTCATATCATATCAAATCACCATGGACTAAAGCTAGACCTCAAAAACAACAGAAGTAACCAAAAACCTACAAACACATGGAAACTGGCCAAGTCTCAACACAATTAAAACTGGGTCAGTTAAGAAATAAAGAAATTAGGGAATTCCTAAAATGAAAATGAAGGAACAACATACCCAATCTTATGGGACACAAAGAGAGCAGTGCTATGAAGAAAGCTCATAGAACCAAGTATCTTCATACAGAGATTGGAAACATCTCATACAAACAAATTAGCAGCATGCCTGAAAGCCCTGAAGTAAAAAACAAAAAACAAAAAACAAAAACAAAAACAAAACAAAACAACAACAACAAAAAAACCAAACCAAACAAACAAACAAAAACCAAAAAGGAACAGACATACCCAAGAGGAGTAGAGATCTAGAAATAATCAAACTCAGGGCTGAAATCAATACATTAGAAACAAAAACAGTAATTTAAAGAATCAACATAATCATGTGATGGTTCTTTGAGAAAATCAACAAGATAGACAAACACTTACCAAAACTAACTAAAATCCAGAAAGACACTATGCAAATCTACCAAATCAGAAATGAAAAGGGAGATATAACAACAGACACCAAGGAAATCCAAACAATAATTAGGACTTACTTCAAAAGCCTATATTCCACAAAATTCGAAATGTAAATGAGATGGACAATTTTCTTGATAGATTCCACATAGCAAAGTATAATCAAGATCAACTCAACAAATTAAATTGTCCTATACCCACTAAGCAAATAGAATCAATCATCAAAAGTCTCCCAACCAAAAACAAAAAATTCCAGATGGTTTTAGCACAGAAGTCTACTAGATCTTCAAAGAAGAGCTAATATCAATACTCTTCAAACTATTCCACAAATTAGAAATGGGAGGAATATTACCAAACTCTTCCTATGAGGCCACAGTCACATTGATACCTAAACCAAACAAACACCCAAATAAGAAAGATAATTTCTTACCAATTACTTTTATGAACATTAAAGCAAAAATACTCATTAAAATACTTGCAAACCAAATTGAAGAGTACATCAAAATTATCATTTACCATGACCAAGCAGGCTTCTTCCTGTGCATGCAGAGATGGTTCAATATATAGAAATCCATCAATGTAATCCACCATATCATAAACTAAAAGAAAAAATGATAAGATCATTACTTTAGATGCCAAAAATATTTGATAAAATCCAACACCTTTTCATGTTTAAATATTCGGAGAGATCAAGACACAAGGTGCATACATAACATAATAAAGGCTGTATACAGCAAGCTGATACAAAACATGAAATTAAATGGAGAGAACCACAAAAATATCCAATATAATAAGGATCTAGACAAGGCTGCCCACTCTTTCTATATTGGAAAAGAAAAAGTCAAAGTATCTCTATTCACAGATGATATGATAGTAAACATAAGTGACCACCGAAATTGCACCAGAGAACTCCTACAAGTGATGAACACCTTCAGCAAAGATGTCTAGGTACAAGATTAATTTTTAAAAAATTCAGTAGTATTCCTGTATACAAATTCAAATGGGCTGAGATAGAAATTAGGAAAAATACACCATTAACAACAGACACAAATAATATAAAGTATCTTGGGGTAACTGTAATCAAGCAAGTGAAAGACTTGTATGAAAAAAATACTTAGAGTCTCTGTTAAAAGAATTTGAAGAAGATATCAGATGGAAAGGTTTCCCATGCTTATGGATCGAGAGGCTCAACATGGTAAAAACAGCCATCTTACAAAAAGCAATCTACAAATTCAATGCAATACCTATCAAAAACACCTTCACAATCCTTTTTGACATTTTATTTTTATTTTTAATTAATAAAACATTTTTTTTATTTTTTACATATACGTTTATATTATTACACATACATACAACAAAATAACTATATCAAGAAGAACCATGACACAATCAGGGATTATATAAATGTTACATTCTTAGTGTTTTGGCTATTTGTATTTGACAGCTTTGAAGAAAACATCTTTCATATCTTTGAGCATCAAAAATTCTGAATGTAAATCAATCTTTATCACATATTGTCATTAATTATCAACTTAAAACATCTGAAAAATCAATTTTCATATTCATATGGAAAAAATCCACAGAATATCTAAAGAAAAACTGTACAATAAAAGATCTGTCTTCTGGAGTAATCTCCACCCCTGATCTCAAGCTGTACTATAGAGCAACACTAATAAAAAATGGCATGATACTGGCATAAAAATATGCTGGTTAATCAATGGAATTGAATCAAAGCCCCAGAAATTTACTCATATACCTATGGACACTTCATTTTTGACAAAGAAACCAAAACCATACAACAGAAAAAGATAGCATCTTCAATAAATGGTAGTTATCTAACTGGATGTCTACATATAGCAAAATGCAAATAGATCATATTCATCACCCCGCACAAAACTAAAGTCCAGGCAGATTTAAGACTTTAAATAAAACCAGACACATTAAATCTGTTAGAAGAAAAAGAGGGGAAGAGCTCTGAACTCACTGGTACAGAAGACAGCTTCCTGAACAGAACACTAATAGCCCACACTCTCAGGTCAACAATTAATAAATGGGACCTCATTAAACTGAAAAGCTTCTGTAAGTCAAATGACACTGTCAAGAGAAAAGAACAGCACCCTACAGACTCATAAAATATCTTGACCAACCGTACATCTCACAAATGGGTAATATCCAAAATATATAGAGAACTCAAGAAACTAAATGTCACCAAAATAAATTATTCAAATAAAAAATGGGGTACACAGCTAAACAAAAAATTCTCAACAGAGGGACATCGAATGACAAGGAAATACTTAAAGATATGTTCAACATCCTAGTTATCAGGTAAATGCAAATCAAAATGACTTTGAAATTTCATCTTACACCTACCAGAATGGCAAAGATAATAAATTAAAGTGTCATTATATGCTGGCAAAGAAGTGGAGAAAAGGGAACACTCCTCCATTATTGGTGGGAATCCAAACTTGTACAATCAGTTTGGAAATCAATCTGATAGTTTCTCAGAAAGTTAGGAATAGTGCTACCTCAAGATTCAGCCATACTACTCCTGGGCATATAACAAAAAAGTGTTCTATACAACAAGGACATTTGCTCAACTATGTTCATAGCAGCTTTATTCATAATAGCCAGAATCTGCAAATAACCTAGAGGTCCCTCAACCAAAGCAAGATAAAGAAATTGTGGTATATTTATACAATGGAATACTACTCAGCCATTAAAAAACAAAAGAAATCATGAAATTTGCATGAAATGATCATCCTGAGTGAGGTAACACAGACCCAGAACTACAGGCATGGTATACACTCACTTATAAGGGGATATTAGCCCAACACATTTGTATTCTGAGAGACTCCACTGAATGGGGGATTGAGACAGATGGTGAGACTGTGAGCAGAACTCTGGGCAGAGTGCTGAGGTGGTATGGAAGACCTAGAGAATTCAGAAGCCCCATAATAAGACCGTCATGGCAAGGAGATCTTGACCCAGTGGGGCCTATACAAACTGATGCACCAACCAAAGACAATGCATGCAGAGAACCTAGACTCCCTGTTCAGATATAATCAATGGACAGCTCATTCTCCAAGGTTGAGGTCAGAGTAGGGTCTGCCTCTGACATGAACTCTGGTGCCTGTGATTCCATCACTTCCCTCTTTAGGCCCTCTATAGGCACACAGAGGAAGGAGAAGCAGGCTATGCAGATGAGACCTAATAGGCTGTGATCAGATGGTGGGGGAGGAGGCCCCCCTTGTCATTTTTCTAGGGTAGGAGAATAGGGCAGAAGAGGGAGGGAGGGTGGAATGAGAAGATAGAAGGGAGGGGATAACAATCGGGATGTAAGCTGAATCAATCATGATAAATAAATATTTTTTTAAAAAAGAAAATACAAAGAAAAAGGAATTTAATATTCAACTTCTTACACATATATGAAATTCTAAAATTTACCAGTATTAGTGAAATTCATATAAAGCAATTAACTTTTTCTTTTAGATATGTACTGATTTTCAATTCTGAACTTGATTTATCCCTACTTAATTTAAATATAAGTGGCAAAGAATATTATAGGCTGAATGTAATAGTCAAAAGTTTCACTTGCCACAAATGCCTTAGATCCATTCAGAATGGTAATACTATTTTATAAAAGTAAGTTTTATTAAGATAAATAAATGTACACATATATCAGATAGGATATAAATCCATGTATACAGCAAACCATAAGTCAGCATAGATAAATATTTCTCATAATGATGAATAAAATAAACTGCAGAATGGAATACCAGTTTTAAATATGAAATTTAAAAATACTGCCACGAGAAGATATGAAATGGGAGTTTAGGAATTGTTCATATACTTTGATCAATTTGTAAATCTAACAATTTCAATTTCTTTAAGTGTACAGCCTTTTGTACCACATGGTGTGGCATTAGAATGAATACTAGTAGTTCTATTTCTGTTTATTGATATTGTAATCCATTCTTCTTCTTGTTATACTTCCAGACATGGAACAGCCTATATGTTATACTTACGAGCTTTCATTATTCTTCTCCACTATTGTCAATAATTCCATATTCTAACTGACTTCCATTTTAAACATTAATTTCATACTGATCGGTGATAATATATATATATATATATATATATATATATATTATCTACATATATTATATATATAATCTCTTAGTGAAAACCAGTTATTTTCAATGTGTAGTTTTTTATCTGGTTCACATTAAATTATAAAACAGTGGTTTTCAACCTGTGGGTTGCAACCATCTTGGACTCACCTATCAGGTAGTCTGAATATCAGATATTTACATTATAATTCTTAACTGTAACAAAATTACAGTTATAAGTTAGCAATGAAAATAATTTTATGGTTGGTAGGGTCACCACAACATGAGTAACTGTATTAAAGAATTGCAACATTAGGAAGATAGAGAACCACTGTTTTAATAGGTATCATCACACCCTTTCTACAACCAACAATAAATGCAAATTCTCCATGAATTCAAATATAACATTCACTTATAACACTATAACACTACCAATAACAATTTTTCCAGTTTGGTCACAACACCAGACATCCCTGAATAAAGTTTGGTATAATAAGGAACTCTAACTTAATATTATCAGCTTTCAGTACTGAAATCTGATAGACTGAAGTCTCAACCTCCCATGCTAAAGTATATTAGGCACTTCTTTTCATTTGCTCTTAGCTCCTTCTCCCATCTCTGAATTTTTGCAATAACTCTATAAAATTTACAACTCAAAATAATAGAATATTTAATTTATATGCAGCTAAATATAGCTGAACAAAATGCCAAAATTGTTTCACTTGCATCTTTAATGTCAGTGATTACATTTTTGTCCTATTTTATTCATGTTCATACACTGTCAATTGATTATTTTATATTTTTCCTTATTTCTGATTATGCCAAATTCTTCTAATGTCATTCTGTTAACAGAAGTTCTTTCTGCCTACTGCACTGTGAAAATTGAAGCATTCAAAATAGTTTTTCTTAAGTCTTTCACTGCCATAGCACTTTATATGCAATTTTCTTTACTTTTCTCTTCATAAAAACAAACAATTCATCACTTATCTCCAATAATGGTGGGCAGAATCCATCACCAAAGATATTTGTATTTTAATATGTAGCATGTGGTAATATATTATGTCATATGAAGAATAGACTATAGAGACATGGTTAGAAATTTGAGAAAAGAAAAAAATCTTTCTTTTTTATCTGAGTGGACACAATGTAATCATATTAGTCTTTAGAAAACATAAAGGATAAAGAGCCAAACAAAGGTGTGATGATTACAACAAAGCAGGACATAAGCAGGTACTGGCTCTGAGGAAAGATAGAGTAGCCACCCAGGGACACAGAAGTTTTGAAAAACATGTAAAAAGCTTTTACTTTAAATATCCAGTGAACATATACCATTTGAGTCTTTCTGCTTCTGAGTTAACTCACTCATTATGATCATTTCTAGCTCAATCCATTTATCCACAAATTTTGGGAATTCCTTGTTTTTAATAGCTGAATAGTATTCCATAGTGTATATGTACCACAGTTTCTTTATCCATTCTTCTACTGAGGGACACTTAGGCTGTTTCCATGTTCTGGCTATTATGAATAGGGCTGCTATGAACATGGTTGAGCAAATTTTCTTGCTGTGTGCTGGAGCATCTTCTGGGTATATTCCAAGGAGTGGAATAGCTGGGTCCTGAGGAAGCCCTATTCCCATTTTTCTGAGATAGCACCAGATAGATTTCCAAAGTGGTTGTACTAGTTTGCATTCCCACCAGCAATGAAGGAGTGTTCCTCTCTCCCCACATCCTCGCTACTATTCAGCTATTAAAAACAAGGAATTCCCAAAATTTGTGGATAAATGGATTGAGCTAGAAATGATCATAATGAGTGAGTTAACTCAGAAGCAGAAAGACTCAAATGGTATATATTCACTTATATCTGCATATTAGCCCAACGGGCATGTCCCACGAAAGCCTTCACTTACCAGGAAACAGAGACAGAGGAGAGGACATTCTAGTGGGACTCTAGATGTGAGATTCATGAGAGAAAGGCAAAGTAGAAGGACCCAGAGGGTCCTAGGAGCCTACAAGTAGAACATTATGATAGGCAGATTTGGGCACAGGGGTCCCACTCAAACTAGGCACCAGACAAGGACAATACAGGCTGTAAACCTTAAACCCCTACCCAGATCTAGACAATGGACAGAACACTCTCCACAGTAAAGTGGAGAGTGGGATATTACGTTCTCACACACTCTGGTGCCTCACCTCTGACCATGTCCCCTGGATGGGGAGACCTGATGGCACTCAGAGGAAGGACAGCAGGTTACCAAGAAGAGACTTGATACCCTATGATCATATAGAGGGGGAGGTAATCCCCCTCAGGAACTGTCATAGGGGAGGGGAATAAGGGGAAAATGGGAGGGAGGGAAGAATGGGAGGATACAAGGAATGGGATAACCATTGAGATGTAACAAGAATAAATTAATAATAAAAAAAATGGAAAAAGAAAAATAAATAAATAAATAAATATCCAGAAAGTATATGGCCCTGTGAGCACCTTCATTCTTAGATCTTTTTAAACATTTCCAGGCCTGTACCAATATTTTCTACTGTTCTAAGTAACTAATTTTGTGATAATTGTCTACTTAAAATAGAAAACAATTTTTCTTACAATAGCATCATATTTTTATCAACTAGATTGTTTAAAATATACTCCTATGCAATTATCCAATAATAAAAATTATCTTTCCCTTTATTCTTTTTCATCTCTGAGTTTATTTTTGTCATCCACTTAAAATTAAACTCTTCAAAACTATCATCTTAAGCTCCAATTCATTTCCTTTTTTTCTTCCTTACAGTTCTTGTAATTAAAATCATAAGATTCCCAGTATTGTGAGATGGGTAAATTAATACTTGATCTTCATGAAATCCCCAATTCTGTAGAGAATGATTTACAGGGGCTCGTCTTCCCTCTCTGCCTCCTTTCCCTGGCTACCTCATTAAAACTTTCTGCAAACTCTGCTTTCCTTCATACATTAAATCCTTTTCACAACCCCTTCTAGTCCATTTCCTCTCCTTTGTACTAACCAACAATATATAGAAATACTCTATACCTGGTAACCTAGTGACCACAGTAGTCTAGAGATCAATGTTGGAATATTCACTTTCCTTCCTGTCCTCCATTGTAATTCCCAAGTCTCATGTGCATCCCTATAGCAGACCACTTGCAAAGATATATCCTTCCACTCAAATTGTATCACCTGGGGACTATGCTAAACCTTGTAGTGGAGTCAGATTTCTTCCTTCATGAGGATCCTTTCAGTTCCTCTTCTAGCTTACTCCAAATACCAGTGAAATGGAAAAAGTAATTAGATGTCTCCAAACCACAAACTTTAAAAATTAAAGGTCCATAAACATGTGGATTCATTGCAACATTCTATTAGACATGAAAGAAATAAATCCCAATACTCCTCAAATTATTCCACAAAATAGAAAGAGAAATATTTTTAATTATTTTCATGAGGCCACAATTACTCTGATACCTAAACCACACAAATACTCAAAAAAGACATAAATTTACACACAAATTTATCTCATAAAATATATGCAAACAATCTCTATAGAGCACTTGTGAACACAATCCAAGAACACATAAAAAGATCATCAAACTTAAGCATGTAAGCTTCATCCCAGTGATGCAAGAATAGTTGAACATATATGAACTCTTAAATGTAGCCCATCATATAAACAGACTGAAAGACAAAAAAAAAAAAAAAAGAAAAAGAAAAAGAAAAATACTCATATAATCACCTCATTATCTGTAGAAAAGCCTATTGAAAAAAATCAATTACTCTTATATGACAAAAAAAAAGTCCTGGAGGAGACAAAGGTAATTTATAGCAAGGCACAGCTAAAAATCCACCTATAGAGAAACTTGAAGCAATTCCACTAAAATAATTAACAAGACAAGGTTTTCTACCCTCTCCATACCTTATCAATATAGTATTCAAAGTCTTAGCTAAGTCAATCAGAAAACTGAGGAAATCATGGGGACACAAAGGAGAAAGAAAGAAGTCAAGTTATTGTTCTTTGCAGACAATATGGTTCTATGCATTCATGAGCCTTAAAACTGAGTAATACAGAAATTTTCACCATCCTTAGTCATCATGGAAACACACATCAAAAGTACTTGGGAATTTCTTCTTACAAAATTCAGAACAGCCAGGAGGACTAAAACACATGCCATCAATACTGGTTCTATGGAAAGAAGTGTGGCAGTTCCTCATGAAGACAGGAATCAATTCAGATCAAGATCAGCTATAACACTCTTGAGCATATATCCAAAAAAACTGTATCTCCTACTATGAAGATGTATGCTCATACACATGTTTATTACTGCTCTATTTATAATAGTCAGAAACTTGAAAAAGCACAGATGTCTGTCACTGGATGAATAGATAAAGAAAATGTGGTACATTTGCACAAAGGAATATTACTTTACTGTTAATTCAATTAAAACAAATTGTGAAGGTAAGTGGAAGGATCTAGACAAAAACTTTGTGAATGAGGTGACCAAGAGCCAAAATGACATATATGGTATGCATTCACTTATATATAGATGTTAGCCTTTATGGCTTTTATAAGCAAGCCACAAAAGTTAGGTAAAGAGTAAGGGACTAAGGTAGAGGGAAGAATATTTCAAATAAGAGGAAGCAGAATATAGAGCTATGGGTGGGTATGTGTGGAGATTGAGTGTGAGGATTAAATGAAGATAGGGAAGGAACAGGAATGGCAACTGAGTGCCTCTGGGGATGGAAAGTAAAAACTAAGGGTCATTTGTGGGGTCATATGAAAACAGAGTAATGTCTTCTTAAAAAATAACAGACACACACACACACACACACACACACACACACACACACATACACACACACAAGAATTCTAAATGGAATCATCAAATAAAAGGGGAGAATAAGCCCCAACTAGACATCACTCAACACCAAATGAAACCCCCAGTACCAAGAATGGGTTACATCTAAATGAGTTGTTGGATAAAGAGAACACATGGAAACCCACAAACAACCCAGGCTTCTCAATGCTGCTGCTTACTTTCCAAAACTGACGACAATGCCCTATTTCTGAAGATAACACATACATAAATCATTGAACAGGAAAAAGTCAAGCTGGTGCCTAAGTAGAATCTTCATCCATAATGACAAGTCCTCATGGTACTGGAAGGTGCTCTACTACCAAAAGAGAAAGGTCAATAGCAATCCTGAAAAGTATACTGGTACAACAGTTTCACAAAAGTTCTGAGAGCATCCAACAAATATATGATTGGATTTGAAGACCACTCAGTAAATTGTGACCCAATGACTGATACTGTCACCAAAAACCTGAGACTAGATAGGTCATGGATCAACAATACACTAAATACTACTGTAGGCTTAAAGTACATAGCAATAAATGGCTTCTAACACAACAGAGCTGACACACAGAGATGGTGGTAACATGCACAGAGCCTGCACTCCTGTAACCCAGATGTGGTCACATATATGAGAGTTATAAGTTGACAAAAGCCCTATCCCTATCCCAGATGCTATCATAAATTGACAAACACTTTCAAAGGATAACTTAGTCCTCTACAATGAAATCTCATTGAGTATACAAATTGTACTTCAAGGCATGTCCTATGCCCACCAGTAGCTTGACAGCACAAAACAAACTCAGTGGTGGCAGTGGAGGGACAGACGTTTTGCTTATATATGTTTTCTGATTTTGTATTTTAAATATCATTTCTGAGTGTATATGCAAGTATGTGTCTCTGCACCTATGTGTGTTTCTTGTTTTTTTCCCTTTGCTTTTTTCTTGTTGTTTGTTTTGTTTTATTCTTATTTGTTTATGTTTCTAGTTGTCTGATTTTTTCTAGTAAAAACACTTTTTCTAGAGAGAAAAGTTGCGGATTTAGGTGAGTTGGAGTAGGGTCTGAGAGGAGTTTGGAATGGGAAAACCATGGTCAAAATATATTATATTTAAAATTTCAGGTTACCAAGAAGAGACTTGATACCCTATGAGCATATACAGGGGGAGGAAGTCCCCCTCAGGAACAGTCATAGGGGAGGAGAGTAAGGGGAAAATGGGAGGGAGGGAAGAATGGGAGGATACAAGGGATGGGATAACCATTGAGATGTAACAAGAATAAATTAATAAAAAAAAAGAAAAAGAAAAAATTGAAATTATAAATAAAAAGTAAAATAAAAACACAGGCCTGGTTTTATGAGAAGTATTTCATATATCTCATTCATTACAATATTTTCCAGCTCTGCATCTGATTTGACAAAATGGAACATGATACTGATTATTATCTTTGCATCAGCATACACAAACACAGGGACAATATTGTAAAGAAAACTTATTGACATGATGACAAAAATCAAACTCAATATTGTAAACAATATTTTCAATTCTGACATCTTTATGGAATGCCAAATACTTAGGAAAAGTCAAAGTAATTATTGAAAATATATAAACTTTGAATAGGAAAACTCCTACAAACATACCAATACCGAATATATAGAAAAACAATCTGGGTTGTACAAACAGTAACAAATTAAAATTTAAATACAAAAACAATCTAAAAGCTGATCCATGTACTTTCTGATATTAGTTTGATGTCATCACTACATTTCAGTGAAGAAAATGATAGCTAGCTAGGTCAACTGGAAAACCATGAGATAGGAAATGAAAAGCCAGTGTTGTGCTTGTTGAATATTTACTTCTTCAAATTGAAATAACCTCAACTGGAGGGAGAAGGGAATCTCAGATATTTCAGAATCTTCAGAAAACATATGAGGTGTATTAAGCTATGTCCACAATTCACAAAGGACCTTTTGAAGATGAAAGAAACAGTAAATCATTCCTAGGGAAATGAGAGTCCTTCTGGCTAAGCTGTCCTAAAGTTGGAAGATGGCTCCAGGAATGATGTTTCCTGATTCATTGCTCATGCTTGAATGGGCTTTGTAGTGATATGGTAGTTACCTTTGACTCACCCTGGTAACTAATCCCTCTGTGCTCCTGAGTTATGTTCAGTTATTCTCTTAACCACAGGAAAAATATTGATTTACCAAGCTATACATGGGTGTAATTGATTCTTTGGTTTGGCATTGGTGCCTTATTTAGAATAAGTAGACATTTCTGTATGTCTACTTAGAGAAACAAATCACACAGAAATGTCTGTCATCAAGAAAAATCAGAAACATATGAATTATAAATCTAAATATGAATGTTAAAATTGTAAGTAATTTGTACAAAAACACAGGCCATTTCCATAACATTAAAATGGGCAAATGGATTTGAAAGTTCATATAATCCAAGAAAATTTAAAAGAATAAATTATATTATATTAAAATTAACATCTGATCTTTGAAAGACAATTTGAAGAAAGTGAAATTTTGAATCACAAAACAGTGAATGGATAAATTTTTAGATTCATTTATTTTATTTTATATGCATAAATGTTTTGACTGCCCGTGCACTATGGTGCTCATGGAGAGCAGAAGAGGGCATTCCATTGATTCAGAGTTACAGATGGTTGTAAACTAACATATGTGTTCTGCAACCAATACAGATCTTCTCCTCTCCCTGGGTGGTGTTTTTAAATGTTTATTTAATAATGAAGTTATAATTAGAGTATGTAAATAATATATACAAAGTAATAAAAATTTAGTATACAATAGATAATAGTTCAGAACACTACAATACTTTAATTGCAATAAAGCATAAGAAGGCCTTAAGTCAATTGCTTGTTATAAAATATAAAATTAAAGTAAAATAATATATAGCTATAATCACATAAATATAACTAATATGAAAAACTGATACAGTGTGGCTTAGCACACATGTATACACACACACACAAACATACCATATATATGTATATATACATATTTATGTATATATAATTTATATTTAGTCATAAAGAGAATGGATTTAATATGAAGACTGTGTAAAAGTTTCTCCTATCATAATATATGTAACAACTGTAAATAAGCATAATATTTTACTAAGGATATTCATTTCAAAAATATAACCAAGACAACCTAATGTTTAAATACATTAACAAAATTTACATTTATGTGGAAATTTTATTCATTTTAATAAAAAAACAAGTTAAATGTCTCAAAGCAATGCAATACATGACCAAATTATGATCTGTTAAGCACATATATAGTAACTTGAAGCAGTGTGTTTGCATTTCTAGAATACAAAAACTGAACAATGTTGCCTATCTTTATAGGCATATCAAAAAAAGGAGAGTTGCATATTCTGGCCAGACTATGTAACTGTCTTGAGAGTCTGAGGAAAAAATTGTTTTTGGGTATATTGCTAGTTTTCAGATTTCAAAATCTAATTTAAGGTCACTCTTAGCACCTAGGAGTTGTTTATCTCCCTTATCTCAAGGTTATATTTGTCTTCAAACTAGCAAAGGTGACTTTGTAAATCTGACATTACAACTAATGATGAGATATTAAGTCTCTTTTGCTAATATCAAGAAAATGCTTTTAAATTCAGTTAAAAACTATGCCACCAGTCAAAGACTATATGGGCAGTAAACATTGAATCTTGACCCAGACCTAGCCAATGGACAGGGCATTCTCCACAGTAGAGTGGAGAGTGGGATATGACTTTCTCACATACTCTGGTGCCTCACCTTTGACCATGTCCCCTGGAGGGGGAGACCTGGTGGCACTCAGAGGAAGGACAGCAGGTTACCAAGAAGAGACTTGATACCCTATGAGCATATACAGGGGGAGGAAGTCCCCCTCAGTCACAGTCATAGGGGAGGGGAGGAAGGGGAAAATGGGAGGGAGGGAAGAATGGGAGGATACAAGGGATGGGATAACCATTGAGATGTAACAAGAATAAATTAATAAAAAAGGGGGAAAAGAGAGAAACTAGAGTGCCTCTCCTGAGGTAGTTTCACTGTTACACAGTGTAGATTCTCATCAGAATACATCTACACATGCCTTTGTTTCTAAACTTATAAATATACTTATGTTCTGGCAGGATTCCAAAAGATTGATATAAAGTATAATATACAAGGTGCTTTGTTATTATTTTAAGAAATTTATTTGGATGCTTTCATTTCTATACTCAGAAATCTAAGGAAATGGTTGAAAGTAGGTATTAAGGATGCAACATGATTGCTAAAGCAACATAAAACTAGATAAGGCAACATTTATTAAGGACTCAATAAACAGGAAATCTGCTATGTCTTGTAACACAGTACCATGAACAGTCCTAAAGTTTTTTTTTTGTTATTTGACTGAAATATGGAACATGAGATAGACTATACTGGTATAGTTTAAGGTAACACATTCGGTTCCATTTATTGTATAGGAAAGGACTCAGAAGTTTAGAGGTATTCAAATGGTTGAATGGTGTCTTCATTTTCTTCCTACTAATGTGATAAAATATTGCATCAAAGACAACTTAAAGAAAAAAGTGGTTATTTGGTTCACAATTTTCAGTTCATAGTCCATCATTGCAGAGATACCACAGTAGTAGGAATGTGCAACAACTAGTCATACCTATAATCAAGATCAGTGGGGGAATAAATAGGTGATGCTAGAAAGAAACTCATGTGCTCCTTTTTACTTAGTCTAGTGCTCAGCTCTTAAAATGGTTCTGTTACCCACTTCATTTAGCCCAATTGTGAAAATCCCTCATGGGCATGCCACAGGCACACCTAATTGAGGCAATTTCTTACTGAGATACTGCTGTTCATTGACTAGATAACCCTGTTTCTTATCTGATATCAGTGCTAAGAGACCTAAAACATTACTGTAGTTCATTGACCACTAGAGGCTTGTGGAAATAAGGCAATCAATGTAATTTAATCTCCATGTGAGCCCAGTGGACTCCATATTCATGCTATTCTGTCACAACATTTCTGGAATACATAAAGATAATAGTCAAACTCATAATATGGTGAAATGCTGACATTGGTACCTGGAGTTTTAGAGTGTAAGCCCATATGACAGAAAACAGCAAGTAAAGAACAATATATATTTTTTCCATAAAAACAGTAATCCAAATAAAATATCAAAAATTTGAAATTATTGAATAGATTAATGGCTCCATTAGAAACTCAGAAAACGTAGGAGCAGTGATTTTCACTGAAGCTACATTCAAATCACCTGTTTGTCTCACATGAGTGACAAATGAACTTTGATGACCATGGTGAAGTACAACAAGTTTAAAAATGTAGGAGCAAAATGGAGCTGTTGTACCAGATGTGGTTTCAATACATGAGCAAATTAACAGGTCATGGAAAATGTTTATGATTTTTTTATCTCACTTTAAGTTCATCAGAAACTCCTTGTTTTCAGATGGCAAAGCCTGAATTTTGCTATCATTGTCCCAATCCATTGGTGTATTTAAAATTCTAGAATTGTGTAATTCTATAGGCAGAAATGTGACCCAGAATTTGTTTGTTGAAGTATCAAACATAAAAGTAACTATGATTTTTGATAAAGGCCTTTATGGTGAAATTTTTATTTAAGTGTGCTATTACAAATTCCAACCCTTCATTAAAGAAGCTTCCTTAGCCTTCCATCAAGTCGTTGGCTAGAGTTTCCCAAGAGACTATGTAAACATGATAGGCTATAGTGATTATCCTTAGTTTCCCCTGACATGTGGAAGGTATGTTTCTATTTCTGAAGACCCTATTTACTTCAGAAAAAGGGCCCAGAGCACCAAAATTTGATCTGTCTTGAAAGCTTCTTCCTTGACTATTAGCTTTCATGGTACTAGAAATCACTATGGAAGCTTCCAGATGAGGAATACAACCAACACTCTTCCGCAGCTATGATATCTATAGAGAAAAACAATGACCAACATGACACCAATAACTCTAAGGATGCAGTAGTGGCCTACATACCTTAACAATAACCAACAGCTCCGTTAAAGCATTTATGACTTGTTCAACAAGAGGGAAATCATGTCTGGTATTGGAAACCTAGCCAACTATGAGGGCTAGTGAATTTATGCATCTTAAAAAACAACCTACAATCACCAATTTACCAAACCAGAGTGCAGTTCTCACCATTCATTAAGCAGCATTCTTTTTGTAACAGTTGGAGAACATTACAGAAAACACCAAGCAATGAAAACACAGAACCATGGAGCCCAGTCCTAAGTGATACATATACAACATACCCCCTGAACCTAAGGCTCACTGTTAAAGAAGGATAGAAATATCTTAAGAGCCAGAGTAATAGTGAAATTATTTCTCCTAGAAGTGTCAGAAGTTACATCCATAGAGTCTCAAAAACATGAATGTCTAAACATGAACTGAACAGGTACAACACCAGTACACATACTAATGTGGATAGCAGACAAGGAAAGTTCATGAGTAATCAACTATACACACACAGAGAAGCACACACACACACACACACACACACACACACACACACACACACACACACACAAATACCAACAATATTACTATTTGATCCTCCCATCCCAAACACCTCTTCTCATCCATGACTATGTATTCCAATTCCCCTTCCTAAGAAGTCTCATCACTTCCACCCTAGTTCCTTATTCTATATGCAACCTCTGTGGTTATATTATCTGTAGCCTGCTTATCAGTTACTTAATACCTAATATTCACATATAAATAAATGCATACAATATTTGTTTTTCTACTTCTGGGTTACCATACGCAACATGATTTTCTTAGCTCTATTCGTTTACTTGAAAATTCACAATTTTATTCTATTCACTTATTTTTTTTTTATTTTTAGCAGATGGACAATATCTCGTTGTGTAAAAGTAACATTTTTTTAATCCATCCATCCTTTGGTGAGTACCTATGTTGTTTCCAATTTTAGCTATTATTAAATAAAGCAGCAGAATAAATGGTTTAGCAAGTTTCACAGTTGCAGGCTGAAGTATTCTTTGGGTATATGCTCAAGAGTGGTATAGCTACATCTTGAGGTAGCTTGATTGTCAACTTCCTGAGGAACTGCCATACTGATTTCCATAGTAAATGGACAAGATTGCACAACCACCAGCATTGGATGAGTTTTCCCTTTATGCCACAGTCTCATCAGAATGAACTGTCATTTGTTTTATTGAAATTGGCCATTCAGACACATGTAAGATGAAACCTAAAAGTAATTTTGATTTGCATTCCCCTGATGACTAAGGATGTTGACCATATATTTAAATGTTCCTCGGCCATTTGAATTTATCTTTTGAGAATTCTCTGTTTAAATTTATACTCAATTTTTAGATTGTGTTACTTGTTTTGTTAAAGTACACTTTTAAAAAGCTCAATATATATTGTCAATACTAGGCCTCTTTCAGATAAGTACTTGATAATTAATATTTTTCCCAGGCTGTAGCAACCACTTTGTCTACATGATGGTGTCTTTGTCATCCATATACTTTTATGTTTTTTGAGGTCCCAATTATTAATTGTTGATCTCAGGTACTGTGCTAACAGTGTTCTGTTCAGGAAGTCTTTTCCTATGCCAATGTGCTCAAGGCTATTTTCCACTTTCTCTTCTATCAGGTTCTTATGTTGAGGTTTTTGATCCAGTTAGAGTTAAATTTTGTTCAAGATGATAAGTATGGATTTATTTGGAATCTTCTACAAGAAGCTATGAAGTGTGACCAGTGCCATTTGTTGAAGATGTTGTCTTTATTCCAGTATGAATTTCAGGCTTCTTTATCAAAATTCATATGATTTTAGATGGATTATGCTTAAGTCTTCAATTCTATTCCACTGATCAACATGTCTGGTTTTGTGTCAATACCGTGTTGGTTTATTATCATAGCTCTGTAGTACAACTTGAAATCGCAAATAATGATACCTCTGGCAGTTTTTTTAAAATTCAGTATTGTTTTAGCTATCCTGTGGTTTTTTGATTTTGTGTTTCCATGTGAAGCTAAAAATTGCCCTTTCAAGATCTGTGAAGAATAATGTTGGAATTTTGATGGGGACTGCATTGAATCTATAGATTGCTTTTTTGTAATTTGAGTATTAGCCCTCTATTGCATGTGTGGTTGGAGAAAATATTTCCCTGTTCTGTAGCTGACACATTGATTCCATTATGTTGTCCTTAGTCATACATAAACTTTTTCGTTTCATAAGATACCATTTATTAAGTGTTGATATAAGTGCTTTTGCTAATGTTTTATTTAGAAAGTCATTTAAGTGGCCATTTTTACTATATTAATTTTGCCAATCCATTAACATGGGAGGTCTATTTCTTCTGATGTGTCCTTCAAATTATTTCTTCAATGTCTTAAAGTTTTAATTATATAATATTTAACTTGCTTGATTAGATGTTCTCATGATAGTTTATGCTATTTGAGGTTATAGTTACAGGCACCATTTCCTGTATTTTCCCCTCAGTTCATTTGTAATATGAATGTAGCAGAACTACTGATTTTTGAATTAATTTTTGTATCTATCTATTTTGCTGAAATTGATTATGATTTGTATGTGCTTCTCAAGGGATTTTTTAGGATCACTTATTATACTTTCATATGATATGCAAAACATGATACTTTGATTTATTCCTTTACAATTTGTTATCCCCTTGATCTCTGTTAGTTGCCTTATTGCTTTAGTGAAACCATCAAGTACTGTATTCAGTAAGCATAGAGTCATGGACAACCTTCTCTTGTTCTTTAGTTTAGTGAAATTTTGGGGGGCTTTTCTTTATTTAAGTTGGTGTGGGCTATGGACATATTGTAAACCACTTTTATTATGTTTTTGTATGTCCCTTTTATAGTCAATGTATCCTGGATTTCTATCACTAAGGGGTATTAATTTTTTTCTTTTTCTATTAATATTTTTATTTAATCACTTTACAGGCTGATTGCATTTCCTTTATTCCTCTCCACCCAATCCCACAATCATAACCCCTCCCCTCATTTTCCTCACCTCTTCTCTTGAGAGAAGGGGAAGGCCCCATGGGTAACAACCCACATTGGCATACCAAGTCACAGCACAGCATGACTAAGCAAAATCTTTTCCACTGAGGCCAGAAAAGGAAGAGAGCTAGGACAAAGGGATCCAAAGTTAGGAAACAGATTGAAAGACAGCTCCAAGTCCCGTTTTTAGGAGACCCACATGAAGAACAAACTGCACATCTTCTACACATGTGTAGGGGTTCTAGGTCCAGCTCAGACATGTTCTTTGGTAGTACAGTCTCTGTGAACCACT
The DNA here is from genome assembly GCF_964271855.1 of Acomys minous. Taxonomy (NCBI): domain Eukaryota; kingdom Metazoa; phylum Chordata; class Mammalia; order Rodentia; family Muridae; genus Acomys; species Acomys minous. The sequence goes on along the minus strand of NC_140488.1, from coordinate 27,582,065 downwards.
ATGGACCCAGGTTAGTTTACTCTATAGGTCTTCTTGTAGTGTCCTTGACACTTCCCACTCTCTCTATCCTTACCCCATCTCTTCCACAAAATACCCCAAGCTCAGCTTATTGTTTGGCTGTGGGTCTCTTGATCTGTTTCCTTCAGCCTCTGGATGAAGCCTCTCATAAGACAGCAATGTTACAGTCCTGTCTGCAAGCATAGAAAAGTGGCACTTGTAGTGTCAGGGGTTGGCTCTCTCCCATGGAGTGGGTTTCAAGTTGGAAGAGTCACTGATTTGTCATTCCCTCAATCTCTGCTCCTCCTTTATCCCTAAATTTCTTGTAGGTGAGACAAATTCTGTGTTGAAGGTTTTATGTGTGGGTTAGTATCCACCTCCGTTCCCTGAAGTCCCACCTGGCTACAGGAGGTGACTACTTCAAGCTCCTTATTCCCTACTGCTAGAAGTCTCACCTATGGTCACCCCCATAGAATCTCAGGATCCTCCCCTGTCCCAGAGATGCACCCTCTACCAATTTCTTTTCTCCCTTCCTGTCCCCCAATACACTTTCCCCACTCTCCCCACCCCTGATCCCAATGTCTGTTACTCTCCCCACCCTCTCTATAACACAATTCTCTGTCTTCATCTACTTCAGATATCTCTTTATTTCCCCTTTTGAGGGTAATTCAATCATCCTCCAATGGGCCCTCCTTGTTGCTTATCTTCTTTGTGTCTAGAATGTAGCATGCTCATCCTCTACTTTATGGTTAATATACACTTATATGTGAATACATGCCAAGTGTGTCTTTCTGGGTCTGAGTTACATCACTCTGTATATTTTCTAGTTACATCCATACACTTACAAATTTTATGATGTATTTGTTTATAATAGCTGAGTAGTAATACATTGTGTAACTGTACCACATTTTCTTTATCCATTCTTCTCTTCAGGGACATCTGGCTTGTTTCCCGATTCTGACTATTACAAATAAAACTGCTATTAACGCAATTAAGCAAGTATCATTGTGGTATGGTGAAGCATCTTCTGAATATATGCCAGGAGTGGTAAAGCTAGGTCTTGAGGTAAAGGTATTCCCAGTTTTCTAAGAAAGTACCAGATTTATTTCCAAAGTTGTACAAGGTTGCATTCCCACCAGCAATGGGAGAGTATTCCTCTTTCTCCATATCCTTGCCATCATGTACTATCAGTTGAGATTTTTAACTTATCTATTCTGATGGGTGTAAGATGGAATCTCAGTGTCATTTTGATTTGCATTTCCCTCATGACTAAAGTCTTTGAACACTTCTTTTTGTGTTTCTGGGACACTTGAGATAACTCTGTTGATAATTCTCCACTTAGCTCTGTGCCCCATTTTTTTAATTGGGTTATTTGGTTTGTTGGTGTTTAATTTCTTGAGTGCTTTATATATTTTGGATATTAGCCCTCTGTCAGATGTAGGGTTGGTGAAGATCTTTTCACATTCTGTAGGCTGTTGTTTTGTCCTATTGACAGTGTCTTTTGCCTTGCAGAAACTTTCAGTTTCCTGAGGTCCCATTTATTAATTGTTGATCTTTGTGCCTGAGCTGTTTGGGTTCTGTTCAGGAAGTTGTCTCCTATACCAATGTCTTCAAGGTTATTTCCCACTCTCTCTTTTATTAGATTTAGTGTACTTGGTTATATATTGAGCTGTTTGATCCACTTGGACATGAGTTTTGTGCAGACAAATATGGATCTATTTCCATTTATGTACATGTAGACATCCAGTAAAACCAACACCATTTGTTGAAGATGCTTTCTTTGTTCTATTGTATAGTTTTGGTTACTTTGTCAAAAGTCAAGTATTCATATATGTGTGGATTTACTTCTGGGTCTTCAATTCAATTTCATTGATCAATCTATCCATGTTTATACCAATACTATACAATTTTTATTACTATTGTCAGAAGTACAATTTGAGATCAGGGATACCTCCAAAGGTTCTTTTATTATACAGGATTGTTTTAGCTATCCTGGGTTTTTATTTTTCCATATGAAGTTCAGAATTGTTCTTTCAATGTTTAGATAGATGTTTTAAGTTGATAATGATGAGATATGAGAGATATTGATTACACTCAGTATTTTAGACTCACCAAGTTAGTAAAGATGTTTTCTTTAAGCCTACCAAATACAAATAGCCAAAACACTATGAATGTAGCATATATATCATTCCTGATTGTTTCATGGTTCTTCTTATTGTATATATGTGTAATAATATAAATACACATGCAAAAATATTTAATAAAAATTTTAAAAAGAATTGTGTTTGGATTTTTACGGGAATTGCATTGAATATCCAGATTGTTTTTGGGAAGGTGGTCATTTTTTCTGTGTTAATTCTATCAAATCAGGATAAAAGCAAAGTTTGTGTAATTACAAAAGAAAGAATGGGGGAAAATAATAGGGTAAAAAGTAAGGAAATTAAAAAAATATGCATATATAAGTATTTATCTTAGCAAACTTGACTGCTTATAATTTCTTCCATTTTAATTTGATATGCTCTACTTATTATACAATAACTAATTACTTGCAGTCTTTTATTCTATAATTGCTATTTTGTTCAATTTATCTGTATGCTTGTAGTTGCACTAGTTTACATATAATTTTCTACAGCTTTATTCCAATTGATTTTATGTTGTTAAGCAATTGCTGTAATTCATGATGTATATAACACATCAGAAAAAATAACACTATAGATATTTCATACATATGATATGTGAGAGCCAAGATATGGAATATCTTGACAGTAGCACTGGTAGTCTATAAATCCATTTCCTTTAATTCATTTTGATATGACATTTTTACTGATGCTCTTTGTACTGATGTGTGACTTGAACTCTTGCTCTCAACTAAATATGGCAAGCAAGAAGAATCTGACTAGAAGTAGAAATGGAATTATCTGAAAATAACTGGGATCAGTAAAAAGCCATTGAACATGAACATGATTTTCTATCCCTTAATAATGCCATGAAAAAATTGAGAAAGTGAGGCTTTTAATATTTTTATGTGAGAATTTTCATTGTTCATGGAGTATAACATATGTCAATGTATTTCCATATTATATTCATGCTAAAAAGTTCTAAGGAATGCCATAAAATGCATCTAAATCATTATTTTTCACATGTTATTCTATCACTGCTAATGAAATATAAGAAAATAAGCAATAAAGCTAGTAAATAATATGATGATTTCATTATTTTTATAATTAAGAAGATGTTGATTTTTTTAAACTAAGATAAAAGTTAAGAAAAAGTAGTAAGATGTGATTTTAACAGATTTAGCCAGAAGGACAAATCTGAGTAACATTCTGTCTTAAATTGATTTTCATTAAAACTTGAAGTTCTGAAACAATTATGTACATATGTGCTATTTAAAAATATTTTTCCCAGACTAGAAAGAAGACCCAGTGATTAAGAGAAGCCACTACTGTTTTAGGGCATTCAAACTCAGCTCTTAAAGCCCATGTTGGGCTAATGGCAACAGGCTTTTATGCCAGTTACAATGGATCCCAATCAGTGTTGTGCTTTCCACAGGCACTGTACTCATGTCTTCAAATTAACACAGAGATGCACATGTATATACATAAATAAAATTATCACATAAATTAAAATGTAATATTATTTTAAAATTGTAATTTATCCCCTCAGGTCTTAGTAAAAATGTACATGATGACCACAGGAAGACTGTAAAGAGAATGATAGGGTAAAATGTCAAGAAAGGCATATTTGTCTTGGTGGTACACACATGTAATCCCAGAACTCTTGAGGCAGAGGCAGGCAGATCTCTGTGAGTTCAAGGCCAGCCTGGTCTATTACACAGAGTTATGACACAGAGAAACAGGCCGGGTCATTACACAGAGAAACTGTGTCTAATAAACAAAGAGAATACTTGTCTTATTACAAGTGTTTTACATAGATAATATACTATCCTTCCTGGACTAGGTAATAGGACATATACTTTTGGTATTTATTTTCCTGAAATAAAATAGACTATAGTAATCTATTCTAATTTTTAAACAAAATCTCTAACTTATTTGATAAGAACTGAAAAATTACCAATGTTTTCAATTTGAGTCAAAAAAAGGAGAAACTCATTCAGTGGTAATAAACTGAACAAGGATATCATTTTTCAAATTACACCAAATGGACCATTTCTACCATCTACATAAATCATATCAGATCATATTAACTATGCCAAAAATAATTTGTAAAAGTGAAAATGACCTAAATAGAACAGATTTTAGAAAAAAAATCATCCCAATTCCACAATTACTAATTAACTAAAAATGATTTAAGAAATTAATGTGCTATTATTTGTCAGTTTGCATAGAAAAATTCTAAAAATGAATTTCTTTTAAAAGGCTGACTTTTTGTACTGGTACAAGGAATCCCAGTATGCCCATGCCTCTTTTTTGTTATAAAGCAGTCATACAAAGGAGTATTTGTCACCTTTTTTTCTTTTTTAATATATATTTTATTAATTTATTCATTACATCTCAATTGTTATCCCATCCCTTGTATCCTCCCATTCTTCCCTCCTTCCCGCTTTTTTCCTACTCCCCTCCCCTATGACTGTGACTGAGAGGGACCTCCTCCCCCTATATATGCTCATAGGGTATCAAATCTCTTCTTGATAGCCTACTATCCTTCCTCTGAGTGCCACCAGGTCCCCCTATCCAGGGGACGTGGTCAAATATGGGGCATCAGAGTTCACCTTTAAACCATGAACATTAAATACATTCAGAATTTTAGACTCACCAAGATAGGAAAATGTTTTCTTCAAGGTTTCCAGATACAAATAACCAAAAAACTATGAGTGTCACATTGATATAATTCCCGATTGTTTCATGGTTATTCTTGATGTATGTAGTTTATCATATATGTGTGTAATAATATAAATGTATGTATAAAAAACAAACATATTACAAAATATAAAAATAAGGGTAATTCTACTTACATCAGACTCATTATGATCTTTTTTCCTCCATAAATCTCATTGCATATATAGCTTCCTCTAAATGAGTATAATAGTCAGGGCTCTCTAGATATGCAGAACTTATAGAATGAATGTATAAGTATATGTATATGTATTTCTTAGGATGGCATATCTATTAGACATGTTATGGTCCATCTAGCTCAACAATGGCTGCCTACAAGTGAAAGGTTCAAGAATCCAGTAGTTAGTTGTTTAGGCAATGAGACTGGATGTCTCACCTTGTCTTCAGTATATACCAGAATCTCAAAGAAGTAGGTTCTAATACCAGTGGTGGAATGGGTTTGAAAGTCAGAGTGAACACAAGCAGGCAAAAACAAAAAGGCAAGATCTTTCTTCTTCCACATCTTTTATAAAGGTTGCTGTCAGAAAGTGTGGCCCAGATTAAAGGTAGAACTTCCCACGAAAAAATATCTGGATCGAAACTGGTACTTCACTTTATATTAATTAAGAATAAAATCCTCCACAGATGTAGCTTGTAGCTTGGTTTTTAGTTAATTCAAGATTTAGTCTACTTGAAGATAAAGTACAGTTATCACTACTAGCTTTAAGCATTCATTGCATCAACATACGTTTCTTTTGACTTTCTTTTGGTCCTAATTGTTAATAAAATTAAACTTGTATTAATATGAAATTAATTTTATAATATTATTTGTTTTAAATTGCCCAACAGGCAATTTGTTCTATGCATTTATATACTTTCCATACTATTCTCTTCATAAGAAATATCCATATTTCTCTTTATACCTATTCAAATTTATGTGAGGTACTATTGTTTCTATTCATTTGTCAAAGCATGCTACTCCTTGATGAAGAATTAAATCTCCCTTTATCTCTTCTTATAGAAGTTTCCTTTTTCTGCTTTCTTGAATGTCTCAAATCTAGATTGATTAGAGTTTGTCCTGCCTATACCTGAACTTATAACTGGATTGTAATTACATAGAGAAAGAATATAGTTTATTCACCCTTATGAATATGTAACTATAGCTAGATCATAAGTCATGAATTGGAATAAGAAATAAGAAAATTTTAAGGTTTATAATATAACCATCTCTTACTGTTTAACAGAATATGATATGAAATCAAATGAGATTATCCTTTACATGTCTTTATTGAAAATGTGAATACAGGCTACAGCCTCTGAAGATTACATATTACATAGAACTATTTTCGAATGATTATAATAGAAAAATGTATTATACCCATGCAATCTAACATAGTGTTGAAAACACACTTGGTAAACAATAATTAATATCTGCTAATTTCAGAGGGTTCTACCATCATTGGATTCAATGATTCATATTTTCCATTATATTTGAGGAAATTGTATTTCAAAAAGCAATTAAGCAATTTTTGCTATGTAGTTAGCATAATTAACATAAAAAATATTATGTACATAATTAAGCTTCTAAAAAGTAGTGGTCTTCTGAGGCACAATTATGAAACTCTGATAATTTTTAATATTTAGCATAATGACCATTCCACATATTTCTAGGAAAATGACTGAGAAACAGTTAAGGAAATACTCAACATTCTTAGTCATCGGGGAAATGCCAATCTAAATGACTCTGAGATTCCATCTTACTCTGATGACATTGGCTAAGATAAAAAACTCAAGTGACTGCACAGGCTGGGGAGGATGTGAAGAAAGGGAAACACTCCTTCATTGTAGTTGAGAGTGGAAACTTGTACAACCAGTTTGGAAAACAGTTTGGTGCTTTTTCTGAAAATTAGTAATAGCTCAACCTCAAGGTTCAGCTATGCCTCTCTCCTGGACATATACCCAAAAGATTCTCTACCATACAACAAGGATACTTGCTCAACTATGCTCATAGCAGCCTTATTTATAATAGCCAGAATCAGGAAACAACCCAAATGTCACTCAAACAAAGAATGGATAAAGAAACTGTGTTATAATTACACAAAGAAATACTATTCAACTATTAAAAGAAGGACAATCATGCAATTTGTAGACTATCAAATTAGAAACTATAATCATGAATGAGGTAACGCAGACCCAGAAAGGTACAAATGGTATGTACTCATTTACAAGTGGACTTAAGTCATATAGCACAGGATAAAAATACTACAATTCACACATACAAACAAGATAAGTAAGAAGGAAGACCCAATGGATGATGTTTAAATATTGCTTAAAGGGGAAATAGAATAGACAGCAAATGAGGTGAAATAAGGGTAACAAGGTAGGATAGGGAGAGCTGAGAGAAATGAGGGGCAGGACTACAGAGGGTCTGCAAGAAGAGAAAACATTGGCATAGGCATCTCTGTGACAAGCTGGAGACCTATTACAGGGTAGGCTTCTGGGAGGATATAGGAGTGATTCTAACTGAGACTCCTAGTACCAGATATTATGGATACTGAAGAGGATATCCCCTAATTAGACAGGATGCTGTGTGGAGTGCAGAAACATCAACCCACCTTCAAAAACTTTGACACAAAATGTACCCTGCCTACATGATATGCAGGGATAAAAATAGACCCGAGATTGAGGGACTGTCCAACCAATGCCTAGACTACCTGAGAACCAACCCCAAGAGATAGAAACAACCCCTGACACTATAATGATACTCTGCTTATGCTTTCAGACAGGATCTTAGCAGAGCTATTCTCAGAGAGAGTATACACAGAAGCAGATACAAATAGATGCTGAGACTCATAGACAAACATTGAGTGAAGCATAGGGAGTCTTATAGGAAAGTGGAGGGAAGGATAGAAGGACCTACAGGGGACAGGATCTCTACAAGAAGACCAACTGATCCAACCTACCAGGGCCCAGAGGTGCTTGAAGAGACTGGAGCACAAACCAAGGACCATGCATTGACTTTACCTAGGCCTCTTACACTGATGTAGCCAATGGGCAGAGCAGGTTTCATGTGGCTCCCCTAGTAACTGTCTCTGAAATGAGCTTTCTTGCCTGCTATTTGACATTTACCTCTAGTGGAATTGCCTCATCAGGCCATAGGGGAAGAGGATACACTTAGCATGATTTGGCTTGATATGCTGTGGTGGGTTTTAGGGGTGCTCCCCTTTTCTATGGAGTTAGGGAGGATGGACTAAGGGAAGAAGAGGGGAGGATGGGACCAGGAGGAGAGGAGGGAGGGAGACTATGATCTGGATGTAAAGTGAATAAATAAATTAATTAACTAATTAATTCATTAATTTTAAAAGATTAAATGTATATATTTAAGATGAAAACAAATGGTTACAGCTTTAGGCTCTGCTTTTTACAGGACATACATAATTAATGAGGTCATATAATTTATGTCTTGGTAAAATTCGCAAGCATTTGTTAATGATGAAAATAGTATTACAGAAACATATAATGGTGAAATTATGTAGCCACTTGCAATAACATGTCACCACACACCCAGGATATTCTTGGAACTCCCATTCCCTGTGCAAATGTTTACTATGCTACCAGCATCCATGAACATTACCCAAGTATAACCTACCAACTCACCTCCACAGTGTAATAATTATTGTTTATGAAGTGAGAGGAGGCATCTTTTGAACTGGTCCAAGATCACCTTCAGCTACTCTATCTAGGAGTCAACACCAGAAGAGTCTCTCCAGAACTGAATCTTAAGCAACAGTTGACTAGGCCAAAATCCACAAAGCAGGGTATATAAAAAGTGTCAAGAAAAACATCTACTTATGTCACATATGCTATAAAATCTTAACACAACATCTTAACTCAGATGAACAAATCCTGGCATTAAAATTTGCATCCTCCTCCTCCTCCTCATGATGACAACGATGATGATGATGATGATGATGATGATGTGTCTGTTTTCTCATGAGTGAGGGAAAGGGTGTTGGTGGGTGGAAACATAGGGAAGGGATGACAGATATTAGGAGAAAATAAACTATAATCAAATATTGTAGCTGGTCTTTGCTATTTTGTGGGTTCTTCTTTTAACCATCATATACCCCCTCCAAGTTTCATCCCCTAACTAGATAGGAAGGAAACAGTGAGAGAGGACATAGAAATATCCCAGAATCAATTTCTTTCCTTTTGTTTCTTCTTTGACCTCAACTACATGCTATTAGCAAACCACAGCCAACCTGTCAAGCTCCAGCATTTATACTGCCCCTGAAAAGTTCTCAGAATTCCAAGTTCTGCAAGTGGGGCTTTCAGGTGAGCTATCCTAAGAGTGTGAGAACTGGACCTGCTTTGTGGCCTAGACTAGGTGGAGGTACCCTCCTCCCTCTCTCATCCATGGCCACCTATGGCAGGCAGGAGTGTTGACTCCAGTGTCATGAGAGTAGAACTGGACATGTCCCTCACAGACTACAACACTCAAGAAGCAGGCCATGCATTTCACCTGGGTAGAAAGGTAGAGCTGTGACCCTGGTTATAGGGGTTGCTGGTAAGCCAGCCTCAAGGCCCTGACAGCCAAAGACACTGTGAGTTGACCAGTTCAGATACCTCTGAGTCTCAGATCTAAAGCTTTTAATTGGCACACCTCAACATCTATATCCCGTGGATGAACTGCTGCAGCACATGAAGTTTCTGGTCTTGAAGATCAAAAATTGCAGGATCTCCATGACACAAGGTAACAACAGGACAGCTGAGAGGAGTCCTAATGAGGTTCCAGTATTTATAGAGTAGCAGAAACCAGAGACCTCAGACCAGACAAAGGATTCATTGAAATGAACATTGCAAACAAAGAAGTGTGGACAAAAGGGTATGCTGTATGACACACTGTGACACACTATAGCTTCCATAACTATTTTTCTCAGTTGTGGGGTATAAGGGTAAAGGGTGGGTACAAGGGGAGAGTGAGATGAGTAGGATTGAGGTGCATGATGCGAAAGTCACAAAGAACCAACAAAAAATTAAAAATATAAACTCATGCAAAAAAGAAATTTTAAAGAAAAACAAAATGTAGTAATAACAGACATGAATATTTAAATAAATCCCATATGTACCCTAATGTTCAATAAAATTATATGGATTAACTCATCTTTTTCATAATAACTGAAAATGAAAGGACTCAACTCTCCAATCAAAAGACTCAAACTACTGAATTGAACCCAAAACAAACAAAAAAAAAAAAATGGAACAAACAAACCAGAACTCCTCATTCTGCCACTTCAAAGTAACAAATCTCACCATAAAAGACATACACAATCTTAAGATCACAAGATGGACAGTGGCATTGCAAGGAAATAAAACTAGGGAACGAGAGTTGATGTTCTGAGATCTGACAAAATGGACTTCAAACCAGCAAAGATTAGAAGAGATAAAGATCATTGCATAGTGATTAAAAGGCAATCCATCAAAATGAAACTAATATTCTAAATATATACTCACTGAACACAGAGGCACCCAATTTGCTAAAACAGATATTTATACATGTAATGCTACAAATTAACCTAAACACGATATTATACTATTAAAAAAAATCACTGTTTCATCAAAGAAACCAGGTAAGACAGTTAAAAATGCTTATAATTCAATGAAAAAGAGGGGGAGACCTGGTGGCACTCAGAGGAAGGATAGCAGGTTACCAAGAAGAGACTTGATACCCTATGAGCATATGCAGGGGAAGGTAATCTCCCTCAGGAACAGTCATAGGGGAGGGGAATAAAGGGAAAATGGGAGGGAGGGGAGAATGGGAGGATACAAGGGATGGGATAACCATTGAGATGTAATATGAATAAATTAATAAAAAATTTAAAAAAACAACCCAAAAAAAGAAAAACATATCAAAATTTTAGAATACAATGAAGACAACCATAAAAGGGGAGATTAGAGTTCTAAATGTTTCCATTACAAACAGATATTTTAAATAAAGAACTTAATGCTGTATTGAACGCTTTAGAATACCAAAACAAGGCAAATCCAAAGCCAGAACAAAGAAAGAAGTAGTTACGATCAAGGCAAAAATGAGTGGAATAGAAATTGAGGAAAATCAGTTGAAAAAATCAAGGACATAGATTTCATTCTTTAAAAAGTAAACAAGATTTAAAAATTCTCCATCAGTTTAATCAGAAGCATGAAAAAAGACCCAAATTTATATGATTACTCATGGAAATTTAGACATTAAATTGCTGGAGTTGTGGTTTAGCAGTTAAAAGCAATTATTGCCCTTTTGGAGTACTGATATTTGGGTAATTCTATAGACATTCCAAACATGTGCTTTATAGACAGACATGCAGGCAAATTGCCCATACACATGAAAAAAATCCTTAAAGGAGTATCAGTGAAACCCAGAGTACTACGAAGTCTTATTTCATATTTCCTAAAACAATCCTGTACCAGACTTTACCAAAGCATCTGCCCAGATTTGTATTCTATGAAAGTTTATAATTCTATTGATGGACATTCTTTTTTTCTTTGTCTTTGTTTTTACTTGAATTATTATTATTTTAATTGAACTAAGATTACAACACTTTCCCCCTTTCCTTTCTTTTTTTTCTCCTTTATTAATTTATTCTTGCTACATCTCAGTCATTATCACATCCCTTGTATCCTCTCATTCTTCCCTCCCTCCCATTTTCCCCTTATTCCCCTCCCCTATGACTGTTCCTGAGGGGGATTACCTCACCCTGTATATGTTCATAGGCTATCAAGTCTCTTCTTGGTAACCTGCTGTCTTTCCCCTGAGTGCCACCAGGTCTCCCCCTCCAGGGGACAGGAGACACTGTCAAGAGAACAAAGCGACAGCCTACAGACTGGGAAAAGATCGTCACCAACCCTACATCTGACAAAGGTCTAATATCCAAAATATATAAAGAACTCAAGAAATTAAACACCACCAAACCAAATAACCCAATTGAGAAATGGGGCTTGGAACTAAACAGAGAATTCTCAACAGAGGAATATCAAATGCCTGAGAAACACTTAAAAAAATGCTCAAACTCCTTAATCATCAGGGAAATGCAAATCAAAACAACTCTGAGATTCCACCTTACACCCATCAGAATGGCTAAGATCAAAAATTCAAGCGACACCACATGCTGGCGAGGATGTGGGGAGAGAGGAACACTCCTTCATTGCTGGTGGGAATGCAAACTAGTACAACCACTTTGGAAATCTGTCTGGTGCTATCTCAGAAAAATGGGAATAGGCCTTCCTCAAGACCCAGCTATTCCACTCCTTGGAATATACCCAGAAGATGCTCCAGCACACAACAAGAAAATTTGCTCAACCATCTTCAAAGCAGCCTTATTCATAATAGCCAAGACATGGAAACAGCCTAAGTGTCCCTCAATAGAAGAATGGATAAAGAAACTGTGGTACATATACACTATGGAATACTATTCAGCTATTAAAAACAAGGAATTCCCGAAATTTGTGGATAAATGGATTGAGCTAGAAATGATCATAATGAGTGAGTTAATTCAGAAGCAGAGAGACTCAAATGGTATATACTCACTTATATCTGCATATTAGCCCAATGGGCATGTCCCACGAAAGCCTTCACTTACCAGGAAACTGAGACAGAGGGGAGGACATTCTAGTGGGACTCTAGACGAGAGAAGCATGGGAGAATGGCAAAGTAGAAGGATCCAGAGGGTCCTAGAAGCCTACAAGTAGAACATTATGATAGGCAGATTTGGGCTCAGGGGTCCCGCCCAAACTAAGGCACCAGCCAAGGACAATACAGGTGGTAAACCTTAAACCCCTACCCAGATCTAGCCAATGGACAGAACACTCTCCACAGTAGAGTGGAGAATGGGATATTACTTTCTCACATACTCTGGTGCCTCACCCTTTCCTTTCTTTCTGCATGTCCTACACACATTTCTTGAAAAATTATCTAGTTACCCCAAACACTCTTAAGTAAATAGCTTCTTTTATTATTGTTGTTGTTATAAACATGTATGTATGTATGTATGTATGTATGTATGTATGTATGTATATATACATGCATATGCACAAATATTTAAAAACGACCTACTGAATTCATTTTATTCCTTGAATCTATATGGTTTTAGGGCTGACCACTCTGTACCAGACAACCAATTAAGGAGAGACTAATCCTCATTTTATCAGTAGGCATTATTGGTCTATAGTTCTTTCTTTAGCAATAAGACCCTCTGAGGTGTTCTCTTTCCACTTTAGCATGTCCATTAATATTGATCCAGTCTTATTTGTGTATCCATTTTCTTTTTTTTGTGTGTGTATCCATTTTCATAACATGAAAAATTTGTTTCTTTAGTATAGATTCCATGGTACTAAAATTTACTCTGTAAGTGGCTAAGAGATGTATGCTCAATTTTCTTAACAAATATAATTTATTATGAAATTATTAATGGACCGTACATCACTTATAACCCAACTAACTTGAAAATTAGGGAAAGAGGATTAAAGAATACAATAACAAAACCATGAGGATATCAGTTCCAAGGAAAGATTCTCCTGGCGTAATCAGCAGGATTTCTTCTGCTGGAACCTGGAGTAACAAGAACTTGGAACCTCAGCAAGAGTGCATAGCCCCGAAGCCTTCCCTCAAGCAGCTCTCTCTAGGAGCGTCTCAAAGTGGAGTGATGGACAGCCAAAACTATCCCAACTCTCCAATAGCCCTGCCTTCAATTTTGGGCTCATTTATATATCTCCTTTCAGAATCTGTTCATGGATCTTTTCAGCTGGCAACAATCAAGCTCCCTCAGGAGGTAGTTTGCCTTCCAGGGGCTTAACATCACCTGTTCTCTCAGAAGACTATTCACCATCCCACACTTGGGATAATAACAAAAACAGGTTTATCTCTCCTTCAATAGGATGAAAGAAAGAGTCATTGGTGAATCACCAATGAATCACAATAATAACCAGTTTAGCAGGATATCTGGAAAGGTAAATTAGTGTTACTCACATGTTGGGGATAACAATCAGCTACCTAATCACACTGAAGTGGAAGTATCTCATTTTTTTGAAGAACCAATAATGTCATGTGGTGTTTTGATGAAAGCTGTCTTGTGAGAAGGCATGAGATAGTTTTCTTAAAGACATCTTGTGAGAGCGCATGTGATGTTTTTCTGGGAGCAGTTACATGAGAAGGCACTTGATGTTGGATGGAGTATAAAAAAAAACACAGTGGAAGGAGGCTTTTGGTATCTCTATGCTATGCAATACTTCTCTGATCTTTGCTGGTCTTCATTTGGTCTTTGTTTCACAGAGAACCATTCCAGAGAACTTTTGACACTCTGGCTCATTCTAGCTGCTTCCACAGACTCATGCTGATTTGGTGGAACCTTGCTGGTTCTGCTGGATAGTAGATGCCATCATGATGGATCCATGTGGCTGTTTGGTGTTGGGTATCAGACTGGACTGCTCGTATCCTGACAATGTAGAGTGGAACTGCTCCAAGGAACTATGTCAAAACAGGTCCACAAACCCTTTCTTTTATTAACATTCTTTCTTCTTTTCCTCTAGTTGGTAGTTTAGAAGTGAGGTTAAAGTGGTTAAGGACCCTAACTGGAGTAGGTTTTGAAAATCCAAGTCTATAGGTGGCAACAGTCATGTATTGGGAATAATGGGTAACAATTCTAATGTAGTAGAGGGATCAACAGGTTTTTATAGATTGGCTATGTTGTCTAAGGAGGTTGGCAAAAAAGAAGCTAATGCCACAGGTCTCCTGCCTTGCTCCTGACAGGGGTTTTCTGGTTTTGCTTCATAATTTTCATAAATACCACGTTGAGAAAATTGGGGGAAAAGCTAAATCCTCAGAAGATTCACTCAGTTCTCTTGTGTTAGAAAGGATTGCAGAGTTGGCTATGGACTTAAAAAGTTTTCAGCTAGAGGTTGAGTGCTTTGAAAGCAAAAAGAACCTGGTGGAAGAAAATGACAGGGTCCATGATGGGTGTCCAACACAGGGAGTTGCCAGCACGATGAAAGAGGGAAGCAAACTATGCTAGAAGTCAGAATGCCACCCCACCCTTCTCCACACACTTTCATTTCCAGTTGCCCAGAGCACCTCTATGAGGCAAGAGTCTGGAAAGAGCAAGATGCTGTATAGGGACAAGTGGTTAATGCTGAGTTAAGTGTGCCACCCGAGGAGTTTCCTGGAGCTACACAGGCAACAGCAGCCTTCCTGGTTTTTGTGCAACATATTTCTGCTAACAGTAGTGGTCAAGCTTAGAATCAGTCCACTTGGCATCAAAAAGAAATGCTAGATCTAAAACGTTTTAAAGAGGCTGTTGTATTTTATGGTTTGAGTTCTCCATTTGTTAAGGAAATATTAAGTAGCTAGGCTACATAGCCTATAGTTAGTCCCCAAAACTGGAAGGGATTGGTGTCAGCTGTCCTAGAAGCTAGTCAACAATTACAATGGTTGTCTTGGTGCAGGCACAGAGCATCAAAAAGAGGACAACATGATATAGCAAACAGTAATAAACTTTTCTAAAGACCATCTGCTTGGTGAAGAAAACTATGCTGACCTATAAGACTAAATCCAATCTTATGATGTCATGATTTAAGAATATGCTGCAGCCTTAAGAGCTTGGGATATGGTTGAGGAGCCGGGGAAAATAATAACATCATTTGTTAAGATAATATAAGGCACTGCAGAAGACTTTACCAAATACTTACAGAGATTGGGTTCACTTGTGCATAGAGCCAGAAAGTAGTTGATAGAGATCATGGCATTTAAAAATGCAAATACTGGATGTAAAAGAGCAATTAGGCCACTGAAAGCACAGAAAGCTCCAATGGACAAATAGATAAGAGTTTACTGGTATTGGCTCTCAGGAGTATCATGCCACTATTATACCACAAGCTAGAAGTCTCAGAAATCAGAATTTCCAGTGCTTTAATTGTGGTAAATCTGGCCATTTCCAAAGAAATTGTAAGGCTAGAAGACTCAGAGTTCAAAATAGCAGGTGCATTGACTCCATAGAAATGATATTCATAGAAGAGAACAAGCAAGTAGCGGCTGCAATGGAACACAAAGGCTCTGAGGGTATTGTAGCCACTGTGAAAAGGGCAAACATTCATCTAAAGATTGTAGATCCAAGAGAGACATACGTGGTAACATCTTGCCATTGAGAAACAAACAGAGGGGCTTGTCAGCTCAAAGCACTGCAGCAAACAATACGAGTCATCTTCCTTTGGTCAGTCAGGAGGTAGCATGTGAGCAAGAGGATCAAAACTAAGTGATTCTGATCTTATACATAATACGGAAGTAAGTGCAGTTTTGGCTCTGGATATAGACATGCCTTTTACAGTATCCCCCAAAGTGGAATGTTATAGGTTAACCAGTATGTTCCTTTAATTTTAGGGACAGTAGGAATGCTCTTGAGAAGATGATTAACTTTTCAAGGATTTATTGTTCATCTATGTATTGAGGAAGAGGAATTCAAGGAATAAATTAAAATCATTACATAAGTGAAAAGGGAGATGCAAATTAACGCAAGTGATAGAATTGTTCAGCTGTTACTGATTCCTACTTCAAGGTCATGGCCTCTCAAGTAGAAAGAATTGGGGCTTTTGAGAGTATTGGAGAGTATGTATTCTGGAAAATAGCCATTAATAATCAGAGACCCAAGTTAATGGTACAAACAAATGGTGGTGAAATAGAAGTTGTGGTGGATACAACCCCAGCAGAAAGACATAATTCTTGTAGAACAAAGACTACAAGATGCATATTTGTATACAATTGATCCTAAACTTGATTATATTTTGGTCACATTGCCTTCAACTCTTTCCCCTACTGGGATCATATAGCAATATAAGATAGTATTAAGTAAAGGAGTTCTTAGATCATAAACAAAGGAAAATATAGAAGACATATATGGGAAAAAACTCTGGATTAATTATAAAAGATAGAATAAGACTAGGTCAATTTTCAGGAACAGGTCTGGCCAAAATTGTAGTACATCTTATTAATGCAGATATTGGTGATCAGTGAAAATTGACAAACAGCTTGCAGTAACTTCTTGGGAGAAATAAATAACAAATATCCAAAAAGCAAACATAAACAGTTTATAAAATAACTAACTGGATTCTCCCACATATTGTAAAGAAAACACCAATTCCAGAGGCACAAACATTATATATCAATGCAAACAAGATAGGTATAGCCGATTACATGTCTGATAAAAATAAACAAGGTAATCAAAAATCCATATGCCTCAGTTCAAAAATCAGAATTATATGTAATTTTTATGGTATTATTTGATTATCCTGGAATTCTTAATATGATTTCTGATTCTTTATATGAGGAAAGAGTTGGTTTGCATATAGAGACTTCTGAATTTGTTCCTGATAGCTCAGAACTAAGTTATTTATACAACTGCAAAGGCCAGAAGAAATAGAAACTATCCATTATATATTACTAGTATTTGCTCTCATACAGGTTTTCCAATTCCATTGGCAAAAGGAAATGAGGAAATCAGCCAATTACTAATAGGAAATGTGTTAGAAGTCTCAAAATTTTATGAGAAACATCATGTTAATGAAAAAGGTTTAAAGAAAAAAATTCTTTCTCTTTGCAACAAGACAAAGAAACAATAATAATAATAATAATAAAAAAAAAAAAAAATAATAATAATAATAATAAAACAACTCCTACATGTTCTCTATACAACCAAATTCTGGTAGTAACCCTAGAGGTACCAAAAATGACAACTGGGAGATTGATTTTTTTGTTTGCAGACTTTGGAAAAAATGCATATACATCATACCATTGATACATACTAAGGGTTTCAGTGAGCAAATGCCTTAAGTTCTAAAAAGCCTGATGATGCAATTACTCACTTATTATAAATTATGGCAGTTATGAGGGTATCTGAAGAAATTAAGACATAATGCTCCTGCGTATGTATCCAATAAGATGAAGCAATTTTTTACACAGTACAATATAAAACATATTACTGGTAGACCATACAATCCCACAGGACTGCCAGTGTTAGAGTCAATCATACCTTAAAAGAAATGCTTATTAAACAAAAAGGAAGACTAAAAAACCCCAAGGAAAGACTAAATAATGTTTTGTTAAATTCAAAATTTTCTTAATGTTGGTGGAAAAGAAACAGCAGCAGTTGAGACGCAGTGGGTTATCAAAAAAACAAAAACAAAAACAAAAGCAAGAAACAAAAACAAAAACAAAAACAAACACCAAAAAGAACAAAAAACAAAACTGAGGAACTAGGTCAAATAATATACTATAAGAATGTGTTGATATCAGAATGGAAACCTGCACTACTTTTAAGATATGAACATGGTTATGTGCATGTATCAACAGGGAAAGAAAAAATATAGTTACCAGCAAAACTTTAAAGATTATATCTGACCAGCAAAATCCTCTTATTACCTGAGACATTGGTGGCTTCACAAAGCCAATATGCCAGATGATTCACTCTTTCAGACTATCTCAGTTACCTATTCCTCCAAAATATGAATACAAATTAACTAAAAAATAGCTAACCCAAATAATTGATATAATAGAGACTAGAGAACACAAACACTGGACCAAAAAGATACAGCTAGCTTTCTCTGGATTTGGCCAATATTTCAATTTTCATAGGGTACCCAAAAGATACCTTTGCCTTTTGACAAGTAATTTTAAGAGCATAGTATCCCCTATTACCAAAAGGTGAGGTGGACATTTTTGGTCTTTTAATGGGTTATGGTAATTTCTTAGCATCTAGGTTTGTTGATTGGTATTGGCTATGGGCAGTGAGCAGACAAAACAAAATTCAAATCAGCAAACTGTTTCTTCTATTTTTCTTTTTCTCTTATTTTCTTTGTTATCTAATCATGGGGAATTATAATTAATAATAATAATAATAATAGAATAAAAATTTAAATTTAATAAAATGGATTAATGTATATTGATAGAAATTTAGGGTTGTTTTGTTTAAATTTTGTATCTCGACAGAAATGTAAATTTATTGTTTTAATTATTGTATCTTGATAGAAGAACAAGATTTTTTTGTTTGACTATTGTTTAGTGACATACATTTAAGTTTATTTTGAATGACTATTCTTTTATATATTGTACTTAAGCAGCTTATTTAAAATGTGATATAAAGGTCTAGTTTTAGGGTTTTTACAATCATTTCTATTATGTGTAGATTGTTATGTTAGAAAAAACAATTTTCGTAAAACATAAATGGAGATACAAAGTCTAAATTTCTGGTTTCTTTGAAGATTCAGTAGTGTCATGTGATGTTTGCTCAAAGCTGTCTTGTGAGATGGCATGGTGCTTTGTGAGAGGGCATGTGGTGTTTTTTCTGGGATCAGACCAGTGAGCAGTCACTTGATGGTTAGAAGGAGTAAAAATAGAACCATAGAATGAGGGATGAGGCTTTTGACATTTTTATGCTATGAAATACTTGCTGGTCTTCATTGGTCTTCTATTGTCTTCATTTCATAGAGAGAATCATTCCAGAGAATTTCTCATGATATTCTGGCTGCATTTTCAGGATACCAGCAGTCCAATCCAATAACAAACAACAAACAGTCACAAGGATCTAAAGTGTTTGCTCAATCCAACTGAACCAACAAGGCTCTGCAAATTAGCACAAGTCTGTGGACACAGCCACAAACTGCTATTGTCCTTCATATTAATGTCAGAATCATTCCAGAGAAGCAAGGATGGTTCAATACACTTTAATGAATAAATGTAATCTACCAGAACAATAAATCCGAGTAGAGAAGTGACATGATTAATCCAGAAGATATATAAATAGACTTTAAATGAAATGTAAAATTTCTTCATAATAAAAGCCAGGATACATGAGAAATATATGGAACATACCTGAACATAATAAAGGAAATATGCCACAAGCCTATAGCCAAATTCCTGGTAAATAAAGAAAAATTCAAAGCATCATGAACAGAACAAATATGCACATTTCTTCACTCTTCTTTAATTTAGTGCAATAACACAAAAGAAGGAGGGAAATTACACAAATACAAAATAAAGAAGAAAGTATTCTTATTAGAATACTATACAATACTATTCACAAAAGACCTTAAAATTTTCATCAGAAAACTACAGCTAATAAACATGCTCATCAAAATGGCGTAGTACAAACTTAACATATGAAAATCAGTAGGAATCTTGTATCCTGATGACAAATATGATGAGAGATAATTCAGGAAAGATATTCTATCCACAGTAGTCTTAAGAATTTAGAATACTGTTGCAAATATTATTTTAACTGATTTCAAGTGAAAATAGAAACCATGATGTTATAGCTTAGTTTTCCCTTACTATTGTAAAACACTGATTAAAAGCAATCTGAAAAATGAAAGGATTTATATCATTTATTTCACATCAGGTTCCATCAGTATGGGAAGGCAGGATAGAATCTTGAACAACTGGAATAGAAACTGTAGCAGAGACCATAAAAGAATTCTACTCACTCGTTTGATCTCAAATTCATATAATTTGTACAACTTTGTTCCATCTATTCAGGTATGTTACCATCCACAGTTGGTTAGGTCATCCTACATCAATGAGCAAAACATTATCAAGGTATAAACTTGTGATAACTAGTCAGTTAGTCCACCAGAAAAACTTGGGAAGGGGAACCCTCAAATAAAAATGTACTTCCATCATATGGGAAAGTTGACATGTCTGTAGGAGATTTTGTTTATTGCTGATTGATGTAAGAGGTATTCTGACTCACCTCTGGCCTAAAATAGGACACCTAAGTATCTTTGAGGAAATAGTAACTCTGGAATCAAGTGTCAAAATAATTCTTCACTCAATTTGTTTTGTTCTAATAATTTATCACATTGCCAAAACAACAAGAAATGTATCTATGAACACTTTACTATTGTATAGCAGATATCTGATAATGCATATCAAAATTTCATATTCTTGTATAGTCCTTTCTTGTCACAGCATCATATGACCACAACTCTACTTCTTAAATATTGTGAATATTGCCAAACTATACATGGATGGGATGACACATGTGCCTTTTGCATACAATTTTCCTTGCCTTAAAATATGTATTTATAAAGTTTTGAGGAACCTCCATACTAATTTCATTAATAAAAGTACTAATTTCATTCCCATCAACAAATCTCTTTTCTCGACATTCTCATCAGCACATTTTATCTTTTGCCTTTTGTAATAACCATTCTTAGTAGAATAAAGTGATATTGGTTATATAATGTCTTCTTTTAGATAGTATTGGGTAATGGGGACATTTTAGCAATATAGTTCTTGGATCCATGAATATGGCATACATTTCTAATTTTTATGTCTTTCTCAGTACTTTTGATGAGTCCTTTGTACAATTTTCTTAACTTTTATTTACTATTCACAAGAATACCAACTTGAGTATATTGTCTATGGAAGCAACAAGTAGTGACTTCCACATATTTTTCCTGGTGATTGGGAAAACTGATATCCCCCTTCTCCAAATGGGCACTAGGTATCAATGACATAATATCATGTTTTCTGGTGACAAGATCGGTTCATGAACTTAATATGATGTTGTTGGCCATGAGGTCTCAGATTCATCAGCATCAATAAGATGTCAGCACTGATTATGGATAAAACTTTCATCCATATGGGTATGATAGATCATCAAGAACAGTATCTTTGCTGGGGGGAGTTGAGCTCTTTCATGTAATATGCATGCATCCATCACTGACACCAACATAGTTTCCAGGAACAGGTGTGAACTCTGACAACACTCAGAACTGCAGTGACAGCTTCAAAACACTTACCTCAACATCACCTCATAATACCATATGTAATTTGGATTTGAACATGATGTCCTGCAGCAACAGGGATCATGGGCATTATTTGAGATGCCATGATCATCAGGACACAAAAGCATCATCATATTTGCTGGTAGTGAAATGCTTAACTGACTTCAACAAAGTATCAGTTAGCATGGCAACTGACAGACCTCACACTATTTTCCAGTGACAGAAAAGAACCTTTATCTCAACTGACCACAGCCACAAATAATTACCATGAACTTCCACATGGACACTGGTGGGCAACAGGTTCCCAGACATCAAGCAACTCTTGAGAAGGAAGACAGAGTTTGGCCCTCAACATAGTTACTGCTGACATCAATGATGAATGACACCAACATAGTGTCTAGTGGCAGTTGGAGTGACTGCTATTAAAGTGTATCCCAATGTAAGCATGGATCAGTGAAATCACAGTTGCCTGTGGCAGCTTGGATCATGGACAAAGCATGATGTTAGTTGCCACACTGTATCAGTGATGTCAGCAAAGGTTCCCAGGGCAGGATACATTATGGGCATAAAGCTCTTCTCCAGCAGCAACATGGGTCGCTTAACATCAACATCCTTCCTGTGGAACTTAGGATCTTATCTCTTCTGTGGTCAACAGTATGTTTGGCGGGCACTTTTTTATAGGCTTCAAGAGTAAGTAACAACAAACATTTCAATCTAATACTAATTGGAGCAAAGCACACTTACCTCAAGATGATATCCAGCTTCAGGAGAGACCCAGGAATCCCTGGTATTCACAAGTGCCAACATGCACCTTGACCATGCTCAAGGATTCCATATGCAATGGGATCCATGGACACCATCAAGTGAACTGCTGAGAGCAGGCCTCCAGGATATTTCCATAGTTTCATGATATGGTACCTATGGAAGGATTCAAAATGGTCTCCATGGGAAACAGAACACTTACCTGATATTAGCTCAGGATTTAGTATGGACCACATACTTCAGCATATTCTCCATTATCAACATGGATTTTGCTCTCCTCAAGGATTCCAAGGACAATGGTATGTATGGACACCATCAAGAATAGCTTCAAGAGATAGCTTCAATTACATCCTCAGAGCTTCATGCTCTCCTCATATCCCAGGACTGTAACTGGTCTCCAAAAGCAACAATGAACCCATATTACAACAGTATATCAGGCTTCAGTATAGACCTTGGATTAACTATATACTCATGCAGCAAGGTAGACCATCATCATCATTCAGATTTCCATAAGCAATGGAAACTGTGGACACCATCAAGTTAGCTTCAGGTTGTTGTGCAGATCACAGATTTCAAACTGTTCTCCAATGGCAACAAAGAACACTTACACAAACATGATCTCATAAGGTGTATTGACCAAGACCTTCATTGATGGACCATTCTATGTCCACAAAGAACATAGACATCAAAAAGTTATTCAGAGTCAGAACTGACTCCGGATGTAAACATGGTTCCCGTCAAACCATGGATGAAGGAATTCAAAATATTTCTCTTAGCCTTTGGTATTCTGGATACCAGCCTGGTCCAAAGTGACAGTGCAGATCGCTTAAACCACCGTTGCCCTTCCCATTATCAATCTTGGATAAAACAGGTTGATTTTGCTTAGAGGTATCATTGACATCAACATAGAACATGGGGAGGGATCAAATTATGAAGGTAATCCTCTTCTCCAGTGGCCGAATGGATCATTGACATCAATGTTAAATATTGCCCATTGAAAGGAGGAATCATTTACCACATCTTTATGTGTTGATAGCATGTATCCTTGATGAAGACTTCCTGGACACTTGCCAGAAATTATCAGTGTGAACTCAACATAGCTTCAGGTTGTTATGCAGATTACAAAGAAGAACCAAGTCTCTGGTGGCAGCACAGAACACATACCATGGAATTAGGCAGCATATTGAACAGGACCATGATTGACCTTTGACACTCCAGTATCATGTATGCCACCAATTTCTCCATAGTCAAGACTATAGACTTGAATACATTGTCTACAGAAACACCATATAATGACTTCAACATGTTTTTCTTGGCAGTTGGGAACACTGATATCTACCTTCTCTAATTGGTTATTAGGTATCAATGACATCGGGACGTGTTTGCTGCTGACAACATAGATTCATGGACTTAGTATGATGTTGTTGGCCATGAGGTCTCAGACTCATGAGCTTCCATAAATATATCAGCTGATTATGGGCAAAAATGTCTTCTCCAAGGGCAGAATAGATCATCAAGAATAACATCTGTGCTGGTGGCAATTGAGATCTTTCATGTAACATGTACTACAGTGAGAGGTGCATCCATCACTAACATCAACATAGTTTCTAGGAACAGGTGTGAGCTCTGACAACATTCAGAACCTCAGCACTGGCTTTATAACACTTACCTTAGCATGAAGTCAGAAGATGGCATGTTATTTGGACTTGAACATGATGTCCAGCAGCAACAGAGATCATGCTATCATTTGAGATACCATGATCATCAGGATACAAGAGCATTGCTATATTTGTTGGTAGCAAAAGGCATAACTGACTTCAACCCAGTATCAGTTAGCACAGCAACTGACAGACCCACAATTCTTCTCAGTAGCAGAAAAGAACATTTATCTCAACTGATTGCAGGCACAAATAATGACCATGTACTTCCACGGGGACACTCATGGCCATCTGGATAGCAGACATCAAGTAACTCTTCAGAAGCAAGACAGACTTTGTATTTCAACATGATTACTGCTGACAGCAAGGATGAACAACATCAATATACTGACTAGTGGCAGTTGAGATCACTGTTATTATATTCTTTCCCAGTGGCAGCAAAGATCAGGGAACTCACGGTTGCCTGTGGCAGCTTGGATCATGGATAAACCCTGGTGTTAGTTGCCACACTGTATCAGTGATGTCAGCAAAGATTCCCAGGGAAGGATACATTATGGGCATAAAGCTCTTCTCCAGAAGCAATGTGGGTCACTTAACATCAACAACCTTCCTGTGAAAGACAGGACCATATCTCTACCATGGTATATAGTGGGTGCTGCAGGCTCAGTGGCATCTCCATAGTCTTAAGGAGTAAGTAGCATCAAACATTATATTCTAATACTAATGGATGAAAAGCACACTTACCTCAAAATGATCTCCAGCTTCAGGATAGCCCCGGGAATCCATGCTATTTACAAGCACCAACATGCACCTTGGCCACGCACAGGAATTCCATAGGCAATGGGATCCATGGACACCATCAAGTGAGCTGCTGAAAGCAGACCTCAGGGACATTTCCAGTGCTTCATGTTATTTTACATATAGGAGGATTCAAATTGTTCTCCAAGAAAAACAAAGAACATTTACCTTATCTGATTATACCCTCAGACTTCAGTATGGCTGCTCTAATTCAGCATATTCTCTAGCAGTAATGTGTAAATGACCCTCATCAATGATGCCAAAGATAATGGTAAATATGGACACCACCAAGTTTGGCAGTAAGAGAAACCTTCCTTCACTGCCATCCACAGAGCTTCAAGTTGTGCTCATATTGCAGGATTCTAACTGGTCTCCAAAGGCAGCAATGAACCCTTACTGCAACAGGATGTCAGACTTCAGTATGACTCATAGAATTCAATGTATTCTCAAGCAGCAAGATGGACCATCTACATCATCCAGGTTTCCATAATCAACGGGAACTGTGGACACCATCAAGTTGGCTGGTGAGAGCAGACATCACTGATATAAACATAGCTTCATATTGTACCACAGATCACAGATTTTAAACTGGTCTCCAATAGCATCAAAGAACACTTAAACCAACATGATCTCAACCAGCTGTATTGATCAAGACTTTTGTGATGGATGATTCTGGCCACAGGCATCACAGACCTCAAAAGGCTCTTCAGAGACTGAACTGACTCTGGATGTCAACATGATTTTCCATCACACCTTTGATGAAAGAAATTCAAAACCTTTCTCTTAGCACTTAGCATTCTGGATATCAGACTGGTCCAAAGGGGCAGTGCAGATCACTTACATCACAGTTACCTGTCCCATTATAATCTTTGATAGATCAGATTGATTTTGCTTGGAGTTATCATTAATATGAATGTAGAACCTTGGGAGGGATCAAATTATGAAGATGATCCTCTTCACCAGTGGCTGAACAGATCACTTGTATTAATACATATTCTAGTAGCAGTGAAAATCACTCGTGTTAAATTTTGCCCACGTAACAAGAATAAATTAATAAAGAAAAAAAATATTGTAAAAAAAAAAAAAGATCAGGTTTTAAACAGCCATCCAAAGAAAATAGGGATTCACCTCTTCTGTGATTACATAGGAGCACATATTTGAGTGCTTTGTTCCCAGTTTTTGGAACTGTTTGGGAAGGATTAGGTTGTTTAGTCTTATTGGAGGAAGTCTGTCATGGATGGCCATCATTGAAGTTTAAAAAGCCCATGCCATTATTAGTTTTTCTCTCTCTGCTTCACATTGTATCCCAGGTTGTAAGTTCTCTACTACTGCTCAAGCTCCTCACCTAACTGAATACTGCCCTACATTTTGGGCCATGATGGTTATGTGTTATAGCCCTCTTAATCGATAAGCCCTAAATAAACACTTTTGTAAGTTTTCTTGTTCCTAGCATTTGATCACAACAATACAAAAGTAAGTAGCACAAACCTCAAGATCATACATACCTCAACTGACCTGAGAACCACAATGGGGAAATAAACCTACCTTTAGCACAAGTATCCTTATAAGATAATATTACAAAATTATACTAACAATATTATCTTCTAGTCACCTTAATCAGGGTAATAATTGTATTATAAACTCATAATGTCAAACATGAGGTGACAACTTATTTTTATTTTAATCTTGAGAATTCCATGTATGTATACAGTGAAATACAGTCATATTTTTCTATTCTCTTCTGCAAATACCATTGGAATTTCTACTCCAATATGTTCCCCTCCCAATTGCATGTCTTCTGTATTATGTGGTAATTCACACTAAGTCCAACTAGTGCTGCCCATATGATCTTGGATATGAGGCTATCCACTAGAACATAGAAAACCTTCTTAGAGTTAGAACACCCCCCTCCAACAGCTACCAACTACCAATTGACCCCATAAGAGGTAGAGCATGGAGAATACATTCTCTAATCTATGCCAAAATTCTGGCTGGCTTTTCTTATATTGGTATTCTTGTCCTTTCCTCCTTTTCTGTGGGTTGAGATTTGAAGTGTGTGGAACGTGACTTTGTTGTCCTGTTTGGGATTTTGCTTTCACTGTCACTTATATTCTGCACACTGTAAAATTGTTGGCCTTTTCAATGATTGTTGACTACTTTTAAAAAATGATTTTTGACCAAGTTTGACAGCAATCTCTCTATATAAACAGAAACATTTAGAAGGCAACTTTACAACATCAACATTGAGTGACACTATAATAGCAGGTTTTATCCTATGTCCTATGAACTCCACATCCACGAGCCTTTAACCAGAATTAAAGTACCAAGCATAAATTCCCTCATGTGGACAATGTTTCAATTCCACTAAGAAAGTAGATTGTTAAGTCATAATAGTTGTGTAGTCATAGCAAGAGGGGGCAGATCTAGACTGGCAAGTCAGTGGTATGGCATGCAGTTTCCACCACTGGATAAGATCATGGATGTCTTTTTTCCCAAGTACCCTGTATAGAATATTCTGGTACTATGAAAGCTAGCTGGCAGAAAGCTGATTTTTCAGCCACTTTGAGATGGATTTTTCTGTTTCTTTAATTAAAGGATCTGGTGCCTTTATCATTAGGGTTTAACCATGAAGTTGTGGTGGGTAACAGAAAACAGTGACAAAGGTATTGGTCTTCCTGATTGGATGGAAGGGTATACTGGGACTCAGAAGTCCTGGAGCCACACAGCTCTGAGGGGATAAAGGTAACCAAATGGAAGGCCATCCTAAAACTTAGAAGTCCAGGACCACACATCTCTGAGGTGGGACAGTGTCCCAGTGGAAGGACATCCTGAGGTCCATGAAGCCAGGAACCACATAGTTCTGAAAAGAAGACCCCTAAGCAGAGGCATTGCAGGTCTCCAGGGTGGGTAACTCTAGCTGAGCTGAAGGGCTAGGGGGCCTCAGGTCTGTACCTTCTTCAGCATTGCTGCTCCCAGGCAACAGTATCCTCAGCTAAACTGAGGATCTCAAGAACGCCAAACCCTCTCCACATCTTCTCTTCTTTCATTGCTTCTTGGTTTCAACCAGTGATAAAGTAACAGCAGGCAGTAAATCTCTTAAGAGAGATTTATTGGAGGGACAAACCCAAGAGTGGCTGCCTCTGCTCCAGGGAGAAGGCGACAGGAAACTGAGCAGACATAGCCTTTATAGAAGATTTCTTAGGAGGCAGAGCTTTCTAGGGCAAAGATTTCCAGAGTGTGGATTTCAAGTCCTGAGCTTGGGGAGCTCAAGGATTAGTGAGGTTTTCTACAAAGGGTTTATGAGGTTTTCTTGAGACTTTTCACCTAAAATTAGCATAATCTGGGATGAGTCCTATTGAGGGACTGGAGATGATCTTTGTGACAATTATTGAGCCTGGAATGCTGTTAAGATTGAGAAATCTCGGGGAGGGTCTGAGATGGTAGAGTTCCTCAGGTAAGGGCCTGGCCATTTTCCTGCCTTGAAGCTTTACAAAGTTTACCAAGGAAGTCCATGGCAGTGAATCTGCTTTCTGCAGCATGACCAGCCAACAGAGATTGGAGAAGTATTGCCACAGTGGACAGGCATCCTGACAGCATTATGCTGAGGCAGAAAAGATGGCACCATGGACAGTTTCCACTGAGGAGGTGTTGGCTACTCTGGCAGTCATTGCCATTTTGAAAGGAGCTGCCATCTTGACTGCTCCTGATGCATCAGCTTAGCCTGGGGTGGGAAGTGGGGGATCTCACAGCTTCTGGGGTAGGGTCCTTGTTAATGCTGGAGATGGGCAGTGGCAGTCCTGACAGGCTGCTTTGACTTTGCTGCTCAGGGGCTGCTGAAGCCTCCATGGCCTCTATTTCCAGGTGAGGTGTATTATTCTTTGTACTTTGAATTTAATTTAATAGCTTGTGTCTTTGGGAAGTGAAATTGTTGATGCTGGGTAGCTACATTTAAACTCTTTGTTTCAAGTTATATTTGGAAATCACCAAAAATATATATTCCCATAAAATGTTTTTCACACATCTTTAATTTTTTTAAAACTGAGCATGCTATTCCCTCTTTTCTCTTATACCCTTGACTCCATTATTTGTCTTTTAACTCTGCTATATCCTTTTACTTTCATATCATATGAATTATATTTTAACTGATTTATGGGTTTATATGCTTTGATATAGGTCTCACCCACACTTTCTTTGGATTATCTCTCCCTAACTCCCAATTTAGTTCACACTTCCATGCTCCTACCTGCCTAAGCCTTTCTAATCCCCAAAGTCTGACACTCTCTTTTTTCCAACAATTTACTGTACCTAATTACTTAATGTACCCTTATAAAGGCCCCCCTATGTGCTTCCACAGAGTGCAACCAGGATTACATATCAGCACAGAGTATATGAATCATTAAACAGGAAATGCATAAAAATAAGTATTTCAAAAGTAGCAAGAAGCTGATAAATATGACTGGTACTAATAACTGTAAAATTACCAAGGCTCATTGATAACCAAAGAAGTTAGAAATAAAACTATGAAGTACAGTTTCATGTACTCTATATTGGCCACTTTCTGATGTAGAAGTTATTCTAACACTAAGTATTGCCAATTATGTCAAAGAAAAAGTACTTCCTTATTTTTATCAGTTTAATTAGTTCAATCTGTTTTGAAAATAAATTGGAATTACATCATGAAGCTAAGGTGTTTAATATCCTATGATGATATGATCATTCATCTAGGTGTTTTTACCAGAGGAAAGTTTCATGTTTTTATACCAAGATGAATGAAAGACTATCATACTATAACAAAAAATTGAATTCATCAATGTATTTCCAAAAAAATAATGTTTTCTAACAAAATGAATAATACATTTTAATGTATTTATGAAAAAATATGTAATAGTGAAACAGAAACAAAACTATACAATTAATATCAATATGTAACAAAAACTTGAGCGTGAAATTCTACTCAAATGGGGTTATTAGCATATTGCTTCATTTATTATAAAATTTTAAAGCAGACAAAACTCTGGAATAGAGTATTGTTTGGCATCACATATATGGATTAAATGAACAAGGAAAATGAGGAAATGTTGGTACACTTTTTTCTAGATAGTGATCAAAATAAACTAATGTAGTTTTTCAGACTGTAGAAGATAATTTATTATTAAAGATACTTTAGGTGGAACCCCTGAGAAGCAGAGCCTTGAATATACCAATTTTAATTAACTGAGCATTTCTCTAAGGGGAAGGGGTATCTGGTAAACAGGAGAGCCAAGGGATAAAATATAAATTCAGGTTTCAAGTAGATATTATACTCAGTATTGTTGTACAAGGCAGTTGTAAAACAAATATTGAACCACATATTTGATCCCTCATTCAACAAGTGTTGCTGGAGGTTTAAAAGTATTACCTAATATGTTTTCTTTTTTTAATTTTTATTTTTTTAATTAATTTATTCATATTACATCTCAGTTGTTAGCCCATCCCTTGTATTCTCCCATTCCTCCCTTCCTCCCACTCCCCCCCTACTCCCCTCCCCTAAGTCTGTGTCTGAGGGGGACCTCCTCCCCCTGTATATACTCATAGGGTATCAAGTCTCTCCTTGGTGACCTATTATCCTTCCTCTGAGTGCCACCAGGCATCTCCATCCAAGGGACATGTTCAAATACGGGGCACCAGAGTTTGTGTGAAAGTTAGATCTCCTTCTCCACTCAACAGTGGAGAATGTCCTGTCCATCGGCTAGTCTGGGTAGGGGTTCGAGGTTTACTGCCTATTTTTTCCTTGGCTGTTGCCATAGTTTGCGGAGGACCCTAATATGTTTTCATTATTTGACTTATAATTATTATGGTAGCAATACATAACCTAATATCTTAATCCTAAAGGCACAGCCACCTGTTTTATTTTAGAATAAGCCTTATTTTCCTGGAGCTGGGCATATTTACCCCCTAAACTATCTTCCAATATCTCTCAATATCCATCCTATGCTATCTGCTTCCAATTATTTATATTTAGATACCTCCCATCCAAAAGCCCATAATACCTGCTAAGGATGTTCAACTTAGCCATATATTTCACATTCCTCCTCTGGATGCACCTGGCTCTTTCCTATCCCATGGTGATTCTCCTTCTCCTTTCTCCTCTGGTATCTGCTTCTTCTAAAGAACCTGTCTGTCTCTAAAGCCCAAGAACCTTCAACATGCCTACCTTCCTCTGGCCCTGACCAGGTATTGGCTTATTTTATTAGTCAAACAGGGAGGCAAGGTTATAGGGCAATACGTGGAGTACATGATAGTCTACATGACAGTCTGCAGCAAAAATCTTGGGGGCAAGAAATTAACAAATACAAAGCATCATTCCATACTCCAACAAAATAGACATTTAATATTATGTCTTCTTGTTAATGAGAAGAGTCAGCTACTTGTGTGAGTATATAATACAGTCTCAAGAATGGAGAAGCTAACTATTGTGTCAGAAACAGAGGCAGGTGGAGGCATGACAACTTATAAAATCAGTAGATGAAGGACTGGGGAGCATTGCCTTATTAAGAGTATCTTGATGGGATAATAATTTCCTAAAATATTTTTTCCAGTTTGCTATATTTTCAGGATAGTAGTTTGTCATAACTAATGTGTTTAGCATTCCCAATTGGGAGGATTTCTAGAGAGTTGCTAGTTATTAAATAATAAAAGATATAAAAATGCTATAATAATCACAGAATGAGAGTTGGTTATTTTATCAATAAGATAAGTGAAAAACCTGCTATCCTTGCTCTGAGTGCCACCAGGTCTCCCCATTCAGGGGATGTGATTGATACCCTATACAGGGGGAGGAAGTCCCTCTCAGTCACAGTCATAGGGGAGGGGAGTAAGGGGAAAATGGGAGGGAGGGAGGAATGGGAGGATACAAGGGAGGGGATAACTATTGAGATGTAATATGAATAAATTAATAAAATAAAAAATAAAAATAAATTTAAAAATTGCCCAACTTTAAAAAAAGTTTGTAATAAAATATATTGGTTAGGAAAAAAAAGATAGGTGAAAAACTTGAAATAAACCATAAGTAATTTTATAGTTAACTGGAGAGTTTAGAGAGACTACTGAATAAAGATCAAAGGCAAAAAAACTTCAAGTATGTATTTATACATGAAAAACAAAGGAAAACTACACATTCTGAAAATGTTAAATTATCTTAAAATTTTCAGGTAGATATTTTAGAAATAAATATCTATTGATGTGAAAAATTAAAAGGAAGCATACTTTAATAGAACATATAAGACATAATTCTAAGATATAATTTTAATTCATTTTTCTAACTTAATTCTTGTTAGCTATTCATTTGTACATAGTCAAAATATTTATGCCCTAGACCTTTTTCAAATAATTACTTTTGTGGGCTGATGGTTGAAGAATATTTCACCTTTTGATTTCCCTGTTTTATTGTGTATTTTCCAATAATTTTTAATTTTTAAATGAATCTTAGATACTATGTACCATATATTTTACTTTATTTTTGTGAATATTATACATGTTATTCTAGCTACTAATAACTGTCAACACAATATAACTACAATCACCAGAAGAGGCAGTCTAACTTACAGAATGGGCATTATTGGTTTTGTCTGTGGGCTTCTTCACAGTGGTGACATCCCTGGGCTTTATAAGAAAGCTTGCTGAGCATGGGGCTGAGAAAGCTAGAGAACCAGCCAGCAATCATTATTGCTCTATGGTTTCTGCTGTATTTCATTGGCTCAGAGTCAGCTCTGGGTCAGAGGGAATAATGTATGAAATAACAAGCTGGCTTGCTTTCATGTCCCTGCCTTGGGTTCCTGCTTTGACTACTTTCAGTGATGGACTGTGTCCTGTGATTACAGCACCAGTAAAAAATCTAGGACACAAATATACAATGTATCATAGTCATATCCACACCCAAATTTTATCAATGAACTTTCCCAATCATGTGACATTTCAAATTTATGTCAGATTTTTACAGATTTTTAGGTTTTATAATGCATTGCATCCAGTAAGTGCTATTTGGATGTGAAAATGGCTATAGGTCATCCATTGGAGGAAGGGCAACCTACTAGTGGCAATATCCACAATGAAAAATGACTATCTTTCTGCCATCTGGCATCATCTCTGACTAGCTCTTCATTTAGAAATGGGATCTCAAGAGTTCTTGCCTTGTGCTGTAATATTTATAGGTCTCCTGTAGGTAATTACAGATTCTATGATATCATAAATCCAATAGTCATGTCCCAAGGACATTATTTCATAGTATTCCTACCTAAACTCTAGCTTTAGATTCTTGTGTCTTCTATTTTGAGATGTTTCCTGAATCATATTTTAGAGAACCTGATAATGTCCCATTTAATCCTGGTATGGTGGCACACTCCTGTAATTCCCGCACTTAGGGAGGCAGGGGCAAGTAGATCTCTGGGTTTGAAGCCAGACTGGTCTACAAAGTGAGTACAAGACAGCCCAGGCAACACAGAGAAACCCTGTTTCAAAAAAACAAATGAAACCAATCAATTAACAAACCAACAAACTAAAGAAAAACATATGAGTAATAATCATTTTAAATAAACCAACTAATATCAAATACAATTAATAATAAAATATAATTTATAAACTGGTAAGAAAAAATAACTGTAAACTAAGATACAATATCCTTAAACTTAGATTCCATTTTTATTTACTTAAAATTAGTAGCATTTTGATGTCCTCTCACTGAAAACTACAGTATTCTTTTAGATTTTTATTATAGAAATTTACATATACAATTTACTTTGAATCAAATTCTATTCATTTTATTAATATACATGTTTATTATTATAATAATCTATGTTATATTGGTCTGTATATGAAAATAAGCTTTCATTATTTATTCAGGAAATCTACTACTCAAAGATACATATCTTTATTAAACATTAAATTCAGATAAGCATTATTTCAATTGCTTTATATTTGTGTAATCAGGTTAAATAACTACCAATAAATGTGCTGTGAGCCTCTACACAACTTTCTATTCTCTGAGAGAGATTGTAAGCATTCTTATAAAACATATGACTAAGAGTTAGTTTTTAAATTCTGTATATATTTTTGCATGTATTTTTCCATTATAATATAATTTTTTCAACTTTATATTAAATTTATTTATTCTTACTACTAGCAGAAGGACAGCAGCCTTAGAGACAAACAGCATGCTTTGTCAAAGGGGAGTAAAAATAGGATTTATTAAGGTGGACATCAAAGGTATACATTGCAATTACTTATGGAATCCATATTTTAGCAAGAAAATTGTTTTACTCCACTCAGTTGTTATTCTTTTCCATTGTAAAGTAATAAAAAGACCACTTCATCCCAGCCCCACAACAATAAGCAAATTTACATAATCAGCAAGCAGGAACACCATTATCCCACTTTTTAATTGATAGATACTGTAAATATTATTACCATAGTTTTGTGAATATCTAATTATAAAAGGTATCAGTGTGAGCAAAGCTATTCATTCAAGATAAACCTCATAATAATGTTCTAAACTATCCCCAAACACATAATACTAAAAGAGAAATCCAACAAATGAAAGAAGTAAAGTGTTTGCCACAGAACAAGAATAGAATGTGGGATAGATTAAGCTTTGTCGCAGGTGGAAGCAGTCTTGGCGGGCTTTACCCTTAGGGCACACCATGAATACCTTGTGAGAGACTGTTTGGAGCCTTCCTGGGCTTGGAATTCAGGAAGCCTACCTAGGAACCCCACCGTGGCTATTGTTTTCCTAATTGACCCTCGAAGGGAGAAGGGACCGCCCTTTGCATATGACGGGGAAGAGGTAGAAGGAGAGAAGGAGAAGGCGCGCGGAGTGAGAGAAAAGGACCGGACCAGCTCGTGGGACTGAGACACCTAAGGACCCGTCCTGCCGAACGGATTCCAGGAGGTTTTAATCTTCTGTCCCTTTAACCTTTTTTTCCTTCTTGTATATGCTAGTTGGGTTGTATAATAAAGTTTAATTGTTAATAAACTGAGCCAACAATAGAAGGCATCCAAAAAAATTATATTTAGCCCAAATATGCAATCGTATATTTGGTCAAAAGTACAATAATATATTACATATTTAGTACAAAATTATACTAAATCTTGTAGGCATTACAATATAGAATTTCATAAACACCTTCTATTTTCTGTATATAGGTAGTAAAATAAAAGTGACCTATACCACTTAAATCATTTTAAAAATAAAAAATTTTCTTTTTTTTTCTTTTTAATTTTTTCTTTTTAATTGAAAAGAGATTCTTCCCTTATGCAATACATACCAACCACAGTTTCCCCTCTTTCCATTTCTTCTAGCTCCTTTCTACCTCTCCTCAAGCCCAGATCCACCCCCACTTTTTCCTTTTCGTAAAAGAATAGTCCTTCTAGAGATGACAACCATACAGAACAAAATAAGATAAAGTAAGACAACAAAGGCGAAAGCTCTCATCATATCAATGCTGGATGAAGCAACCCAATAGGAGGAAAAGAATCTTAAGTCCAAGAAAAAGATTCAGAGATACACCCACTCTCATTTTTAGGAGATTCACAAAACACCAAACAGCTGTAACATATAGGCACAGGACCTAGTGAAGACCCATGTAGGACCTGTTCTTGCTGGTTCAGTCTCTGTGAGCCCATGTGAGCACTGATTCTTTGATTTGGTGATCTCCTAATATCCTCAGTCCCCTTTTTTCTCCATCTCTTCTGTGGGGTTCCCTGAAATCCAAGGGAGGAACCTGATGGGCTCTCTCTACATAATAGGTGTAAAGAGGAAGTGTCTCTGATGACAATTGGGCAAGGCATTTACTTATCCATGAGTATAGCAGAATATCATTAGCAATATTTTTTTTCAGAAAAGGAGGTTTCTGTGTAATTTTGGACTGTCCTGGAACTCCCTCTGTATATCAGGCTGACCTTGAACTCACCTAGATCTGCCTTCTGCTGCCCTATTGTCTTTTCTATCTTTTCCTTTCCTTTCCTTTCCTTTCTTTCTTTCTTTCTTTCTTCTTTCTTTCCTTCCTTCCTTGCTTCTTTCTTTCTTTCTCTCCTTCCCTCTCTCCCATCCTCCCTAGGTCCCTCCTTACCCCCTTCTCTCCCTTCCTCTCCCAGTCCCTCCTTCCCTCTCTCTTTTTCTTCCTTCCTTCCTTCCTTCCTTCATTTTTCCTTCCTTTCTTTCTTTTTGCCTGTCATATTTGGCTCCATGCAAGTTCTTTTAGCTATCCAGTCTCCAGTTCTTGGTCATGCAGGCACTGTAGAGCATGGCTCACTTTTCTGTCATGGGCCTCAGGTTAAACCAATTATTGCTTGGCTACTTTCACCAGTTTCCCAGCTTGCAGACAGCAAAGATTACTGTAGTTGGAGGATATTGTGGTTGGTATTGTGTCCAGTTTTTTCTTCCTGTAGCCTGCAGAGTACCTTCTCAAACACATCAAAGACTAGAATGTAGGAGTGAAGGCACTAAGCCCTCATCAGTTTGACTTCTCTATGTTCAATGAGCTGTCTTGAAGTTGTCCTTGATGATAGGGTTTCACTGTCAGGTTACATAGAGTGACCTTCCATTAGGATCAGTCTGGGTTGTTCAGGGATACCCATTGGACATCCTAAGGCAGAAATCAAACAAAAATAACTCAGTCCTACAACTGCAACCATTGCCTGGCTACAAAAGATGGCCACAGATATGATAGATATTGATTTCCATTCAAAATTTTATACTCACGAAGATAGGAAAGATATTTTATTCAAGATTACCAAATATAACCAGCCAAAACACTATATGAATGGAGTATTTATACAATTCCTGATTGTTTCATGGTGTTATTGCTATATGTAGTTTATTTTATTTATATGTAATATATATGCAAAAATAAATATAATAAAATTAAAAATTTTTCCAAGATATATATTATTTTATTAATTTGTTCTTGTTACATCTCAATGGTTATCCCATCCCTTGTCTCCTCCCATTCTTCCCTCCCTCCCATTTTCCCCTTATTCCCCTCCCCTATGACAGTTCCTGAGGGGGATTTCCTCCCCCTCTATATGATCATATGGTATCAAGTCTCTTCTTGGTAACCTGCTGTCCTTCCTCTGAGTGCCACCAGGTCTCCCCCTCCAGGGAAAATGGTCAAATATGAGGCACCAGAGTACGTGAGAAAGTCATATCCAACTCTTCACTCTACTGTGGAGAATGTTCTGACCATTGGCTAGATCTGGGTAGGGGTTTAAAGTTTACCGTCTGTATTGTCCTTGGCTGGTGCCATAGTTTGAGCAGGACCCCTGGGCCCAAATCTGCTTATCATAACGTTCTACTTGTAGGTTTCTAGGACCCTCTGGATCCTTCTACTTTGCCATTCTCCCATGCTTGTCTCATCTAGAGTCCCAGTAGGATGTCCTCCCCACTGTCCCAGTTTCCTGATACTATTCAGCTATTAAAAACAAGGAATTCCCGAAATTTGTGGATAAATGGATTGAGCTAGAAATGATCATAATGAATGAGTTAACCCAGAAGCAGAAAGACTCAAATGGTATATACTCACTTATATCTGCATATTAGCCCAAGGGGCATGTCCCACGAAAGCCGTCAAGCCTTCAAAATTTAAAATTTTTAAAAAGACAAAAGAAAAAAAAAAAAGATGGCCAGATCAAACTCCTTTTGCTCCACTACTAAGATTTCTCTCTAGGGTCACCTTCATAGATTCCATAATGTTTTTAGTGCACTAGATTTCCACACTACTCCCAAAGACAGCTGTCAATCCCTGCATTGATACCTCCCACTCTTTTTCCCACCTGCCCCAAAACCAGCCAAGGAATCCATTCTATTTTCCCTTCCCAGGTAGATGCATGATTCCCTTAGAGAGTCCTCCTCTTTACCTAACTAACTTCTCTGTGTCTGTGGACTGTAGTTTGATTATCATTTACTTAACAGCTACTATACACTTTTTTTTACATTTATTAGTCTGGATCACCTCACTAAAAATAATCATTTCTAATTCCACCCATTTCCCTATAAATTTAGTGATATCAATTTTTAAAGCACTGAGTAACACTCCACTGTGTAAATGTACATTTTTTTTTATGCAGTAGTCAGCTGAAGGATAAATTGAGTGTCTCCAGTTTCTGGTTATTATAAATTAATTCACAATGAACATAGTTATGCAAGTGCATCTGGGTTTATGTTTAGGTCTTTGATCCACTTGGACTTGTGTTTTGTGCAGGGTAGTAGATATGGATCAACTTGCATTCTTCCACATGCTGAAATCCAGTTAGACCAGCACCATTTGTTGACAATGCTTACTTTTTTCCAATTAATAATTCTGGCTTATTTATAATAATTTGGTTTCCACACATGTGTGGATGTATGTCTTGGTCTTGAATTAAATTATATTAATCAACTTGTCTGTTTTTATGCCAATACCATGCCATTTTTATTTCTACAACTCTGGAGTAGAGCTTGAAATCGGGGATGATGATACTTATAGATGTTCTTTTATTGTACAGGATTGTTTGAGATATCCTGGGTTGCTTTTTTTCTCATATGAAACTAAGTATTGTAGTTTCAAGATCTGTAAAAAATTGTTTTGGAATTTTGATGGGGATTGTGTTGAATCTGTAGATATTTTTAGTAGGATGAGTATGTGATACTATGTTAATCCTACTGATCTGTGAGCATGGGAGATGTTTCCATCTTCTGATATATTGTTCAGTTTCTTTCTTCAAAGACTTGAATTTTTGTCATACAAGTCTCTCATTTGTTTATTTAAAGTTACCTCAAGATATTTAATATTATTTGTGACTAATTTGAAAGGTGTTGTTTCCCTGATTTTTTTCTCAGACCATTTGTCATTTGTGTATAGTCAGGTTACTAATTTTTTGAGTCAATATTGTATCCAGCCACTTTGCTAAAAATGTTTACGAGAAGCTGTGCACAGTGGTGCATGCCTGTAATCTCAGGACTCAGAGAGGCAGGGGCATACAGATCTCTGTGATTTCCAGGCCTGCTTGTTCTATAAAGTGAGTCCAGGACAGCTAAGGCTACACAGAGAAACTGTCTTTAAAATGGGAAAAAGATGTTTATCAGTTGTAGGCATTCCCTGGTATAATTCTGTGTGTCACTTATGTATACTATCACATCATCTGCAAATAGTAATTCTTTGACTTCTTAATTTCCAATTTGAATCTCATTGATCTACTTCAGTTGTCTTATTGCTCCTGCTAAATCTTTGATTACTTTATTGAATAAGTATGAGAGAATGAACAGCCTTGTCTTGTTCCTGATTTTAGTGAAATTGCGTTGAATTTATTTCCTCAAAATTTGATGTT
This sequence comes from Acomys minous, assembly GCF_964271855.1. NCBI lineage: Eukaryota > Metazoa > Chordata > Mammalia > Rodentia > Muridae > Acomys > Acomys minous. The sequence continues at coordinate 27,542,857 of NC_140488.1, read as the reverse complement.
GGTTATTGGCTTGCTGTAAATTGTCTTTATTATGTTTATTTATGCCCCTTTTATCCCTATCCCTTAAGAATGCATCATGAAGAGGTGTTGTATTTTGTCAAAGGTGTTTTCAGCATCTAATGAGATAATCATGCATTTTTTCCTTTCAATTAACTTATATGGTGGATTAGATTATGAATTTTCATATGTTGAACCACCCTTGAATCTCTGGGATGACGCCTACTTGATTATGATTATATCCTTGATCTGTTCTTGGTGTGTGTGTGTAAAATATTGTGAGTATTTTCATGGAAAAAAATTGGTCTGTAATTATCTCTCTTTGTTGAATTGTTGTGTGGTTTGAGTGTCAGGGTGACTGTGGCCTCATGAAAGGAATTTGGAAGTATTCTTTCTTTACTTCTGTCTTGACCCAGCAGCTGTTCAGCCTAGTGTTTGTTCATTTTCCATGAGTTTGTAGACTTTTTGCTGTTTCTGATGATTAAATTCAGTTTTAATCTATGATAGTCTGATAGGATGCAAGGGATTATTTCAATTTTCTTGTGTCTGTTGAAACTTACTTTGTGACCAAGTAAATAGTCAGTTTTGGAAATTTTTCTGTGAGGTGCTGAGAGGAAAATGTATTCTTTTGTGTTTGAGTAAAATGGTCTATAGACATCTGTTAGGTTCATTTGATTCATAATGACTGTTAGGCACCAATATTTCTCTGTATATTTTTGTGTGTGGATGACATGTCCAGTGGTGTTAGTGGAGTATTGAAGTCTCATATTATCAATGTGTGGGGGTCCGTGTACAATTTAAGCTTAATTAGTGTTTGTTTCCTTTACAAATGCATTTGTGCCATAGATGTTAAGAACCGAAAGACATAGTGGAACATTCCTTTGATGAGTATGAAGTGTCTTTCCCAGTATTTTTTAATTAATTTTACATTGAAGTTTATTATGTTAGGTATTATAATGGGTACACCAGCTTGTTTCTTGGGCACATTTGCTTAGGAAATCTTTTTTCAAACCCTTTATTCTGGTAATGTCTATCCTTGATGATGACATCTATTTCTTGCATGAAGCAGAAAGATAGATTCTGTTTTCTCATCCATTCTGTTAATCTGTGTTTTTTTTAATTGGGGGAAATGAGTCAACTCATATTGAGAGACGTCAATGACCAATGACTATTAAATCATGTTATTTGGATGGTGGCGTTTATGATGTGTGTGTGTGTGTGTGTGTGTGTGTGTGTGTGTGTGTGTGTGTGTGTGTGTGTGTGGGTTCTTTTCTCTGAGAGGCTGGCCCAAGAATCTGGTCATAGAGTTTTCCTCATTCTTCTGGAGTCTAGCTGTCATGATGAATGCCTCCTGGGCAGGGAAGGAGCTTTCTGCTTTCTGGCCAGATTACCCAGCTAGAGTGAGCACAGGCCTGATAGCCAGGGTTGAGACAACAGGAATCTGAGTCCCTTCCTGAAGGGGAAGGGAGCCTTGACTTGTAAAAGGCCAGATAACAGACCAAAATAAAGACAATCAAGAACTAGATTTTAATTCACTAAGCTTAATGATAAAAGAAAGACAAAGTCAGGGTGCTATGAAGGGAGAAAAGGGAAGTGCATGCCCCCACCCCAGATCTCTGGGTTTTTAAACCAAGAGTATCTAAATTACAGGAGACACACATAAGACACTTCTCTAGGCTTGTCTCCAGGGCACCTTTCATATGTTTTTTTTTTTCAAAGAAGCAGCTTTTAGCATCTTTGGGCTTAGGGTTTGCTTTGGAAGTGTCCCTGCAAGGAACTCACCTTTTAACACATTTTTGAAGGATCTGGTGGGTTGTTCAACCTATTTCTGAGCATGAAGCTTACCAGGAGGGAACATCCTTTCTGCCTACAGACAAAGGCCCACATGTGTTTACATTTTTTTTGGTTTTGAAGATATGAGATTATTTGTGTCATGTGTTTCTTAAATGTATTTAACCTCCTTGGGTGGAGTTCTGCTTCTAGTATCTTTTGCAGGGCTGAATATGTGTATAGATATTGTATATAGATATTGTTTAAATTTGACTTTAGCATAAAATATCTTGTTTTATTTATCTATGGTCATTTAGAATTTTCTGCATATAGTATTCTGGGATGACATCTGCTGCCCCTTGGAAGTCTGTAAGACATCTTTTCAGGACCTTATGACTATTAGAGTCTCCACTGAAATTTTGGGTGTAATTCTAATAGATCTGCCTTTATATGTTACTTGGGCTATTCCACTTGCAGCTTTAAATATTCTTTCATTGTTATACTTAGTATTTTCATTTCCATGTGATAAGGAGACTTTCTTTTCTGGTACAATCTAAGGTGTTCTTTAAGCTTCTTATTCTGTTATAGACATGTCGTTTTTTAGGCTAGGAAATTGTTTTATGAATTTGTTGAAATAAATTCTGGACCTTTTATCTATGTTTCTTCTCCCTCTTCTATTCCTATTGTTCTTAGTTTTGATCTTTTCACAGTTATCTCTAAGATTAATTTGATAGATAAATATATCTTATGATTATTGATATAAATAAAATAGTATTCAAATAATACACATTTGACACCTGTTGATATTATATTTTGTTATGTGTATCTCTATGTAGATCACACAGTTTACATTCAGGTGTCACTTGAAACCATGGGTATTATAGGAGAAAACCCAAGGATAAAGTCTTTAGATAGTCACCTCAAGGAATCAAATGTGGAATGTGAAGATTTTATAAAAGGAAGACAAGCAATATCTAAACATACCAGCTAAATACTAGTGGTTATTTAAAAATCAAAAGCACATGGTGTCAGAAAAATTTTTCACAAGATTAAAGATTTTAATATTAAATATATAATAAGAATTTATATATATATATATATATATATAATGTCACTGTTATTTTATCATTATAAACATTAATTGGAAATGTAAACAAAAACAAAATATAGATTAAACAGAAGTAATATGTGTGATAAGTTACATCAGATATGATCATGATTCCTACTGCCACTAGCAACTGTAGTGATGTCACAAATCTGTGCTGACTTCAGTAAACATGTGGAAATCTGTGCTCTATGTTTTTTTCCAGAAGGCTTCCTAATCACTATGATAAGTGTTGCATGCTCTCACCAGCCAACTTGTTGGTGAACACATTTCCCATTGTTCGAGGAAACCAGGATGATGGCCATGGTCCCTCTTTCTGCCTGAAGATAAAGTGAAATCTAGGGTCCACACTGAAGTCTAGCATACTGTTGCTGTAAGGTTTCCTTGATGCCTTTGGAGACCAGTAAGTGTCCTGGGATAGGACCAAACCAAGAAGCTCTTTGGATGTCTGTAAAGCTTTATCTCACTACAAAATTTGATGGTGTCCATACTTAAAATTGTGATTGGTATCCACAATGACAGCCAAACCATGTTGCTGCTGGAGATTATGCTGAATTACAGGGTCCATACTGAAGTATGAGGTCATTTTCAAGTAAGTTCTTTTTGCTCACCTTGGAGACCAGTTGGAATCCTGCCATACTGATCACAATATAAAGTTCTGGAAATGTCCTGGATGCCTGCTATCAGCAGCTCACTTGATGGTGTCCATAAATCCCACTGACTATGGAACCCTTTAGCAAGGCCAAGATTGACGGGGTTGCTTGTGAATACCAAGGATCTTTGGTCTCTCCTGTAGTTGGAGATCATTTTGAGGTAAGTGTGCTTTGCTTCAATTAGTATTAGATTGAAATGTTTCATGTTACTTACTCCTGGAGACTATGGAGAGGTCACTGATGCCTGCAAAACGTACTGTTGACCATACAAGAGATAAGATCCTGACTACCACAGGAAGGATGTTGATATTAAGTGACCCATGTTGATTGTAGAGAAGAGCTTTATGCCCATAATGTATCCTGTCCTGGGAACCTTTGCTGATATCACTTATATAGTGTGGCAACTAACACCATGCTTTGTCCATGATCCAAGCTGCCACAGGCAACTGTGATTTCACTGATCCATGCTTACATTAGGAAACCTTTTAATAGCAGTGATCCCATCTGCCACTAGACCCTATGTTGTTGTCATTCATCCTTGCTGTCAGCAGTAACCATGTTGAAGTCCCAAGTCTGTCTTGCTTCTGAAGAGTTGGTTGGTGTCTTGGATCCAGGTCTCCACCAGTGTCCTCATGGAAGTTTATGGTCATTATTTGTAGATGAAGTCAGTTGAGATAAAGGTTTTTGCTGCCACTGCAGAAGAGTTGGAGGTAAGTCCATTGCCATGCTAACTGATACTGGGTTGAAGTCAGTTATGCCTTTAGCTACCAGCAAATATGACAATGATCTTAGATTTTGATGGCCATGACATCTCAAATGATGGACATGATTCCTGTTTCTGCTGGATGCCATGTTCAAGTACAAATTACATATAGTCTTCTGAGTTCATGTTGAGGTAAGTGTTATGAAGCTGATGCTGCAGTTCTCAGTGTTGTCAGAGTTCGCACGTTCTTGGAAGCTATGTTGGTGTCAGTGATGGATGTGCCCATGGCTGTAGTTCATGTTACATGAAAGATCTCCAATGACACCAGCAAAGATGTTGTTCTTGATGATCTGTTCTGCCCTTGCAAAAGAAATTTTTATCCTTAACCAATGCTGACATCTTTACTGATGCTGAGGAGTTCTGACTCTGAAGAGCCTGTTGATGTCTATGATCCCTGTTGCCAGAGTGGACCATCATGAAGGTCTTGGTCAATACAGCTCTGTGACATAATGTTGGTGTCAGTGCTGACCAGTTTGAAATCTGTGATCTGCACAACATCCTGAAGCTATGTGGATGTCAGTGGTGCCTGCTTTCACCAGTCAACATGCTGGTGTCCACAGTTCTCACTGCTTATGGAAACATGAATGATGGTGAAGGTCCATCTTTCTGCTTGAGAGTACAGTATATTTCAGGGTCTATACTGAAGCCTGATATCCTGTTGAAATAATGGATCATTGCTGCCTTTGGAGACCAAATAAAGGCCTAGAATATGAGGAGATCAGGAAACTCTGTGGATGTAGCTGAATCTTTCTCTCCCTGCTGAACTTGATGGTGTCCATACTTACCATTGGCTTTAGAATCCATGATGAGGGCCATATCCATGTTGTTGCTGGATATTATGCTGAATTAGAGGGTCCATACTGAAGACTGAGGTCATATTCAGGTAAGTGCTCTTTGCTCCCCTGGGAGACTAGTTGGAATCCTGCCATATATACTACATCGTGAAGCTCTGGAAATATCCTGGAGACCTGTTCTCAGCAGCTCACTTGAGGGTGTCCATGGGTGCCATCGTCTATGGAATCTTTGAGCATGGCCAAGGTGCATATTGGTGCTTGTGAATTCCAAGCATCCCCTCTCTCTCCTGAAGCTGGAGATCATTTTGAGGTAAGTATGCTTTATTCCCATTAATATTAGATTGAAAAGTTTCATGCTACTTACTTCTGAAGACTATGGAGATGCAACTAATGCCCACAGCACCCACTGGTGAAAATGATCAAGATAAGATCCTGACTACCACAGGAAGGATGTTGATGTTAAGTGACCCATGTTGCTGTTGAAGAATAGCTTTATGCCCTTAATGTATCCTGTGCTGGTAATCTTGGTTGATATCATTGATAAACTGTTTCAACTAACACCATGCTTTGTCCATGATCCAAGTTGCTGCTGGTAACTGTGACTTCACTGAAATGTGCTGCCACTGGGAAACACTTTAATAGCAGTGATCATAATTGCCACTAGACACTAGGATGATGTCATTCATCCTTGCTGTCAGCAGTAGCCATGTTGAAGTCCCAGGTCTGCCTTCTTTATGAGGAGTTGGTTGATGTTTGGGATCAAGGTCTATACCACTGTCCTCATGCAAGTTCATGGTCATTATTTGGGGATGCTGTCAGTTGAGATAAAAGTTATTTTCTGGGACTGCAGAAGAGTTGGAGGTATGTCGATTGCTATACTAACTGATAATGAGTTGAGTCAGTTATGCCTCTCTCTACCAGCAAATATGACAATGCTCTTGGATACTGATGACCATAGCATCTCAAATGATGGCTATGACCCCTGTTGATGCTGGATGTCATGTTCAAGTGCAAGTTGCATATGGTCTTCTGATTTCATGTTGAGGTAAGTGCAACGAATCTGATGCTGCATTCCTCAGTGTTGTCAGAGTTCACACCTGTTCCTGGCAACTATGTTGGTGTCAATGATGGATGTGCCCTGGCTGTAGTTCATGTTATGTGAAAGATCTCCACTGCCACCAGCAAAGATGTTGTTCTTGATGATCTGTTCTGCCCATGGGCAAGAAACTTTTGTCCTTAACCAATGTTGACATCTTCTCTGATGCTGAAGAGTATGATACCTCATGGCCACCAACATCATGCAAAGTGCACGAACCAATGTTGTCAGTAGCAAACATGACTGGATGTCATTGATAACTACTTCCCAATTTAAGAAGGCAGATATCAGTGTTTCCAACCACCAACAAAAATATGTTGAAGTCACTCCATGGTGTTGCTGCAGACAATGTGTTCAAGTTGATAGTCTTGCCTATTTAGGCTTGGTGGCATCTGTAATAAAAGAGTGTCAAAGGTCAATCATGGTCCTGTTCAATACTGCTGCCTAATTCCATGGCATGTGTTCTGTGCTGCAGCTAAAAACTTGGTTCTTGTTTGAGATCTGCATAACAACCTGAAGCTATGTTGAGTTTTCACTGATACTTCCTGGCAAGTATCCATGAAGTCTTCATTGACGATAGATGCTATCAACACATACAAATGAGGTAGGTGATCCTTCCTGTGACATGGGCAAAACATAACATGAGTGATCTTCACTGCCACCAGAGTATAGAGTTATTGATGCCAGTGATTCATTCTGCCACTGGAGAAGAGGGCTATGTTCATAATTTGACCCCTCTTTGGGCACTTTATAAATGTCAATGATACCTCTCAGCAAAATCAACCTGGTCTATCTGAGATTGATAATGGTATAGGAAACTGTGATATAAGTAATCTACACTGCCACTTGGGCTCAGCCAATATCTGGAAATCCAAGAGCTAAGAAATATTTGGAAGGCCTTCATCCATGGTGTAATGGGAAACCATGTTGACATCCAGAGCTAATTCTGACTTTGCAGATCCTGTTGATGTGTATGCTCCCTGTAACCAGAATGGTCTATCAAGAAAGTTTTGGTCAATACAGGTGCATGAGATCATGTTGGTGTAAGTGCCCTTTGTTGCCATTGGAGACCAGTTGGAAATCTGTGATCTGCACTACAACCTAAAGCAATGTGGATGTCAGTGATGCCTGCTCTCACCCGCCAACTTGATGATGTCCACAGTTCCCATTGTTTATGGAACCCTGGATAATAGTGATGGTCCATCTTGCTGCTGAAGAATACAGTGAATTCCAGGGTCTATACCTTAGTCTGACATCATTTTGGAATAAGGGATCATTGCTGCCTTTGGAGATCACATAGGGGCCTGGGATATGAGAAGCACATGGAGCTCTATGGATGTAATTTAATTTTTCTTTCACCACCAAACATAATGGTGTCCATACTTACTATTGCCTTTGGAATCCATGATGAAGGCCAAATCCATGTTACCGCTGGAGATTATGCTGAATTAAAGGGTCCATACTGAAGACTGAGGTCATATTCAGGTAAGTGCTTTTTGCTTCCCTGGGAGACTAGTTGGAATCCTAACATATGTACCACATCTTGAAGCTCTGGAAATATCCTGGAGACCTGTTCTCAGCAGCTCACTTGAGGGTGCCCATGGGTGCCATTGTCCATGGAATCCTTGAGCATGGCCAAGGTGCATGTTAGTGCTTGTGAATACCATGGTTCCCATCTCTCTCTTGAAGCTAGAGATCACTTTGAGGTAAGTATGCTTTGTTCCCATTAGTATCTCATTGAAATGTTTGATGCTATTTACTCCTAAAGGCTACGGAGATGCCACTGATGCATGCAGCACCCACTGTTGACCATGGTAGAGATATGATCCTGACTCCCACAGGAGAGATGTTGATGCTAAGTGACGCATGCTGCTATTGGAGAAGAGCTTTATGCCCATAATGTCTCCTCCTCTCGGAGTCTTTGCTGACATCACTGATACAGTGTGGCAACTAACACCATGCTTTGTCCAGGATCCAAGCTGCCTTGGCCACCGTGGTTTCACTGAAACTTGTTGCCAACAGGAAACACATTTTTTGTGCTCCAACATAAAATGTTGTGGGGGTTTTAAATTTTTATTTTATTAATTTATTCAGATTACATCTCATTTGTTATCCCATCACTTGTATCCTCCCGTTCCTCTCTCCCTCATGCTTTCACCTTATTCCTCTTCCCTAGTGCTATGACCAATGGGGGCCTCCTAACCCACTATATGGTCATAGGCTATCAAGTCTTTTCTTGGTAGCCTGCTTAATCTTTTTTGGAGTGCTGCCAAGCCTCTCCACCAAGGGAAAGTGGTCAAATATGGGGCACCAGAGTTCATGTCACAGTTTAATAACAGTGATCTCAATTGCCACTAGACACTAGGATGATGTCATTCATCCTTGCTGTCAGCAGTAACCATGTTGAAGTCCAAAATCTCTCTTGCTTCTGAAAAGTTGCTTGATGTCTAGGATCCAGGTCGCCACCAGTGTCCTTGTAGAAGTTCATGGTCATTTTTTGTGGCTCTGGTCAGTTGAGATAAAGGTTCTTTCTGCCACTACAGAAGAGTTGGAGGTATGTCCATTGTCATGCTAACTGATACTGGGTTGAGTCAGTTATGCCTCTCCCTACCAGCAAATATGACAATGCTCTTGGATACTGATGACCATAGCATCTCAAATGATGGCAATGACCCCTGTTGATGCTGGATGTCATGTTCAAGTGCAAGTTGCATATGGTCTTCTGATTTCATGTTGAGGTAAGTGCAATGAAGCTGATGCTGCATTCCTCAGTGTTGTCAGAGTTCATACCTGTTCCTGGCAACTATGTTGGTGTCAATGATGGATGTGCCCTGGCTGTAGTTCATGTTATGTGAAAGATCTCTACTGCCACCAGCAAAGATGTTGTTCTTGATGATCTGTTCTGCCCATGGGCAAGAAACTTTTGTCCTTAACCAATGTTGACATCTTCACTGATGCTGAAGAGTATGATACCTCATGGCCACCAACATCATACTAAGTGCATGAACCAATTATGTCAGCAGCAAACATGACTGGATGTCATTGATAACTACTTCCCAATTGCAGAAGGCAGATATCAGTGTTCCCAACCACCAATAAAAATATGTTGAAGTCACTCCATGGTGTTGCTGCAGACAATGTGTTCAAGTTGATAGTCTTGCCTATTTAGGCTTGGTGGCATCTGTAATAAAAGAGAGTCAAAGGTCAATCATGGTACTGTTCAATACTGCTGCCTAATTCCATGGCATGTGTTCTGTGCTGCAGCTAAAGACTTTGTTCTTGTTTGAGATCTGCACAGCAACCTGAAGCTATGTTGAGCTTTCACTGATACTTCCTGGCAAGTGTCCAAGAAGTCTTCATGCTATCATCACCTAAAGTTGGGGTAGTTGATCCCTCTTGTCACATGTGCAAAATTAACATGAGTGATTCCCACTGCTACCAGAGTATGTATTGATGACAGTGAGCCATTTTGACACTGGAGAAGAGGGCTATGCTCATAATTTGACCTCTCTTCATGTACTATGTAGATTTAAGTGATATCTACCAGCCAAATCAAGTGTCAGTTTGAACTGGGCTGATGTCTCTAATTCCTAGGTCTGAGAGAAATATTTGGAAGGCCTTCATCCATGATTTGACAGCGAAGTATGTTGACATCAGTCTGTCATGTATGTCGTTGTCAATTCTGCTTCATTAGATCATGTAGGCATAAGTGCCCTTCACTAACATTGAAAACCAGTTTGAAATCTGTGATGTGCACCACCATCTGCATCTTGTTGATGTCACTGATGTCTGCTCTCACCAGCCAACTTGATGGTGTCCACAGTTCCTATTGCTTATGGATCCATGGATGATGGTAATGGTCCAACTTGCTGCTGGACAATACAGTGAATTCTAAGGTCTATACTAAAGCCTGAGGTCATTTTCAGGTAAGTTGTCTTTCCTTCCCTTGGAAACCAATTTGAATCCTGCAAGATGCACCAAACTCTGAAGATCTTTAAATATGCTGGAATCCTGTTCTCAGAAGAAAATTTGATGGTGTCCATACATCCGATTGCCTATGTAATCCTTGAGGAGTGCCAAATTTCTCATTAGTGTTTGTAAATACCATGAATCTTTGGTCTCTCATGAATCCTGGGTTCATTGTGAGGTAAGTTTTCCTTGCTATTTTTGTATTGTATTGGATTGATATTTTTTATGCTTCTTGCTCCAGAAAACAATGGTGATGCCACTGGTTCCTGTAGCACCCAGTGCATGCCATGTTAGATACCTGATCTTGTCTTCTATAGGGAAGATGTTAATTTCAAATGAAACATTTTGCTGCTGGAGTAGAGTTCTATGTCAATAATATACTCTTTGTGTTTCTGATGATACTACCATGTCATCCTCCCCATAGATACCATTCCTTGTCCTTGGTCCTATTTTGTAAAAGGCCTCCTTGAATCCTATGATTCCTTCTGCCATTGAGAACCATTTTAATACCTTTGATCTTAATTGCATCTAGAAGCTTTTTTTATGTCAAACATCTATGATGTCAGTCCCTAATGATTTCTTTTATATACCTTGAAATAGACATCATGGTAGCAGATACCTATGTTGCTACATCTAATCATAATGTCAATTATTCATACTTCCATGGATAACTCCATTAATATCACTGATACTAACTGCCACCTGAAATTTCTTGATTTTTTGTTCTCTATGCTGCTACTAGTAACCTTGTTGAATTCCACTGTTGTGTGGCTTCTGAAGTAGTTATTGTTTAGTATTCCTGTCATTAATAGAATCTATGGTGAATTTCATGATCAATATGGTGATATACTGCCACCAGAAATCAGATTGTTCTCTGTCCTCTGACCTTTAAATGTAACCTTCAAATGTTCAAGTCAGTTATGCCTTTTGGTACAAGGAAACATGATAGGGTCCTTTATTCCTGCTGTCTATGTTGTCCTTGGTGAGGACAATGATCTCTTGGTGCTTGAGAACATGTTCAAATCCAAGGTCCATTCACTCTTCTGAGTTCACATTGTGGTAAGTGTTCTGAGCAGATACTGTGGTCCAGATTATTTTCTGAGATCCTACCTGCCCTGAGAATCTATGGTGATGTCAGTGATGTATGCACTCTCACTTGTAATTCATGTTATGTATTTACATCAACACTATTGCCACCAACAAAAATGTTGATTTCAGTGATCTCTCCTTCCACCCAGGAAGAGAGTTATATACATAGTCTCTTCTTCCCTCTGTACTTATATATGTATGTCATTGATACTTTTTGGAAACAAATATCATTTTATTTCCAAGATCCATCCTGGCACCTTCAACTATTATGTCATTGGTCAGTTTTGCATATTTGGGTCAGGTTCATAACAGTGATCCCATCTGCCAACATAAACATGTTGATGTCACTCATCCATGAACACACACACACACACACACACACACACACACACACACATACACACACACACACACACACACACACACACACACACACACACACACACACACACAATGTTCAAGTCAATAATCAGTGTTGTGTATGAAGAGCCTGGGGATGTCTATAATCCCAATGGCCAGTAGGGTCTAACCTGAATTTCATCATTAATACTGCCACCAATGTTCATATTACATTTTGTTCTGTGCTTCCACCTAAGAACAGTTTGATGTCTGAGATCTAAACAGAAATCTGAAGCTTTGTTGAAGTCACTGATATAACCTGGCAACAGACAGTACTGTATGTCCTGATACCTGATACTCCAGATGCCATGACGTCAGTGATTCTTGCTGCCACTTAAGACTATATTAATGAGTGATTCCAACTGCTACCAGAATCTATGTCAGGGATCCATCTTGTTGCCTGAAAACATGTTTATAATATCTGTGCTGACACAAGTAACCATATTGATGTGAATTATCCATTCTGCCAAGGAATAAGTTTGTGCATGATTCTTACTTTTGCTCTAAACCTATGCTGATGTCACTGATACCTCCTGATGGCAACCATCCTTGTATATCCAGGGCTCATGCTTCTACTGGCAACTATGATGTCATTGGTCCCTTCTGCTACTTTTGACCAGGTTGATATCAGTGTTCCCAACTGACATCAGAATTATCTTGCTGTCAAACTCGTCCATGCTGATACAAATAAGTTTTATCTCCAAAGCTTGGTGATGTTTGTGATCATTGTGGCTTCCAGTTTCTATTGTGAAGCTCATGTTCAATATTGCTGCCTGAATTAATATTGAGGTAATGATTGCACTAAAGACAAATTTGATATCTCTGATCTGATCTACAACCAGAAGCAATTTTTATGTCAGTTATGCCTGCTACTACCAGGAAACATGATGATGTCCATAGTTCCCTTTATCTATGAAGACTGTGATGGCCATCATCACTTTTGCTGCCACAGAGCATGGTGAAGTTCATGATTAATACTATCTCCTGTGACATATTGAGGTAAGTGTTCTGATCTGCCACTGTGTATAGGCTTGATGTCTGAAATCCTACCTGCCACCAGAAACTTTGCTGATGTCAGTGATGGATGCAGCCCATGCTGTAGGTCATGTTATATTCAAGATTCTTATTTACCCTAGAAAAGACGGTGTCAGTGATACATCCTGCCATAGGAGAAGAGGTGTAAGTCCATGATTTTACATGCACTGTTAAACTGTTGATATCTCTGATCCCTCCCCTGACTGGATAACATAGTATAGCCAAAATCCATTCTGCCACTGGCATCCATGATGTCAGCGATCCCCAATGACACTGCAGACAAGGTTAATATTATTTACCTCATGTGCTACTTAAAACTATATTGATGTCACTCATTCATGTTTCTACCTGTAATCAAGTTTCTCTTGATACTGAAGAGCTTGGTTATGTCAATGATTCTTGTTGCTACTAGAGACCATGCTGAAGTTCGTGGTCAGTATTGCTCTCTAAGTTCATGCTGATGTACATGTTCTGTGTTTCCACAGGTGACCAGTTTGATCTCTGTGATTTTACTTGCAACCTGAAGCTATGCTTATATCAATGATGCCTCTGCTTCCAGGTACCCTGATGATGTCCATTTTTCTTCTTCACTATGTAGACCTTGTTATTGACCAAGATCCATTTTGCTTCTGAGAGACCCTGCTGAATTCTGTCATCTGAGCTTGCATCCAAAGCCATGTTGATGTCACTGAACTGTGATTGAGCTGGCAATTGTTATGTTATTATGTCCATATTCCATTCTGCCACCTGCATCCAAGATCATGTCTATGATCCCTTCAGCTACTGTGGACGAGGATGATTACTGACCTGCCACCTGAACTTACATTGATGTCACTTATCTGTGCTACCACTGCTAACCACAATAAAGTGCATAGTTCATATGGGAATTGAAGATCTGGGTGATGTTCATGAGCCCTGTTGTTACTTGAGCCTATATTGAAGTTCATGGTCTGTACTGCTACCTGAGACCATGTAGATGTAAGTCTTCTGTGCTGCCACTATGGACCAAATTGATGTCTGTGATCAAACTTGTCTTCTGAAACTATGTTAATGACATAGACCCTTGCTGCTGCTGGTAACCATGTGGCTGTTTGTACTCCATTTTGCTACTGGAGATCTTGTTGGTGTCCATGGTTCATGTAGTGTCCTGACATATTTTTATGTCCCTGCTCTGTAATGCTGCAGGTGACTGTGTTGATATCAGTTATCCCTGCTGCTTCTGGGTACCAGTTTGATATCCATTATCTGACTTGCCACTGGAACCTGTGATGACTGTTATCTGTGCTATCACCAGAGACCATGATATGTACAAGATTCATGCTGATGCCACAAAATATTGATGTCCATAGTCCATCTTGCCACCTAAGACCTTGTTGATGTCTGTGATTCATACTGCCATTGGAAACCAGGTTGATATCCATGGTTTATGTTGACAACACAGACCTGTTGATGTCTATGATTTGTTCTGCTACTGGCAACAATGTTGATGTCAGTGATCTTTGCTGCTGGTGCTGACTAGGTTGATCATGTCCATGATCCCATCTGTCACCAGAAACTGTTTATGTCACTGACCCATGCTGCTGCTGGTAACCATGTTGATGTCCATACTTTGTGTTGCTGCCAGAGATCTTCTTTTTAGCCACTGAGAGCTTTAATACATTGTCCTCATAGTACGAGGCATAGTGGCATGCAGGCAGACCAGTAGCTGAAAAATACATACTAATCCATAGTAGAGAGAGAGAGACTCTGGACTTCACATGGGCTTTTAAAACCTTAAACACCACCCCCAATGATGCATTTCTTTCAACAAGGCCATACTTCCTAATTCTTATAATCCTTTCAGTATTAAGATCAAGATAAGTCTATGGGGGCCATTCTTATTCAAACCACCACAATAACTTAACAAGTACCATATGAAATAGTATTTTTATTTATTATTTGCAGAGCTCATACATTTAGACAGTATTTTTTATTATATCCATCTAGCATTTTCTCCCTTCAACTCCCTGTAATTTCCCCAGTTTGGAATCTGACATATTCTCCAGTATTCCCCAGTATTTTTGCTATTAATAATCCACTGAGTCCAATTAATGCTGCCCATGTGCTCATGTGTGTCCATCCACTGGTACACTGGCACCATAACAGAGACAATTTGTTAAAAAAAAAAAGAGTGACTCTGTCTTCCTCAGAAACCACCCATTGCTCATAGCTCCTCTAACAACGTAGCCTTAAACACATCCTTTCCAGTTCATGTTAGAATTTTGACGACTTTTACCCTGAGTGGGTAACCAAAGGTGATGTTAATTGACATATGCAGCAGTTATGTTATTTACAAAAGTCTCTCAGTTGCCTCTCATATTTTATGTACATGCTCTCCTGTGATGTTCTTTACCTTTGGTGGCAGTAGATTAATAGAGAAGACACATCCATAGCTTAGCATTCATACTTACTTGTAGTCTTTACTCTGTCCTTATTCACAATACACTGAAAAGAAGCTTCCCTAACCGTAGCTGAGAACAAGACAAGTCTATGTGTATAAACACAAATATTCAGAAAAGAGACTGGAAGAATGGTGATTAAATATACCAGTAACAATATATTCACCCCCTAGGAGCTGTGATTTTCCTAGTCATGGGCATTGGACTAGCAATTGTGAAACACCTCTGTTAGAGTAAGCCTCATGTTCAATAAAGAGGTGTTTGGTTACTCCACAAATTTAATGCCACTGGTAATACCAGTGGGGATACATGCTAGGAAGGCCAATATTGTAGCATACAGAATATAGCATTGAGTGAGACAATTATGTCTTTTTCTGGATGCTGCTTTCATTTCACCTTCTGGAACTATATAAGCTAGCTGTAAGGTAGAAAGTTGAATGGTGTCTTTAGCAAAATAGTTTTATACTATAGTTATGGTTAAAAAATAAGAGCAGTATAAGTAGCCTGTGTTGTTTCAGTTGCCTCTACTGTGCAGCTTCCCTGACTAATTCTTGTAGGCAGGTATCCATGCTGGGCACAAATGTCTTCATTTAGTCACTCACACTTTCTGACAGCATCATTGTCTACCTGTGGAGAGAACCTCTGTCCAAACTCTCCTTACAATATAAATTATATTTCTCATTAGATTACAAACTAGTGTATTTTCACAAAGCTTATACATATATCCATATACATATATACACATAAACACCCATATACAAATAAATACCCATACACACACACACACACACACACACATATATATATATATACACATCATGCATACATATGAACACCTTGTTCCCATCCCTACTTAAACTTTTAACCTACAATTGTTTGACATTATCCGTGTTCTACATTCCTCTGTGGTTATACAGCATGCCACACTCGTGGAACTTTTATAGGTTTCTGTAGATCTTTAAATATATTCTACATTATTATTAGGCATTTTACCATTCCTTCATTTATTCACTTCACTCCTTTTGATGTTTTAACACTTTCTCCATCTAGTATTTACTATTTTACTTCTATTTTAATATTCCTCCATTAATATGCCTCTCCAAAAATTGCTTGTTTTAATATACCTGGGTTCTACAAACACTACAGGTCAAACATATGAAGGATTCAAAGATAACAATAACATCTAAGAGAGAACATGGAATTTGTCTTTCTGATCCTGCTTCTATTTATCAGATTAAGTGCTTACCAGTTCCATACATTGAACAGCAAATTTAATGATTTCGTTTTATTTACATGTTAACAATATTTCTTTGTCTATATGTGGCACAATTGTTTCTTAACTATTCTTCAATTGATGGCCATCTAGGTGGAATAAATTTCCTTCGTGAATAGAGGTACAGTGCAGATACCCATGTATCTCTGCAGTAAGTTGTGAATCATATATATATTTTTTTCAAGAATAGTAAAAATGGGACATATAGTAGTTCTGCCTCTAAAGTTTGAGAAAACTCCACATTGATTTCCACAGTGCCTGCATCAGTTTGAACTCTGGCTAATGTAAGTATTCCTGTTTTACTACATCCACATGATAATTTCTTGTTATTTATTTATTTATTTATTTAAAATCTGAGGTAAGATGAAATCACAAAATATTTTTATTTTACATATTTTAATAGTAATATAATTACATGATTTCACCCTTCCTTCAATTCTAATATAACATATCTTCTCTAATAGATGTCTCCTTTTCCTTTATTGCTGCTGTATAAAAATATATATAAATACAAAATGATGAGTCTGTTTTCTATTTCAGGCATGGCCACTTTTTATTTGATAACCACTTAGAGGACTCATTTTTAGAGAGGTTAATTCTCCCTCTCTCCACAATCATTAGTTCCTTATACTTCTTATCTAAGGGTAGGATCCTGTTCAATTTCCCCCATATGCATGAGTATGTTCATTGATACTGTCCTTGTTCAGGTTTTATTTAGATATCCTGTTGAGGTGTTATGTCTACAGCTTGCTTGACTATTATAGGAGACACACTCTCACAGTAGACCTCTTATCCTGTTTCATACAATATTTCTGTTCCTTCTATCATATTCCCTGAGTCTAAGGTACAGGAGCTGTGTTGTATTGTGTCACAGACATGAGGATAAGTTCTAGAAGCTTTGCATGACAAAGTTCTAGGGACCTCTAACTGTCCAGGATGATCTCTAGACATGTAGAACAGCTGTTGAGGCTTTGCTTGAGAGAAAGTTCCAAAGATCTCTAGCCAATCACCACTGCCCCTAAATATTATGTATGTAATATTGTTTTGAAATCTCCTATTTCTTGTAAAGCTGTTTTTTTCTATTTATTTCTCATCCCTAAGGAAAATCACACAGAGAAAACTTTTTCCCACAGAGAATGTTGAAAGAGGGCATCTGGCCAAAGGCTTGAGACAATTAGAGAGTTTTTTTTTTTCTCTGACTGTGAGAACACAAGCAGAAACTACATGTAAGAAAGTTAAGACCTAGATATAATAGTACCTGTCTAGATAGTCTTAACTGTAGAAGCATTTCCTTAGAATCTGTTTTGAGAGCAACAGAAAGTGGGCTTGGAACATCATGCTTTACAGATATTCTACAATAGAGGGCCCCTTGGCAATTAGCCTAGGCTTGGATAGCACTCCTGTTGATCTGGGGCTGGAAGTGGGTCAAGTTTTTTTGTTAGAGAATATCTAGTTCAAACTATGTTGCTATGACAGCCTGTAAACACATTGGCTTTACCTGGGGAAATTTATGATTCAATTTTCCTGAGTAATGCTAAAGAAGTAATAAGTATGTTATGCTGACCATTGTTTGGAAATTAACTTATCTTTGTTGTATGCTTTGTTGTAGGCTACAGAATTCTTTGTATTTCCTTGTTACTCTGTTGATTTTTGATTGCCTTAGTTATTGTAATAATAAAAAATCATGATGTAATCTGTAGTGAAAAAAGATTGAACTTCATTTCAATAAAATACTGGAGCTGGCACAAGAAGAAAGAGCAAGTAACAGATGTGAGAGAGTAAGCTTGAGTGAGGTGAGGAACAACAAAAGAAGAATAGGCATGGAAACAGTAAGAGAGATATGGTAATAAATATATGACTAAATATAGATTCACTATATCTTACATAATTTCCCCTAATGTATTTAGTATAGAAACCTAGTGCAAAAGCAGGTAAACTCTATTGCATAGTGTTCTTCATGTCATTTCAGAATAGTTCAGAAATGTACTTAATGATTTTATTGAATGAATACTCTTTCTTCCTCATAAAATGTTAGAACTACTATAATGTGTTTATTTTTAAAATTCTTAAAAATGTACTCAAGTTTTTGTTTGTTTCATTAATGAGACACGATCTCAGTCATGTAATAGATGCTGACAGTTAATTCACAATGTAGAATGACTGGAACTTAAACTCCTAGCCATTTGGTCTTCATTTTCCTGGTGTTGTAATTATAGGCATATGTTATTTCTTATGGTTGATGTAACCACACACTGACATCATTAATACATTTTCATTTTTCACTTGAAACACTAGGTATAACAGTACCAACTGGTTAACTCTCTGCCACCTTTTCACCAATAGCAATACCCAAATAGCATGGCATTTGGTACTTTTCACTTTCACAGATGAGATCTGGAATCTAGTGTAATACACACAATAAGTCTATAAATACCAGAGACTTTACATTGCTGTTTGAGGAAAACTTTACTCTAACTCCGTTTTCTGCAAATATTTATCTTAATTTGGTATTAGACAATGGAATCCCTGCATGTATGAATTTAATTTGTTTCAATGCTGATGACTAAAAATTCTAACATCATCTTATTGACATCTTTGAGAGAATTGTAACCTAGATCATGCATTTAATTTTTCCATAGACACATGCTATTCATTTGGTACTTGAACTGTCTACAGCAGTGGCTTTCACTTAATTCTTTTAGCAATATTTTCATATGCTTACTTTGCATACTTTTTATTTGTATGTACCCTTCAAACAAGGTGAATTGATTCCAAATTTATATTTGCCTTATTCAATTTCCCATAGACACATCAAAAATAAAAATAGCCTGTCTCCCCTGGATGGGCTATCCTTTATGTTAAAATTTTAACCACATAGAAGGAACCAGACTATAATTCTTGTTTCAGTGAACAATGTTTTTATATATTCAACTTTTTATTACAAATTTTTCACAAGAAGGAAAATAACCTTTACTAACTTAGTTTCTTTCTTTTTATTAGGATTCTTTTATGTAATTTATTTGGGTCATGAGCCTTGAGTGTTTCACAGGTCTTCTCTTAAATTCTCTTTACATAAATTTAGATAGAATTTTATATTACCAATGATGATTACTTATTTTCTAATCAACTATAAATTTAATTTTATGAAATGAGAATGCACTAGGTCTTGAACATCCTGTTTTTATTTTCATTATTCACAAATATAACATTCTCTTCCTCGAGTATCATGGCTCTCTTTTTCTAACATCGTTTTAATACAACATTATTTTTCAATGATTTGCATGACTGCACAATTTTTATATATCTTGCAATTTCACTTCATGTAATCATTCTTAAATATAAATAATAGTATTAAGCAAATCTGCCTGAATAATAATGATTCTAAGGATGTTGATATGGCTCAGCAGGTAAGAGTGTGTATTCCACTTGAAGAGGATCTGAGTTGAGATTTCAGTACCCACATTAAATGGCTCACAAATTCCTGTTATTCCAGCTCTATGGGATTAGATGCCTGCTTCTGTTCCTATATGGCAGCTGCAGGAAACCAGGTAGGTGAGATTCACTTTACCTCCTATCCTCCAGTTCCAATCTCTAGTCTTATTGCCAGCCTCTGCTTACAAGTGGATGTTAGCTATAAAGTACAGGATAACCATGCTGCAATCCATAGACCCAAAGAAGCCAAGGAGGCAAGGAGGGCTCAAGGAAGAATTTTTTATTCTCACTCAGAAGATGAGATAAAAGATGGTTGTAGGGAACTTGTTGGGAGAGGGGATGGGGAGGGTAATGTGGTAAAAGCAAAGAGCAGGGATGGGAGAGGAAGACATAAAGAGATAACTGAAATAGCTGGTGCAGGGCATCTTTGGGACAAGATAGGCTCCTGAGAGTCTATGGGAGTGACTCAATCTGAGACTTCTAGCCATCAGGGCATACAGAGCCTAAACTTATCACCTCCTGTAGTCAGGTGGGGATTCCAAAGTAGGAGGGGGTACACCAACCCACCTTTAATCCTTCAACACAAAATTTTTCTTGTCTACAAGAATTGTTGGGATAAAATGGAACAGAGAGTGAGGGAATGACAACCGGCTCCTCTTGAGACCCACTTCATGGGGGAAAGCCAACCCCTGACAGGATTAATGATACCCTACTTGGAGATAAAAACCTAGCATAACTGCCTTCTGAGAGATTTCATCCAGCCACTGATGGAAACAGATGCAGAGGCCCACAGCCAAACCATAGGCTGAGCTCAAGAGTTCTGTGGATGAGTGGGAGGAAGGATATCGGGAGCTGGAGAGGTCAAGAATAGCACAATACCTACAGAGTCAACTATCCTGGGCCCATGGGGGCTCACAGAGACTGAACCACCAACCAAAGAGAATGCATAGATTAGACCTAGACCCCCTACACATATGTAGCAATCTGTGAGTCCCATAACAATCTGAGCAGAGGCTGTCTCTGACATTGTTGCCTGCCACTGGATAACCTCTCCCTAACTAGATTGGGTTTTAAGGTCTCAGCAAGAGAGGAGGAACTTAGTCCTGCTGTTATTTGATGTGCCAAGTTGGCTTGATACCTCTTGGGGGCTTCCCCTTCTATAAAAAAGTGGAGGGGGAAATAGGGTGAAGGGAAATGAGGGGGCATGAGGGTGAGACTTGGAGGAGGAAGTTGGCTGGGATCAAGATGTAAATAAAAAAATAAATGAAAAAGAGAGAAGCTGGAATACAGATATAAATGGGAATTCTCCAAAAAGGACAATCACATTGCACCTAAAGAAATAATCAACAGCTTTAGTCATCAGGAAATGAAGATCAGAACTATTTTGAGGTTTTATCTTATACCAGCAAGAATGACCAAGATCAATAAAGCAAATGAGAGCTCATGCTGGTGGGGATGCCAAGTAAAGAGAATGCTCCTCTATTGCTTGTGGGAGTGCGAACTTGCACAGCCATTATGGAATCAGTGTGACTATTCTTCAGGAAGCTGGGAATATCTTAACCTGAAAATCAAGCCATAGTACTCTTGTGCATAAACCCAAAGGATGTTTCATCCTTCCATAGAAATACTTGCTCAATCATGTCCATTGCTCCACTATTCATAAAAGCCAGAAATTGGAAGCAACCTAGACATCCATAAATGGATGGATGGATAATAAATAAAATGTGGTACATTTTTACCATAGAATTTATTCAGCCATTGAAAGAATTTAAATCATGAAAAGTGCAGATAAATGAATTGAGCTAGAAAACAGTCATCCTGAGGTAAGTAACCTTTAGCTGTTTTAACTGGTGGCTTAAAACTGTGAGAAGAGGCCTTAAAATGAGGCAGAACAAAGTCTCATTCAATAGTCAACTCTATTCGGCCAGTCAAACAATTTATAAGAAGGGGGTTAAAAAGAGTCACTTCAGTAAAGTATACAATCACAACGACAAGCTGCACATGGCAAAACATGTTTTTTTCGGGGGGTTGTTTGTCTTGTTTTGTGTTTTTTGTTTTTTGTTTTTGTTTTTTACATAGAGGCATATAAACAAATGATAGCCAGTTGTAATGAATAATCTAAAGTGAGTGAACTAACTCCTATCCACTACATCTGGCATGGGCACAGAAGCACATTTCAAGAACAGCCCATGTTATGGAGGAACAGAGATTATAAGACTCTTGTCTTGTTTACCTGGAATTTTCTCACAAGGTCTCAGAAACCTCACACATCTCCATTCATAAACTGTATTCTAATATCTTCCCCCTTTTTAATTTTTTAATAGGAGAATATCCAGAGTTGTTTTTTGAGATGCTGTAGACCAACCTAATCATCATTTGATTCATTAGTATTCTATAAGTAAGAAAATTATAATATTAAAACAGTGAGGGCATTGTGTATAATACTCTTCCACAATGAAAAAAGATCCAAACAATGTCCATCACTGTTAGTTACATTATTATATTGATCAGAAAAATCTAGAGAATAGCTTGAAAAGAGACACATATGATTAGTAATTTTTTGTACCTTATAGAATGTGAGCCCATATTTGACTTTAATGGGAATGCAAATGTTATTATATCTCATACAAATAGGAAGTTGTCTTTGATGACCCTAGACTGGAGGAGCTAGAAAAGAATCTATAATGTTTCAGTAGACCCATCTGCAGTGACAGATGCATAATCCTTCCCAATTTTTCTTCTGAAGAAGTAAAAATAGGACAAATTACTATGTCAGGAGGTTAGAGTGTGCTCGGGTTTGAGTCTATTCCTGGAAGCAATCCTATAACATAATTATAATCTGAAACAATATTTGAAGGCTTATGAACTAACAGTAACAGATGAAGCAATAGCCAAGTCCACCTGTTTGGCTGAATATAAAGAAGTATTAACAAACTGATGAATATCTGAAACACAAATCCCTCCTATACAATTAGGCGAACCATCCATAAATTAAGTATCTGCCTGTGGAATTAGAGAAGACTGAACAAGTTTTTGTTATCACAAATTCAGTTTGTGTGGAAAAATCCAATAGCTTACCAGCTGGATAATGATTTCCTATGTTGCTGTAGTAATCTAAGAACGAAATTTGAAAATTCATCAAGTCCTATAATGCTCTTAAAACCTGATTCCTAGTTAAAGGTAAACAAACAAGTTTAATTAAGGATAATATTAAATATAAGCAAGGATCAAGCCAATAAAATTGTTGACAGGTCCTCCCCTAATTTACTAATTGAGATAGAAGAGTAAGGTAAGCAGTTACTATTTCATGGTCATTATGGTGTAAATGGATCCATTCCACAGATTTATCCTATTGTGCTATAGTATCTGTGGGAGATAATTTAGTGTAGAAAAAAAGCAAGTTTAAAGTTAGTGAAGGATCCACTTGATATACAAATGCCACTTTTAGCTGATTGAAATAGCTATAATTCATTTCTTGCCTCTCAAGTTAATATGTGAGGACTATCCAAAGATGACTGCCCTTCCAAGGTTTTAAATCAATTAGTTAGTACACTGGAAATATTAAGTTCAGCTTCCGAGGCCAGGGAGAAACTGGGAAATAAATTCCATTTCCCTGTCATGCCTTAGCTTGCTTAGGTTACAAACTTAGCATTTTCATAGGCTCTTCTAAATCCTGATCAGAAAGTAAAGAGAACTCAATATTAGATTTAGCATCAAAAATTTCACCCTATGCTTCAGGGTCATTTTCAGGCAACAGAGGCTACACATGTAAAGTAGGGAGATGAGAGAGTTATCACCATCACCAGCACAGTTGTTGATGGCACTGCTTTTACTTTTGATTTTGCCTGAGTAGAGAAAATTTCCCTTTTTGCTTCTTCTAATAATTTTAAGGCTTGATTATCCGGTTCATATTCATTCAAGGATTATCCTTCTCTTTAGACTGATATCCTCCTTTATCTTCCTTAAGTATTTTGGTAACATTCTAACTTAATACCTAAGTGACACAAAATTAAACAGAGATTTCTTCCCTTTGTTAATAAGAGTTTTCAATATTCTTTCAGTCTCTGTGCCATACAGCTAAAGCTTCTTCTTCTGGAAGCCAAGGATTATAATAATTATAAACGACTTTCAAGAATCTGATAATTGTTAATTTGATATTGTGTTCCTCCTTTTTTCAAAAAATTGATGTATCAGCTTAGTATATGATAAAGCTTTCTCTGGTTTATGCCCCATCATGTTCATTTACCTCCTTCTGTGAGCATCTGCATTCTCTTTTCTCATGGCCAACTTCAGGTCCAGATTCATAGCACCACTTGTTTACCACTCTGGTTGCAGGAGGACATGGGAGAATAGAATAGAGTTAATAAATAAGGCCGACTAAAGTCTCATGCAATAGCCAACTTTATTCAGACAATCAGACAATTAAAATTCCGAGGATTAAGAAGAGTCACCTAAGTAAAGTATACAATCACAAGGACAAATTTCATGTGGCAAAACATTTTTCCATAGAGGCATTAAAAACAAATGAGTTGCAATGAATAATCTAAAATGAATGAACTCAGTCCTATGCACTACATCTGGGAAGGGCACAAGAAGACCTTCAAAGAACTTCCATGATATGGAGGAACTGGGATTCTAGGTAAGAGAAATATAGGAGATGGAGAAATGGAAGGACCCAGAGGGTCCTAAAAATCTACAAGAACATCATGATGGGTGAGTGGGAGCCCACGGCGGTCTCCTCAAGCTACTGCACCAAGCCAAGACAATATGTACAGTAAATATTGAACCCCCTACTCTGATCTACCCAATGGACAGGACATTCTCCACAGTTATGTGGAGAGCAGGGACTGAATCTGACATGAACTCTGGTGCCCTATATTTGACAACTTCCCTTGGTGAGGAGGCCTGATGTCACTCAAAGAAAGAATAAGCAGGCTATCAAGATGAAACTTGATAGCCTATGACCATATAGTGGGGGAGGTGGCCCCCCTAGGTTTATGCCTAGGGGAAGGTAATAGGGTGAAAGTGGGAAGGAGGGAAGAAGAGGAGGATACAAGTGATGGGGTAACAGTTGAGTTGTAATGTGAATAAATTAATTAAATTAAAAAAATGTTAAAGGCTCTTGTCTTTTTTACTTGTAGTTTCATTATAAGTTCTCAGAAATCTCACACAGCTCCATTCATGTACCATGTTCCAAACAGTAACCCAGACCCAGAAAAACATATTTTGTGTGATCACATATATATGGATGTTAGCTGTTAAGTCATTGATAATCAAGCTACAATCTATATAAGAATAAATCATAATTATGGAATAAGAGACTAGAGTGGAGAAATTAATCTCCCTAGGAAAGGAAAATGAATTAAGTAGTTATGGATGGACAAGAACAGAGTTGAATCAGAAGACCTAACAGAGATAGAGAAGAATGAAAGGTCATGAAAGGGACTATATGGAAGTACAGCTAAAACTAAAGATCATTTGAGAGTTCCTATGGAAACTCAATACAGTAGAAGCTTTCTAAAATATATACATGCACAAAGGCAATCAAAATCAAAACATAATCCCAAACAATAGTAGAAACAGCACACCACCTGGACATCTACTATCACCAAACAAAGCTTCCTGTACCAGGGATGGGTTACATTTACTATAGTTTTGGTCAAAGGACATCCCAGGGGAACTACCCAAAAGCCAGGATATTGCAAAATCTATTGGTTACTTGCCAAAAACTGATGTTAAGGCACTGCTGCTGAAGACAAGACCTAAATAAAGCATTAAACTTATGCCTATACCACTACAGACTAGTGTTTGTGCCATTAAAATGTACTTGGTAAGCTACCAAAAGATAAAGGTAAACACCAACTCAGCCCTTAGCCTTTTGACCTATAATAGTGACCAGCCTGTAGGATATAGTGGTGCAATAGTGGGATAAACTGGTGGGGATAATCAACCAATATCTGATTGGTTTCATGGCCCACTCCATGAAAAGGACTGCTCCAGTAGCCAAGACTCTAAGAGTAGGTAGGCAAGGGAAAGATAAAAACTACTGTTATGCTAAGGGAACATAATAATAATTGACTCCTTTTGATATTCTGCTTTACTCACAAATCAGTATCCTGCTCAGGCAACACCACAGAATCTTCATCATGCAGTAGATGGGAAAATAAAGACCTGTAGCCAGACACCTTGGACCACTCAGTTCTAAATGGTATTTCTCTGCCAAATGCTTCCCTTCTGTGATTAGGGAGCTTTGCAGAAAAGGAGACAGAAAAAAAATCCCAAAAGCCAGAGGAGAATGCAGACAAGCCTAAGCACAGCAAAATTCATCAAGACTGTGGCAGCATGCATGGGCCCTGGAAGGTTCTATGCCAGATGTGGTTCCAGTATTGAAAGAAGTGGACAGGGTTCCCATCCCTAACAGAAAAGCTATCTCCAGTTGGTGACCATTTCACAATTGAAATTTTTGTTTTCTCCAATGGAGATGTTAGTACTAGGGAGGTTTTTAATTTCTTTATTCATTTCTTCTTTGTTCAACTCATCATTCAGTAATGAGTTTAAATCTCCATGAGCTTATATAAATACTAAATACTTCTTTGCTATTGGTTTTAAGTTTTATTGTGTTGTGGTCAGGTAGGATACATGAAGTTATTTCAATCTTTTTGAATTTGTAAAGATTTGTTTTGTGTTCCAATATATAGTCTATTTTAGAAAAGGCCCCATGTATTACTGAGTATAATACATATTCTTTGGTACTTAGATGGTATATTCTCTAACATATCTGTTAACCATGCTTGATGCATGATATCAATTCATTCTGATCTATTTCCAAACCAGAAAAATAAAACAAGATTCAGTCAATAACCTTAATAGAGACATAATAAATCAGGAGATTTTTATTGTAATAAAAAAAGCCTCACAAGTAAAAAGAAAGAGAGAAAGAAAGAAAGAAAGAAAGAACAAAAGAAAGAAAGAAAGAAAGAAAGAAAGAAAGAAAGAAAGAAAGAAAGAAGAAAGAGAAAAAGAAATTCTAGAACAGATGGATTGGCAGTAGAATGCTACACGACGTTCAAAGAAGATATAGAGCTGGTCCTTCTTAAGGTATTCAGAATATAGAAACATAAGGAATGCTCAAAACTTGTTTATGTGAAGCTAGTATCATTCTAATATCATAAAAAGTATAAATACAACAAAACTACAGTCCAATAATCCTGATAAATAGACTGAAAATTACTCAAAATATTTACCGATAGAATACAGACATACATGAAAAGTATTTATTCCTGAAATCCAGCCGTGATTCAAAATATGGAAGTTAATTATCCTAATTAGCCACATAAAAGAACTTAAAGACAAAAATCACATAATCATGTCAATAGATGGAGAAAGTCTTTTTTAAAAAAAATATAACATACCTAGTGATAAAAACACAGAAAATGTAGAGAGCGAGAGAGCACACCTAAACACAATAAAAGCTACATATGAGAGACAACAGCCTGCATCATCGTAGATGGAGAAAATGTTAACAAAATCCCACTAAAGTTAGGAAAGGGACAGTAATGTTCATTATCCAGCCTTTTCAATATTGTGCTAGTCATACTAGCAAATGAAGAAACTTAAAGAGATACAAAGAAGGACAGAATAAGTCAAATTATCCCTATTTTCAGATGACATGATACTATATGTTGAAGAACACCAAAATTATACAGGAAAACTTCTAGAAAACAAAATATTTCAGCAATGTGACAGATACAGAATCAACTTACACACTAATTGTTTTCTACACACACACACACACATGCATACAGAGAATGATGTCATAGATATACTCTCGTTTATAATAGCATCAACAATAAATTACATAAAGGTAAACCTAGTCAAGCGAGCAAAGAACTTGAGTCAATTCTCATTTTGGTAGCCCACTTATTCTTTCTTTGAGACTTGATAGCCTATGACCATATAGTGGGGAAGGAGATCCTCCTCAGTCTTAGACCTAGGAGAGGGGAACAAGGTGAAAGCAGGAGGGAGGGAGGAATGGGAGGATACAAATGATGAGATAAAAATTGAGTTGTAATCTGAATAAATTAATTAAATGAAAAATTAAGAAAAAATAAAATAAATACTGAAGATTAAAAAAAAGAACCTAAGTCAAACTTTAAACTTCTGGAGAAAAAGACACTGGATAATAGAAAGATATACTATGCATATTGTTGGCATTCCTGCTCAGATGGGAAGGTATCTTGGGCTCAGAAGCTCAGGAACCACATAGCTTTGAGGGCAGAAGGTATACTAATTGAAGAACATCCTGATACTTTGAAGCCCAGGAACCATACAGCTATGAAATGGGACACTATGCCAATGGAAAAGTATCCTGGCACTCCGTAGCCCAGGAACCACATGGCTTTTTGAGGTGGGATGATGTCCCAATGGAAGGGCATCCTGAGACATGAGAGCAGGAACCACACTGCTCTGAGAGGAGGCCTCTTCAACAGAGTTGTTGCAATTCCAGGAAAAGGTATCCCCAGCTGAGCTGTGGAGCTCAGGAACTTGTGCCTCACTCCACTTCTTTGATTCATCTCTTCTTCCCTTTCTTGCTTCTTGGCTTCTTTTGATGAATCACACCAGCTAGTAAATCTCTCAATAGAGATTTATGGGAGGGATAAATTCAGGAATGGCTGCCTCTGCTCCTGGGAGAAGGTAGCAGGAAACAGAGCAGACATGGCATTTAAATAGATTTTTTTTAGAGGGTACCACTTTTCAGGGCAGAAATTTCTAGAGTGAGCTTTGGTGGGATTTCAAGTCTTGAGCTTGTAGAGCTCTGGGATTGGTAGCTTCTCCTGTTCAAGGATTAGTGTGTGTGTGTGTGTGTGTGTGTGTGTGTGTGTGTGTGTGTGTGTGTGTGTGAAGCTCAAGGATTGATGGGGCTTTGTTCAGACTTTTCACGTAAAATTAGCATAATCTGGGATAGGTCCTATTGAGGGGCTGGAGATGACCTTTGTGACAGTTACAGAGGTTGGAAATGCTGTTATGACAGTTAGAGAGGTCTGGGGGAGGGACCAGGATGCTGGAGCTCCTCAGACAGGGGCCTGTTCATGTTTCAGCCTTGGGAGTTTATAAAGTTTACAAAAGGAGACCATGGTAGGGAAGCCAACAGAGACTGCAGAGGAGAGGCTACTGCCTTGAACAGCTGGTGTCAGCAGGCTGAGGCAGGAAAGGCGCAGACACTAGACAGCTCCTGAGAAGTGTCCTAAGAGGATGCTTTCCTCAGATGACCTTTGACAAAGTGCTTCAACTGCAATGCTCAGGAACTACAAATATAAATTTGTATAAATAATACTGTGAAAACAACCATTTTATCAGTAGCTATTTGTGTTTTCAATGCAATCCTAATCAAATTAAACTCTTTTGCCAGAGAAACAATATTACATATCCTAAAGTTCCTATGGAATCACGAAAGATTCTAGATAGCCAAAGCAGCCCTGCACAAAAGGAACAATGTTGAAGGGATTGCTATTCTACATATTAAGATATATTACAGTCATGAAAATGAAAACAAATCAGTGCTGACACAAAAACAGACATGTAGACTAATAAAATAGAATTGAGCTATGAATACACATAACTTAATCTAATAGTTGAAAAAGACGGTTAAACATAAAATTCAGATAAAATATCTTCAACTAATTTTGATGGGAAAACTGCATGTCTACATGTAGAAGAATATATTTTGATCCATATCTATCACTTTACACAAAATGAAGCTCCAAACCAGTCAAAAACTTAAACATAAAACACTAAATGAGACTGCTAGAAGAAAATATATGCTGTATCCTATATGACATTTGTAATAAATGACTTTCTCAATAGGAACTCATTTACTAAAGAATTACAAGCAACAATTATTAAGTGTGACTTAATAAAGCTAAAAAGCTTTAAAAGTAATTAATCAGGTAAAGAAGAGGCTTGCAGAATGGCAGAGAATCTTTACAACTGTACATGTGACAGATGACTAAGATACAAAATATATAAAAGCAACAACAACAAAAATAAACCCCACAGCAATCCCTGAACCAACCAAACAACAACAAAAATAATTTTGAATATGACATATAAAGAAATTGGGCAAAGGACCAGAACAGAGAGTTCTCAAAAGACTGAATAATAACATGCCTGAAGTATTCACTATTCCTAGCAATTAGAAAATTCAAATCAAAACAAACTTGAGATTTCATCTTAGTCTAGTCATAATAGCAAAGATAAACAAAAGAAGCAAAAATAAATATTGGATTGGTAGTGAGGAAAGGGGTACTCTCATTCACTGTTGGTGGTATTTTAACTGGGTATAGCCACTATGGAAATTTGTGTAAAGAATTCTCAAAGAGGTAAAAATAAATCTATTATTAAGCTGTACCACTCTTTGCCACATTCCCACAGAGCTCAAGATACTTGTTCAGCCATGTTCATTTCTTCTCTACTTGCAGTAGCTAGTAACTGAAACAACCTAAATATCCTCAACCAACAAAGGGATAATGAAAATGTGTTACATATACTAAAGAACATATGGAATCCTATTTTGCTGGCTGTAAGGAACATTTAATTCTCATGTAAATGGATGGAACTAACAATATCATATTTATTGTGTTGACTTAGATACATAAATAAATGATACATGATCTTTCTCATTGGAGGATGTTAGCTACAAAACTTCAGACGTGAATACATATCCTAGAGTAAATTCAGAAACTAGCAAAGTAAAAAGGGACTCTTTCTATGGCAGGGAGATCAGTTTGGAGAAGTTGGAAAAAGGGAGAACTCTAATTAGGAAGGGAAAAGGAAGATAAATTAAAAACAAAAAAGAATGAGGGTTAAACCAACAGTAAAGGTATATGAAAAGTCAAGAGGAATTGTCCTAGTAAATATTGTCCTAAAATAACCTATAAAACATACAAGTCTGTGTATAAATGTACATATATAGTTTAAATAAAATTTCTCATTTGGGTTGATGATGTTTCTTCTCTGATCCAAAGACCACTGAGAAAAATCCCAACACTAAACCTGAGACCCCCACTTGAGTTATTGGCTAGGGTTCCCAAGAGATGTCCAACACATGCAGGCTGTGACTATTGCTCTTGGTTGCCCCTAGAGCTGGAAGGTAAGTTCATCCTGTTGAAGATATCACATACTTCAGACACAGGACTTATAGGACACTTCTCTGGCATCAATCTGAATGCCTATTCCCTGAAGACTAGCTTTTATGGGACCAGAAGCCACCATTCATGCTTCCAAAGGAGATAACTAACCAGCAGTCCTATCCAGCTAAGAGGCCTATGAACCACAAAAATTATCTGCAGAAAATAGTAAAACTGAAGGTATAATAGTGGCCCACATATTTTGGTGAAAACTAATGGCTCTCCAATTGGACTTTAGACACACTCAATAAGAGGGAAATCATGCCTGGTATTGGAAACCTAGCCAACCACCCAGTGCTATTGGTATATTGGAGGAGGACCTACATTACCATTTTACTAAAGCAGCACAATATGTAGGTGCACTATATTCTTCCTTATACTCACAGATAAGTGTAGTTGCCAACCTTCATCAGAGAGAATTATCTTAGAAACAGAATTTTGGAGCCCTCTTCCAATGTATACATTTATAAAACAACTCATGTATCTAATGTTCCAGGAACCCTGGAAGAGGGGACAGAAAGATTGTATAAGACAAGAGTATTGAGGAATTTGCTGTGGGGCTATATCTCTTAGTAATGCTAGAAGCTACACTCATAAAGCCTCAACTAGCACAACTGCTTATTTATGATCTGTAAAAGGATGACCCCAGTGAGCATGCCAAAGAAGACAGGGTATAGCAAGCCCACAATATTTCAGGCCTACTCAAAGAACTACAGGGAACAAAGCAATGCTGAGTAAGTAATCTGAAATCCTTCACACTTAGTTGCATTCCTGTATTGGTAATGAAATCATGTTGTATCACTTTTTGATGAATATCATTCACTAAAGAAAATAGAATAATCCCAATTAGAAAAAAAAGTTTAGTTAGCACCACTTTACAGAAGTATATTAAAGCTAAATGTATTCATCTACTTTTAATTCATTCTAAAGAACTTTATGCAATGATATTTCCAGATGTAGATTAATTCTTAATTTTAAGAAAGAAAGAGTAACTGATTAGAACCATTTTCTGAGACAAATGGGTTACTGGAAGTGAATAGCAGTAAAAGTCTTGAAGATAATTACCTAGATAATTTCTTCAGAGACCTCTAGTACTGAAAAGACATAAAATTGATCTGAAAAAAAAAAAAGCCTCTTGAGACACTAAAAACAATGGTGGCCATAAGTGACATATTTGTCTTTTCTTTATTGTGCTCTATTCTGGTACCTCTCTTGTGGTCTTGGGAAATGAGGCACAACTTTGGTAGAGGTATAAAGAAACTATGGAGAACCAAGAAGAGTGTGAGTGTTTGCATACATTTTTGTACTTGATTGTGCACATGTAGGCTAAATGATAAAATTGGATGTCCTTTTCTATCACTATACATTTTTGTAGTCAAGGTCTGTTCATGACCCTGAGGTTTGGATTCCCTCAGATATGCTGAAAGTCAGAATTCCCCAGGTTTTTTTTTGTCTCTACATTCTCAAAGCTGGAGCTACAGACTCACATGAATGTTCAAGTTGTTATACATGGACTCGAATCTAAACTTTTCATCTCATGGTTCAACAACAAGTACTCTTAATCACTTAGAAATCTCTCAATCTCAGATTTACTCAAATTTAAAATTACAGTATTTTTCAGAATAATGAACTGTAAATGAATAGTTTCCAGTTCACATAGGGAAAAAAATACTCAATTTCCTGAGCTGTATTTAAATGTAATTATTTCACAGGATTATGCATGGGAAATAACTTGAATGAGTAAGGACTAGTTAACATTAGGATCAAGCTTCAGAGGAATCTTTACATTTTCTTGTTCATGACCTATTTTTATGTCTTTTCCATAACAAACATTATTCTTCTAGTTGATTTTTCTTAGTTGTAACTACTTTTATAAATTATTAACTGGAGGACTGTTGATTAAATCTGTTGCTTTTCAAACTGCCACTCTTTGACATTCAGAATACACAATGAATTTAAAAGTAATCTTTAAAATGTCTCCCTAGGGAAAAATTAAATACTGTTTTCTATGTAAATAGAGCATGCAGTCATTGATGTACTTATGTTCAAAGTAAGCTTTAGGAATAAAATCATGGACACCACACAGTATGCATGTTTTAATATTAGAAATCTAATAAGATCCTGAAGTCTTGTACTGCACTACAAAAATCATCAATAATAAAATCTTTCATCTTACACTCCAGGTGTGACCAATTGCCTTACTGTTTTTAGTTTTTATTTTTAGTTTTATTACTAAAACTTATGCACCATAGAGAACTCTTGATCTTTTGCCAAACTAAGGTAATTGGTTATTTTATATTATGATGAAAATGAAGAAATATACACTAAATGGCAGTATCATTGCTTCTTAGTTGATGAACAACAAAAGGAACAGTTGTTGATGTAGAACATCTATGAATAATTATTTATATAGTTTTTATTTTGATTGAAGTATATGTGAAAGGGTTTTTTCCCTTTGATCAAATACCTTCTCTTGATCAAACAACGTTCTTTTGCAATGTGATGTTTTCCTGTGTACTATGATGCAGCTTGAAGACTGTCCTTGGATGCTGAGAGGTTATTATTGGCTCCTCCTAAATTTTCAAACATTCCAAAACTATGAGAAACAAATCTTTGCTCTTTTTAATGTACATATCTCAAATATTCTGTTAGTGCGACTTATAAAATATTAAGATACCATGTTCCATTAGCATGCACTTTGCCAATTCCTTAAATGCAAGTACTGCATACATACTCATGAGAAGTATAAACAATAAATGTGCTGATGAGAGAGAGAACAAGGTAAAGTTAAAATATTGGAAAAAATAATCAAGTTTATATAATGTGTGCTAACATGTCTGCTGTTGATAATTTGTAATAAAATATCACAATAAAAGTTTAAAATAGATAAATGACTACATTGAGTTTTGGAGTTATAATAAGTTTTTCATATATTAAAGATGGACTGTTTGAATACCTACACTGAGAAATGTTCTAGTGTATCTGGTAGATTGATAAAAGGATTTAGAATCAAATTCATCTGAGCATCTGGAGAGTTGTACACCTTTATAAAGAAATTCAAGGAAACATACTTCAGCGTACTCACAATTTTTCATGGTATAAAAATTAAGTTACTTTTTAAAAGACAATGTATTTGGTAGTTCAATCTGTGACCCTATCCAGTGTTATATAAGAGCCTAAATTACTGGAAGAGGACTTAGAATAAGAGGTGAGATTATCAACCGGGGGTGGTGGTGCACGCCTTTAATCCCAGCACTCGGGAGACAGAGGCAGGCGGATCGCTGTGAGTTCGAGGCCAGCCTGGTCTACAAAGTGAGTCCAGGACAGCCAAGGCTACACAAAGAATCCCTGTCTCCAAAAAACAAACAAACAAAACAAACAAACAAACAAACAAAAGAAGTAAGATTATCTATAAATTTTGAAAACAATATGCCACTAAATTCAATATATAGTAAAATAGAAAATGTAAAATAACAACTTTCAGGGCAAACATAGACCACATATACATTTGATTTGGTCCATACTTGATTTAGATACTGATTAAATAAATGCAAAAGAGGCTCATGTTTGGTTGTAGAAGTATTTTCTGTCTTGATCAAGGTGATGATTGTGGTACTTATATAAATATAAATATATGATAAATTATATTAAATTTGCTAGAAATATACAAGACGTGAATGAATGCTTGGAAAGTTTATATTCTATAAATAAGCTTGTAAATTTAACCTTTAGCAATATTCTGACCTTAATATTACATCAGGATTATGCTAAATGTTAACATTCAGGGAAATTACTGTATGCCACTTCACAAGTATCTGTGTAAATAGTTATTTTAATGCAAAGAAAGTTAAAAGCCACGTTCTTAAAGAAAAGTAATTGAAATAGACTTTATTTATTATCTCTAGCTTCCTGGCCTCTTAATTTTATTAAATGGGCATCTAAAATCCTATCAAAGCTACACAATGAGAATTAAACAACTTATTGTTTTTCAGTGTATTAAATATTTTCTTTTTTAATTAATTTATTCTTGTTACATCTCAATGGTTATCCCATCCCTTGTATCCTCCCATTCTTCCCTCTCTCCCATTTTCCCCTTATTCCCCTCCCCTATGACTGTTCCTGAGGGGGATTACCTCCCCCTATATATGCTCATAGGGTATTTTCTTATTGCTGTAGCAGAGTAACAGACAGAAACAATTAAAGGAAATACTTATTGTGGTTCACAGATTAGTGAAATCACAATTCATAGTGGCAGGAAGGCATGTCAGAAAAAGCACAAAGCAGTTGGTCACATTAGATCTGTAATAAGGAAGAAGAGAGAAATGAATGTTGGTATTTAGTTCCGTCTTTTTATTCAACACAAGTCGCCAGTCTCTGGAATATTACCTCTATATGTAAAATGAATCTTCTCTCCTCCATTAACCTAGTTGATATAATAGCTCACAGACAAGCTCATAGTTTTATTTACTTGTTTTAATTCAAAATCCTACCTATTTGACAATGATTTTAATATTCACAGAGCCATTTTGTTATGATTAAATGCCTGAGAAGTGAACAAATCAGCAGAAAAAGAAATGAAATATATAAAAGTCAACTCCTCAATTAACACTTCACTGGTGTGGGAGAAAGTTGTCCATATGTTTATTTACATAATCTATTTTCCTCTGAAAGACGAGATGATATCCATTTAAAACTTGAAAAAGATTCAAGGAGTTTATAGAGAAGTAAATTTGAAACAAAGACTACAAACTTCAACTAGCCAATTTTTTTTTTACCTCTTCAGGAATATAAAAGAAAATTCTTCATTGCCCTACTATATTTTTGACACTGTCTCATTAAGAGCATATATTAGTGGAGTGTACATAGGGATTTTATTTCTCTTTTTATCTAATATTTTTAATTTTTTACCTTTTATACAAATTGTATAGCCTTAAGGATAGTTCTTTTTTGTCAAAAATCAAGTGTTCTTAGGTGTGTGGGTTTATTTCTGAGTCCTTTCATTTGATTCCATTGATCCACCAATAACTTTCTATGTCACTACCATGCAGTTTTTATTATTGTTGCTCT
This sequence comes from Acomys minous, assembly GCF_964271855.1. Taxonomy (NCBI): domain Eukaryota; kingdom Metazoa; phylum Chordata; class Mammalia; order Rodentia; family Muridae; genus Acomys; species Acomys minous. The sequence continues at coordinate 27,506,791 of NC_140488.1, read as the reverse complement.
GTAGTTCAGCTTGAGATCAGGGTTGAAGATACTCCAGAAGATCTTTTATTGTACAGGATTATCTTAGCTATTCTGGGTTTTGTTTGTTTGTTTGTTTGTTTTTACATATGAAGTTGAGAATTGGTCTTTCAAGGTCTGTAAAGGATTGTGTTTGCATTTTGATGAGAGTCACACTGAATCTGTAGATTGCTTTTGGTAAGATTGCCATTTTTACTACATTTATCCTACTGATCCATGAGCATGGGAGATCTTTCCATCTTTTGATATCCTCTTCAATTTCTTTCTTTAGAGACTTGAAGGTTTTTTTTTCAAACAAGTACTTCACTTTCTTGGTTCAAGTTACTCCATGATACTTTAAGGGGTTTTTTTTGTCAATATTGTCAAGTGTGCTGTTTTCCTATTTTTTTATCAGCCCATTTGTCCCTTGTATGAAGGAGGGCTACTGATATTTTTTAGTTAATTTTGTATGCAGCCACTATGTTGGAGGTGTTTATCAGCCATAAGAATTCCCTTCCTTTCCATATTGGAAATAGAAAAGAATAAAAACAATAAAAAGAATAAATGAAACCAAAGTTGGTTCTTTAGCAAGATTAACAAGATTGACAAACTTTAGGTAAATTAACCAAAAGAAACTAAGAGAACGCAAATTAATACAATTCGAGATAAAAACAGAGACATTAAACCAGATACAGAAAATAATTCAGAGAATCATGAGAACATATTTAAAATATCTGCTTTCTATCCAACTGCAAAATTTAATAACTATGTGAATTTCTAGATATATTTAACCTACAAATATTAAATCAAGATGAACTTAAAAATGTATATAGAGTCATAACGTTCAGTGAGACAGAAAATTAATTAACAGTCTTCCAACTGAAAAATGCCCAGGTGAAATAATTACAAAATTCTACCAGACATTTAAGCAAGGACTAATTCTAATTACTTCTCAAACAATTCTTCAAAAATAGAAAATGAAATAAAAACATTTCTTAATTCTTTTTTCAAATCTACTATTGCCCTGATAACAAAATCAAAGACCCAACAAAATTGAAAGTTATAGACTATTATAGTTGAAGAACATATTAATAAAAATTAAAAATGTATCCTGCAACCATATTAAGAACAGGATCCTCGAGAGCTGGAGAGATGGCTCAGAGGTTAAGAGCACTGGCTGCTATTCCAGAGGTCCTGAGTTCAAGTCCCAGCAACCACATGGTGGCTCACAATCATCTGTAATGGAATCTGACACCCACTTCTGGCCTACAGGTGTACATGCAGGTAGAGCACTATGTATATAATAATAAATAAATAAATCTTAAAAAAAAAAGAAGAACATAAGCTCAAAACTTCTAAGCAAAGATGTCTCCTCCCATGGTTTTCATGTGGGTTCTCTAGTAAGGGGAGCAGCGGCTATCTCTGACATGGACTCCGTTGCTTGATATTAGATACCCACCCCCTGGTAGGGCTGCCTCACCAAGCCACTGGGGAAGAGTATGTGCTCAGTACTGAGAGAACTTGATAAGCTGGTGTAGGATGCTACCTTTTTCTTATCAGTAGGGAAGAGTGGATAGGGAAGAGGATGGGAGGTTGAAACTGGTATGAGAGAAGGTAGGGAGCAACCATCAGAATGTAAATTGAATAAATAATATGTTTAAAATTTTTTAAATGCTCAACAAAATAATTTTAACTAAATTTGAAAACTCAGGTGACACATTATGATCAAGTTGGTGTCATAAAGAGTTACAGAGATAGTATACCACATATAAATTAATACATGTAAACTGCCATATCTACAGATATGACAAAATACTATGACCAAGGAATCGTCTAAGAGCAAGTTCTTATTTGGGCTTATGGTTCCAAATGGATAAGAGTCCATTATGTCAGGGAAAAAGGCTACAAACAGACAGCATGAGTGGGATATGACTTCCTCACATACTCTGGTGCCTCACCTTTGACCATGTCCCCTGGAGGGGGAGACCTGGTGGCACTCAGAGGAAGGACAGCAGGTTACCAAGAAGAGACTTGATACCCTATGAGCATATACAGGGGGAGGAGGTCCCCCTCAGGAACTGTCATAGGGGAGGGAAGTAAGGGGAAAATGGGAGGGAGGGAAGAATGGGAGGATACAAGGGATGGGATAACCATTGAGATGTAACAAGAATAAATTAACAAAGGAGAAAAAAAAATTAAAAAAAAACAGACAGCATGGTGATGGTGACAGTAGCTGATGGTGCCTACTGAGAAAGAAAACGGGGATTGGATTTGGCCTTAAACTCCCAAAGCCTACCTCCAATGCCATATTTCTTCAAAAAGGGCTTCACCTCAGAAACCTAGCCAAGAAGTGCCACAAACGGGGGACAAATATTCAAACATCTGAGCCTATGAGCAACATTCTCATCCAAAACATTACATATCACATAAATAGACTACAGGACAAACCACATAATTATTTCCTTAGATGCAGAGAAGGCCTTGAACAAAATCTGACAGTCATTCATGCTTTTTTAAAATGTCCAGGAGAAACTTTGTATACAGGATGTCTCAACACATCAAAAAAGAAATACTGGAGATATTATCATCCTAGATTTTTAAGTTATAATACAGAGCTATAGGAAAAATAATAATAGTAAAACAGCATGGTAAAGGGGAACACTCCTTCATTGCTGGTGGGAGTGCAAACTAGTACAAGCACTTTGAACATCAATCTGCCTCTTTCCCAAAAGGCTGGGAATAGGGACACCTCAAGACCCAGATATTTCACTCCTGGGCATATACCCAAAAGATGCTCTACCACACAGCAAAGACATTTGCTCAACTATGTTCATAGCAGCCTTATTTATAATAGCCAGAATCCGGAAACAACCTAGATGTCCCTAAGTTGAAGAATGGATAAAGAAACTGTGGTACATTTACACTATGGAATACTACTCAGCTACTAAAAACAAAGAAATCTTGAAATGTACAGGCAAATGTATGGAAGTAGAAATGATCATCCTGAGTGAGTTAACCCAGACCCATAAAGACACACATGGTATATGCTCACTTATAATTGGACACTAGCCCAACAGGGATGTCCTCTGAGAGTCATCATTTAGCAGGGGATTGGGATAGATACTGGGACTTCCTACTGGGACTCCAGGTGAGAGAGGTATAGGAGAATGGGGAAATGGAAAGATTCAGAGGGTCCTGGAACCCTACAAGAAGACGGTCGAGGCTGGCAGATCTGAACCCAGGGGGGTCTGCTAAAACTACTATACCAACCAAAGTCAGTGCATGCAGTAAACCTAGACCTAGCCAATGGACTGCTCATTCTCCACAGTTGTGTGGAGAGCGTGGACTGACTCTGACATGAACGATGGTGCCCCTTATTTGACTACTTCCCCTTGGTGGGGAAGCCTGGTAGCACTCAGAGGAAGGGTAAGCAGGCTACCCAAATGAAACTAATAGACTATGATCATATGGTGAGGGAGGAGATCCCCTTCTGTCACAGACCTAGGGAAGGAGAATAGGGTGAAAGGGGGAAGGAGGGGGAACAGGAAGATACAAGTGAGGGAAAAACAATTTAAATGTAATCTGAAGAAATTATTTAAAATTTTAAAAGTAAATGGAAATAATCCACAGTCTTACAGCTACATGATTTTTGACAAAAAAGGCAACAGCAGTACACATTGAAATAAAGGCAGCATCATCAACAAATGGTGCTAGTAAAACTGGACAGCTACATGTAGTAGAGTGATATGAGATTTAACTTTCAAACTTCACAAAACTCAACTTCAAATAGATCAAGGACCTCCATATAAGAGCTGATACACTCAAGGTAATTGCAAAGAAAGTAGAGAATACTCTTGAATTCATTGACACAGGAGGGGACTTTCTGAATAGTCCCCTGGTAACGTAGTGGCATAGTCAGCAGGATTCCAATAGACCAGTTAAACAGTAAACCAGCAATTCAGTGAAGGTGACTGTAAGCCACAGCCGCTGGAACCCAGAGCAGTGGCTGGAGCCCAGAGCAGCATCTGGAGCCAGAAGGGGATTGAAACAGAAGTTGAGGCTCACAACCAAACCTTGGGCAGAATGCAGGGAGTCTTATGGGATAGAAGGACTCAAACAGGACAGGAGCTCCACAAGGTGAAGGACAGAGCTAACAAATCTTGGCCAAGGGACTTGAAAGAGATTGATGTGCCAAAAAAAGGTACATGAGTGGAGAGGACCTAGGCCTCTTTCGCAGATGTGGCCAACAGGCAGCTCAGTTTCCATATGAGTCCCCTAGTAAGGGGAGCAGAGGCTGTCTCTGTAATGTACTCTATTACCTGTTCTTTGACCACTTACACCTGGCAGGGTGTGTTACCAGGCCGCTGAGAAAGAAGATAAAGGCTGTCCTGATGTGACTTGATAGGCTGGAGTGATCCTGTAAGGGAGGAGGTCTCCCTTTCTCTGAGGAGTAAGAGAGGTGTATACAGGAGAAGAGGAAGGGAGGATGAGACTGGGAGGAGATGAGAAAGAGGGCTATGATCAGGATTTAAAGTAAATACATTTAAAAATAAATTTAAAATAAGAAAGAGTTAATCAGATACCATTGCTTTAACCAAAGTGGAAGACTAGTACCAATACCTCCACTTGCCTTCTGACTTCCCACACATACTCTGTGCCTCACATGTACCTGTATGTTCATATACATACAGACAGAACAAACAAGAACATGCACACACACATACTATACATGTATCATACAAATAAGAAAGTATATTGATGCATGCATATGTTCACATACATACACACATATACACCATACATACTCAAATAAAAAATGAAAACCAAAATGTAGAAAAAGAAAAAAAAAGTAAAGGATACTTAATTATGTGAAATAATTCTTATGTATTAACTACATATAGTCATATTAATTTTTATAATTCAATCTGTTAATGTGATATGTTGGCATTTGTTTGCTTTCTTTTCTAATTTCTATCTGGTTTCCCTTTGTACTTTTTTTGTTGTTGTTTGTCTAATAACTGTTGAATCAAAATCATTTAAAAACACAAAATGGGAAATTCAAATATTTAATCTAAAAAAATTGTTTGCTTGTATAATAAGGGTTAATAAATGTTGTTAACTTAAAACCAATAACTATAAGGTACAACTGTCACTTATAATAATAAGCAGAATAAAAGAAAAAGAAAGGGCAGACTATTAGAAATAAGAGTTTTATTATAGGGGTCCTTAACATTTGCCAATTGTACTGTGAAAGAAAGAGTGTGTACTGGCAGTTGGTCATATCATTAAGGGATGTAATGAGTTAGGTCATTGGGATACTAAAGATTTTGGCAATGAATATGGGAATCAAGAGAACACAGAAAAGTCTAGGACCTGTGTGATTCAGTACTACTGAAAATTATGTCTATCTTATTACTGAAAAATCTGAGAACAAATGGAATATGGATACAAATGTTTGCTGAGTAGATAGTAGTAATGCTCACAGGATAGTAACTTTTTAGAAAAAAAAAGATTGAAAAGCAAATATTTCTGATATTTCTTGATTAAATATCTTTGTTCCACAAGTATTGATAATAATATTTTGTTCTATGCATAAAATAATCTTAACATGTTTTATGCAAGCTATTTTTTGATGAACATTAGAGCATATTAACCATGAGTTTTAAAAATAGCTCTGTAAACTCTAGAGAGTTTAATGCTGCTGTTAAAAGTATAAGAAATACTTTAAAGTTTATACCACAATTTTGGCAAAATTTAAATTAAAAGTGGCAATAGGAATGCCTGTCCTATGGAGAACACAAAATCAGAAACTCATGAAGAAATAAAAATAGCTAATGATACTAAGATGATGATTTTTGAACAAGAAAAGAATGTTCTATGATTTAATGTTTATCAGTTCATAGTATAAAGACAATGATTTAGATGGACTGATATTGGTACTGACAAATGTAAATATTGATTAGAAAGCAAATCTGAGAATACAATATAATTGGGAAGATAGCATGGCATAATAACTTCTTTCTAATCAGTATTTTCTATAGCCATGGAAACTGTGAGATAATTTTATAAAAATATAAAATATAATTAATTCTATTTTATAAAATATGTTCCATAATAAATTGCAGATTCAAAAAAATAAATTGCAGATTCAAATCCTAAATTTAAATAAAAATTTTGTATGCAATAACTGAGAAGGAGATTGCAGATTATGGGAACTTCCAAACTGCTGTTTTAGTAACAATACATTAAATATATTACCAGCACATTTCCAGGCCATACCCTTGAAAGACAGTGAGCATCACAAGAAGAAAAATTACTTAGTGATGTCTAGCAGAACATGTTTAATTTTGAATAATTACATCTTTTTCTAAGTCATTTTACTCTCAGATAGCTTATGAAAAATGGTTTAAATAAGTGGAAAGAGCATATAGGCATATAAGGAATAAATATCTTCTGGTTGCTCACAGGAAATTGTTTTTCCAAAATCAAATGTTTAGTCCTGAAACCATACATACAAGTAATATTATACAGGTCATGAATTTGAAAGAAAGAAAGAAGGTATACTTGGGAGGATTTGAAAAGTGAAAACACATTATATCAAAATACTGTATAAAACAATAAGCTCATAGACCATTAAATGAATTTCTTACTAGAAATTACAACAAATAAAGAATATAATTTTAAATCATGAATAAATATTATCTGTGTTGAAACCAAAAAAAGAAAACTGCAGAATTTTTTTCAAAGATATATATTATTTTATTAATTTGTTCTTGTTACATCTCAATGGTTATCCCATCCCTTGTCTCCTCCCATTCTTCCCTCCCTCCCATTTTCCCCTTATTCCCCTCCCCTATTACTGTTCCTGAGGGGGATTTCCTCCCCCTGTATATGCTCATAGGGTATCAAGTCTCTTCTTGGTAACCTGCTGTCCTTCCTCTGAGTGCCACCAGGTCTCCCCCTCCAGGGAAAATGGTCAAATACGAGGCACCAGAGTATGTGAGAAAGTAATATCCCACTCTCCACTCTACTGTGGAGAGTGTTCTGTCCATTGTCTAGATCTGGGTAGGGGTTTAAGGTTTACAGCCTGTATTGTCCTTGGCTGGTGCCTTAGTTTGAGTGGGACCCCTGGGCCCAAATCTGCCTATCATAATGTTCTTCTTGTAGGTTTCTAGGACCCTCTGGGTCCTTCTACTTTGCCATTCTCCCATGCTTGTCTCATCTAGAGTCCCAATAGGATGTATTCCCCTCTGTCTCAGTTTCCTGGTAAGTGAAGGCTTTCATGGGACATGCCCCTTGGGCTAATATGCAGATATAAGTGAGTATATACCATTTGAGTCTTTCTGCTTCTGGGTTATCTCACTCATTATGATTATTTCTAGCTCAATCCATTTATCCACAAATTTTGGGAATTCCTTGTTTTTAATAGCTGAATAGTATTCCATAGTGTATATGTACCAAAGTTTCTTTATCTATTCTTCTATTGAGGAACACTTAGGCTGTTTCCATGTCTTGGCTATTATGAATAGGGCTGCTATGAACATGGTTGAGCAAATTTTCTTGTTGTCTGCTGGAGCATTTTCTGGGTATATTCCAAGGAGTGGAATAGCTGGGTCTTGAGGAAGCCCTATTCCCATTTTTCTGAGATAGCATCAGATAGATTTCCAAAGTGGTTGTACTAGTTTGCATTCCCACCAGCAATGAAGGAGTGTTCCTCTCTCCCCACATCCTCGCTAGCATGTGGTGTCGCTTGAATTTTTGATCTTAGCCATTCTGATGGGTGTAAGGTGGAATCTCAGAGTTGTTTTGATTTGCATTTCCCTGATGATTAAGGAGGTTGAGCATTTTTTTAAGTGTTTCTCAGCCATTTGATATTCCTTTGTTGAGAATTCTCTGTTTAGTTCCAAGCCGGATTTCTCAATTAGGTTATTTGGTTTGGTGGTGTTTAATTTCTTGAGTTCTTTATATATTTCGGATATTAGACCTTTGTCAGATGTAGGGTTGGTGAAGATCTTTTCCCAGTCTGTAGGCTGTCACTTTGTTCTCTTGACAGTGTTTCCTGCCGTACAGGAGCTTCTCAGCCTCATGAGGTCCCATTTATTAATTGTTAACATTAATGCCTGGGCCATTGGTGTTCTGTTCAGGATGTTGTCTCCTGTGCCAATATGTTCCAGGATCTTCCCCACTTTTTCTTCTAAGTGACTTAGTGTCTCTGGTTTTATATTGAGGTCTTTAATCCACTTGGATTTGAGAAAAACTGCAGAATTTTTAAACATGGCTTTCTTGAATCTTCCTGAATCTAAAAATGAGACTTAAGAGAGCAGAAACTATATTAATCCTTAGAAAATTAATCTACAGCAAAGATGAGTTCTCTAACATATAAATTGTAGTATAATTAACTTTCTGATACTTGCTATAGAACAAGTAGTTTTTAAAGCATTGTAAATATTTACAAATTGGGAATAATATATGTATGTCTAACTGGAGAATAATATAATTATTTGAAGATACAAGTAATGACACATGTTAAACTTTCTAGGGAAATTTTAGAAAAATACTTTCAAATAAATTTTAAGCATAACATTTGAATTCCAAAACTTTAAACCTATGAAAAAAGGAGCTACATAATACCTGAACAAATTCTGGATCATAGAGGTGAAAGGTGCTCACAAGGCCTAATTCTATCCTGAGACTCTAAAGAACTTTAGTTGTTACTAGGATGCACTGTTTCATTGAGCCCCACCCTTCCCTGAGTTAGGTAATAGTTTTGGGTAGAAATAGATTAGGAAATTCCACCCTCTTTGAGGACTTATGGGTCATCAGTGGTTGCTAAGGAGTAGCTCAAGAGGCTCTACTTCCCTGAGATGTAAGAGAGAAAGTAAATGTTTGCTAAGGGAAATAGGTATTTTCCTTAGTGATAAACCATTCATATTTTGTTCACAGTTCTGCAAACAACCTCTCCCAATGTCTCATAAGCAATCATAGTGAAATTCATTGAGTCAAAAATAAAGCAAAAAACAAAGAAGATAACTGGGAAAAGGAAGGGGATGAGTGAGGGTCAGAAGGGGAACAAGAGAGACAAATAGGGTGATGGATATTTTGTTTTTGTTGTTGCTTTTTATTTTTATTTTTGAGTATTTTTTGGGAGAAAGGGTTCCTTTTTGTACCCTTGGCTATCCTAGACTTGATTTGTAGACCAGGCTGGCCTTAAACTCACAGAGGACTGCCTGCCTTTGCCTTCCCGAGTACTGGGATTACAGCCATGCACCACTGCAACCATCTGATGACGGATATTTTCAAAAGTACATTGTAGAAATATATGAAAATGTAGGGAAAGTGTTAGCACATTTAATAGCTATTAATGCAATTGAAAACATCTAAAAGTCACCACTTTCCATCTCTTGAGAATTTGTTGAAATTGTGGTCATCTTGTATATACTGAGAAATCTACTCATTAACTTGCTGTGAATTATTAGCAAAATACATGAAAGACATCCATAGATTTATTTTAATGCAAATAGAATCTCCAAAACCTTAATCCTTTAAAAGATAGACATAATGTCTATAACTTTAATCAAAATTATAGTAGAACTTTTGTCAACAAATAACTAATAATACTGGGACTATGTGGGAAGTGTGAAAACTTACAGAAGTACAATAGATGCACATACAGTGAAACCCATATAGAGAAAATATGCCATGGAACATTTTCAGAAGTCAAAACATTCTGCATAAACTGCTCAGAGACCAAAAAGTAACTCTGGGAATACTTCCAGTGATCAGGGTATGCAGTTTTGTTTCTCAGGCTGCTTACACCTTTGAATCTCTTTTTAGTTTCATTTCTCCAAACTCTGGGAGTTTTTCTGATTCAATTTCCTTTCTTCCTGTCTTGGATGTTGTTGAACTATATACCTTCTTCTCTTTCAGCTGTTAGACAGCTGGCTGCCTCTAAGCCTGTCAACAGAAATTACTTCCATTTTTGCTCTTCTGCCTCTGCTATTGCTCTGATTTTCTTTGTCACCAACACACCAACTCCTGAATGTAAGCAAAAATTAACTGCTCAAGAGACACAGTTTGAATGGTCTAAACTATAACACCAGAAGAGATAATGTAGGAGAGTGTTGTCTAGTTGACTCATGAAATTATCCTGATCAGGCTACTTATATACCCACAAAAACGATATTTGGACCAATCACCTCTTTACCACAATTTGTAGAATTTGATATGATAGGTCAAAAATATCTCTTTGACCTAGGTTAAAATAGGTTCAGAATCATCCAGAATTCATTGAATTTGTGGTAGTAAAAAAGTGATATAACATCCTTCAAACAGTGTTGGCTGAGAAACCACGTCAATCAAAAGTGATCATCATGGGGCTTTCTCAAATCATCTGTGACACTTTCAAGATGACTGGCACTGACATAAGGGTTTTCCAGCTGGCTGTTTGACTGACAGTCCTTTTATTCAAGGAATCCAGGCAGCAAATTGTCCAACAACTCCTGGTTATAGAGTCAAACTGTCCTATTCCTTCACATCTTTGCTGGTATATAGTAAAGTGATTGTCATAATAATTTTACTTACAATAAGATCTTATGTTAACAGTAACAGTGATTTTAACAGTGCTTTAACACAGTGTTTTGCACCTGCCCAGTGCCTCATTGAGAAGTGCTTCTTTTCATCTATTGCATTTGGATCATAAATAGATTTCTGTGAATTGACAAATTGGACATTCTTATTACATGCTCGATTTGAGTGATATTAGAAGGCACATGTTTGATGTAAGTGTAAAAGGCAAAATATGATTTTTTGGTGGTTTTTAAATTTTATTCAGATATCATCCCAACTGTTATCCCCTCACTTGTATCTTCCTGGTCCCATGCTACCTCCCTCTTTCCCCCTATTCCCCTCTCCTAGACCTCTGACAGAAAAAGTGTCATCCAGATGGCCTGGTTCCCATTCCTCTGTGTGCCAGTCTTGCTTCCCCACCAAGGGGAAGTGGTCAAAGTGGAGGCACCAGAGTTCAGTCAGAGGCAGTCCCCTCTCTAGCATTCACAATAGTGAGTTATAATTTATTTCTTTATTGATATTTTAAATAAGCTTTCATGTATCCAGGCTATATTCAAGTTAGCTCTGAAGCTCAAGATGAATCTGAAAATTTTAATTTCTTCTTTCATTAAAAATAGTGCTAATGCATTTAAAATTATTCTGTTGTTTGGTATATGAAATTAAAAAATGAATTTTAGTTCATCATTATGTAGTATCTCCTCTCTCTCTCTCTCTCTCTCTCTCTCTCTCTCTCTCTCTCTGTGTTTGTTTCATATTTGTATATGTTGTTTGTGTATGTATGTGTGTTTTGTAGGTATGTGTGTGTTTCATAGGGGGTGTGTGTTTGTGTGTGTGTGTGTGTATGTGTGCTTGTGTATGTTTTACCTGGGTCTACTATGACTATGTCAAATATGAACATTGTAGTCTTATTTAATTTTTATTGCTCATTTCTATTGCAGTAATAAAACATCAAGACCAAGTTAATTTAAAAGAAATTGATAGGAATTGTAGTTTCAGAGGGTTCAGAGTCTATTTTGATTGGGTAACTTGGCAGCAGGCAGCAAGCATGTTGGCTGGAACATTTAAGAGTTCACATCTGGGCCTACAAGTAAAAGGCAGAGGGATACAGTGGGAATAGAATTAATCCTTTGAAACCTCAGCTGTTTTCAGTGACACACCTTCTCAAAAAAATCTACATCTAACCCTTCTCAAACAGTTCTGCCAACTGGCAACAAAGTAATCAAACATAAGAGCCCATTGCCTTCATTCTCATTCAAACCACCAAAGTAGTCATTCCACTTTTAATTTGATAAATGAAGACAGAAATTGTTATTTCTTTTGCTACTATTAATTCAATTATAATAGTATATCTAACATAAAATTTGAAGAAAATTTGCAAGATGTTTTCATACATTCTAACTATGATGACTTGGTTCATTTAAGTCATTTAAAATTAATACTATTGTTGCTGTATTATGGCTTATACATGGCATTTCGTTACTAATTTCATGTTCCTTATTTGTTGTTGATCCTCAGTTTTTGTTTGTTTGGTTCCTAGGATTACATTTCTATTGCTAATATAACATACAACTACAAATCACAAATATGTTGATAGAAAATAACACATTCCATTGAAAAATATCACTGAAATTATAAACTTGTTTTAATGGGTTTTGGATATTTCTATTAATTTGAAATATAGCATTAAATATAATTTATAAGTTGCATTCATGTAATACAGTTATTGTAGTAAGTTATATCTATACATGTTCATATTCAAGTATATACTATACCAATGTCTTGAAAAGGCTTTCATTTTTGTTATTTCAAGAATCAAATATAGAGCTTTATGCATGCAAAGCACACACTGAACTAAACAAATTGACCCTGAAATCTTTTTTTTTTTTTTTTTTTTTTTTTGGTTCTTCAAGACAGGGTTTTTCTGTGTAGTGTTGGCTGTCAAGGGCTGTTTTTGTAAGTCAGGCTGGCCTCAAACTCACATGCCTTTGCCTCCTCAAGTATTGAGATTATAGGTGTGCTTGATCCTGAAATCTTAATTAAAAGTTTAAGTACAATTATTTCATAAATTATGCTTAAATTCACAAAGCATAGTTCTTTTATAAAATACGTTTGAACATAGCATGTAATATTTCTTTTTAAAACTATTCATCTTTGAATATGGGGAAAATTTCAGGTTCAGCTTTAAATTATATATTTTCCTAGTAATGAGGCCCAAGCAGTTTGATTTTTTTATTTTAGTTTGTCAGATTTCTAGTTACATTTTTAGTTATATATGTGGATTTGTATGTGTGTGGTTTATGTATGCTCTAGAAGCTTGAGTGTTTCTTCTGTTTCATTCTTACAGGAAAATGGATCTAGGACAATACAAAAATAACCTCTCCTTTGCCATCTGTTGCAAGCACAGGCAGCTTTTGCTCCTTTCTGTGGAAAGAAAGTGTCTGCTTAAAAAGCCAATCATCAATTGATGAAATCTGTTCTCATCATACTGCAAAAAGAGATTTGGGCTTTTGTGGCTTGTCCATGCTGCTTAACCTTGGAGATGTGTACTGTAGCTATTTCTGTTGTTGTTAATTTTTTTTGGTTTTGTTTGTGTTTTTCTTTGTTTTGTTTTGTTTTTTGGTTTAGCCTTTGGTTTGTTTGCTTGTTTTGTTTTGTTTTTCAAGACAGGATTTCTCTGTGTAGTCCTGGCTGTCCTGGACTCTCTTTGTAGATCAGGCTGGCCTCGAACTCACAGTGATCCACCTGCCTCTTCCTCCCAAGTGCTGGGATTAAAGGCCAGGCCATCAATAAAATCTGTTTCTTCCTGGATTTCATTTTGAACTTTCCTACTTTAGCAGTGTATGAGATCTTTTGTGCTTATATCTTTTTAAATTTTTATGTGTTAGTGACTTTTAAGAGAAATAGATTTTTGTGTAGTAAGTAACTTTTAAAAGAAATAGAAGCTGGGCATGGTAGGGAATGCCTTTAATCCCAGCACTCAGGAGGCAGAAACAGATGGATCCCTATGAGTTCGAGGCCAGCCTGGTCTACAAAATGAATCCAGGACAGCCAAGGGTAACACAGAGAAACCCTGTCTCGAAAAACAAAAACAAAAACAAAAACAAAAAACAAGAGAGAGAGAATATTCTTTCGTGATATTAGCATGTTGTAATGAACATCCTAATCCTTGTAGCTCTTCTTTCCCACAAATTCCGTAATACTAAATAAAAATAACCATTTTGGAATATATCCTTCTATATTGTCTTCCAGCATACCTCTTCAGATAAACCTATTGTTTTCCCCATTTTACTCTTCACATCTCCTTTATCCTATTGCTTTTGTCTCCTAAGAGCTGCAATTATAGGTGTAGTTTATAGAGTGCTGAGAACCCATTCCAGGGTTTCCTGTCTCCTAAGTTGGTCCAACTGAGCTTCTTCTCCAACCCTAATGAAAAACGTAAGTACCTATTTGTCCATAATATTTTTCCAGGAACTAAATTTTTCTTTATATACCTCAGCATTTTTTCTAGTAGTCTTGAAGTTATTTAATCAACCTCATTCCAAACATAATGTTATTCTGTTCCTGCAGTTCTCTCTTAAGAATTTCCACTTTGCTGATGCTTCCCTGTAGGCAAACACTGCTCTTGGACTAAAGATACAGATAAATTAAATATTTTAATAGGGGATGTATCCTGAGAGATTAGCTCACTACTTAAGAGTCCTTGCCCCTTATCTATGTTTGCTTTCTAACATACACATATATGGCTTACAACTACCTGTAATATGAGTTTCAAGGGACCTAAGGCCCTCTTCTTGCATCTGCAGGCACCAGGCACACACATGGTGCACATACATGTAAGCAAACACTCATACACATAGAAATAAATATGAAAGTTATTTCTTTTGTTGTCTTAAAACATTTCTCTTAAACATTGCTATACTTCTTGCTGTTCTGTGTGACCACACTTGATATATAATATATATGTTTATATGTATTACATTTTCAATAAAAGAAAATGTGTATTTTTATCTTATATTTTTATAAAAATTGGCTTTCTTTTTTTTTTGGAAAACAAACAAGTGTAGAAAATGGAACTGATTTTTTTACTCCAGAGTCTCAGAAATAGTAGTATTAAGAGCTTGAAAAAGGCTGTCTTAATTCTATCACACATTCTAGACTTAATGCATATTTTTCTGTTTTCAACACTCAATGTGAATTCCCATAATTGAAATTTTAACATAATGTGGACAGTGGTTTATCTAAAATTTAATCTAATGGCATTAATATTAACTTATTTTAAATGTATTAAAATTAAGGTTCTACCCTAAAATTTATATTACTAAAATAGATTATATTATATAGTAGATAAAAAAACAAAGTATAAAAATTTTATTAATTCATTTTTGCAAGTAGTAGTGTAAATTTGTAAATGTCATTTTGCAAATGTGGCTAGATGTGTATATGCCTGAGTTTTCTGCATTGATACTTGGTAGCATTATATACATGCATGCATACATACATACATACTACATTAACACAGTTCAGGATTAAATACGCATGTGAAAACACAGGGTTTCTGTAATATCTAATAAGGATTAATTTTTTATCATATTTATAACTTTTGAGAAGAAAAAATAAAATAAACTGTATGTTTAATACATTTTTAATTTCTTATGTAACACAAGACTTAATTTGACAGAAAACATGAAACAACTAAATGAAGTCATATAAGTTGCTTTGTATATCTTCATTATATTTATTAGTGAAATTTAAGAAAAACTTTCAAGGTACCTGAAATCTTAGGTGACCTTAAGTAAGTAATTTACCTGTTTTGAAATCTGATATTCTACTACGAATAATTTTGATATAAAGTAAATTATAATTCATCTTGTTTTCTCATTTAGCATCAAAAGTATTTGTACATGATCACCTGTCTGATCCAACTGTGAAGGAAATATATTAATGTTATCCATATGGTACTTGTTTGGGAGGTTTCAAAAACGCAATATTGACAAAATTGTGCCTTCTTTTATTCTTGGTTTCAGAGAACTCACCAATTTTAAACCACCCAGAGATTTCAGTCTGGATTCCATAGACATATTAACAAATTTTAATTTTTGTAGTAAAATACTATAACCAAGACCAATCCAGCTGTTTTTATTACTGTTGTTTTATAGTACAGCTTGAGATCTAGCATAGAGATGCCTACAGAATATCTTTTATTAAATAGGATTGCCTTAGCTATTCTGGGTTTTGTTTTTGTTTTTGTTTTTCTAAATAAAGTTGAGAATTGTTCTTTCAAGATCTATGTTGGCATTTTTTTGGGAAATACATTGAATCTGTAGATTGCTTTTGTAAAATGACCATTTTTACTATGTTAATCATACCCATCTATGAGCATGGGAGATCTTTCCATCTACTGATATCATCTCCTACACCTTCTGCTCAGATATAGTAGATAAGCACCATAGTCTCCTTGTGGGTCCCATAATATGGGGAGTAGACACTGCTACTGACATAGACTCTGGCTCTCGCACATTGATCACTTCTTGGTAGGGCAGTCTTTCCAAGCCATAGAGGCAGAGGATAGAGGCAGTCCAGATGATACTTGATAGGTTGAGGTCAGATGTTAGGGGAGGAGAGCTTTGCTTTCTGAAGACTAAGGACTAGGGGAAGGAGAGATTAGGAGGGGGCTACAAGCAGGATGAAAAGTGAACAAATTAAAAATTAAGAAAAACAGACATCAAAAAAACAAGTATGAATAAGACAGAACAAACAAGTATACAGAAAAACAAAACCCCGTACCCTCCAACAAAAGCTGAAGAAATACATGTAGACACACACACACACACACACACACACACACACATACACACACACACACACACACACACACATACACACATACACACATTGAGATATACAGATATCCTCTAAAAACACAAAATTAGAAAACATAATATATAAGCAAAAGACCTGTATGTTAAATATAATGCCAAAAAAGGCCCCAGAAGTAGATGGCCAATTCAAAGCTAACTCAGTGATATATTTAGAGGATTTGTTGTCTTATAATTATCATAAAATTTGAAAGATGAATGTGTATGGTATTCTTATCAAATGTTTATTTCATAGTGTTTCATAAAAGTTTGTTATTTTTCTTTTGAGTTGTATTGATATGATTATAGGCATGAAATAAATAGAAATTCAATTTAAATATAAAATACATAATTACTTTATAAGTTGTTAGACTAATTTGCTTGCATATTTTGAGAATATTTGCATTGATATCCATGAAGAGTATGCTTAGTAATTTTTCTATGATATCTTTGTCTAGTACTATCAATAAAATGATTGATTATTGTTTCATACACTGAGTTAGGAAATTTTCCCATTGCTTTATCATTAGAAAGTTATTATAGAGAAATAAAGTAAATTCCTTAAATGTCTGGGAGAACTCAACAGTAAACATTTGTTCTATAATGTTCATTTTAACTCAGTTCTTTTAATTGATAGAGGACTATTTAAATGTTTATTGATGTTGGCATGGTTTTAGGAGATGGAAATTGTGCAAGCATGATGACTTCAGTTCAAACCCCAAACCCCAACTTAAATAATCTGGGCCCAGGGATGCCTACAAAGACTGATGTACCCTAGGACCATGAATGGAGAAGAGATAGACACCTTCTCAGATGAAATCAATAGGCAGCTCAGTCTCCATGTGGGTCCCCTAATATGGGGTACAGGGCTGTATCTGACATGAACTCTGTTCACCCTGGTGGAGTGGCTTGCCAGCCCATAGAGGAAGAGGATGTAGGCAGTGCTGATAAAACTTGATAGGCTGGACTAAGATGGTAGAGGAGGAGGTCTCCCCTTTTTGAGGACTAAAGTAGGGGGAAAAGGGAAGAAGGAGGGGGTAGGACAGGCAAGAGACAAGTAAGGGAGCTACAATTGGATGCAAAGTGAATAAATATAAATAAATAAAAATTAAAGAGCAAAAATAGAAGGTACTCATCAAATGGACTTAAAAAGCAACCTGGTGTAGCCATTTTAATATCTAACAAAATAGATTTCAAACCAAAATTAAACAAAAGAAATAGGAAAGATACTACATACTCATCAAAAGAAAAATTTACCACAACAACATTGGAATTATTATCATCTATGCCCAAAATACAAGGAAACCCATGTTTTAAAAGAAACACTACTACAGGTTAAATCACATATTGACCCTCACACAATGATAGTGCAAGAGTTCAATACACTGATCTCACCTATGAACAGGTCATAGAGACAGGTAAAAACTAGACAGAGAAATCCTGGAGCTAACTGATCTTATAAACCAAATGAATATAACACTTACAAAATTTTCACCCCAACACAAAAGAATATGTCTTTTTCTCAGCACCTTATGGAACTTTCTCCATAATTGGCCACACACTAGGATACAAAGCAAGTCTCAATAAAAAAAAAATGGAAATAGCTCCCTGAATCCTATCAGGTCAGCATGGATTAAGGCTGGACCTTAACAACAGAACCAACAGAAAGTTTACAAACTCATGGAAATTGAACAACTCTCTACCTAATGAAAAAAATGAGAAAAGACAGAATTTAAATACACTGTAGATTCAATGAAAATAAATACACAAAATATTCAAACATATGGAACACAATTAAAGAACACTAAGAAGAAATTTCAGAGTATTGAGTGCCTACATTAAAAAAAGATGGAGAGATCTCATACTAAAAACTGAACATCACACTTGAAAGCTCTAGGACTCTAAAGAAAAATTTTTTAAAAAATGAAGTAAACCAAGAGGAGTAGATGCAAGAAATAATCA
The DNA here is from genome assembly GCF_964271855.1 of Acomys minous. Taxonomy (NCBI): domain Eukaryota; kingdom Metazoa; phylum Chordata; class Mammalia; order Rodentia; family Muridae; genus Acomys; species Acomys minous. Next base: position 27,488,411 of record NC_140488.1, on the reverse strand, counting down.
AACTGAGAGCTTAAATGAATAAAGTAGAAACAAAGGGAAACAATACAAAGAATCGGTGAAACAAACACTTGGTTTTTATCTGACTTCAAAATGATAGACAACATTTATCCAAACAAATGAACAGGAGGTAAGAAAATATCCAAATTAATAAATTCTGAAACAAAAAAGAACATAACACCAGACACCAAGGAAATCCAGAGAACCATAAGAACATAATTGAAAAACTTGTATTCAAAACATTGGAAAATCTAAAAGAAATGGATAATTTCCTCAATAGATATGAATTAAATTAAGATCAAATAAACAGTTTAAATATGCTTATAACTCTTAGTGAAATAGAAACATTAATTAAAAGTCTCACAACAAAAAACAAAACAAAACAAAAAAACAAAACAAATAACAAAACCCACAAAACCAAATAGACAATAACAAGAAAGTTAAGAGAGAAAAAAACTCCAGCCATACAGTTTTAGTGCAGAATTCTACCAGACTTTCAAAGAAGAGCTAACACCAATATTTCTCAAAATTTCCACAAAATGTAAACAGAACATTGTCTAATTCATTGTATGAGTCCATAATTGTACTCTGATACACAAACCACATAAAGACCAAATAAAAAGAAAATTATAGAGTAATTTCCCTAATGAGCATAGATACAAATACATTCAATAAAATACTTGCAAATTGAATGTAAGAGCACATTAAAAACACAATCCACTGTGATCAAATATGCTTCATTCCAGAGATACAGGCACAGTTCAACATATTAAAAGCATTAAATATAATCCACCATGTAAATAAACTCAAATAAAAAACACCTAATTATCTCATTAGATGTAGGAAAAGACTTTGACAAAACCTAACAGGTCTTCATGATAAATGTCCTGGAGAAATTTGAAATATAAGGGACATATTTAAATGTGATAAAGGCAATTAATAACAAGTCTACAGCCTACACCAAGATAAATGGAGAGAAGCTTAAAGCAGTTCTACTAAAGTCAGGATTAAGACAAGGATGCCCGTGCTCCAATGATCAGTTCAACATGATACTTGAACTTTTAACTAAAGCAATAAGACAACTGAAAGAAGTCAAGGGCATACAAATGAGAAAAGTAGAAGTTGAAGTATCCTTATTTCCAGATGATATGATAGTATACATAATGACTCTAAAGATTAAACCTATGAAATCTTCCAACTGATACTTTCAGCAAAATAGCTGGATAAAAATGTACTCTTAGAAAAATCAGTAGCCCTCCTTTATACAAAGAACAAATACACTGAGAAAGAAATCAAAGAAACAGCACATTTCACAATAGCCTTGGGTAATAGACAATATCTTGGAGTAATTCTAGCCAAGCAAGTGAATAACCTATATTATAAAAACTTCCAGTTTCCGATGAAAAAAATTGAATAAATTATCAGAAGATAGAAAGATCTCCTGTTCTCATGGATATGCAGGATTAACATAGTAAAAATGGCCATTTTACCAAGAGCAATCTACAGATTCAACACAATTCTCATTAAAATTCCAACCAAATTTTTTTATAGATTTTAGAAGGACAGTTCACAAATTTATATGGAAAAACAAAACACAGCAAAGAGACAATATAGGATGACTAAAATAACTGTGAGCAATAAAGGAACTATGGCTTCCACTGCCATTCCTGATTTCAAGTTGTACTACAGAGTTCTAGTAATAAAAATGTCCATGACTTTGGCATAAAAATTAGGCACATTAGGCTGTGTGTAGTGGAGCACATCTTTAATCCCAGTACTTAGGAGGGAGAGGCAGACAGATCACTGTGAGTTCGAGGCCATCCTGATCTACAAAGCCAGTCCAGGACAGCCAAAGCTACACAGAGAAACCCTGTTTCAGGGAAAAAAACCAGGCACATTAATAAATAGGATCAAGTTGAAGACTCAGAAATAAATCCAAACACCTATGGAAACCTGATGTTTTATAAGTAAGGCACAAATACACACTGAAGAAAGAATGCATCTTCAACAAATGATACTAGTCAAGCTGGATGTCTGCATGTAGAAAATTGCAAATTCATCCATACATTTAAAAACCTCAATAGAAAACCACTTACAATGACCCTGATAAGAGAAAAGAGGCAATAATGAGAACATACTGGCACAAGAGACAACTTTCTGTACTGAACATTGATAGTACAGGCACCAAGAATAACAATTAATAAATGGGACCTTATGAAACTAAGAAGGCAAAGGACACAATCAATATGACAAGGCAGAGACCTACAGAATGAGAAAATGTTTTTGCCATCTCCATAGAGAACTAACACCCAAAATACATAAAGAACTCAAGAATCTCAATATCTAAAGAATAATCAAATTTAAAAATGGGATACAGATCCAAACAGGGAATTCCCAATTAAAGAATCCCAAATGGCTGAGAAAAACCTAAAGAAATGGTCAACATCCTTAGCCATCAGGGAAATGCAAATCCAAATGACTCTAGATGCTCTCTTACCTGTCAGAATGGCTAAGATCAGTAACAAAAGTGATAACTCATGCTGGAGAGGATGTGGAGCAAGTGTATATTTTATTTCTGGTGTAAGTGCAAACTTGTACAGCCACTATGGAAATCAACATGCTGGTTCCTCAGACAATTGGTAATCAGTCTACCTCAAGACTCAGCTATAGGATTCATAGGAATATACACCCCCAAAACCATTCTATCCTCTTGCAATGACATTTGTTCAACTGTGCTCATTGTGGCTCTATTATGATGTTCAGAAACTGGATAAAATCTATATGTCCCTTAACTGAGGAATGATAAAGAAAATGTGGTGCCTTTACATAATAGAGTATTACACAGCTGGTACAAAATGATATAAACTGTGCAAGCAAATGGATGGAACTATAAAAAATCATCCTGGGTGAGGTTACTTTGACTCAGCAAGGCAAATATGATATGTATTTACTAATAAGTGGTTATTAGCTGATATGTAATGATAATCAAGTTATCATTGGATAATACACAGATCCAGAGAAGTTACGTAAAGACGAGAGCTATAGGAGGGGATGAATGTATCTCCCTGGGAAAGAAATATAGAACAGGTCTTGAGGCAGGATGAGAGGGGGTGGGAATAGGCACAGGAGTGATCACATGGGGTATGGAAGGAATTGAGTAAGTGAGTGCAGGGAAAATAAGCTGAAATTATGAAACATTTAAGGGGAGGTGTGGAAATTTAGAGAAATGGAAACTTTTTTGAATGTATGAGAGTGACACTTTGAGGACTTCTAGAAATGGAGGATATAGAGTCCCAACTGGCTGCCTTTATTAGCTAAGCAAGGCTTCCAGTGATAGGCTAGGCTTTCATTAGATCAAGTTGTTGGCTGAGGGAGTCTTGTAGAGATCTCCAAACAACCCAGGCTGATGCTAGGACTGACCATTGCTCTCCAAAAACTGACATCAGTAGCACTTTATTGAGGACATCATCTACTCAGCTTATTGAACATAGAGAGATCAAACTGGTGCCTGCGTGGAGCATTTACCTCTATGTTTTAGTCTCTTTGGTGTCAGATTGTACTCTGAAGCTTAAGGATAGAGAAACCTGGACACTAGTCCAGAAACAAAAATATCCATCTACAATCTGTTCTGCCTGCAAGATGTGATGAGGAAATAGTTGAACATAGCATGTGGGAGTTGCCAGCCAGTGTTGGATTTAACTTGAGCTCCTCACCACAATATACTGCTTTGATGGGCAAGACCCAAAGAATGGATATCGCAGAAATGTAATATTGTTCCCTTCTCCAGTCATCATCGGAGAGGCTTCTTTAGGCAGCAGATGAGAGTGAGTACAAAAATACGGAAAATACACACACACACACACACACACACACACACACAGAGAGAGAGAGAGAGAGAGAGAGAGAGAGAGAGAGAGAGAGAGAGAGAGAGAGAGAGAGAGAGAGAAAGAAAGCCAGGTTACCAAGAAGAGACTTGAATCCCTATGAGCATAGACGGGGAGGAAATCCCCCTCATGAACAGTCATAGAGGAGGGGAATAAGGGGAAAATGGGAGGGAGGGAAGAATGGGAGGATACAAGGAATGGGATAACCATTGAGATATACCAAGAATAAATTAATAAAAAAATTTAAAAAAGAAAAAAAATCACAAAATTGGGAACCATAATAAAATTGGAAAGCCAAAGTGCAGTAGTACAAAAAATGTCCAAAGTATTTTGATGAAGACATCCTATTTAGGGCTCAATGCTCCAATGTGAGACAATATGAGACAAAACAAACTAACAAGCAACAAAGATACCATTGAGTTAGTTTTGTACTGATCAACTATTGATAGGCATGGGGCCTATCATTATGTGTGACTAGTACACCCAGTAAAGACTCCATTGGAGAAAACTTTTCCATTTGAAAGGAAATGAAAATTGGAGAGAGCTTCTTGGTTAGGGTTGGAAGCTCGTGTCTAGTTCCTCTTTTCAACATTGAGACCCCACTTTTCTTAAATCTATACAGGTCCTATGAACACTACAATGACCTCTGTGAGTTTATATGTGTATTACTTCTGTTGTGTCTAGAAGACACTGTTTTCCTTGGTGTCTACCCATTCTCACTGGCTCTTACAAACTTTCCACCTCTTCTGCATAGCTCATGGAGTATTAGAGGAGTATTTTGATTAAGACATACTATTTAAGGCCCAGTGCTCCAAAATCTGTCATTCTTTGTACCTTGTCTCATTCTGAGTCTCTGTGTTAGTTTTTATCTACTGGATAGGAAGCTTCTTTGATGATGACTGAGCTAGTCCCTGACCTATGGGTATAGTAGCATGTCATTAGGAGTCATTTTATTGTTATGCTCCTTTAGAACAGTATTACTTGTTTTTATCTAAGGTACATTGCCTGTACATTCTAAGATTCTTGGCTACCTGAGCAGTGTGAGAAATGTGATCCATCATGTAGAGTAGGCTTTAAATACATTCAAAGTGTGGTGGTTATCCCCATAATTATACAACTATTGCACCAGTATTAGCATGCAAGCAGGTCACTGTTGTAGATAAAAGGGTTTGTTGCTGGATTCATGGCTACTTTTCTCCTCTCATGGCACACAGACTAGCTTTGAGTGCTAATAACACTAGTCAGTAGGGGTGAAAGCTCTAGTTAGACATCTGCTAATAATAAAAAAATCATTTTCAAGTACTTCTCAGCTTTACCTTACCTTTGGAGAAAATTACTGTGTCCTTTGGAGAGTATTCTCTGTTATTACTGTTTTGTATTACTTTTTCCCCCTTTACAGAAAATTTATATTATACAATAAACTTCATACAGCAAGAACAATGACAAAAATCATGGATTATATTAACATTACATTCATAGTGTTTTGGCTGTTTGTATTTGGCAATCATGAAGAAAGCAACTTTCCTATCTTGGTGAGTCTAAAATTCTGAAAGTAAATCCATATCTATCATATCTCATCTCTATCAACTTAGAACATCTATGTAGACCTAAAAACATCTTAACTCCTAAACAACTAAGCTTAATTGTGAAGCTAAACCATCTGTTCTTCAACCCCACTGTTATTGTTAATTGCACATTTTAAAAAGGATTTTTTAAAAAGCTACATGAAATATGGACTTAAATTACAAAATTATTTAATTCTCTTTATATGAAGTAGGAATTGCTGGTGCTACATTGAGTGTTTTGTAACTAGCACAAAATTTTTTATTATTTTTCCATCATTCTTTGATTTCTCAATTTGTCCTCATCTATAGCCTACACAAATGTCCTCCTTTGCAGGAGTTTATAGACTAGGATGAGTATTCAAGATCGACACATGTCTTTTTCTTTTGAATAACAGTAAGTAGAAAACTACGGGGTTTTTCAATTGTTTTTTTTTTTTTCACAGCTACAGACAACTTACCTTAGCCAAAGTTTTTTTCATTGTAATAGCCATATTAGATATTTTGTATTACATTAACATCAACCAGGTTGGCGTGAAAGGTATTGAAATGCCACACTATAAATCAGTATGTTACTTCTCAAGTCTCTGATGGAGTTGAAGACCAGGTAGCTTAGTTTTAAAATAAAGCTTAGTTGTTTAGGGGTTAAGGTGTTTTTAGGTCTAGATAGATGTTTTAAGGTGATAATGACAATATGTGATGGAGATTGATTTACATTCAGAATTTTAGATGCACCAAGAGATGAAAGATGTTTTCTTCAAAGCTGTCACATACAAATAGCCAAAACTCAAAGAATATAACATCTATATAATTTCTGATTGTGTCATGGTTCTTCTTGCTATAGGTAGTCTATTGTATATATGTGTAACAATATAAATGTATATGTAAAAAATTAAAACAAGTAAAAAATTTAAAAAACCTGTAAGTTACAAAACATTCAATAGTCTGTTATCCATAAACAAATAAAGGAGTGGGCTGTGGAACAAAATGTTAAAGAATGGCCTAGCATATGCATGGTCCTGTGTGTTGTGAGTTCTCCCTTCATAGTAGAAAAACCTATTCTCCAATTAGCATATAATTCTGCTTTTGAGACTGTTTCATTAATACCGTATTCTTAGTAGCTCTTTGTACCCTTTAGGCTAGCCACAAGTTAAAGAAAATGTGTCCTATGGTTTTTAATAAAAATTTTATTAGCTTTCTGAGTTGTAGGATAAATTTGGCAGTCAAAAAGTTTTTTGCATTTTGTGATTTGAATTTCTTGGCCATATTTTAAGTACCACGCATGTAGACGCCATTGAAAAGGAAGGCAAAAATTATCTTAAGGGAAAAGAAATAGTAAAAGACAGATGATATGTAGTGGAAATGGGGAAAATGCAAGAAAATTTTAAGTGGGGAGAGAAAAGATTAGGACAGAGATGGACATGTAAAGAGTGGTATTTAACACTGCAGATACTTGAAACACCCATGCACAAACCCACTATTTAACAAGCTTAATATGTATGTATATATTCATTTCTTGAGAACTCCATTGGAAGTGTTTAATTAGAGATGCCATGAATGTTTCTCTCTGAAACCATATTGCTCAGGGTCACTATTGCTGTGACAAGACACCATGACCAGGGCAACATTTATAAAGGTAAACACTTAATTGGGGCTGGCTTACAGTTTCTGAGGTTTATTCTATTATCATCATGGTGGGAAACATGGCAACACGCAGATAGACATGGTGCTGGAGAGGTAGCTGATAGATTTACATCCAGATCATCAGGAGGTGCAAAGAGAGACAGAGAGACACAGACACAGACAGACTAGGCCTGGCTTGAGCATTTGAAACCTCAAAGACAACACTCAGTGACACTTTTCACAGAAAAAAAGTCACTCCTTTCCTAACAAGGTCACTCTTACTCCAAAAAGACCACACCTCATAATAGCCTATGGGGCATATTTTATTCAACTGCCATACAATAGGTTGCAGAGTAAAAAAAAACAAAAACAAAAACAAAAACAAAAACAAAAACAAAAAAAAAACAAAAAAACAAGTGTTAGAGTACCACATGCAGAATACTTCTATTAAATTGTTGGTAAGAGATGTCTTGGAGACCCACAAAACAATTAATATTATTATTGATCTTGGTTTTCTACCAGAACTTCATCATATATGAATATACCATACAGTATAGCCCTATTGCTAAAGACATGATATAGGTCACGGACATGGTCAGAGGACATGGAAACCTTTAGTACAATTTATTTGGAAGCTTCCTCTATGCCATCAATATTTCATAATACTACAAGTTTATATGTATCCTTCTGAGGTAAAAACATTATCAACCATCTTATACAGCTGTGAAACTCTTCTGCTTTAATAATGACTATCCTAGCATGACCACCACTGTAACTGTTGCACAAATGTTATTAATTTATCTACATTCTTACAGATTGAAAAATTCAATCTTCAAACTATAATCCTTTAAACCTCTAAGCCTAATAAGTATTTTCTTTATAAACTATAAAACCATGAGTAACCTGTTAAAGCAATATAAAGTTACCTAATTTAAACACTATTCACACATTGATCTTCATTATTCTAGTACCCAGTCTCTGAACTTCTTATCATATTTATGTTTGCCTTCTAGATTATTTTATTTTTAGTATATATTAATCAAATAAGGTATTACATTTCATTATGATATTTTAAAATGTAAATGCCATGTACATCAAAAATATTCATCTCCACTATATTTATCCGGTTATCACTGCCTCCTTTCATTTCCAAATCCCCAAGGAACAATTATGATATCTGACCATTTCAAATCCTTATCTTCTGTATTTCACATATTTAAAAAAAAAGGCTACAAATATGTATATTTGTAACACTTGCTGATTTTACTTAATACATTCATTTCCAGTGGCACACATTTTCCTGCATAAGTCCAATTTTTATTGTTGAATAAGATTCTATTTTATTTATAGATTGCATTTTCTTTTTCCATTCAATTGTTGATGAATATCTTGACTGATTCTATTGCTTGGATATTATAACACTCTACAATTATATATCAATTACTTTATCAGATACCTATATTATTATAACAAAATACTCATTGTAAGAAAGATGCAATTTATATTAATTATATGAATTATTTTTGGTGCCTTGATGTGTTCTTCAACAAGTGTGCACTGGTCTCAATATTGATGCTGCCTTTTTGAAGAACTTGCAACAGACCTGAAGCTTTCTAGAGTTTCACTCAAACTTTTGTCCTTCAACATAGAAGACTAGAAAAGCTAAAGTCTGATAAGCATCTATATAGGTATTCCTCCCAATCCTATATTTATACACCTTCCTTTATTGTCAGAAAACACTAATCCTATTATAATCTATAATTAAAAAGTCATAAGTCCATATGAAGTCCACATAGAATTTACATAGATGACATTTTCATTTTCATAGGTGGCATGAATTTGCAGAAAATTGGATATTTATTGAAGATAGCCAGAATTACTGCATCACCCTATGTAAAATAATGTATAATAGATTCTTGTCTTAATGCTGGATGAGGATGCATTCAAGATTCATTGGGGATGTTTATCATTAAAATAATTAACTATAATAAAATTCATGAGAATGTTTAAATAATCAGCATTTGTGATATTTCACTCAATTAAGAACATACTAAGAGAAATATAACATTTTAAGCAAAGTATAACTTAGACAAATTTCAGAAGACCCTCTTGATTTAGTTCACAAGTAACTTTGTTTCTATATTCTTAACATCTGAACCTAAGTATACCAAAAACTTTTCTACTGACAGATGACCCTGAAATCACTATAGGATTTTCAGAGACACATCTTATTAAGCTCATTTTACTAGGACAGCATAAACCCCAAAAGAAATTATAGTCACTTTTGACTTATAAAATGCAAGAGACAAAGAAAGTAGGTTTCTTTTCCCAATTATTAATTAAGTAGAACATTAAAATAATATCTACTTAAGAGTTGTCAATAATCAGTTTTACTATATTTTGTGAACTCTAAAATTTAGAATGAGTTCTACTCAATAGGTTTTATGTATTATGGAATATTAAATATGACTTGGAGATACAATAAACTGAAGGAATTAAATAGGATATTTTTAACACTTAGAGGGATGAGGGAGATAAAATCTAATTGAATCCATATAAAGGAAAATCAATTTAATCAAAAGGGAGGAACAATTCTATAGACTGAAAAGAATCCTTTATTCAAGACAAAATATAAAATGAAATCATTTTAATCAAATAGATCAAAATAATTAATATTTCTCCATCGAATTTCAACAAATTTTGATTACTATTTCTCTTGATACTTATTAAAAAGAATTAAATGAGATTGAAGAATTTGGGGACAATTTCTATATTTCACTTTAAAAGGTTTAAAACAGTTAATGCTTTCCTTTTTAAAATGCTTTATCTTGCTATTCAAAATTTAGTTAATAAAAGAAAGAGCTAACATATATGATTCACATTTTTGAGAACAAAAAGTACTTGTATAAGTAATAATATACATATAACTTCATATAAAGATGGTTTCTATGCTATCTGGGTATGATAACATCAAGAATCTTAGCATGATGAGAATTAAAGCAAGAAGGTAAGGCTGCACAGGGAAAATTTTTAGAAAAGAAACAGAAGTTTGTCTTGTTTTTACATTTTACAACTGCAACTTGGCAATACTTTGAGTGCTTCCTTTCCAATGTGGATCTCTTTGATCTCCAATTGTTGTCTTATTGCTCTAGCTAGAACTTCAAGGTCGATATTGAATAGATATGGAGAGATGGGGAGCCTTTCTTACTCCCTGATTTTAGTGGAATTTCTTTGAGTTTCTCTCAATTTAATTTCATGTTGCTTATCAGCTTGCTGTATATAGCCTTAATTATGTGCTGTGTATCCCTGATCTATGCAAGACTTTAAACATGCATGGGTGCTGGACTTTGTCAAATGCTTTTGTTGGCATCTAAGTAGATCATGTGATTTTTTCTTTCAGTTTCTATATATGGTGGATTACATTGGTGGATTTCCATATATTGAATCATGCCTGTATGCCTAGGATGAAGCCCACTTGGTCATGGTGAATGATATTTTTGATATGTTCTTGGATTCTCTTTGAGAGCATTTCATTGAGTATTTTTGCATTAATGTCCATAAGAGAAATTGGTCTGAAATTCTCTTTATTTGTTGTTTGTGTGTGTGTGTGTGTGTGGCTTAGGTATCAATGTGAGTGTGGCATCATAGAATGAGTTTAGTGATGTTCCATCCATTTCTATCTTTTGAAGGAGTTTGAAGAGTAACAGTATTAGGTCTTCTTTGAAGGTCTGGGCTTGGGCTTGGGCTTTTTTTTTTGGTTGGAAGACTATTAACAACTGCTTCTATTTCTGTAGGAGAAATGGGATTATTTAATTTGTTTATGTGATCTTGATTCTCCTTTGGTAAGGGGAATCTTTCAAAAATTGTCCATTTCACTTAGATTTTCAACTTTTTGTGGCTTATAGGCATTTGAAGTAAGACCTAAAGATAGTATACATAAGTGATCCCAAAAATTCCACTAGAGAGCACCTTCAGCTGATAAACACCTTCAGCAAAGTGAACAGAAACAAGACTAATTAAAAAAAAAAGTAGCACTCCTGGATACAAATGACAAACAGGCTGAGAAAAAATTAGGGAAATTACACCCCTCACAATAGCCACAAATAATATAAAGTGTCTTGGTGTAACTTTAACCAAGCAAGTGAAAGATTTGTATGAAAAAATATTCAAGTCTCTAAAGAAAGATATTGAAGAAGATATCAGAAGATGGAAAGATCTCCTAGGATCATGGACTGAGATGATGAACACAGTAAAAATGGCCATCTTGCCAAAATCAATCTACAGATTCAACACAAGTCATATCAAAATACCTACACAATTCTTTACAGACTGGAAAGCTCAATTCTCAACTTCAAATGGAAAAACAAAATGAATAGCTAAAACAATCCTATACAATAAAAGACCTTCCAGAGGAATCTCCATTCTTGATCTCAAGCTGTACTATAGAGCATGGTACTAGCATAGATGTAGGTTGAATGATCAATGAAATTGAACCAAAGTCCCAGAAATAAAAACACACAGCTATGGACACCTGATTTTTAGAAAATAAGCCAAAACCACACAATGGAAAAAAGATAGCATCTTCAAAAAATGGTGCTTGTCCAACTTGATGTCTACATGTATAAATATGCAAATAGATCCATATTTATCACTTTGTACAAAACTAAAGTCCATGTGGATTAAAGACCTCAACATAAAACCAGACACACTAAATCTGTTAGAAGAAAAAGTGACAAAGAGCCTTGAACTCATTGGCACAGGACACAACTTCCTGAACAGAATACCAATACTTCAGGCTCTAAGATCAAGAATTAATAAATTGGACTTCATGAAACTGAAAAGCTTCTGTAAAGCAAAAGACATTTTCAACAGAACAAAATAAAAGCCTATATATTGGGAAATGATCTTCATTAACCCTATATCCAACAATTGGCTAATATCCAAAATATATAAAAAACTCAAAAAATTAACCAATAAGCCAAATATTCTAATTAAAAAATGTGGTACAAAGCTAAACAAAGAATTCTCAACTAAGGAATATTGAATGGCAAAGAAACACTTAAAGAAATGCTGAAAATCTTTAGTCATTAGGAAATCTAATTAAAAACTACTTTGAATCCTACAGGTCCTTTCATCCCTTCATCCTTCTAACCATTCTCAGTGCTCCACAAGAAGGTCAGCAGGGAGTCCCAACATCTGTCCCAATCCCCTGCTACATGGAGTCTCTCAGAGGGCAGCAATATTGGGCTAATATCCACTTATAAGTGATTATCTACCATGCATGTCTTTCTGGGTCTGGGTTACCTCATTCAGGATGATCTTTTCTAGTTCACCTATTTGAATGCAAAGTTCAAAATCTCCTTGTTTTGAATAGCTGGGTAGAATTCCATGGTGTATATGTACCACAGTTTCTTCAGCCATTCTTCAGTTGAGGGACATCTAAGTTGTTTCCAGATTTTGGCTATCATGAATAAAACTGCTATGAACATAGTTGAGCAAATGTCCTTGTTGTATGGTGGAGCATCTTTTGTGTATATTCCCAGAAGTGGTATAGCTGGGTCTTATAGCTATTCCCAGTTTTCTGACAAAGCACCAAATTGATTTCCAAAGTGGTTGTACATGTTTGCATTCCCACCAGCAATGAAGGAGTGTTCCTCTCTCTCTGCATCCTTGTCAACATGTGCTGTCACTTGAATTTTTGATCTTAGCCTTTCTGGTAGGTGTTAGATGGAATCTCAGAGTCATTTTGATCTGCCTTTCTCTGATGACTAAGGATGTTGAGCATTTCTTTAGGTGTTTCTCCTCCATTTGATGCTCCTCTGTTGAGAATTATCTGATTAGCACTGTATCCCATCGTTTAACTGGATTATTTGGTTTGGTGGTGTTTAATTTCTTGAGTGCTTCAGGAGCCCACAGAGATACCATCAAGGACAGTGGATCTGGACACAGGGGGACCTGTACAATCTGTTGTACCAACCAAAGACAATGCGTGCAGTAAACCTAGATACCTTGTTCATATCTAGCCACCAGATAGCCAATTCTCCATGCTTGTGGGGAGAGTGCGACTGCCTCTGACATAAATTCTGGTGCCACCCCACCCCAATTTGATCACTTCTCCTTGGTGGGGAGGTCTGACTGGCACACAGAGGAAGGGGAAGCAAGTTATCCAGATGAGACCTAATTGGCTGTGGCCATATGATAGGGAAGGAGGTCCCCTTCTGCCAGAGGTCTAAGAGAGGGGAATAGGGCAGAAGGGGGAGGGAGGGTGGGATTTGGATGATGCAATTGAGGGGATTGTAATCTGCATATAATCTCAATAAATTATAATACATTTTTAAAAAAGAAAAAATGACTCTGAAATTCATTCTTACACCTCTCAGAATGGCTGAGATAAAAAATTCAAATGACAGCACATACTGGCAAGAATGTGGAGAAAGGGGAACACTCCTCCATGGCTGCTGGGAGTATAAACTTGCATAACCACTTTAGAAATCAATCTGGTATTTTCTCAGAAAACTGAGGATAGCACTACCTCAAGACCCAGCTATACCACTTCTGGACATATACCTGAAAGATGCTCAACTATGATCATAACAGCTTTCTTTGTAATAGCCAGAATCTGGAAACAACCTAGATATCTGTCACCCAAAGAATGGATAAAGAAACTGTGGTGTATTTACACAATGGAATACTACTCTGCCATTAAAAACAAGGAGATTTTGACCTTTTCAGTCAAATGGATGGACATAGAAAAGATCATCCTGAGTGAAGTAACCCAGACCCAGAAAGACAGGAATGATGCATGGTATATACTAACTTATAAGTAGATATTAGCCCAACCTAGATGTTCTCTGAGAGAATCCACCCAGAAGGGGACCAGGACAGACACTGGGACTCACAGCCAGAATCTGGGCTGAGTGTTGAGAATTGTATGGAATAGTTGGGGGATTAGAGGGACCTAGAGGGGTCAGGAGCTCCACAGGTACACAATCAAGGCTGGTGGATCTGGACTCAGGAGGGCCTGCACATACTGATGCACCAACCAAAGACAATGCATGCAGAGAACCTAGGCCCTCTGTTCAGATGTAGTGGATTGACAGCTCATTCTCCACCCCATCAGGGTGGGGAGGTGTGGCGCCCGTGCCACCTCGGTACCAAGTCAAGGGCGAGGGACTGCAGATTTAACTCACACACATATACACACACAATAACACAGTGGGTCCTTCATGCTAAGAGAGCAGCAGCAGCTTTTTATTCAGTGTTCAAAGAGCCTTCTTATAGACAGTATAACAGGAATGCCACTCGCAGGTAAAATCCCTCAAGAGGTGATTGCACACAGGAGGAAAATCCCGAGGAGGGGAGCGATGAGTTCTCAGGGCAGTAAACATGACTAGCTAACCAACATAAACACAGACACGGAAGCTGCTAGAAACAGGACACAAAACAGCCAGGCAGCCCAGGCAGGCCTGGTTCCTACAGGGAGGTAGGCAACTGCCTCTGACATGAACTCTAATACCTGTCATTTGATCACTTACCCTTTGCCAAGGAAGTCTTGTGGGCACACAAAGGAAGTAGATGCAGGCTATACTGATGAGACCTGACAAGCTGTGGTCATATGGGGGACAGATGGGCCTCCCCCCTGTCAGAGGCCAGAGGAGGGAGGGAAAGGGTGGAAGAGGGAGGAAAGGTCAGATAGGATGTTAAGAGTGAGAGGATAACAATTAGGATGCAATCTGAATAAATTATAATAAATAAAAATAGTAATTTAACATACTGTGCTTAAGAAAGTGAGGAAGAAAGAAAAAAGGAAAAATATTTTTTTTAAATGTAAAAACAAATGATTATACAAGTACAGCACTTTTTTCATTCAGTTAAAGTAAGAAATTACAGTCAGAAGTTTGATTTTTGTCAGCTTATTTTCAGCTTTGAGAAACACTCCTTTGGTAAAACAAGTTGACATTGATCATGATGAAAGCTTTCCCCTAAAAAAAAAAAAAAAAAAAAGACATGGTTCTCAGTGTTAATTAACAGTATGTGTTTTACTGAACTAACTGGATCCATTTCTGTGGACCCGCGACAGATCCACCCACATTATCCGGAGCCGCGGGGTCTTGCTGGCAGGGAATAACTGCTGCCCTAAAGTGTCGCACTCTGCCTTTCTCTGGCAGAAAGAGAAGATACAGGAGATTCCCGCCAGCGGTCTGAGCTACCTTTGTCACCAACCGGGGGGAAGACTATAGCAAGCTGGGAGTGTCCTGGCATACAGGGGCATGGAAACTGCTACCTCCTCAGATACTGCCAGTGGCATGGATCCTGTAATCTCCAACAGGCAGATCCTAGCTGTATCAGCTCCTGTAGACCCAGCAAGAACTCCCAAATTCATGGGAAAGGCTGGACGCTCCTACAGAGTGTAGAGGCAGAGCTAAAAGACAGCTACAACCCAGAAGATCTGATCCACCTGGGGTATTGGCTACAAAGCAGCAGAAAAGACAGACAGCTGGGATCAAACTACACAACCAGAGAGCTTGTGTGCTGACCTTACTCTAGATCCCAATACTTCTGACTTGAGATACAGCAGTAAGGTGAAAAGGCCCGAACAGAAACCTACTTTGCATGACTCAGCCTGGAGCCTAAGGTGCTGAGAAAAATCTCCCGGGAGTAGAATCTGAATCACCGGCCTGGTCCAGGGAAATACTCCCTGTTCCCCACAGGTAAGGGCACTCTACCTATAATCAGACATCATCTATCCACTCCCAAACAGGGAAGGTCACTACAAACCACCTCCCAACACTAGAGTCACCAAAATGACAAGGGGACAACAAAAGAATGCTAACAAAACCAAAACAGGATGGCATCTCCAGATCCCAGCAATCCTAATGAAAACAACCTGGAGAACCCAACAACAATTGATATACATGAAAACCACCTCAAATCCTTAGTAAGTAAGATGATAATGGAAGAAACAAATAAAATCTGTAAACAAATGCAGGAGGAAGCAAACAAGAGGGCTGATGACTTAAAAGAGTCATATAAAGAGGCATTTGAAGAATTTCAGAAAAACACAAATAACCAGATGAAGGAAATTATTAAAACAGTTCAAGACCTGAAGATAAAAATGGAAGCTATCATAAAAGAACACACGGAAGAAAAACGTGATCGAGAAGAATCAGAAAAGAAAGCAAGCATCTCAGAGGTGGCCTAATCTAACAGATTGCAAGAAATGGAAGAACGAATATCAGGACTTGAAGATACAATCGCACAATTGGAAACAACCATCCAGGATAATGCTAAATCTGAAAAGTTCCTGACACAAAGCGTTCATGAAATAAAAGACAACATGAAACGACGAAACTTGAGAATAATAGGGATAGAGGAAAGAGAAGGCAACTGACTCCACAGCCCAGAAAATATCTTTAATCGAATAATAGAAGAAAATTTCCCCAATTTGAAGAAGGAGATGTATACGAGCATACAAGAGGCCTACAGAACACCAAATAGAATAAAACTGAAAAGAACATCTTCCCGCCACATAATAATAACAACACAAAATATACAGAACAAGGAAAAAATATTAAAAGCGGCAAGAGAAAAAGGACGAGTAACATATGAAGGCAAACCTATCAGAATTACTCCTGACTTCTCAGCAGAGACCATGAAAGCCAGAAGGGCCTGGACAGAGGTTCTGCAAACCCTAAGAGAATACAGATACCAGGCAAGACTACTATATCCAGCAAAATTATCAATAACCATTGGCGGAGAAGACAAGATATTCCATGACAAAAACAAATTCACACAGTACCTAGCCACAAATCCGGCTTTACAGAAGCTACTAGAAGGAAAACTCCACCCCAACTGATCAAACTACAACCAAAAATACATAAGAATTAAGTAACTACACCATTGCAAAATCACAACTTCACAAAAACTCGATTGTTACAAATACCAAAAATGAAGGGACTTACCTATCACTGGTCATTAATATCTCTCAACGTCAATGGTCTCAACTCTCCAATAAAAAGACACAGACTAACAGAGTGGATGCATAAACACGACCCAACATTCTTCTGCATTCAAGAAACACATCTCAACCACACGGACAGACATTGCCTCAGAGTAAAAGGTTGGGGAAAAATATTCCAAGCAAATGGTCACAAGAAACAAGCTGGGGTAGCTATTCTAATATCTAATAAAATAGACTTTCAACCAAAATTAGTCAAAGGAGACAAAGATGGACACTTCGTACTCGTCAAAGGTAAAGTTAACAAAGAAGACATCATGATTTTGAACATCTATGCTCCGAATACAAGGGCTCCCACATTTGTAAAAGAGTTATTAACAAAGCTTGCCCCATTCATCGATACCCACACATTAATAGTGGGAAACTTCAACACCCCACTTTCACTCAAGGATAGGACTTTGATTTCAAAACTCAGTCGGGTAATAACCTCATTAACCAATGTCATGAATCAAATGAATCTAACAGATATCTACAGAACTTTCCACCCAAACACAAACGAGTATACCTTTTTCTCAGCACCCCATGGAACATTTTCTAAAATTGATCACATAGTTGGTCACGAAGCAAACCTCAACAGATACAAGAAGATTGAATAATACCTTGTATCTTATCAGATGACCATGGTCTAAGGCTGGACTTCAACAACAATAGAAATAACAAAAGCATACCAACATGTAAAAACTAAACAACTTTCTACTTAATGACACATGGGTCACAGAAGAAATAAGGGAAGAAATAAAAGACTTCCTGAAATTCAATGAAAATGATGGAACAACATACCCAAATTTGTGGGACACATTGAAAGCAGTGCTAAGAGGAAAATTCATAGAACTAAGTGCCTTTAAAAAGAAAATGGAATCATCCCACATAAACAACTTAACAACACATCTGGAAGCCCTAGAAAAAAAAGAAGCAGAAACACCCAAGAGGAGTAGACGCCTGGAAATAATCGAACTCAGGGCTGAAATCAATAAATTAGAAACAAAGAGAACAATCCAAAGAATTAACAAAACCAAGAGCTGGTTCTTTGAGAAAATTAACAAGATAGACAAACCGTTAGCCAATCTAACTAAAAGACAAAGAAACACTATCCAAATTAACAAAATCAGAAATGAAAAGGGAGACATAACAACAGACACCGAAGAAATACAAAGAATCGTAAGAACCTACTTCAAAGACATTTATGCCACAAAATTTGAAAATTTAAGAGAAATGGACAAATTTCTCGACCGATTCCATTTACCAAAATTGAACCAAGACCGGATAAACAAATTAAATAGCCCTATTTTCCCTATAGAAATAGAAGCAACCATTGATAGTCTTCCAACCAAAAAAAGCCCAGGGCCAGATGGTTTCAGCGCAGAATTCTACCAGTCCTTCAAAGAAGAACTAATACCCATACTATTCAAGCTATTCCGAAAGATAGAAATGGACGGAATATTACCAAACTCCTTCTATGAGGCCACAGTCACATTGATACCTAAACCCCACAAAGACCCAACAAAAGAAGAGAATTTCAGACCACTTTCTCTTATGAACATTGATGCAAAAATATTCAACAAAATACTCGCAAAGCGAATACAACAGCATATCAAAGACATCATTCACTATGACCAGGTAGGCTCCATTCCAGGAATGCAGGGATGGATTAACATATGGAAATCCATCAATGTAATCCACCATATAAACAAACTGAAAGAGAAAAACCACATGATCATCTCTTTAGATGCAGAAAAAGCATTTGACAAAATCCAACACCCATTTGTGTTTAAAGTTCTGGAGAGATCGGGAATACACGGCACTTTTCTAAAAATAATAAAGGCTATATACAGCAAACCAATAGCCAACATTAAATTAAATGGAGAGATACTCAAGGAAATCCCTCTAAAATCGGGGACCAGACAAGGCTGCCCACTTTCCCCATATCTCTTCAATATAGTTCTTGAAGTTCTAGCCAGAGCAATAAGACATCAAAAGGAGATCAAGGGGATCCAAATGGGAAAGGAAGAAGTAAAATTATCCCTATTTGCAGATGATATGATAGTGTATATAAGTGACCCCCAAAATTCCACCAAAGAACTCCTACAGCTGATAAACACCTTCAGCAAACTGGCAGGATACAAAATAAACTCAAAAAGTCAGTAGCTTTCCTATATACAAATGACAAACAGGCAGAGGAAGAAATTAGGAAAATTACTCCCTTCACGATAGCCACAAGCAATATAAAATATCTAGGAATAACAGTAAGAAAGCAAGTGAAGGATTTATTTGAAAAAAACTTTAAACCTCTGAAGAAAGAGATTGAAAATGACATCAGAAGATGGCGGGATCTACCTTGTTCGTGGATCGGAAGAATCAACATAGTAAAAGTGGCCATCTTACCAAAAGCAATTTACAGATTCAATGCAATCCCTATCAGAATACCTACAAAATATTTTGAAGATATTGAAAGAACAATTCTCAACTTCATATGGAGAAATAAAAAGCCCAGAATAGCAAAAACAATCCTATACAATAAAAGATCCTCTGGAGGAATCTCCACACCTGATCTCAAGTTGTACTATAGAGCAATAGTAATTAAACAGCATGGTACTGGCACAGCAATAGGCTAGTGGATGAATGGAATCGAGCTGAAGACCCAGAGATGAATCCACACACATTTGCTCACTTGATTTTCGACAAAGAACCAAATCCATTCAATGGAAAAACGACAGCATCTTCAACTATTGATGCTGGTCTAACTGGATGCCTACATGGAGAAAAATGCAATTAGACCCCTACTTGTCACCATGCACAAAACTCAAGTCCAAGTGGATTAGAGACCTCAACCTAAAACCACAGACATTAACCCAGTTAGAGGAAAAAGTGGGGAAGAGTCTGGAACTCATAGGCACAAGAGACAACTTCCTGAACAGAACACCAACAGCCCAGGCCTTAACATCAACAATTAATAAATGGGACCTCATGAGGCTGAGAAGCTTCTGTAAGGCAGGTAACACTGTCAAGAGAACAAAGCGACAGCCTACAGACTGGGAAAAGATCTTCACCAACTCTTCATCTGACAAAGGTCTAATATCCAAAATATATAAAGAACTCAAGAAATTAATCACCACCAAACCAAATAACCCAATAGAGAAATGGGGCGCAGAACTAAACAGAGAATTCTCAACAGAGGAATATCAAATGGCTGAGAAACACTTAAAGAAATGCTCAACCTCCTTAGTCATCAGAGAAATGCAAATCAAAACGACACTGAGATTCCATCTTACACCCATCAGAATGGCTAAGATCAATAACTCAACTGACACCACATGCTGGCGAGGGTGTGGAGAAAGAGGAACACTCCTGCATTGCTGGTGGGAATGCAATCAAGTACAACCGCTTTGGAACGCTATCTGGTGCTTTCTCAGCAAAATGGGAATAGGGCTTCCTCAAGACCCAGCTATTCCACACCTTGGAATATACCCAGAGGATGCACTACCACACAACAGGGACATATGCTCAACCATGTTCATAGCTGCCTTATTCATAATAGCCAGAACTTGGAAACAACCTACGTGTCCCTCAATAGAAGAATGGATAAAGAAACTGTGGTACATTTACACTATGGAATACTACTCAGCTATTAAAAACAAGGAATTTCCAAAATTTGTGGACAAATGGATTGAACTAGAAATTGTCATAATGAGTGAGTTCACACAGAAGCAAAAAGAGCTAAATGGTATATACTCACTTATATTGAGACACTAGTCCAAGTTGTACATCCCCATGAAAAACTGTACCTACCAGGATAGTGGGTAAGAGGGGAGGACATCCTATTGAAACTTTAGGTGTGAGAAGCCTGGGAGAAAGAGGAAATAGAAGGATCCAGCGAGTCCTGGAAAACTACAGGCGAGTCTGGGCCCTGGGGTCCTCCGCAAACTATGACAACAGCCAACGAAAAAATAGGCAGTAAACCTCGAACCCCTACCCAGACTAGCCGATGGACAGGACATTCTCCATTGTTGAGTGGAGAAGGAGATCTAACTTTCGCACAAACTCTGGTGCTCCATATTTGAACATGTCCCTTGGATGGAGATGCCTGGTGGCACTCAGAGGAAAGATAATAGGTCACCAAGGAGAGACTTGATACCCTATGAGCATATACAGGGGGAGGAGGTCCCCCTCAGACACAGACTTACGGGAGGGGAGTAGGGGGGAAGTGGGAGGAAGGGAGGAATGGGAGGATACATGGGATGGGCTAACAACTGAGATGTAATATGAATAAATTAATTAAAAAATAAAAATTAAAAAAAGAGTATGTGTTTTATTGTCTCTCAAAAGTCACTAGTGCAAAGTGCCCTAAGTTATCATTTCTCTAGCCATGTGTTACTGATTGACTTTAACTTTTTATTAAGTATTTTCATTTCTAAGCTATAGTCCATTTGTTCTTTTCTCTTTTATATACAACTTGTTTTGTAATCTATTTTTTCTTCTGATATTTTTATGTGCACATATGGGAATACATATATAATTTTCCAGCTACCTGTTGTTTGTATGGAAGTTCTAATAAATACATCTGGCAGAGTGCTTTCAAGAATGATAGAAAGTTGATCTACATTTTGGTTGTGAGATGGTCAAACTGGTTACACATTTATAATTGTTAAATACTGATGAATACCATCAATATGATCTTTTCTAGTTTCTGAGATGAAGAATGCATAAAATTATCCTGCTCAGCTGTAAAATACCAGAAGATTTTCCTCAGAGATAAAACCATAGAATTATAGATATCTTGATTATCTTGGTTTAATAATTATTAGTATTACTATTAATTGCATTATCAATTCCATTAATATTCATTTTTAACTGAGCAGAAAATGATTTATAGTGATACCTTTGGTATATTAGGATAATTGTAAATGCTTTTATATATATATATATATATATATATATATATATATATATATATATATATATATATATATAAAAAGTACCCTTTGTTCTACAAGTTTCTTTGGTCCTGGTGTCTATTACAGCAATTTGCATACTTAAATAAGTGAGATTTTCTTCTGTTTTATGATTTTATTTCTGTGTATTTAAGGGACATAATGCACAAATAAACACTTCATAACTGATTGAAGCAAAGGTAGGAATTCATTAAGGGCATGAACCTAGAGGCAGAAACAAAAGAGAAATGAGAGTGCTACTTACTGGCTTGTTCCCCATGACTATTTTCTTTAAAGATTCAGGACAACCTGCCCAGGGATGCACCATCAAGAGTGATCTGGGCCTTTGCATATCAACTATTAATCAAAGACATGCCCCCAATATTTGTCTAAACTAATCTGATGGGAACATTTTCTCAATTAAAGTTCTTTTCTTAGGTGAGTCAAGCTTGTATCAAGTTTACAAAATACTAACCCTGACTTTTTTTTAAACTCCTTATCAACTGAGCAAAAATTATTTGGATAAAAGTAAATGTAGCTTGATCTCTGTATTGACCGACATTGCCATTACTGATTCTAACGACCAGTATTTTCTGAAATAATTATGCATCCAATAATCCATTCTAGAAAGGTAATTACATATTTCCTAAGAAACAACATATAGCCATAATTATGTAAAATTTGCAACTGGGCAAAATGATGCTTTAATCCCTTGTACTATTTATAATGGCTGAATCTAATTTTTATATTATAATTTAATTATATTTATTGCCGCCATTTTTCTCCTCCAAATTATCCTATAAACCTCTCTACAACCTTTTTCTATATTCATGGTCTTCCTTTTACCAATTGTTATTACATGCATATATATATGTGTGTATATATACACATATAACCTGTTGAGTTCATATAATATTACCTTTATTGCCTCACTCTGGCCACTTGGCAGTGAACAAACAACCAACTGGTGTACTCTTCCCTGGGGAAGACTATTTCTTCTGCTCCCAGCATTTTGAGCTGTAGCATCTAATATTACTAGGAGATAGAGTGTCACAGCAAACTCCGAGATCTTCTGACTCTTACAATCTTTCTGCTCCCTCTTTCTTAAATTTCAAGTAGCTTTTGGTGAAAGAGTGTTTTGTGGGTATAATGGGCTCTAAGACTCTGAATTTTTATTAGCAGTGCTTTTTCTATACGTTCTCTGTCTGTTGCAAAAGTCATTTCCTTAAAAAGTGGCAAAGTCTAGACTTATCTGTGGGTCTAAGACAAATGTTTAAGTTGTTACAGTTTATGCTGGCTTAGTAAATTACTGGCTGTAGATTCTTATCCCATAACCCTGATTTCACTAGAACTGAGTAGTTAGCTAGGTTTCTAGCACAAGGCATAGTTTTCCTTGTGTTGGGTTAGAGAGATATTGGTTATTACCAAGGTTAGAGTCCTGCTATTCACCTCTAGGGTATTAGGCTGGGTAGGATTCTTCATTGTCTTCCACCTTTGGAAGCTTGTATGCCACCTCCTGGCATCATGAAAGCTAGTCCTTAGGAGGAGGACACAGAGGAACTGCTGGGAAACACAAACTTCTGTGCGCTGTTGATGGGATTACAAATTGGTGCAGCCACTATGGAATCAGTGGAAAGAATTCTCAAAAATTTAACAAATCAACCATATGACCTAGTTCTATCACTCCAGGTCATATGCCCAAGACTTGACATCTTACTCCATAGATGCTTGCTGAGCCATGTTCATTGTTTCTCTATTCACAATAGGTGGGAAATGGAAAGGACTTTAAGTGCCCGACAATCAACAAATGGATAATGAAAATATTGTACATATACATTAAGGAACATTATTCAGCTGTAATGAAACAAGGAAATCATGCAATTTGCAGGTAAATTGATGGAACTAGAAAAGACCATATTAAATGTGGTAACCTAGACCCAGAAACACACTGCATGATTTCTCTCTCTCCCTCCCTCTCTCTCTCTCTCTCTCTCTCTCTCTCTCTCTCTCTCTCTCTCTCTCTCTCTTTCTGTCTCTTCTCATTAAATATGTTTTAATGGGTCTCAAAATTCAAAATTCTGTGACATATTTTTGGCCAAATTGTTTCCATTATAAATACTGATTCTGAAAACTAATAAAACTGCCCCACACCACAGAAAAAAAAAATGGTCCACAAAAACATTCTTCTTTCCTTCTGAAGGATTTACAATGCATTGTTATCACTAACTAATATTCTACTATTAAACCTAAAATGGCAATTGAGACAAACATTTCTGATGCCTTTTTTCTACCATTAATTAAGACTGGGGTGATAGGTATTACATAAAATCATTTAGTTTTCTGGGCAGAATTGGCTATTTTGCCAGCTCCAGAAGCCTTCTTGTCCACAGCTCTAATGACACGACAGCAATTGTCTGCTCCATGTCATGAACAGCAAAACGTCCTACTGGAAGATAGTCAGAGAAGCTCTCAACACACATGGGATTGCCAGGGCCCATATCAACAATGGCTGCATCACCAGACATCAAGAATTTAGGGCCATCTTCCAGCTTCTTGTCAGAATGACAAACCACATTTTTTTAAGTTCAGCAATCTTGTCCCCAGGAAGAGCTTCACTCAGTGCTTCATGGTGCACTTCAACAGACTTGATTTCTGTTGTGACATTGACTGGAGCAAAGGTAACCACCATGCCACGTATGAGAATACTAGCCTCTACTCAGTCCACAGGGACAGTACCAATACCACCAAATTTATAGACATCTAGGAGGGGCAGTTGCTGGAGTTTGTCAGACAGATGAGTTGGTGACAGGGTACAATTCACAGCTTACAGCAATATGGTGTCATAGACACTACCATTATTGCCAGTGACTTTCTATCCCTTGAACCAAGGCATATTAGCACTTGGCTCCAATATGTTGTCACCATTCCAACCAGAAATTGGCACAAATGCTACTCTGACAGCTTTGTAGCCAATTTTCTTAATGTTGGCACTGACTTCCTTAATGATTTCCTTGTATTTCTTCTGGCTGTAGGGTGGCTCAGTGGAATCCATTTTGTTGACACCAACAATCAGCTGTTTCATACCCAGGATGTAAGACAGAAGGGCATGCTCATGGGTCTGCCCAGTCTTGGAGATACCAGCTTCAAATTCACCAACACCAGCAGCAACAATTAGGATAGCACAGTCAGCCTGAGATATGCATGTAATCATGTTTTTTATGAATTTGTGTCCTGGCACATCAATGATATTCACATAGTATTTGTTTGTCTCAAGTTTCCACAGGGAAATGTCAATAGTGGTAACACGCTCACGCTCAGCTTTCAGTTTGTCTGAGACCCAGGTATACTTGAAGGATCCTTTTCCCACCTCTGCAGCCTCCTTTTCAAACTTTTGAGGGTTCTCTCGTTGATTCTACCATATTTGTAGATCAGGTAGCCACCAGCAACTGGTTGTGTTGGACTTGCTGTAATTGAATCTATGTGTCCAATGATGACGATGTTGACCTGAGCCTTTTCCTTTCCCATTTTGGCTTTGAACTGGTGGTCGTTTTCATAACACCTGTGTTCTGATGGCAAACTCGTTGCGAAAAAGGCATGATTTCTCTTACTGGAGGCTCCTACATTCACATCTTCTGATGTAAGCATTTAGTTTGTGGTGACAACAGAGATCAGGAAAGTAAACACTAACATTGCCAGGATAGAGGAATTAGGGAAAGGGACCAGCAGGGTATTAGTAATCTAAATAGGTAAATGGGAAAGGTGTGGGCTCTTTAGGGAGAAAGAGGGAGATAAATACAAAATATGCTAGGAGAAGGATAAAAGGGAATGTAAGATTACAAGTGACAGGACAGGGAAAATATGAAAATGGGGGCTCTTTAGAGAAGTGAGGGGAAGATAATCACAGGAGAAAGAGGAAGGTGGGAAAAATAACAATAAGGATTTCTGAGAAAAATGCAAGGAAACATGCTATTAACTATATACCTCTAAAGACCTATAATGCACATAACTCTGTATATAAATATGCATCTATAGTTTTTTAGAGAATTTTTATTAATTTATTCTTGTTACATCTCAATGGTTATCTGATCCCTTGTATCCTCCCATTCTTCCCTCCCTCCCATTTTCCTCTTATTCCCCTCCCCTATGACTGTTCAGAGGAAGGATAGCAGGCTACCAAGAAGAGACTTGATACCCTATGAGCATATACAGGGGGAGGAAATACCCCCCCCCAGGAACAGGCATCTATAGTTTTTTTTATTAACCAAAGAACATACTTTTTTTAGCTCCTGAGCTCTAGTTATACTTCTCCTGTACAGTTTTGGTTCCACAGTAGTCTCCCAGTCTGGCGGGCAGCAATGAGACCCACTTTATGCCCAGCAGAGGCATTTCTTCAGAGAGTGGAGCATTTGCCAATGTGCTGGTGGTTACCACCTCCAAAGGGATGTTCCACAGGATTCATGGCTTTATTAATGCCATCTATAGTTTTAATAAACATTTCTCAGCTGGGATGATGGTTTTCTCTCCAAGAGTTAAAGAATGCCTAACAAATATCAAATATGAGATGCCATTTTTTGAGTTGTTGGCTAGGGCTGTCCAACAGACTCTTAAAACATACTGCCTTTAGCTCTTCTCCTCATTTACCCCTCAGAAGTTGAAAGGACATTTTTATTGCAGAAAATACCATGAACTTAAGAAACAAAGCTTAGATCTCCCTGAACTAGAATTGACTTGAATCTTTTGTATGTAAGCAGCCATTATATAAACATATAAGTCAAATATATGGGAACAAATTTCAACAAAACTTAAAAGTTTTGTGTAAATTAATATTATATCTAACTAACAGTAAAACAAACATTATCCTTGTGGTTTACACATTCCTAGTAACTGAGAATAAAAATCTGAGAATAAACACAAATCTTTGTAAAGTATATGGTTTACTAAGAAAATAAAATATTACTGAAATCAATTTAAATGGGTATATATGTGAAAATAGTAGAAAGTTTTATGAAGGAATGCTACATGATCCTGAAAACTTAAGAAAAGAATTTATTTCAATTATACGTAGTATAGTGGTACTAACCATAGTAGATTCTAATGTCTTATTTTCTAAATACTACCTTCTAAAGTTAGAGCGCTTATACTCACATGAAGAGTAGTATTGGCACAGAAGAATGAATGGGAATAAAATCTACAGAGTCTACAATCACAGATGCTAGAAGCTGAGAAAAGTACAGAAACTTTTAATCTTTTACTCTTATCAAGTGGAAAATTAGCATAAAGACAGCCCTGGCCTCTGAGAAAGTACATATATGTTCAAAGAAGTTGAGAATTTAAG
Source organism: Acomys minous (assembly GCF_964271855.1). Classification (NCBI taxonomy): domain Eukaryota; kingdom Metazoa; phylum Chordata; class Mammalia; order Rodentia; family Muridae; genus Acomys; species Acomys minous. Next base: position 27,461,064 of record NC_140488.1, on the reverse strand, counting down.
TAAAAATTGTCTGGTGCATAAGTGATATAAATTGTTATAATAGAGAGCAATGAAAAACTGAAGCATATCTTTTATAAGTTGAAACAGAAGGTAGATTATGTTGCATGCATGCCAAATCATTTAGAAATCTAGTTACAAGACAATGTCACTTGATGGTAGCTTTCAGCAGATGGATACCAGCATATGTGCACTATTGAGCATGATTAATTGAATGACCTGGGATTAGGTTTCTCAGAATGAAAAAATTATAAAATAAACTACAGAGGGGGAAAAGAGATCTATGAAATTTCATGGCTTGCCAAACGGAATATTGTCAGTTTTTTTTAAAGTACCATTAGTTACACAAATCATACTTCAAGGATGCACAAGCTGTTATGGTTATTAGTAAGTACTTCAGTCAGTGTTTAAATTAACATTCCAGAAAATTTCAGATTTTACCCCTAAAGTGAAAAGGTATGCATATTTTGTTTCTCAAAAGCCATATATGTGTAAAGAATTCCATATCAAGGATCAAATAGAGACATGATTCTTTTATTCTCAGAGAAAAATAGCACCAAGCTCCAGAGTTTTCTTTACAATATTATGAAGAAAAACAATTACTTTTATTCCCAGCCAAAGTTTCAAAGTACTAGCATATGCTATTGTTTAATCATGTTAGTAGACAAGAGATTATATCAAGGAGATTTCATCTCCACATAAATATAAAAGTGAGAAGATAGTTTTTCACATATTCTTTACTTCACTTTAATTCAATAAATCAACAAATGAATTAAAAGCAAGTATATTTTATCATATTGTCAAGACCTAAATAAATTTTATTGTATAAGTAATGCTACTTATTCTTGGTTTTAGTTTGTAAACTTCTAGAAATTTGAAGGTATAGCATCAAAATATTGTGTGACAAGTTTTATTTATTTTTATTAAATAATTTTTACTTTTTACATATAATTTTGTTATTAGACATATATACAATAAACTACCTATGGCAAGAAGAACCATGACACAATCAGGATTTATATAAATGTTACATTCTTAATGTTTTGGCTATTTGTATTTGACAACCTTGAAGAAAACATCTTTCCTATCTTGGTGCATCTAAAATTCTATCTTGGTGCATCTAAAATTCTGAATGTAAATCAATCTCTATCACATCTTGTCATTATCAACTTAAAATATATCTCTAGACCTCTAAACATCATAAATTCTAAACAACTAAGCTTACTTATAAGACTAAACTATCTGGTCTTCAACCCCATCAGAGACTTGAGAAGGAATAAAAATTAATTACCTGAGTGAACTGGATGTGCCGATTAGCAGTTTCCAAAATGAAAAGATGAGACAATATGCTGCCTAAACAGACATCAAAAACTCTCTATAACATTGTAGCATCATCTTCAGCCTCCTGACCCAATATCTCTGCCAGACATATTTGTGAGGCAGCAACTATTGAGGACTTGCTTACTCTGTCTTGGCAGATTTTGGCCATTGACTCTACCTGCATCCAAGCTTGCCCATTTTTAATCAGAATTCTGTCTGTGGTAGAAATGAGGACGTTGTTTCCCAATGGCTTGTTTGTCATCTTTGAAGCCCTCTCTATAAGGAGGTTCTTTGATCCTCATCATCCTGTTTGAGGTGGGCTAGGTGTTGCCAGGAGTTAACCTGCCTCATTGTCAATCTTAAATTTACATCTTAAATGTGAATCTTAAAATAATAAAAACATTTTTAAATGACAACTGTGATCACTTCCCTCAGGAAGGGCTGCCTTGCCAGGCTACAGAAAAAATCGTTACAGTTAATATAGATGTGACTTTATAGGCTGAGGTCAGATGTTAGGGGAGGAGGCCTCCCCTTTCTGAGGACTACAGGAGGGAGGGAGAGGGAATAAATGAGGGAGAGATGATCTGAACAGGATGAGGGAAGGGGATACAATCAGAATGTGAAGAATTTAAGTTGCAGAACAAGTAGGTAACTTATATTGCTAATCCCACTATATAGAAATAGCTCTAACACTGGCTGAGACATGAAAGTCTAGGCATAGACAGTGCTTCTTGTTGGCTACAGAACCCCTATGAATTACTATTCGATGCCTTTCTTCGTATGGCATGAGTGAAGATTTACAAATGTCTTTTTTTTCTGTTCATACAAAGAGCAGAAAACCAGCCTTAACTGTTCTGTGCATCTCTCACACCTTTCACATTTATAATTTTAGGACTGTATAATGCTTCTGAGAAATTATATGTTTTCAGAACAAAAGAACTGGATGCTGACATTGGACCATACATGACAGGATTCATTACCCTCAGCATGCTGGACACTGACATCCTGCATCCTTCATGTTCCAGCACCAAGTGTTTGAGTTTCTGTTCCTCATCAGAACAAGACAGCTCCCAGAGCAGTTTTGCAGAAAGCTTCCAATCCCAATTGGTCCAGCATTAAAGACTGTCTCACACAGGACTCTAATTAAGGCTGGAATTTCTCAACATTTAGTAACTGGACCACAAACGCTATTCCTAGTTTGTTTAACCATTTCCCCAATTTTATTTGGGTCCCTACAAAGATATTACTCATCCCAAATCAGCCAGAAGAAACCTTAAGAGAACTAAATTTCCTTTAAGGGGGATTGGGTTGGTTTTTGGTTGCTTTCTTTGGCTGTAGAGGGTTATTTTCAATGGGAGTTGGTTACAAGTTATTATTGGTCTTATTTAGAGAAAATGTTATTTTTGCTTCTTTATACCATAAATATTTCAAAGAGTAGTTTAAATTTTATATTTCATAAATTAACACTGTAACTCAGTTTTCATGAATATTCACTATTAGTAATTGATGAACATGAACACAATGTATTATATATGTTCTTATGATCTTATCATGCAAAACACAATATTATTAGGAAACAGTCTGCATCAAAGGAGGCAAAATATACTTTTGTCAAAGCCAAATAAATGCAAATAGTAATATGCTTAGATAGAGTCCTTTTATTTCTGTGTATTTTTGGGACATTATATATGATTTAAAGTATACAAGATCATTATTAACAATAGTTCCAAATATTCAAGAATATAGTTAACCAAAGACAGATGTGGTATACCACAGCTATAACTTTAATAAATGTAAATGAAAAACAGAAAATCATACTCCATGAAAACACAAATATATATACAATTCCTTAATATTATAGAAAACTCTTTACCAAGTACCAATTGTAAGCTAAACACTGCATTAAAACACATTTGATAGTTACTTATCTTGGTGGTTTAATTTTGAACAGGAATTTTACAATTTTGCAACAAAACTCTTGCTTCTAAATGGATCTACTTGGCACAAATTCACATCATTTCATAAAAGGAAAAATGAGAAGTGAAAATCTAAATGACAAAATATTTTGCTATCTTTTTGTGTCTCTCTGTCTGTTCTGGTGTATATGTATGTGGATATGTATGATGAGTATATTTATGGTTAAGTACATGTGACTGTGAGGGTGTGAACACCCCTGCATATATGTGAAAGTTAGAGGGAAACTTTGGGTGTTTTTCTCTGTTGTACTCCACATTATTGTCTTAAGACAGGATCTCTCACTGAACTGGAAGCTCACATTTTTGCCTAGGTTGACTAGATAGCTAGTTGCAATGATCTGTCTGTCTTCTACACAATCTTGAAGTTAATGGCCTACAGAACCATGCCTGTATTTTAATGTGGGTACTAGGGTTTTGAATATAGTTAATAGTGCTCACTCAGCAATGCACTTAACTGAGATGTTTCCTCAGATTTTAGATCATTTTTATTGAGCATAGCATATATGCTAAAGAAAAATGTGCTTGTTTATACAATACTACATTGATAGACAAGGTATTTACTAATAGTGGTGATAACAACAACAACAACAAATCACTCAACAAACTCAAATCTTAATTTTTAAGAAGTCAATACAAGCAAATCAAGAAAAGTCTTATGTTATACCAACATGAGCCATTGTGTACACATTTGAGTGTCTGAATTTTATGAGGGATTTTCAATGAATACACATTAAAGGTAAACCCAAATCAAAGTTTATATAGTCACTGTATGTAGAGCAGTTTGGGATACAGAGCCTTTGAAAATGACAAGCTAGAATGATATTTATTCCTCTATAAAATACTGTCTCTGCTTTACAAATCAAGTCCCTGAATACTATAAATTATATATTATCTAATGCCTTTTCCAAAACTGTCATGTGGAACTTATAATCAACTTTATTCAATCCATATTTCTAACTATAGTAATTATTAAAAATGTTGTCTGATGAATAGGAAGTAAAGAATATAAACATCCCAATGGAATAGTTGAAGGTGAATAAGGCAATTATAAAGATAAAACAATTTTATCAACTCCATTTCAGTATCTGTTCTGGTATATCACATGGATGATTAACTTATGATTATGTAGGTACATATTTCAAAAAAAGAGATACTATTATATCACAATTAACAAGAGAATGTTATTGTAAAAAAAAACCATTAGTTCCATTCTCCTCATTGGCTATTTGGTATAAATGTATTGAACATGGTTAGAGTACCAATACTGTTTTCACATTGAAAAATATAATTTTTTGCTTATTTTATCAGAGGAAATATTTTTCTCCTTATACCATGACATGTTGTGCCTTGCTTTTCTCAATATAGTTTGTTGGCTATTGGGCCTTTTTAGATTACTTGGTTTTTCACACATGCCATTTTTAATATATCAAATTATAATTTGATGAAGAGAAATTAATGTCTTTTCTTGTCAGTTTCATGGCTTTAATGGTGCCTATATCCAGACCTTTTTTTCTGAGAAAGTTTTGTTATGATTGTTTTTTAAATGTTTTCTACAGCTTTAGGTCAAGATTCTTCTCTTTTTGTCTATGTACACTGTCCATGAATTTGATTTTTTCAAACCGTCCCTAAAATTTTGGAATCAATACTTACACTGCTATTTTATCTTTGTCCTCATGGCATTGTTCTAGTTCCTCTTCCTTGTCATAAAGCTTTGGAATTCTGTTCTCTTCTTGTTTATTTCTGTTGTTGAGAATTTCCATGGAGCTTTTTATTTAACTTATGCTTTGATTTTCTATTATTTGAAATAATTCTAAATATATTTGGATCATATTATTCATGTCCCACAAGTCTTTTCACATACTCCTTTCTTTGCTACCCACCAAACTTTAAGTGCTTTCTCAAAAAAGAAAACAACAACAACAAAAAACCTGATACAACAACAAAATCAAGAAAAAAAATACCCAAACAAAAGTCACAAAATCCACCAAAACCCCCACTGAATTGTCATAAAATAAAAGGCCACAAAAAAACTGTAAAGTCCATTATATGGTCAACTGAGGTTACTATGCCCAGTGCCACTCCATTGAAGAAAACTGATTTTCCCCCTCCCAGAGGGAATAAATTACAATAAATGACAGTTCCGTTGTTATCCTTTTCTCTAGTGGCTAAATTCATTCTCTCTCTCTCTCTCTCTCTCTCTCTCTCTCTCTCTCTCTCTCTCTCTCTCTCTCTCTCTCCTCTCCCTCTCTCGTTCCCTCTAAAAAATGTAACAAAATATAATGAGAGAAACTAAAAACATCAATATTGGACAGGACAAACCAACAGATGGAATAGAGACCAAGAGAAGTCACAGAGTCAGAGATCCACTCATGTGCATATTCAGGAATCCCACAAAAATATGCCCCACTCCAGGAGTGCAAAGCAGACCCTTCTTGGCTGACTAAGGACCTGAGATTAGATTATCCACAAACCTATGGTACATCAAGTAATCCTGATCTAAAAAAGAAAAGAAAAGAAAGAAAAAATTAAATGACAAAACAAAACTAAAAAAATGTAGTGATAAAAAGGAATCCTGCTAGTATTTTTCTATACTGGTAGATTGATGTCTTCCTCAGCCATCATCATTGAAGTCTTCTTCTGAGCAGATGGGAGCAAGAATAGATACCTACAGTAGACATTATAAAGAGAGTGAGAGACATTGGAACACTCGTCCCTAAAGGAGATTTCTTCCTCAAATATCTCCTCTCAAAGGTCAGGGAACTACTCTGAAGAGGAGGCAGAAAGAATGTAAGACCCAGAGGAGTGGAGGACACCAGGAGAACAAAGCCTTCACTTAACATAAACAAAGCTTATGTGAATTCAGAGCCCAGAGAAGCATGCACAGGGCTTGCACAGATGTGCCCCAGGTCCTCACTATATGGCTTGCAGTTTAGCATTTTTATGGGATTCCTGAGTGTGGAAATGAGTGGCTCTCTTATGCTCATTGATTGGTAGGATAAACATGGTAAAAATAGCCATCCTAACAAATAGAATCTGAATTCAATCCAGTCCCCTTCAAAATTCCAACACAGAGCTCTTTAAAGGATGATTGCCAGATTCATATAGAAAAGGATAGATAAAACATTTATAAATATAATGTAAAAATGTACCATAGGTATTGACATCCCTGATTTCAAGGTGTATCACAAGGCATAGTAGTAAATATGCCATGGTATTGGCACAACTGAAGTACTAGACCTAAATCTACACAGTTATAGATACATTATTTTTAGTGAAGAGTGCAGAAATATATACTAGAATAATAAAGGCAGTACCTTCAACAAATGATGCTGGTCAAACTGCATGAGAAGAATCCAAATATATTCATGCTTATCATATGGCAGAAAACTCTACTCCAGATGGATCAAAGGCCTCTACATTAAATAAGATACTCTTAACTGATAAAAGAGAAAGTAGGGAATAGCCTTGAACTCCTTGGCATAGGAAAAGACTTTCAGAACAGAATACTGTCAGCAGAGGAGCATACGAGATCTTTCCATTTTCTTATGTCTTCTTAGATTTCTTTCTTCAAAGACTTGAAGTTTTATCATACCAAACTTTGAATTTTTTATTAGGCATACCCCAAGATATTTTATGTTATTTGAGGATATTGTAAAAAGTGTTATTTTCCTGATTTCTATCTTATACCATTTATTATGTTTATATAGGATGGTTATTGTTTAGGGGGAGTTACTTTTGTATATTCCTCCATTGCTATAAAATGTGTCAGTTGTAGGTATTTTCTCATGGAGAAAAAATATATGCCATGATATATATATAATCTGTAAATAAATAAAGATATTGTGAGTTAATCCTTTCCAATTCATATCTCCTTGATACTTTTTATTTGTCTTATTACTCTAGCTAAGACTTCATATACTATATTGAATGGCTATTGAGAGAGTGAATGACCTTCTCTAGTTTGTATTTTTAGTGAAATAGCTTTGAGTTTCTCTGTATTTTAGTTTATATTGGATACTGCCTTGCTGTACACTCTGTTATTATGTTGAGGTAGACCCATCGTATCCCTAATCTCTCCAGGACTTTTATCATCAAGGATTGTTAGATTTGTCAAAGGCCATTTCTACATCTAATTAGATTATCATGTTTCTCTTTTCCTTTCAGTTTCTTCGTATTTTGGATTACACAGTTGGCATATTTATGTATCTATTTTATTTGAGTTCATATATCTCTACCCCCCTACCAACCCTTATTCCTGCCAACTCCAAAATACTAGGTGTGCTAGAAGTAAGGTTAGAGGAAAGAGGGCATAGGTCTCTTTATAATACTTCCTGTTGATTAGAGTTTTCAGGTTCCTTGGAACAAGTCCAATCTTCATAGTCAGGATAAGCTCAACTTCTTCTTCTTGTCAAACTACAACAGCGACCAGGAGCATAAGGGAGAAGCAGGTACCTTCTTTTTCTTTGGAAATTCCATTCCCTCTGTCTACTCTGGCTTTCATTCCCTCTCCAGAGTCCCTAAAATTTAAACTATCTGTAGCCGGCAATGATTATGACCCTGCTCCTGAATGGCATAATCATAGTTAATGGCTGTGGAGAAACTGAAGCAGCCCCATATGCCACACCTGGGATTAAAACAAAAATATATTCATATAACATAACTGGGTTTTTAAAGAAACCATAACTTTCCCTACATTACACTTACTGATTTACATATGCAGAACCATTCTTGTATTACTGGCTATGGTAGGGGCCTCTTTTTCCTTTCTGCCTCCATTCCCTGGGACTCTTCAAATTCTTACAGCAGGCAGTCTTTCCCTATCAAACCATTTCTTTGTGTCTGCCACTAACATCCAGAGGCACTCTATACCTAAAACTCCACTTAATAGTTGATAGTTTTGATGGGATGCTGAATTCAGTTTGAAAGCAATTATTGTGTATTTTTGTATCGAAATTCATAAGGGAAATTGATCTGTAACTTTCTTTTTTCCTTTGGGCTTTCTATGGTTTGGGTATCACAGTAACTATGATATCCTAAAATGATTTTGGCAAAGTTTCTTCTGCTTCCACTTCATGAAATAATTTGAGGAGTATAGATATTAACTGTGCTTTGAATATCTGATAGAATTCTTTGCAAAAACCATCTGGCCCTAGGCTTTTGGGGGCAGGGCACCTTTAATCATTGCTTCTATTTCACTATTTTAGTGTCTACTGTGCTTATCTGATCTTGATTTAACCTTGCTAGGTGATATTTATCAAGAAGGTTATCCATTTTATTTTAGTTTTCAAATATGATAAAGTACGGTTTCTTAAAGTGTGTGTTTATGACTATCTGTATCTTCTTCCTGTCTGTTTTTGTGTTTCCTTTTTAGTTTCTAATTTTGTAAATTGGATAATCTATGTCTTTTAATTACTTAAAATAGGACTGAAAATCTTAGATATACATTGAAAACTAGAATTTCGGAGCAGCAGAAAAAGGAATATATCAAAAAATATGATAGACTTCCTTGGAAATTGTCTATGCATACTGATAATATAAATAAATATGAATTCATGGAATTATGATATAATATTTTCCATCAATATTTGTCTTCACAGTATGAAGGAATGTTATTCTAGCAATAATTTAATTATGTAAAAAGTCAAGCATTTGTTGTAACATAATGCTGAAAGTGGTATATTAATCAGATTTTTAATCAAAAATTTTACATATATATTTATATTATTACACATATATACAATAAACAACCTATAGCAATAAGAACCATGACACAATCAAAAATAGATACTAATGAATAGATAGACTATTACTGAACATATAAACAGTTCACAATAAACCTAAAAGTAAAAATCTGCCTTTCTCTGTGCAAAACTGATTCATGTTCTTGTATGTCCACCTTTTCATTCCTTTTTCATATAGCTATCTTGAGGCTCCCACCTTAGCACCCTCACTGTTTGATAAAGTGTAGATATTATTATTTTCACATATACCAGATGAATCAGATATTTACAAGGGTACATAAAATGAAAAAACAAATCAAGAATTATACTGAGATGAATAATATGGAGTTTTATCCACAGTAAAAGCTTATACACCAGATGGTGAAGAAAAGAGTTCTTAATCCACCTTTTCTAACATATTTTCCAGGCATTATATAAACCTTTCAAACCAAGCTGACTAAATATTATACTCACTACTGTACAAGATGGTACATTTCAAACTTCAACTCTTTCTGGATTAATCTTCAAAAGTCCCTTATTTGGACTCTATTATCCACTAATCTTTCTAAGCTTTACACGTGCATGTGAATAGATTTTAACTTATATTTTAATGCTCTAGTGGTAATGAAATAAAACATTAACAAGGGATAATTTAACATACTTTACTTAAATATTCCCTTTTATAAATGATAAAGAGTAATTGAAAAATGAAAGATTTGAAAAACTTCACTAAATTCATAGTATGTTTGTAATGTGAAGAGGCTACAATGTCAATACTATAGTGAATAGATTAGTCATCACTGATGAAAATCAGAGAACACATTATCTGTGGATCCTTATAATAAATATCCCATATATTCCATACTTCATGCCACATCTAGAATTAGTTTCAAGTTTCCATATAAAAGCCATAATATGGCACATAATCTCTATATCTTGGTATGTTAATATAATGTGAGTTTGTTTCTTATACAATTCCCTTAATTACCTAAACACTTCTTTCAAGCACTTGACTTACCTCAAGGGAGTCCATAGTGCTGGGCCATGCAAACTATAATGTTTCAGAGTTACATACTTAATATACATAACTAAACATACATAAACAAACATCCTTCCTTGAAGAATCATGAAAAAAAGATTAGTATGGTATAGTATAATATAGTGACTTATTTAACTTCATTAATGCAAGACTAAGGGATATAGTCTTTAGTCACATTTATTGAAACAAAGCAAAGTATATCTTCTTGCTTAAATTTAAATGGGAAAGGATCTATAATTGTAAGGGTATTTTTTATTTCCCAGATGTAATTTTTGTCTCAGATACTTACTGTTGAATAAGTTCACCTTCTCTAGTTCTTTCTGATCTCTGACAATCTGTTCTAATTTTATGGCTCCTTTTCATTCAGTAGATCATTCGGTCTTCACCTGAGTCTAGTTTGTTCTCTATGCAACATGTCTCTGTAAAATTGTCCTGGTAAAACTGCCTTCTCTCAATGAACTGAACTGCCACAAACTCAACTCCACTGCACTGCCTGTCAAATGACTAACTCCCAACTGACTACCTTCTGAACTGTCTGACAACGGACTCTCTTCACTGCTCTCTTGAGTCTCTTCTCTTTCCTGTCTGTTCTCCTGAGAGTTAAGTATATCCTATTCTGGCAGATCTTTCTCCGATTTATCACTTAGTCTGACCTTCAATTACACATTACTTTCAAACATGCCTACTTGTTGGTGTAATATTATTATGCATTGTATAGTTTATGGTTGTACTATTCAAATGCTGATTTCTATATTCCACTATCTGATTTCAATACAACATGGCTTTGTTATATTTGTTCTAAGTATTTCCTGTCTGAAGTTTGGGCAAACATGCTCACCATTTGTCCTCTACCTTGCCAAAAAAACACTGACTTGCCAATCCTGAGTGATATAGTGAATAAGCTGGGCTATGAGGGTCCAGAAAGAGTAGGAAAAAGAGAGAAGTAGGGATTTAGCTATGAGGAAAAGTCCATGAGGCATCAGACAAGAACTGGACTCAAGTGATGATTAAAAATGCAAGTGTTATGGGAATTTTGGCTGGGAGGAAGCTAGACTAGGTTGGAGGTTTAGGATGGAGTAATACTTGCATAGTATTGTGCTTAATGCTAATTAACTAAATCATAGCCTTTCTGTGTTGTTATTTGGGTAAGTAGGTGGCTAAAGATAAGGTGCTACCATACTAATTTTACATTAATATTCATATACTAATCATTTTACAGATGCTTTTTTAAAAGGAAACTAACCTAATGTACATTGTGTGGCAATAGAGGTGTATACTGAAATTGTGTCTGTATTCCAGCCAAATCACAAAGACCAAGAATGTCTTTGGATAAGTTCAAGATATGTTGCTGGATTAAAATTCTTCTACATATAGAACTTCTTTGTAACTGGATGGATAAAACAAATGTTAATGATTCTGTGTGAAGCTTCTTAGACTACCTTGAGTACTGACTTATGAAATATGAAAATTACTACATAAAATGATCCTTTCACTGGAACAAGTGTACAAGTGCAAATCTATACATTTGGCCCATGTGGAACTTACACATTCAATTCAGTAAGAGTGTCTGATATCAATCCTAAAGCTAATAGATTTCTGAGAATCTCACCAATTTCAGTCAGAGTTATGAAAACTTATATAATTCAGGGGCTGTCAAGGAATTAGCTCTTCTGGTGAAGTGAATAAAATGTACATCCATCATAGTGCTTTGTTTAGTCTTCACATCTATTTTAGTCTTTATGATGAATGAAGATTTTTTACTAGGAATGCTCTAGTAGAAAATTATATACATATTCATGATAAATAAATTATCATGCATTATCTCAGATTTGCAAATTAAAAATCTGGATCTTAGAGAATTTAAATAATCAGACAATTTATACAATTTAGCATATGTAATAAATGGAAAAGGTATAATTTTACACATATCCTATATGACTCTATCCAAACACCAAAATTAATCACTGAATGAAAAATCAGATACATTTCTTGAGGAATGGAGTGTCAGATATCACATGGAGAGCTTTTATTCCATAGTCTCCCAGGGAAGCAAATTTTGAATTAGATATTAAGGCTGTGTGGGAAGAAGAGAATCCTATGTATTGTATAAATTCCTCTTTCTTTACAGATCCAGAGAAAGGCATTAAGATTTTCTGTAATTAGCAGAATGTGAATAGAGAAAATAGTGCTTGTATACTGGAAAAATATGTAAATAATCAGTGCATGCTCTATTCTATTGTTCTCATATCATATAGTGCCCAAGACTATTCAAGCCAGAAGCTGACATAATAGAGTGGATTCTAGAATGTGCATGGTAGTACTGCACAGTACAGCCACACCTCTAGTTAGCTGCAGGATAAATTATCTTAATTGATGCAGAGACCTAAACTTTTAGTGCTGATTTTGAACTTGGCAGAACACTACAGCATTCTCAACTTCACTTTGATAACAATAAAATGAGGTTAATAATATCAGCCACACACAGTTAATATAAAATAATATACTATTTAAAACAAAGGTGTCTTGTAGAACATAAACCCATCCTAATCTATAATTTAAATTATATACTGTCTCTGTAGTGGGTTGAACAGGAATAATCCTCATAGACTCAGTTTTTGAATGCTTGTGCCATAAAGAATGGCACTATTAGGGTATGTGGCCTTATTAGAGTAGGTATGGCCTTTTTGGAGAAAATGTGTTACTGTAGGCGAAGGCTTTGAGGTCTCATATTTCCAATCTATGTCCAGTGTGGCTCATAGTCTCCTTTTGTGGCTTTGGATCAGGAAGTAGAACTTTCAGCTCCTTCAGCATCATGTCTGTTTGCATGCTACCATGTTTCCCATCAACCTGTTAGTTGATTAAGCCTTGGAAACTCTAAACCAGCACAAGTTAAACTTTTGCTTATAAAAGAGATGGCTCATGCTGTCTTTTCACAGAAATAGAAACCATAACTAAAAAATTCCAAACAATTACCTGTTAATTCATGTACTGTTAGTATCAGGTTTTGATTTTATAATGCATACTTATGAGTATGGTATATTGTTTATATAGTTGAAAGTTATTGGCACATTCTATTTTTATAAAAATTTAATCCTTTGGCAGTAAATGTATATATTCAATGCATAAGCGTACAATTTTGTTTAAATATATTTGCAGTGTTTTTGCCAATATCCTATTGCCTATCACAAGAACATACTTAATTTTCTGATTTAAAATATATAGAAACAATTTCTATCATATTAGCATGTACAATTAATGGTTGAAATGCTTATAAAATAACTTTCATTATGCAATGAGCTATAGTCACTATAATAGAAATTCCATAAGAATTGTATGATATAAAATTATCATTAAAAAGTTTTAGCAGACTAATTCTTTACTCTTTATTTTTGAATTGATATTTCTTATCAATTCACATATTATATAAATATATTTTTCTTAAAACATTTTTGATGGAATTTTTATTCCATTTTTCTACATAAATAAGACATGAACAGTGTGAAAGTGTGATTTGGTTATCCATTTTATTTATTTGTTTTTTATAGATTCTTTTTAAAAAAGATCTGAGGACACCAGATCTCCTTGTAGATGGTTGTGAGCCACCATGTATTTGCTGAGAATTGAACTCAGGATTTTTGGAAGACCAGCCATTGCTCTTATCCTCTTAGCCATCTCTCCAGCCCTTCATTTTATGTATAAGTTAAGACATTATTTACCAATTTCTACATAATGTTTCTGAAAACTACAAATATTGAGGGAAGATTTAGCTATATCTATTTCATTGTCACATAAATGATACTGTAGGTAGTAAAATATATTTTAATTGCTATGAAATAAAAAATATAATTATCAAAACATAGAGGAGCTTACCAGTGGAGCTACAGTAATTTAAGATTTATTTACATTTTCATTAGGATCTGCATAGTTTTATAAATTTGCATACAATAATACATGTAATCCAACATAATTGATTTAAATTCTGCTATACTGCTTAAGCTCTGAAATATATCATATACATTTCACTAAATCATGTATTATGTCTGTGATAGTACTGGGTATTATTTTTGGACAAAAAAAATAAAGGAAATTCAGTATTTCCACTAAGCATAAATCCTGTCAGCAGGTTCACTACACTCTAGGACAAAGCAGTGGATGGTGTTCTTGAGAATTTCTTATTATATTTAACAATTATAACAGTAATTGTTGTTTTCTGTAGCTTTCACAATACCCTAAACAAACATAGGTTTGCTTATACACTCAATTATTTAAATAATTGGAATTTAAAAGAAAACTCTATAAATAGGCACAATAACCTCAAGTTTAGAGAAAGTTTATACTGTTACAAAAATATTCTATTATATTACATTCAACTTTCTTTATACTTATCTTTTGACCTAAAATTGCATATTCTCCAGATGGTAATAATGACTCAGATTTGTTTCATCATAATGAAATCATTTTAATAAGATGAAATATCTCATTAATCCAATAAAATCTATCCAAAAGTCAAATACTACAATTGTTTTACTATTTTTTAAACATTTCATTAATTCTTTGAAAATTTCTTACAATGTATTTTGAAGATATTCGCCATCTTATTTCTTCCCATTACTTCTCTACCCTCTCATACATGAAAAAATTATCAAATATATTAGGGTTCTAGGTCAATCACCAAATTTAAATGAGTATTGGAGTATTTTAAATAGGACAAACATTAAGCCATCATGTATCCATTAAGATCACAAAGCTATAAGAAGTGATGAGTAATGAAAGTGTAAAATTCCTGTTCCTAGAAGTAGAGTTACTACTTACAGAAACCAGAAAGATAAAGCTTCCAGTGTGAGACTGCAAAGAAAGACTTAGTAGTGAATCTATCTGAATATGTTAAGGAAGAAAAGTTAAGAGTATAAGAATGATATATTGGAATGTCTATAATTACTATAATGGGCATTTGTCACCCATCTGTCAAAACTTATATTCAAGAATTAGAGTGAACCCAGTGGAGGTAAGTTGGGTGCTAAACAATATCCGATTGTCCTCTGCCACAAGCAGGCCTCCTAGGCCATCAGAGCAGATCTCTGTTTTGAGATCTTTCTGCCTGCTCCATAGCTATGTGGCTGATCTGGATTAGAAAGACTGCACCTAATAGATACAGTGAAACCAGAGGGTCTGAGTTGGGCACTGGAACAATGTCCCATTGTCCTCTGATTCAAGGAGGCCTACAAGGCCACCAGATTGCCTCTCTGCTTGGAGATCTTTCTGCCTGCTCCCCAGCTACCTGGCCTACCTGGGTTACAAACTATGAGTCAAAAGAGATGGTGAACTCAGTAGAGGTGAGTAAGGCATGGGACCAAAGCCCCATTGTCTATACCTATCCCTAAACTCTCTGACCATCAGAAACCACCAAATCTGCTAACACCAGAGACATCATAATGGAAAAAGGTCAGAATAAGAACAGAATCAACAATTCCCAGAGACATTTGACATCACCAGAAACCAGCAGTCCTACCAAAGCAAGCCCTGGAGATACTATCACACCCAACACAAAAGAGAAAGATTTCAAATCTGAGATTATTAAAATGATAGAGGCCTTAAAGGTGGAAAATAAATCCCTCAAACTGGACCAGGAATATGCAAGCAAAGAGGTAAAAAAAATTAAATTGCTTCAAGAAATTAGTGAAAGACAGGAATCTACAATGAAACAGAAGAAGGAAATGAATAAAAGGGTTTAAAAACGTAAAAATAGAGATAGAAGCAATGAAGAAAATACAATCTGAGACATCCGGGAAATAGAAAACCTAGGGAAGAAGACAGGGACTACAGATACAAGCATCACCAACAGAATACAAGAGTTGGAAGATAGAATCTCAGGGGTAGATGATATAAATGAAGAAAATGTTAAATCAGTCAAAGACAATGAACATCCAAGAAATCAGGGACAATATGAAAAGACCAAATCTAAGAAAAATAGGAACAGAATAAAAATAAGCCTCCCAGCTCTAAGGCCCAGAACATATTTTCAATAAAATCATAGAATAAAACTTCTCCAGCCTAAATAAAGAAATGCCCATAAGCATACAAGAAGTCTGCAGAACATCGAATAGATTGGCCAGAAAAGAAAATCTTCCTGCAGCATAACAATCAAAATACTAAATGTACAGAACAAATAAAAATATTAAAATTGCAAGAGAAAAAGGTCAAGTCACATATAAAGGAAAACCTATCAGAATTATACCTGACTTTTCAACAAAGACTATGAAAGCCAGAAGGGTCTGGACGAATGTCATGCAGATACTAACATACCACAGAAGTCAATCCAGACTACTATAACCAGCAAAACTTTCAGTCACCATAGATGGATAAAACAAGATGTTCCACAACAAAACCAAGTGTAAACAGTACCTAACCACAAATCCAGCCATAAAAAAAGATATTATAAGGAAAACTCCAACCCAAGAATGCCAACTACACCCAGGAAAACAAAGGAAATTGATAACACTACATTCACAAAACTGAAATAAAGGAAACACATACACACACACGCACACGTACACGCACATGCACATGCACACCACCACCAACAACAACAACAACATAAAAAGGGAACCAATAATCACTGGTAATATCTCTGAATATCAAAGACCTCAACTACCCCAAAAAAGATACAGGTTAAAAGAATGGATATGAAAACATCACTCTGCTCCATACAAGAAATGCACCTCAGCAAACAAGATAGACATGACGTGAGTGTAAAGGGATGGAAAAAGGTATTCCAAACCGATGGACCCAAGAAGCAATCTGCAGTAGCCATTCTAGTACCAAATAAAATTCTTTCAACCAAAACTAATCAATAGAGATGGTGAAGGAAACTTCATATTCATCAAAGGAAAAATTCACCAAAATGACATCTCAATCCTGAACATCTATGCCCCAAATACAAGAGCACCCACATTCATGAAAGAAGCATTGCTAAAGCTTAAATCATGCATAGACCCCCACATTAATAATGGGAGATTTCAACACCCCACTCTCACAAATATACAGATCATAAAGACAGAAACTAAGTGGAGAAATAATGAAACTAATAGAGATCCCATACTACCAACTTAACAGCACACCTGAAAGCTATAGAACAAAAAAAAGAAGACATACTCTTGAGGAGTACACAGCTTGATGTAATCAAACACAGGGCTGAAATCAATTATTAGAAACAAAGAGAACAATTCACAGAATCAAGGAAACCAAGAGCTGGTTCTTTGAGAAAATCTAAAAGATAGACAAGCCCCTAGCCAAACTAACTAAAAGGCAGAGGGAGAGTATTCAAGTCACAAAATCAGAAATGAAAAGAGAGATAACAGCACATACCAAGGAAATCCATAGAATCATTAGGTCTTGGTTCAAAAGCCTATATCCCACAAAATTTAAATATCTAACTGAAATGGACAATTTTCTTGATAGCTACCAATTACCAAAATTAATCAAGATAAGGTTAAAAAAAACTAAGCAGTCCTATATCTCCTAAGGATATAGAAGCAGTTATCAAAACTCTCCCAACCAAAATAAGCCCAGGGCCTGATGGACTCAACACAGAATTCTATTGTACTTTCAAAAAATACCAATGATCTTCAAATTCCATAACAGTATAGAAACCAAAGCAACATTACCAAACTCATTCTTTGAGGCCACAGTCACCTTGAAACATAAACCACACAAACTCTCAAAGAGATAAGAGAATTTCAGACCAATTTCTCTTATGTACATTGATATAAAAATATTCATTAAAGTACAAGCAAATTGAATCCCAGAACATATCAAAAGTTTTATCTACCATGACCAAGTACACCTCATCCCAGGTATGTAGAAGTGGTTTAATATATGGATATCCATCAATATATTCCATCATATAAACAAACTGAAAGAAAAAACAGTACATCACCTCCTTAGATGCCCAAAAAACATTTGTCAAAATCCAACACCCATTCATGTTAACAAGTCTCTAAAGATTTAAAGAAATTGAAGAAGATATCAGAAGAATGTAAGATCTCCCATGCTCATGGGTTGGTAAAATTAACATACTAAAAATAGCCATCTTACCAAAAGAAAATTACAGATTCAATGACATTGCAAATAAAAATATCAGCACAAATCTTTCCAGAACTTACAAAACAATTTTCAACTGCCTATGTATAAACAAAAAAATCCAGAATACATAAAACAATATTAATAAATCCTGAATGTGGCTCCATCATTGTCTTCAAGCTGTACTACAGAACAATAGTAATAAAAATTGCATGGTATTGGCATAGAAACAGAGAGTTTGATTAATGGAATCAAATCAAAGACCCAGAAATAAACCCCCAAACCTAAGGACACTTGATTTTTTACAAAGAATTCAAAACCATACAGTGTGAGAAAAGAAAGCATCTTCAACAAATGCTGCTGGTCTAACTCAATGTCTGCATATAGAAGAATGCAAATTGATCCATATTTATTTATCACCCTGCATAAAACTCTAGTCCAAGTGGATCAAAGACAACAACATAAAATTTGGTACACTAAGTCTATTAGAGGAGAACAAGTTGGCAGAGCAGACAACTTCCTGAATAGACGAGCCACATCTCAGGCTCTAAGATCAACAATTAATAAATATGAGCTCATGAAACTAAAGCAAAGGACACTGTTAACAGAATAAACAGCATCCTCCAGATTTGGAAAAGTCTACATATGACAGAGGGATAATATCCAAAATACATAAAGAACTCAAGAAATAACAATGACAAAGCAAATAACCTAATTTGAAAATGCGGTATAGAGCTAAACAGAGAATTTTCAAAAGAAGAATCTCTAAAGGCACAGAAACACATAAAGAAATATTCAATATCCTTTGTTACCATGAAGATTCAAATCAAAACCACTCTGAGATTCCATATTACATCTCTCAGGATGTCTACGATAAAAACTCAAGTGACAGAATATGCTGGTGAGGTTATGGAGAAAGGGGGACACTCTTGTATTGCTGGTCAGAGTACAAACTTGTGCAACTACTGTAGAAATCAATCTGATTGTTTCTCAGAAAACTGGCAACAGTTATACCTCAAGACCCAAATATATCACTGCAGGGCATATACCCAAAAATGCTCCACCATACCTCAAGGATGTGTGCACAACTATGTTCATAGCAGCTTTGTTCATAATAGGCAGAAACTAGAAACAATCCAGATGTCTCTCAACTGAAGAATGGATAAAGAAAATGTGCCACATTTACAAAATGGAATACTACTCAGCTATTAAGAAAAGGAGATATCTTGAAACTCATAGGCAAATGGATGGAACTAAAAAAATCATCCTGAATGAGGTAATCCAAAACCAAAAAGACATGTATGTTATGTACTCACGTATAATTGGATGTTAGCCATAAAGTATCGGATAGTCATGCTTCAATCTACCATTCCATAAAAAATAAGTTACAAGGAGGGTTCAAGGGAGCATGCTTGAATATCATTCATAAAGAAAAATAAAATAGGCTTTGGAGGTGAATGGAAGGAGGGAACATGGTAGATGGGATGTGGAGGGGAACAGGAGTAACGATTAGGTATAGGGAGTACAGGGGAGAGGAACAGGAGTAATTAGGTATAGGGAGTACAGGGGAGAGGGCCAGTTGATAGAAAGGAAATGGGTCATATGATTTTCCAGAGACCTGAGATAGAGGAGGCCCCAGGAAGTCTGTGGAGATCACTCAATCTGAGACTCCTAGCAGCAGGAATTACAGTGGAGTAATAAGGACATTTACCTACCCACAAATCTTCAACCCCCAAAAATTGTTTTCTCTACAAGATGTGCAAGGACAAAGATGGAGCAATGATTTACACAGTGGTCAACCTCAGAATGGCCATACTTGATATACTTTCCATTGGAAAGAAACAATCCTTGACAATATTAATGATATTTTGTTCTGCTTGTAGACAGGAGCCTAGCATAACTGTCTTCTCAGAGGCTTTGCCCAGCAGCTGATGCAGAGATGCACAGCCAAACATACAGAGCTCAGCAAGTCCTATAGAAGACTTGGGGAAATGATGGAGGAAGCTTGAGGGGTCGAGAACTCCACAAGAAGAGGTACACAGTCAACTAACCTGGGCCCATGGAGGATAACAGAGACTGAAACACCAACCAAAGTGTATGGATTAACTGGTTGTAGGCCACCTGAACATATGTAGCAGGTTTGTAGCTCTGTCTTCTTTTGGATCCCCTAATATCTGGATTGGGATCCCTGTATGACTCTGATGCCTCCCTTTGGATCCTATTCTCCTAATTGGGCTGCCTTATCTGGCCTCAGTGAAAGAGAGACTTAATGTACCAGATGGTTTAGTACCAAAGGGGTCCTCCCCCTTCTCTGAGGAGAGGGAGAGCCAGGAATGGGGGCTGTGCAAGGAAGGGGACTAGGAGAAGAGGAGGGGCTTCAATCAGGATGAAAAGTAAATAAATGAATACAATTTTAAAAAGAATTCAGTCCTAAATCGGCACTAAGGCCAAGGCACAGGAAACAATGTGAAAGAGAGAGGTTCAAAAAGAATGCAAGAAACAGTTGGAGAAGTGTGCTATAAAATGCCAACCCAACATAATTATTGCACCAATGAACACACTGTATTTAAAATAATCTGTACGACACAATATTCACAAGTTTAGTCAACATTCAATGAGATATAGATAAAACATAGAAGACATAATGGAGGAATATGTATTATTGTCTCTAGAGTATTGAAAGTAGGGAACTGATGAACACTGATCAAGGTGAATTGTTTATGTATATAAGATTATTAAATAGTAAAAATAAATGCTTGATAAAAAATAAGATCCTTAACCCTGAACATGATACTGAAATCTCAGGAAATAGAATTCACAAGAAAAAATGCTACCTTTATACAGTTTTGAGATGTAGCTTAGTAGTAAATACTTTTAAAGCATATGGAAGGCCCGGAGCTCAATCACATGTACGACAAAATGACTACACAGTGTGAGTAAAGAATACAGAATAAAATATGGTTAAAATGGAAGTTTTCATTTAAAAATGCAACAACAATTAATGAAAAAGATATAGGCAAGAGGGGGAGTATTTGTGAGAGTTTGGAGGGAAGAAATAAAGAGGAAATATTATGATCTAAAATAATTAAAAGGTATCATTTTGCCTTGGCATTCTACTCAGCTAACGAAATTCTAAGAAAATAATTGAAAATAAAGCCTTGTGTGATTGAAACAACCAATGAAGTTGCTTAATGCTTTTAAAATAGTTCTATAACATGGGTTTTATGGCACATGTTTGTAATCCTAAGAGTACACAGACAAAGCCAGTGGCATCACAAATTCCAATCTAGCCTAGGGTACATAGTAAGATTATTTTTAAATAATTAATATGTATTTATAAGAGTAACTGAATACATAGACCATAGTCTAGCAATTCAATCACCAGTGTGGTTGCATTCAAACAGGTGGTCTATATGCCAGTGTACACAAAGTGGATTTCTATGTATTGAGAATATTAATAGCATAGAGGCTGAAAATAAAATGTAATAGCAGAACAGTCTATGTACACTGAGTCACAAAAAAATTAAAAAGCAGCTGTCATAAACCAAATGAATTTAAGTGTATTGTACACAAACAGTTATATGAAAAAAGATGAGAAGCTATTCATTGTGATAGAAATTTCCAAATATACAAATTTGAAGGTCACCTCACTCTTCAATATTGTTATTTTTAATCATGTTTGTGGATGTTTGCATTTAAGGCAGTGATGCTCATCCTTTCTAATGCTGTGATCCTTTAATACAGTTCATCATATTGTGGTGACCCCCAAATTATAAAATTATTTTAATAACTATAATTTTGCTACTGCTATGAGTTATTATATAAATATTTGTGTTTTTCAATGATTTTAGGTGACTGACTCCTCTGGAAGGTTTATTTGACCCCCAAAGCATTCACCACCCAAAAGTAAGAGCTACTGATGGAAAGGATGGTGTGTATACATAAGTGCAGGTGCCCAAGAAGGCTGGGGTGTTAAATTCCTTCTGGAGTTGAAGTTAAACAGGATTGTGAAACTGCCCACACTGGTGTTGGGAAGAGAACTCAAGTCCTTGGCAAGAAAAGTAAGCACTCTTCACTATTAAGCAATCCCATTAGCACTTACTCTACCCCTAAAGCTTATGTATAATCTACTGGTCAGTCTATTTTTAAATAAATACATAATAATGAAATAACATTCAAAAGCAAAATTTATATGTATATATATAAATATACATGTGTGAGTATATAAAAAGATTTATTTTACATTAATTGTTAAGTTTCTCTTATTTTTATAATTCATTTTATTTTTGCACCATTTCCAATACCCGTGTTTTAGGTGGTATAAATATATTACAGATATTAAAATTGATAACAACGAAATTCAGAAAATTATAAACACAGGTTGGGCTTGGTGCTGAACACCTTTAATTACTGTACAAAAGAGGAGAGGAAAATGGAACTTTGTTATTTTAAAACCAGCCTGATCTACATGACAGATTATAGGCTAGCTAGGACTAAACAGTGAATCATTGTCTTCAATAAAGAAGTAATAATACAGAAAATAATGAGCACATACTGTAAATACATAAATTCTACTAAATTTGAAAATACAGAAGATTTTGATGAATTTAAAATCCGTAGCCATATATGGTGGTTTGAAGAAAATGTCCCCCATAGTCTCATAGGGAGTGGCATTATTGAAGGTATTGCCTTGTGGGCATATGTGTGGCCTTTTTGCTGGAAATATGTCACTGGGTATGACTTTTCAGCTTTTAAAACCTTAAGCCAGGATTAATGACTCACTATCTCTTCCTGCTGCCTGTGGATCAGTCTGAAAACCCTGGTTCTGACACCAGCAAAGGAAATCAACAGTATCAACAAGAGGTCATGTCCATTTGGCAACAAGAAGAAAGACTAATTGGTGAAGATGCAATGACCAAACAAGGAAGATATGAATAATCTTCCTTCTGCTATGCACTTTATAATCTGGGCTGCTACCAAAAGGTGATGCCCACATTTGGTGTGGGTGTCCTCATATGAATTGAGGCAAGCTGGACAATTGACTCTTCAGAAGAGGTTTCTTAGTTAGGTTATTCATATTTGATGCAAGTTAACATTAATACCAGTCATCACAAATATATTTTACTTTCAAAATTACAATTAGTTGATCCTCATTTCTTGCCATTTCTTAGCATTATATAAAAATACCTCCCATGTACAAGCATTGAAATGTCAAGTAATAATTATAATCTATTACTGCATATTTAATGGCCAAAATAAAGTTGTTTCAATCCTTAAAAATATTTTCATTGTTTATATTCTTTCATGATACTCTTACATAAAGACATTTTCATAAAAGTAGATAATGCACATTGTGAAATTTACACATGACACTTGGCTTATGGAAGAAAATGTTGAACACACCGAAGAAGTACTTGTCTCCATTGTAAACAATTTTAAAGCACTGAAAGTAAAATGAATCTTCTTAGAGCTTGAGTGACAAAAATCTGCAACTTACTCCAACACCAGAAAACCTTTTCTTACCCAGCTCTCTCTGGTCAAGTAGGTTGCTTATAAAACTAGTAGTTGTTTTCTGAACATTCTTCAAATAAATGTTCCTTCTCCTCAAAAACAGTCATCTACTTCAGGGCCAAAATTGGAGTTCACTTCCCTTTTTGACATCCTCATGAGGGAAGTCTTGATACACTGTCTAGTATACTAGTCATGTTTTAGGTTCTGATTGCTTGACTTACCTCTCACAGTGTGTAACATATGTCCTTTAAGGTAACAGGAGAGGTTACAATTAGAAATATAATATGTTTGGCCTGATACACTTGGAATGAGACTTCTTCTACTTTAAAAATGATAACAGTGGTTTCTGAAAACAGTTTTTATGCATTAACCCAGGGTATCTCCAATCAAAGCCTTCATTTCATTTCATTTTTCCTTTTAATTAGCCTACAAGCTAGTAGATTTCATTGTGAAATTAAAAAAAAATATTATTATTGGAGTCGGTATAGGGGTATTACACAATTGTGGGTGCTTGAATGTGTTGGAAGAGAGCATCATATCCTTTAGACCAGTATTTCTCAACCTTTGGTTAATGATCACTTTGGGGGTTGAACTACCCTTTCACAGAGGTTCCCTAAGACCATCAAAAAACATAGATATTTACATTATGAATTATAACAGTAGCAAAATTACAGTTATGGAGTAGCGACGGAAATAAATTTATGGTTGGAGGTCACCACTAAAATGGGCACTGGGAATCAAAATCTGATATTTAACAAAACAACAATCACTTTTAACTTTAGAGTAATCTATCTTTCTTGGCGTTCATTATGGCTGCTTCAGTTGCACCCAGGACATACTGCCACCCCCATCATTATCCACATCAGCACTTAAATGTTCTATACCAAGTACTCCACTTTCCAATTTACTCCTATTCAAACTTCTAATTGTGCTCTCAAGGGACTGTTCTAGTTTCCTGGAATGTAGACATACCAGATGTGGTTACATGCATAAAACCTGTAGGAGATTAGGTCTATTAGTATTCCATCAAAAAGAGAGGTACTTGTGTGGCCACCATCACCCAGGGGCTCACAGACAGTTGACATTTTCTGGGAGACTCCTAATTAATTCCCAAAGGTTCATAGTCAGTTAATAGTGGTGAGGAAGGAAGAGGTCATGAAGTTCCACTGCTCTCTGATAGTTTACAGGCAGTTGACAGTTGCTGGGAAGGGGAAGCTATTTTCCTAATTGTTATAGCCACAAATAAGTGCCCCCACATCTATGAATAACTCCTCTCTCCTGTAAGCAGCCCTGATTAAACTCATTAGGTCACCAAAAACAACAGAAACAAAAACAAAAACAAATTCCATGAAAGTAGAATAAGACCACTCAGAAAAAGAGAGATGATCAGCAGAAGAGAAGGGACAAGATATGGTGAAGAATATGATCAAAACACATTATGTACCAGTACGAAATGATAAAATAAAACCTACTATATACTTGTGTGAAATTGTAGAATGGAGCCCATTATTATGTATAATTAATGCTAATTAAATAAATGAGAACTCTTAAAGGAAGAATCATCAGCATTTTTAGTAGAATCTTCAGGATTTTTCCATGTCAAATGTAGATGGAAGACATTTTGAGTGTTGATAAGTTTTTATTGTTTTTGTTGATGTTGTTTTAATTATTAGTTTTTTTATAACTATATACAATGCATTTTGACCATATTTAAACCCCTATAAACTCATGTAGATATAACAACTATCTAATGAATAAAATGGATGAAGAAGTAAATCAATAAAAAAAGATTTTCTGTAATACAATGGAAATAAACTCTGGTGCCCCTTTTCTGACCACGTCCCCTAGATGGGGAGGCCTGATGGCACTCAGAGGAGGGATAGCAAGTTACCAAGAAGAGACTCGATATTCTAAGAGCATATATAGGGGGAGGAGGTCTCCCTCAATCACAGACATAGGGGAGGGGAGAAGGGGGAAAGTGGGAGGGAGGGAAGAATGGGAGGAAACAGGGGAAGGGCTAACAATCAAGATGTAATATGAATAAATTAATAAAAAAAGAAAAAAAGCCTAGAGGCCCTTTTGGAAACAAATAAATAAATAAATGAATAAATAAATTCAGAAAATACACAAACCTAAGGGACACAATGAAAGTGGTCCTAAGAGGAAAACTTAGAATACTAAGTCCCTACATTTTAAGAAATGGAGATCTATATTAGCAATTTAACAGTACACATGAAATGATCTAGAACAAAAATAAGAAATCACACCCAAAAGGAGTAAATAGAAAAACAAAACTCAAATTCAGGGCTGAAATCAATAAAACATAAACACACATACAAAAATACAAAATAATACAAATAATCAATGAAACAAGGAGGGATGGTTCAACAGATGTTGGTCAATAAATATAATTCACCATACAAACAAATTAAAGACAAAAACCATGTGACCATTTCACTTGATGCAAAAAAGACCTTTGGGGAAAACAACAACAACAACAACAACAACAACAACAAAAACCCAAGTATTTGAAGAAAGGAATCAATGATAATAACAGAATGTGGAAAGATTTCCCATGCCCAAGGATCAGTAGAATTAACAGTAAAAATAGCCATCCTTCCAAAGGCAATCTACAAATTCACTGCAATCCCTAGAAAAACTTTAACACAAAATCTGATATCTCTTAATAATAAAGATCCTAGAGTGATAAAATGGACATACCTAAATATAATAAAGACAGTTTACAGAAAGTTCCCAGTCGTCATCATCATTAATGGAGAGAACATGAAAGCATCCCAATAAATCAGAAAAAAGAGAAGGTGGTCTACTTGCTCTTTACATATTCATCATAGTATTTGAAGATTTAGCTCAAGCAATAAGATAACCAAAGAAGATCAAGGGTATACAAATTGGATATGAACAATTCAATGTATCTTTATATGCAAATGATATGATAGTATACAACGTGACCTTAAAAATTCCTCTGAGAAATTCTTACAGCTGATATAGACATTCAGTAAAGTATCTGGATACAAATGTAACTCACAAAAATGAAGAGCCTTCCTATACACAAAAGGCAAAATGTTTGAGAAAGAAATCATGGAAACAATACCCTTTACAATAGCCTCAAATAATATAAAATATCTTGGTGTAACTCTAACCAAGCAAATGAATGGCATGTATTACTAAAAAATAAACAAGTATTTGAAGAAAGGAATTGCAGATGATAACATAATATGAAAAGATTTCCCATGCTCATGGATCAGTAGAATTTAACATAGTAAAAATGGCAATCCTAACAAAGGCAATCTACAGATTCAGTGCAATGCCCAGAAAAACTCTAACACAATTCCTCACAGATGTTGAAAGGACAATTCTCAGTTTCATATGGAAATACACACATAACACACACACACACACACACACACACACACACACACACACACACACACATACACACACAAAAAAACCCCCACAAAATAACAGCAACAAAACAACAGCAAACCCAAGAGAGCTAAAACACTCATCAACAATAGAAGACGTGTAAGAGGTGTTATGGTTCTGAATTTCAAGTTATACTACAGAGCTATAGAAATAAAAATAAAAACAGCATGGTATAGACAAAAAAGCAAGCACATTGATCAATTCCAAATGGATGGAAGACCTCAAGAAAATGTGGACACAACAATGAACAGCAGAAGAATGTATAGAGAAAATATGGTGCATTTGCAGAATGGACTACTATTCAGCTGTTACAAAAGATGACATCATAAAATTTATAGAAAACTTGGTGCAACTAGAAAAATTCATCCTGAGTGAGGTAATCAACATAGAAATATGGTATTTTCCTATATGCAGATGTTAGTCATTAAGTAGATGATAACTAAGCTACACTCCATAGACCCAGAGAGGCTATGTATAGAAGAAGTGACTAACGGTGGGACACAAGAATCTTCCTTGGAGGGGGAAATAGAATAGATATTTCAGGTGGACTAGGTGCAGAGTGGGGCATGAAATGCAAGAAGGTAGAGAAGGGGAGGAAAAAATTGATTTGAGGGAAAGAATGAGAGAAGACATCTAGAACAGAGGAGCATTTGGGGGGATATATGAAAACCTAGTGCAGTTAAAATTTCCTAAAATACATGAAGGCAACCTGAATGAAGTCTAAAAATAATTAGGAAGACAGAGTTACAATTGGTCTTCAATTGACACCAAATGAAACTTTCAGTACTTGGACTGGGTTGCATCCAGATGAATTGTTGGCCAAAGGAGACCTACAGAAATCCCCAAACAACTCAGACTGTCTCCAAAGCAATAGATTGTTCTCTACAAACTGATATCCAGGCCCCATTGCTGAAGATAATACCTATAAAACTCCCTGATACAATGCCTTCTCCATGAGATAGTATTCGTACATGACACTAAGTGGGTGACTCAGAACCATAGACCAGATAGTCCACAGACCTATGGTAAAAATAATATCAAAAAGTGACTCCTAATCATCAGAGAAGCTTCCTCCTGCAGCATATAGGAACAAATATAAAAACCCACAGACAGAAATTACACACACACGGAGCAGTAGACGTCGACACATACAGCTCTTAATGGAGTGCCTCTATCAAATTCCTCCCTTCAGAGTTCAGGGAATCCTGCAGAAGAGCAGGCAAAGATTCAGAGGAGATGGAGATGGAGAATACCAGGAGTACTAGGCCTCTAAATTAGCTAAGCAAGGTTCACACAAACTCAGAGAGACTGAATCAGCATTCACAGGGATTGCATAGTTCTGCACCAGGTCTTCTGTATGTACATTATAGCTTATAATTTAGTATTTTATGTGATTACCAAGTGGAGAATGAGATGGTCTCTGATTATTGTGCCTTCTCTTTGGGCTCTCTTATTTCTCTTTGTTCTCCTTGTCTAAAAAAAATGTGATGGTAGAGGACTATATGTCTGGAAATAATCAAATTCAAGGCTGAAATCAATAAATTAGAAAAAAAGAGAACAATTCAAGAATCAACAAAACGAGGAGCTGGTTCTTTCAGAAAATCAACAAGGTAGACAAACTAACTTAAAGGCAGAGAAACACTATCCAAATCAGCAAAATCAGAAATGAACAGGAAGAGATAACAACAGACACTGAAGAAATACAAAGAATCATAATATCCTACTTTAAAGGTATTTATGCCAAAAATGTGAAAATATAAGGGAAATGGACAATTTTCTTTATCAATTCCACTTGCTAAAATTGAATCAAGATCATATAAACAAATTAAATAGGCCTATTAATCCTATAAAATAGAAGCAATCATTGATAGTCTCCCAACCAAAAAAAAGCCCAGGGCCAGATGGTTTCAGTGCAGAATTTTACCAGACCTTCAAGGGCGAGCTAATACCGATACTCTTCAAGCTACTACAAAAGATAGAAAGGGATGGAACATTACCAAATTCATTCTATGAGGCCATAGTCTCACTGATACCTAAACCTCACAAAGACTCAACAAAGAAAGAGAATTTCAGACCAATTTCTCTTATGAACATTGATGCAAAAATACTAAATAAAATACTTGCAAAACTATTACAAGAACATATCAAAGATATCATTCACCATGACCAGGTAGACTTCATTCCAGGCATGCAGGGATGGTTTAATATATTGAAATCAAACAATGTAATCCACCATATAAACAAACTGAATAAAACCGACACGACCATCCCCTTAGATGCAGAAAAAGCATTTGACAAAATCCAACACTCATTCATGTTTAAAGTTTTGGAGAGATCGAGAATACAAGGCACATACCTAAACATAATAAAGGCGATATACAGCAAGCCATCAAATTAAATGGAGAAATACTCAAGGAAATTCCTCTAAAATCAGAAACCAGGCAAGGCTGACCACTTTCTCCATGTCTCTTCAATATAGTTCTTGAAATTCTAGCCAGAGCAATAAGACAAGAAAAGGAGTTCAGGGAGATCCAAATGGGAAAGGAAGAAGTCAAATTATCCTTATTTGCAGATGATATGATAATGTACATAAGTAACCCCCAAAATTCCACCAGAGAGCTCGTACAGCTTATAAACACCTTCAACAAATTGGCTGGATACAAATATAACTCAAAAAAGTCAGTAGCCTTCCTATATATAAATAACAATCATGCAGAGGAAGAAATTAGGAAAACTACACCCTTCACAATAGTCACAAGCAATACAAAATATCTAAAAGTAACTAACCAAGCAAGTGAAAGACTTGTTTGAAAAAAACCTTTAAATCTCTGAAGAAAAAGATTGAACATAACATCAGAAGATGAAGAGATCTCCTTTGTTCGTGGATCGGGGGAATTTACATAGTAAAAATGGCCATCTTACCAAAAGCAATTTATAGATTCAATGCAGTCCCTATCAAAATACCTACACAAATTTTTAAAGATGTTGAAAGATCAGTTCTCAACTTCATATGGAAAAACAAAAAAAAACCAGAAAAACTAAAACAATCTGATACAATAAAAGATCATCAGGAGGAATCTCCATATCCGATCTCAAGCTGTACTATAAAGCAACAGTAATTAAAACAGCATGGTACTGGCACAACAACAGGCTGGTTGATCAATGGAATCAAATCTCAGACCCAGAAATGAATCCACACACATATATTTACTTGATTTTTTACAGAGAAGCCAAATCTATTCAATGGAAAAAGGATAGCATCTTCAATAAATGGTGCTGGTCTAACTGGATGTTTACATGTAGAAAAACACAACTAGACCCTTATTTGTCACCATGTACAAAACTCAAGTCCAAGTGGATTAAAGACTTCAACATAAAACCAGAGGCACGAAATAGGTTAGATTTAGGCAGTCTCACCAGGGAGAAGTGATCAAAAAGCTGACATCAGAAGGCCATATCAAAGACAGCCCTTGCTCCCTTTACTAGAGGATGCACATGAAGTCTGAACTGCCTATTGGCTATATCTGTGTAGGGGGCATAAGTCCAGTCCATGCATGATCCTTGGTTGGTCCACATCCTTTTTTTATTACATTCTTTTTCCCTCTTTTTCTGTGATGTATCCTCAGTCTTGTTCAGGACACATATGAAGGAGTTGATAAAAATCTAAGATTTAAGACTGAGTATCATGAGTTTGACAAGTATGAGTCTCTATATAAAGTGTTGACCATTGTGAAAAGAAGTTGTTTGGGTTTTTTTTCTGACAAAGTTTCAGAGAAAACTAGGTCTCTATGTATGAATATAAATATTTAGAAAGAAAATTTATAGCATGAATTTTTAACAAAATTATAATAAGGATGCTCTACTCTAGGGCATATTAGTAAAAAAATTATCCTTTGAATGTGGCCACTGACAGCTTGTCCACACTCCAATGGATTGCCCCACAACTTAATCTGTATATCAGTGTAGCAGTTATAGGACGTAGGGTATTAATAAAATAATAAAAGTAAAGAGGAAATAAAGTTGTGTATTGGAGGAAGACCAAGAGGAATTAAAGTGAGTAATAGAAATTAATATTATCATAGTTTGTTGTCTATCTGTATGGAAGTCTCATTGAACAATTAAAAATTTACAAAAATACCCCTAACCATAACATTTTCCCATCAGAACTAGATGATAAAACCATATTTGTGATGATAACACGCACCTTGGTTGCAAGGTATAGCTTGCAAAATAAAGCTGGAACTATTTCTTCTTGGTGGCTAACAATTCAGAGCTCTTGATAGTGCTATAGAGGCTATGTGTGGAGGAAAGCAGTCAGTATGTATCCAGTTGTGAATCCTATGAGCTTCTATACCATCAGGCAAGATGTCCCTATTTTACAATAGTGACAAAAGTGTCATGTATTTCAGACCCACTCAAAAACATGTAGATGAGGAAGGCATAACCCCTGGGGGT
This sequence comes from Acomys minous, assembly GCF_964271855.1. Classification (NCBI taxonomy): domain Eukaryota; kingdom Metazoa; phylum Chordata; class Mammalia; order Rodentia; family Muridae; genus Acomys; species Acomys minous. Next base: position 27,429,523 of record NC_140488.1, on the reverse strand, counting down.
GCTTACTGTTGTTAAATAAACTGACAGCATAAAACTGCTTTCAGAATGTCTTTGTTTCTACTATTAATGGAGATCACTGTCTTAATCAAGGAAGCCTGTCTTTGTAGTGAAGGGTTGTGAATGCAGAGATTCATGGATACTCAGGTGCTAAGAATCTGTGATAGCTGAATGCTTCACCCATAACAAGACATTTGTATAACCACCTCTAAGGTTATATTGCTACATCTACAGGCCATCACTATAGAGACAACATAAAGAATGTAAGATCCAAAAGACAGAGAGGACAGCTCTACATCTTTGGGGTATGACCAGCCACTGCACATATTTTAAAGTTACCTGCACTGGGACTGAACAAGGTAGGGTCTGTCACAATCTGTCATGGTTAGAACTAAGGAGGAACACATGGGAGTCCTACCTCTTCATGAAAGCAGAAATATTCATTACTAAATGCTTGTGATAGTAGATGAGTCATTGTTTTCAATTGTGTCCACACTGGTAAATCTACCAAGCACCAATGAATAGTCCCAAATTCATTAAACATACACAAACCTAATTAAAAATAATGGGTCACTCACATAAACAAAAAAGCCATTAATGTGGGAAAGAATGTATAGGAAGGAGCGAGAATTGACAGAGATGAAATGGAGATAACAGAGGGTAGAGAGTGAGAGTAATTATGCTGTGTTATGTACATATGTAAAATTGTCAACAAAACTTCAATTAATATCTAATATAAATACAGTTAATTCTTATACAGTTTAAAAAGTTGAAGATGTTGGATATTATGAAATTTTAATCACAATGAAAATAATTAAGTGTGGTATCACATTTTTTTGTTATCTTGTTGCAGTGGTTTTTATAAACTGTGTTTTTTTCTCTATAAAAAAGTAGATTAAAAACTGTTTCCTAAGCAAGGCATGGTGGCACATGCCTATAATCCCAGCACAGAGGGAGGCAAAGGCAGGCAGATACCTGTGAGTTCAAGGCCAGCCTGGTCTACAAAGTGAGTCAGGACAGCCAAGACTAGACAGAGAAACTCTCCCTCAAAAAACAATCATAAAACTATCTTATATTTACATGTACTTATATATAAAGACACATTAAATGTACATATGCATATGTAATATGTGAAATCTTTTGTTCATATATATATATATATATATATATATATATATATATAATCTGTCTGTATATATCTATATATAAGAATATATAAAATACTCTGTACCTGATATGTTATGTGTTAATATATGGTATAAAGTATTAGAGATATGGAACTATACACTAGATACTATATATAATATATAGTATATGAACTATTGCTAACATTAATGTTGTACATACTCATATTATACAATACATATTCAAAAATTTACAGGTTGAAAATGTATTTCACTTTTTAATACATTTTTATTGAAAAATAAAATAATTCATATTACATCTCATTTGCTATCCCCTTCCCTGCATCCTCCCAATCCTTCCTCCCTCCTTCCCTCCCTCCCTCCCTCCCACTTTCACCCCTTTCTCCTTCTCTATGATTGTGACTGAAGGGGACCTCCTCCCCTGAATATGATGCTAGGGTATCAAGTCTTTTCTTGGTAGTCTGCTATCCTTCCTCCTAGTGCCATTGGGCCTCCCCAACAAGGGGACATGGCCAAATATGGGGCACCAGAGATCATGTGAAAGTCAGTACCCAGTCTCCACTTAACTGTGGAGAATGTTCTGTCTCTTGGCTAGATCTGGAAACAGATAGATCCAGAGGATCTTAGAAACCTACAAGAAGAACACTATGATGGGTGGATCTGGGCCCAGGGGTTCTGCTCGATCTAAGGCACCAACCAAGGACAATAGGGGCAGTCATCATGTATTTCACTTTTACATTCATTGAAAGAGAGACAATTTGTGTCATCCATCCTTTCTGACTTCTATAGATTTTAGGAGAACATAGCCCACAGAGCTCACATGGAATCACAGACATAGAAATAGCAAGCACAGGGCCTGCATGGGTCTGTACTTGGTCCTCTGCCTATATGTTATGACTGTCAGCTTGGTGTTCTTGTGAGACTCCTAATAGTGGGAGTGGGTGCATCTCTGACTTCAGTCTATTCTTGAGACAATTTTTACTCCTATTGAGTTGCTTCATCTAATCTCAATATGAGGTTTTTGCCTTGTCTTAATGTATTTTTTTTTGGCCTTCCAGGATATCATCTCTGTGAGACCTGCTCTTTTCTGAAGAGAAAATGGAGTGGAGAGGAAGGGATCTCAGTGAAAGCGAAGGTTTAGGAAGCTATGTAGAGTTGGAGGTAGAAAAAACTTTGATTGGGATGCATTGTATGAAAGAAAAACATCTGTTTTATAATTTAAAAATAAAATAAAAAACATTACAAAAGAAAAAAAGACTGAATTCTAGGATATGCAACTAGGCTTCTGATTTGACAGGGTACTGCAAGCTGTGATATCTCTCACCAACTGAATAGTGTTGGCTTGAGACCCCCTCCCACCTCTTGATTCTGACAGCATGCAGCTATTGCCATGACGACATTATGACATAAGAAACATCTATCCCTGAAGTTGCCTCTCAGCAGACTCTGTACCATCAGAAAGGAGACAACATTCATGGGCTAAGGACATGCCTCTTTGGTGATCTGGGAACAACTGAGGTACCTTTTATTTCTCTGGGTGGTCCAACTACAATTTCCATCAGTGACGCGCAAAAGATCAAATCCAGACATGTTTCATCCAGTTGAATTAGATGCTCCAGCTGTGATTTTTGACAATGGTTCTGGACTCTGTAAGGTTGGAATTTCAGGAGAGATTGAGCCCCAACGTGTTATCAGCTCTGTTGTTGGTCACCCTAAATTCAACATACCATCAGCAAGAACCAATCGTAAAAGGTACTTTGTGGGAGAAGAAGCCCAGTGCATGTATGATGGCTTATACTTGCACTATCCTGTTGAACGTGGGCTGGTAACTAGATGGGATGACATGGAAAAACTGTGGAAGGACCTTTTTGAATGGGAGCTAGGAGTGAAACCCAGTGAACAACCAGTTTTCATGACTGAGCCCTCCTTGAACCCACGAGAGACCCGAGAGAAGACCACAGAAATAATGTTTGAGAAATTTAATGTACCTGCCTTGTACCTTTGCAATCATGCAGTAGGGGCATTGTGTGCTTCTGCCTGTGTTACTGGCCTGGTACTGGACAGTGGAGATGGGGTCACTTGCACTGTTCCCATTTATGAGGGCTACTCTCTACCTCATGGAATCACCAAGCTATATGTGGCAGGAAGAGATATAACAGAACACCTCACCCGACTCCTCCTTGCTAAAGGCTACACCTTCCCCTGTATCCTCAACAAAGCAGTGGTGGATGACATTAAGGAGAAAGTATGCAGTGTCTCCTTGGGGTGTAAAGACACCCAAAATTGCCAGCAGGAGGTCCTAAAAGAATACAGACTGCCAGATGGGAATGTCATCCACATGAATGACCACCTGTGCAAGGTGCCTGAGGTTCTTTTTACACCTGACCATCTAGGTATTCATGATTTAGGAATCTCAAAAATGGTCTGCAACAGCATCATGAAGTGTGACACTGACATCCAAGAGACTCTCTTTGCTGATATTGTGCTTTCTGGGGGTACTACCTTGTTCCCTGGGCTACAGGATAGACTCTTGAGAGAACTGGAAACTCTGGCTTTTGAGGGAACCCCAATCAAGATCACAGCTTCTCCAGACAGATGTTATTCTGCTTGGATTGGTGGATCTGTCATGACTTCCTTGACAACATTCAAGCAGATGTGGGTCACTGCTCATGATTTCAAGGAGTATGGGGCATTTGTGGTTCAAAGAAAATGCTTTTAAGGACCACTGAACTCTGGGAACTACTATCCATGCCAGATGGCAGGAGTATTGGTGGGGGTAAACATCATTCCTTGGCATTCAATAAAATGATCAATAAAATCATCACTGATTTCGTGTTTTAATTATTTAAACCCCCAAAGTAATTTCTTAAATATTTAGTGTGTCTCTGTGTATGTGTGTGGATATGTGTCTGTGAGAGTGTGTTTAAGTATACGTACCAGGGACATGCAACTGCCAATGGAGCCCAAAAGATAACATCAGATTCCCTGGCCTTGGAATTACAGGTGGTTTGAGTAGCCTGTTTTGGCTGCTGAGAGCCAAACCCATGTCCTCTGCACTCATCCTCTGAGTCATCTCTCCTCTTATCCAAAGGATATTTTTATTTGCTGTATGCATATGTGTTTCCTCTCTTTTAGGTCCCTTAAATGTGCTTTTACTCAGTAAAGAGTGAGTAAATTGTTCAAATATGTATTTAATAAGTGTGTACTAAAAGGTTCTAGGGCCTTATGCATAGACATTTGTTTGATTAGAATTCTATGAATATATTTCAAATTGCTTTCTCATGTCCCTAGTTCACAGAACACACAAAATGTCTAAGAAAACCTTGGAGCTTTCAATAAAATACAAGTAATATCACCCTACACCTTTATGAAGGTTATCAAATCATTTTTGAATTGATAGTTAGTGTTATTTCGAGAACTGAGGCAGCAAGTTCCCATTTGTCTAAGGCTCTATAAAAGAGAAACTATGCTCTCAGATGATTAGTTTGTTTTAGTTTCAAGGATAACAATTTCATAATTTTCTTAGGAAGTAAAATGCTAGAGACAGATAAGGCATTCCAATGAAGTAATTGTTGAATAAATTACATATAAATACTTACTTCCAGTAGCTGTATTTTCAAAAACATTATGGAGAGATATGGTACCAATCTATTTCTGTAAGAAAACAATGACATTTTCTGCTATTATAAGAGGAAAAATTAGATACACATATAATTTTGCTTATTTTCATATATCAATGTAAATTAACACTTATTTAAGCATTTGGAGATAAGGGCTAAGGTATTCTAGTTTTCTCTCTGTTGCTCTGATAAAACACTGAAAAGACCAAATGGGGAAGGAAAGGGTTTAGTACATCTTATAGGTTAGAATTCATAATCAAGGAAAGCCAAGGCAGGGGGTCAAGGCAGGAACCTAGAGGCAGGAACTGTAGCATAGATCAAAGAGGAAGACTATTTGTTTGCCTTTTCTGGCCTGCTGAGATACTTATATAAGACTACCTGCTCAGGAAGGGTACTACTAATAGTGGTCTGGGCTCCCTATAGAAATTACCAATTAATAAAATGTACCACCAACATGCCTACAAGTCAATATGATGACCTCATATGAGTTCCTCAATTGAGGGTTCCTTTTCCCAGGTGAGTCAAGTTGCCAACATAAGCTAATTATTAGAGTGAGCATCATGAATTTACACAAATAAGTTTTTAAAAAATATATGATACTCTTTCCAGTCTTAACTTCCTCTTCAGGATAACAGTACTAGGCACAAATAGCCATGAATCAGGCATTATATCTGAAAGCTACTGGCTACTCCCATGGCCTTCATGCTACCATTGCATCAATGTCATTTCATAGCAGTAGTTACTGTAGCTCACAAGGTTTACAGCTGAATAAACTTGTTGAGAATATTTCTCATCCAAAAGCCTGTAGATTGCTTTCTGGTACTATGAAAACTAGTCAAAAGGAAGAAAGTTCATGGATCAGTCCCAACATAATTTCTTCCTGTGCTATTTGTGTTGTGTCTTCAGCAATAAGTATTTAGCATCAAGATCAGCTTTCAAGAAAGAGTAAAGATCCATAGTAGTTTGCAGCAATAGAGAACTTACTATTTTTCTAAATGTGTATAATATTAAATAGCCTTCTAAATATTTATCCTTTTATACATATATTCCAGATCTCCTCTCTCATTAGAGAAAATTCTTTTTATGGTAGATTGTGGCTAATACAGAGACTCACAACTGGCCAAAGATAGTGAATAAATTACCATAGTGTACTCAGTCCTAGGTAGCACATCTTTATAATACCTCCTACACCCAAGGATCACGACACTTCCAAGAAGAAGGGATGAAATAAAACTAAGATTCAAATGACAGGGAAGGATGTTGTGAAATAGTGTTTTCTGGAAATTACAGTGTCATTGAACTCACAACAGATGTGGTTCTCTGCACAAGATAGTGGTGGTCAAGATTCCATTGTGGATGGGGGAAAGGCTTGTGAAGAACCATCCTTAACTGAAAGAAAATGGTAGTTGATAACTACTGGTGGAATGTTAATATTCTTCAGGAGTAAGGCTTCTCATATATTACCCATGCTCCAGTGGGTGACCTTCAACCTGCAAGTATATGGGTATCACCAATTAGATTCAGTATGTTATGAAAAAAAAAAGGACATGAAATTTCTGAGCAATTATGGAGGACCCAGAAAGATTTTAAGAGCTGGTGAGGGTAGATAACACCAAAGAAACAGCTTCTTCCAGACACAGCAGATCTGATTCATGTGTGAACTCACAGAGACTGTAGCACCATGAACAAGATAAACACAGATTCAAACAATATATGGTTCTAGAACTGAAAGGAGAAAGTAGATACAAGCTCTTATCTGTAAAGAAGAAGCTATCTCTAATTGACATCCCCTAGCAAAAGAAAACTTAATTTCTCCAACAAAGTCTCACTGGGTATATAAGACAAACTTAAGAGTAGGTCTCATGCCCAGTAAGAGATGACCAACACCAAACTCAATGGCATTTTCATAAGTTTGTTTTTGTTCTATAATCCTCTGGGCATTTTTTTAAGTCTTAATGGTCTTTTACTTGCATATTATGGTTTCTGTTTTTGTTTTGTGTGTGTGTGTGTGTGTGTGTGTGTGTGTGTGTGTGTTTCTTGTTTTTTTTTATTTAAATTTGTAATTCTGTTTTTGTTAATTCTGCTTTCTCCATTTGGGAACAGTGTTTGTTTTCATTTGGTTGGTTGGTTATTTTCTATTTGTGTGTTCTCTTTTTACCTGTTTTCTAAATACACAGAGAGAAATAAGGCCAGAAGTTGGACAGGTGGGGAGGTAGTGAAGATCTGGGAATAGATGATTGGGTAGAGGTAAACATAATAAGTATATATTACATGAAAAAATCCATTTTGCTTAAATAATGTTCTAAAAGAATATAAGCTCCAGAAGATAGGAAGGAGTACCGTAAATATTTGTCCTTTAGACATGTCTCACTGGACCTCCCTTCAAGCCAGTTTAATATATCTGTCTGCAACTTCTGTACTCAGTACAACAGTTTAACAAAAGGCTGTAACACTTTTGGTATCATTACAGATTTTTGGAAACTACCGAGTTTCCACTGCTGTCTGATACCAGCAAACTCATTGTTAAAAAGCTAATTATAATACCCAGTGAAAAACTCATTTCCACCTCTCTCAGTGAGCCTGGGATCCTGGCCTAGTACATGGCCTCAACTTTAGAACTCTAAGCTACCCTGAAAGAGGATGAGGCCTTTGGCTTTTAGGTCCGTATTCCTGTCTGGTGGTCTGGATGTAGAACCTAGGCTACCACTGGGTGCAATATGACAAAACCTTTAGGAAGAACCAAACTAGACAATAAGAAAAGATAGGTCAAGATAGAAGTCATAGATGGTACCTCCTGAGTCTGATCTTTATTACAGAGAACAGGAAATCAATGGTAATTTATGAAGATAGGGACATTAGTAAAGACTTAGAACAAGGAACTATGATAATGAGGGGATATTGCAGCTTTGAACTGTTTAAACGGCAAAAATTTAATTCAAGAAATGAAATATGGAGGAAATGCAGTCAATGTGTGTGCTGTGGATGCAGGGAAACTTGTTATTTTAACTACCTAGCCCTACTTAAGACAAAGTTTGTAAGACATGAGGCTATAAGAAGGAAATTGGTCCCTGATAAATTAATTTGTACAAGCCATTTGGTTATAATTTGGTCATGTACTATGATTGTGAGGTGACTAGAGAATAATTGAGAAAGGATAAACAATGCAAAAATGCTGGACATGAAAGATGTGGTGTTTTATTGAGACCACTGAACCAAATAAGATTGCACTCACCGGAAAGTTAGCAGGTTGACTCAACAGATTCTGGTGTATAGAAATAGTGGCTTATCTGAGCTCCATGGTAAGAGGTGATATTTACCAGGAAGAGGGGACTTTCTAGAATATTTGAATCATTTAGCCTGGCATGAAGTAGAATTCTTTAAGAAGTAAAACAATTGCTAGGTGATTTGAGAAGGAAAAAGGAAATGTAAAATGGTTTGTCTTTGTCACTCAAAAGCAAATGGAGAAAGATTTCTTCCCACCCAGGTTTCCTAGAAAATACAAACAAACAAACAAACAAACAAAAATAACAGAAAGCCAAATCTAGTGTTTGTGAGCTCCTGAAAGACCAAAGATAGAACCCATAAAAAATTTAATAAATTCAGAAACAATAGAATGTTATAGGTATAAAGGTTCTGCTTAATTCAGTGATGATCAGTTATTCCACATGAGTAACTGCACATTTCTCTCCTGTATACTAGAGATAGAAATTGTTTAACAGAGTGATGTCCCTCATTGTTCCTGATATGGTTAATTGAAAAGGAATATCACTACACACTTTGTCATTGGGAAATGTCAGATCCAGGAAGCTTCTGTGACTACTATAGACCATACCATGATTATCCACTTCCTTGTCCCTAGTCAATCTGAAATGATGAGATTCATCCCAGGCTTCACTGAAAGTGCTAGATGTGAGGGATACATGACAGCCCCATGGCAACAACTTAAGATGAAGAAGGAGAATGGCTCATGGATGGTAAATGGAGAGCTAATTAAAGTAGTATCTCCCATCCATGATGCTGACCCAACATTGATGTTTTTGAAAGATGAAACAAATTATGGAAGTTGTTCATGATATATCAAAATTTACTAATGTTTTTCTTCAGTAACTCACTACAGATGTCTCAGATCAACTCACACTGGCTTGAGTGAGGTCAGGGTCTTCATGTACCATTTTCCCTTTACAAAAATATTTCATTTAATAGAATATAATGCTAGCTTCTTGAATGTTTTACAGATTTAAGAAAATATCTGAATATCAGGAATCCACACTTAAAGGAGTAGGTGGATGACAAATGGGTTCAGAGACCAACTACAACTGTAGAGTCATGGAAATTTTAAAGTTGAGTAGGTCACAGAAGACACATAACAAGTTGAAAAAACAACCTGTATCTAGAAACATTAATAAAAGGCTTAAGGAGTTTGGATAAATGTGTGCATAGGAAATGATTCTACCAAAAGCCAAGAATTTATTAATGAAAAACCCTTGCGTCAAACTGGTCTACCTCCATGAGAGTTTTGGGGTTCTGAGGCACTGAAATGACACAGGATGTTTCTATTGGTATTGGTTGTCCCAAGGAGTCGATTGTAAGACTGTAATAGCTGAAAGTATCATAAATTTTAATGGAAAGACATGGAGATATTATATTCAGACTAAGCTATATGTTTCACCTCTGCTGTCTAGCTTTCAAATTTCCGGGATTAATTATCACCTTGTTATTTTCATCAACAGTCTAATTCAACCCTGGACCCTACATGTTATAAGATCAATATGGAAGGAGTAAGATGTGTCTGCTGACAAAATAGTAACATGGTGGTTATATATGTAGCCATCTGCTCTCGGAAAGAATTTAAGTCCTGCTTCATAAGAGGCTATTACATCTGGTACTCTAAGACCAAACAAAAGCTATCTGGGGCTGGGGGAGGATTAGGTAACAGCAAGTGGAAAGAATCTTTTGATAATTTGCTAAATGGACATCATATTTCTGTCAGTTTGCCTCATAAATATTTCTACTTACACCAAAGAATAGCTTTGCTGTCATTTTTAGTCTGAGAAAATTATTCCTTTTTAGGAATAATATTTATAGCATAAATTTGTAGTTTTACAAAATGTTGAGAATACATATCTACAGAATTTTCTGTCTATAGGGGGAAGCTACATTAATTTATTCAAAGTTCAGCGCATATCATAAGAGAGTGGAGGGAAAGAATTTAAGATCTGCCAAAGGGGAATACTCTTTTGGAATGTTGTCCTCCGAGCAGGAAAAGGCTGTTGCTCTTTTAAACTAACAGCTGTTGGGAATGATTATAACACAATTTCCACGGAAATGCATATACGATCTCTATTTTCAATGGATAAGGAGAAAGGAAATTCAAATGGTCATTGATTAGAGAATATATATATATATATATATATATATATATATATATATATATATATATCACATCATATAAAATATATTATATATCATATATTATATTCATTATATTATTCCTTACATAACATTATATGCCAAATGTCATATATTACAAGTTATATATGTGTGTGTATGTATACCTAGGAATATTATGCATTCACAAGAATTAAATATCAGTATGTCCAGCAGAGGTGAGTTACATTCTGTCCCCTAAACCCCACCACCTTCATTCCCAAAGAAAACTGAAGGGGCCTAGGAACATTGATCTTAGGATCCTCCCCACAAATTCCCTGCCTGACTGGTCTTCCAGGGGCACAGCCAGTAGAGGCAAGCTGTGTTCTGTCCCTTGAACTCCATTGTTGGGCCCACAGCTCTGCTTCCCTTCCCAAGCAGGTCTGTGGGACCCCAGAAACATTCAGGTCCACCTGGAGCAGATCAAGCTGAGGTGAGCAACAGGTTGCTTCCTGAGCCACATTGTCAGGCCCAAGGTTCTGCTCGTCTCATCAGGAGTACTGCTAGCACCAGAAACATTCAGCCAAAACTAAGGACAATCAGGTGGCTAAAGGCCACAATCAACATACAATCCATAAGAGTCATGACAATATGGCATCATGAAATGCCAGCCACCCTACTACTGTAAGTCCTGCATATGCTAACCCAGCTGAAGCACAAGAAGATAACCTTATGTCCAACTTTTAAAGATGATAGAGGACTTCAAAGAAAAAAAATGAATGAATCCCTTAAAGAAATATGGGGAAATACAGGTGTAGAAAATTAATAAAACAGTTCAAGAGCTGAAAGCAGAAATAGAAGCAATAAAGAAAACACAAACTGCAGAAATTCCTGGAAATAGAAAACCTAGGGAAAGGAACAGAAAATATAGACACAATCACCAGCAGCAGAATACAAGAGATAAAAGAGAAAATCCCAGACATAGAGTATATAATTGATGAAATCAGTACACTTTTCAAAGAAAACATTAAATCAAAAAATAACTGACACAAAACATCCAGGAAATCTGAGATATTATGTAAAAACCAAACCTAAAAATAATAGGAATGGAAGAATGAGAACATTTTTAGCTCCAAGGCCTAGAAAATATTTTCAACAAAACCATAGAAGAAAGCTTCCCCAGCATTAAAAAAAAAAAAGCCTATAAGTAGAATGATCCCGAAAACAAAATCCATGTGTCCCATAGTAATCAAAACACTAAATGTACAGAACAAAGAAAGAATATTAAAAGCAGCAAAGGAAAAGTGCCAAGTAATATATAAAGACAGATTTAACATAATTACACCAAACTTATCCACAGAGACTCTAAGAGCCAGAAGGGTTTGGACAGACATATTGCAGACTCTGAAAGACCAAAGTTTTCATCCCAGCCTACTAGATCCAGTCAAATTTTCAATTGCCATAAATGGAAAAAACAAGATATTCCATAAAAAAACCAAATTTACAAAGGACCTATCCACATATCTAGTCCTATAGAAAAAATTACAAGGAAAACTCCAACTCAAATAGTTTAACTACACCTAAGAAAACACGAAAACTAAATAAACCCATGTCTACAAAACCAAAGGAATGGACACAAGCACAAAATTACACACACATGCACACACACACACACACACACACACACACATGCACACACAATACATTTTACTATCATCAAGATAACAGGAATGAAAAATCATTGTTCATTAATATCTCTCAATGAACTCAATTCCCCAATAAAAAGGCAGAGGCTAATAGAAAGGATGTGAAAACACAATCCATCATTTTGCTGCATACAAGAAACATACCTCAGCAACAATAATGCATATTACCTTATAGTAAAGAGCTGTTGAAATGTTTAACATACCCAAGAAGCAAGCTGGAGTAGTCATTCTAATTCGTAAGAAAATGACTTTCAACCAAAGTGAATCAAAGGGGATGGGGAAGGACACTTCATACTCATCAAAGGAAAAATCAACGAAGATGATTTCTCAATTCTGAACATACTTCAAATAGAAAGGTACCCACATTCATAAAAGAAACATGCAGTTAACCTCAATCAGACATCAAACAACACACATTCAACACATCTCTTTCACCAATAGACATACCACAGAGACAGAAACTAAACAGAGAAATAATGAAACTAACCAACATTGTAAAGGAGTTGGACCTAACATACATCTATAGAACAGTCCATCCAAACACAAAAGAATATACCCTCTTCCCTGCATGCATAAAACTTTCTCCAAAACTGACCATATGTTCTGTCACAAAGCAAGCCTCAACAGCAAAAAGAAAATTGAAATAACTATTTGTATCTTATCAGACCACCATGGATTAAATCTGGAACTCAACAACAACAGAAACAACAGAAAGCCTACAAACTTATGGAAACTGAAACTATAACATACACAAACTTATGGGACACAATAAAAGCAGTAAGAAGTAAGTTCATATCATGGAGTAGCTTCCTAAAGAAATTGGAAAGATCACATACTGCAACTTAAAAACACACCTAAAAGCACTAGGGAAAAAACATACCCAAAAGAAGTAAACAACAGGAAATAATCAAATTCAGTGTTAAAATCAATGGATTGGAAACAAAGAGAATACAAAGAATCAACAAAACTAGGAGTTGGTTCTTTGAGAAAAAGCAACAAATAGACAAACCTTTAGCCAAACTAATTAAAGGCATATAGACAGTATCCAAATTAACTAAATCAGCAATGAAAAAGGAGACATGAGAATAGACATCAATAGAATAAAAAGAATCATTAGATCTTACTTCAAAAACCTTTACTCCACAAAATAAGAAAATCTAAAGGAAGTGGATGACTTTCTAGATAGAGACCACTTACCAAAGTTTAATCAACATCAGGTAAACAATTTAAATAGTACTATAATTCCTAAGGAAGTAAAAGCAGTCATTAAAATCTCTCGACCAATAATGGTCCTGGGCCAGTTTGTTTTAGGACAGAAATCTAACAGACTCTCAAAGAAGAGCTAATACCAATACCCCTCAAACTACTCCACAAAATTAAAACAGAAGAAACATTGCTAAACTTATTTTGTGAGGCATTAGAAACTCTGATACTTAAATCACACAGACTCAACAATGAAAGTGAATTTCAGACCTATTTTTCTTATGGACATTGATGCCAAATTACCCAATAAAATACTCCCAAAACAAAGCCAAGAGCACATAAAAACTATCGCCCACCATGATCAATTCCTATGAATGGTTCAATATATGAAAATCTATCAATGTAATCTATCACATAAGTCAACTGAAAATAAAAAACACATGATCACCTCATTAGATTTTGAAAATACCTTGAACAAAATCCAGCCCTCTACCATGTTAAAAGTCTTGAAGAAATCAGGGACACAAGGAGCATACCTAAGCATACCAAAGACAATATACAGCAAGCCAATAGCCAACAGCAAATTAAATGGAAAGAAATCTAAAGCAATGTCACTAAATTCAAGGACAAGACAAGGCTAGCCATTCTCTCTGTACCTATTCAACATAGAACTTGAAGTTCTATCTAGAGAAATAGGATAAACTAAAGAAGATCAAGTAGATACAAATTGGAAAGGACTAAGTCAAAATATGACTATTTGCAAATGAAATGATAGTATACATAAGTAACCCCCAAATTCCACCATTCAATTCCTACAGCTGATAAACAACTTTAGCAAAATGGCTGGATATAAAATTAACTCAAAAATACATGTAATCCTCTTTTATAGAAGCAATGAAAAGGCTGAGAGGGAAATTAGAGAAGCAACACCCCTCACAATAGCTACAAATCATAAAATTTATCTTTGTGTAACTCTAACCAAGCAATGAAAGACCCCTATGACAAGAAATCCACGTCTTTGAAGAAAAAAACTAAAGAAGGTATCAGAAGATGTAGAAATCCCCCATGCTCATGGATCAGTAGGATTAACATAGTAAAAATGACTATCTTACCAAAAGCAATCTACAGATTCAAAGGAATTCCCATCAAAATTCTAACAGAATTCTTTATAGATTTTGAAAGAGCAATTATCAAGATCAAATGGAAAATAAAAGAATCTTTGTGAAGCTGTCACCATCCCTAATTTCAAGCTGTACTACAGAGCAATATTTAATTAAAATTACATGGTATTGCCATAGAAACAGACAAATTGATCAATAGAATTGGATGAAAGATCCAGAAATGAACTCACATATGTATAGACACTTAATTTTTCATAAAGATGCCAAAACTATAAAATGAAAAGAGAAAATATCTTAAACAAATAGTTTTGGTTTAACTGCAGGTAGAAGAATGCAAATAGAGCCATACTTATTACCTGCATGAAACTGAAGTCCAAGGGAATTAAACTATTTAACAGAAAACTAAAAACACTAAATCAAATAGAAGAACAAGTAGGGAATAGCTTCGAAAGTACAGGAGACCATTTACTGGGCATAACACAAATGGCTCAGGTACTAAGATAAACAATTAATAAATGGGACCTTGTGCAAGATAAGGCAAAGGATATTGTCAATAGAACAAAATGGCAGCCTACATAATGGAAAAAGGTCTTCACCAGCCCTAACTCAGAGAGTGGGCTAATACCCAAAATATATAATGAAATCAAGAAATTAACCACCAACAAACCAAATAACACAATTAAAAATGAGATACAGAGCTAAACAGAATTCTCAACAGAAGAATCTCTAATGGCTGAGAAGCTCTTAGAGAAATATTCAAGATCCTTTGTTATTGAAGAAATGCAAAAAATACACAAAAACAAATTACATGATCCCATCTTATACCTGTCAAAATGCCTAAGATCAAAAACGTAAGTAACAGCACATGCTGAAGAGGATATGGAGCAAGGGGAACATGCCTCCATTTCTGGTGGGATAGTAAACTTGTCCAGCTACTTTGGAAAAATTTTTGGCACATTCTCATAAAAATTGGAATAGTTCTACCTTAAGACCCAACTATACTACTCCTGAGAATACACTCAAAAGATGCTCCACCATATAACAAGGGCACTGGCTGAACAGCAGTTTTATTCATAATAACCAGAAACTGAAGACAGCCTAGATATCCCTAAATGGAGGAATGGATAAAGAAAATGTGGAACATTTTCATGTTGGATTACTACTCATCTATTAAAAACAAGGAAGTCACGCAGTTTCTAAGTAAATGGATAGAACTAGAAATTATAATCCTCAGTGAGGTAACCCAGACCCATAAATACAGGCATGGTATGTATTAACTTGTAAGTGTATATTAGCCATAATGTACAGGATAATGATGCTACAACCCACAGACCAAAAGAAGATCAGTAAAAAGGAGGACCCACAGGAGGATGCTTGGATCTCACGCAGAAGGAGGAATAAAACAGACATTAGAAGAAGATGGAGAGAGATAACTGGATGAGAGAGGGACTGTGGTGGGGAATAGGTAACTGAGAATACCAGTAGCGTGGGATATGGAGCCTGAAGATGCCAAATTCTGGAGCCAGATGTGACTTGAAGTGGAGGGAAGGGGACACCAAGCCACCCATAAAACTTAAGACCCAAAATTTGTCCTGCCACCAAAAAAAAGTAAAAATAAAGATGGATCAGAGATTGAGGGAATGGCAAATGAATAACTGTCCCAACATCAGACCCACACCATCAAAGAGAGACAGCCTCTGACAATATTAATAGTACTCTGCTGTAATTGCAGACAGAAGCCTAGTATAACTGTCTTCTGAGAAGCTTCATCCAGCAGCTGATGAAAACAGACCCCTTTCTCCTAACTGAGTTGTCTTGTCTGGCCTCAGTGGTAGAGGATACAGTCAGTCTTGTTGTGAGTTGATGTACCAAGTTAGTTGGTACCCGTAGGGGACTTCTATATCTCTGAAAAGAATGGAAGGTATGAATAAGGGGGAGGAGATGTGAGGGTATGAATGGGAGGAGAGGAGGTTGGGGGCTTCAAACATGCTATAAAATTACTAAATAAACAAATTAACAAAAATAATTAAATGGTATCACATAATACAACATGAAATTATCTTTAAAATACTACCATAAGTAAAAAAGAAATTCTTAAAAGGCAAAATGATATTGAGGTTTCCTTTCTGACACAAGTGAAGTAGTTGAAATCATTCATATACAGTGTAATATAGTTTCCACAGAGAATTAAGAAAGGTGAAAATGGAGTTTTTGCTTAATTTTAGCTATTTAGAATGTCTAAAGTAAATACAACTTCCATATAACACAGCTTTATTCCTAATAAGCATATAATCAAAATATTTTTATTATACTATACATATAACTGCACATTCATAATTTTGCTGCTCTGAGCAATATAGCTAGGGAATGGAATCATATTAGATGCCCATCAACTGATGAATGGATCATAAAAATATCATACATATATACAAGGGAAAGTAAATAAAGGGAAATTCACTAAAAATTAATTATGAAATTTTTAGGTAAATAAATATAATTAAAATAAAAGATTAGTGAAGAGAAAAGAAGAGGAGGAGGAGCAAGAGGATGAAGAAGAAGAAGAAGAAGAAGAAGAAGAAGAAGAAGAAGAAGAAGAAGAAGAAGAAGAAGAAGAAGATAAGGATACTGAGTAATATAACTCAAAGTCTGAAAAACAAAGTGTATTCACTTTCATATGTGGATACTGGCTTCAAATGTCTAGATATTTATTTTTGACTTGGAATAATTAATCATAGAAGTTAGGAAACTAGAAAGGGTTAGCGGTGGGAAAGAAATAGTTTAAGGCAGGGAAATAGTATAACTGTAGTGGTATGAATGGGAAAATGAGAATACGGTTGATGGAGTAGGCAGAAGAATGGGAGGATAGGAAAGATGTGGTATAGGGGAGGGATAATTATTAAATGTCGTTTGAAAAAGCCAAGTGGAAGTGTATTTTATGCTCTTCATACATACACACAAACACATCAATAATAACTAAAGAAACGAGGTCATGAAATTAAGGGAAAGTGTGAGGGACATGGAAGAGTTGTAATGGGAGAATGTAGAGTGGGAATGATATAAACACAATACTCAGATATAAAATTCTGAAAAAATAATAAAATTGATGTTAAAAAAGAGAGAGAAAACAAAACCAAATGTTAACTGTAGCTACCTTACAAGGGGAAAAAATCATCTTCCCTGAGCCATAAGTTACCAAACAAAGTCCAGTGTACAAAATGGGATTCCCTGCCTCATAAGCTTGTTGATCAGACAGGTTCCAATGAACCTCAAAGCAATGCAAGCATTGCCATTGTACTTTGATACCCATCAGAACTAGACTGTACCCTATTGCTGAAAATATCATGTGCTTTTTCAAAAGACACAGAGAGTTCAAGATGGAACTGATTTTAAATCTTTCTCTTTATTGGCTAGCTTTCATAGTGTCAGAAGTGCTATAGAGGCCACTGATGTAAAAAATAAAATAAAATCTTCAACAGTTTTAACCAGCTATCAGCCCTAACAGCTATAATAATGATCACCATAGCAAGATATGCACATTGATTTTATAGTGGCATGAATGGTATAGAGGTAATAAACACATTTTTAATTGGATATGAGGCCAGCGCCTTAGGAAAGAACTTTCTAGCACTGTACAGAAACAAATAAAGAACCTGTGGTGGTGTATGTCATAGGCCTTAGGGGAGAACCTACTTTTATTATTTTACTAAATGGACATAATAGCAAACTGCCTTCAAAACCTTTATTAAATAAAAATTTTTCTGTAGTAGATGGTGGTATTTTGAATTTAAAATGGCCCATAGATTTATAGGAAGGGGAACTATTAGGAAATGTGGCCTTGTTAGAGTTGGTGTGGCTTTGTTGGAAGAAGTGTGTTTGCTGCCTGCCCATCAAGATGTAAATCTCTTAGCTCTTTTCCAGCATCATGTCTGCCTGTACAACTTGCTTCCACTATGACAATTCTGAGCTAAACCTCTACAACTTGTAAGCCAGCTCCAATTAAACGTTTCTCTTTATGAGATTTGCTGTGGTCATGATGTCTCTTCACAGCAAAACAAACAAACAAACAAAAAACCAACCAAAAAAACAAAAAACAAAATAACAACAACAAAAACCCTTCCTAATACATTCCCCAAGGCTCAGAGATATTACAGAAGACTGAATAAACAAAGTGTGGGGAATATTGAGAAAACTTTGTCTTCTGGACATGCAATACTTATGTACTCTTGAACTCACAGGAACTTTTGTTACCTTCACAAGGTAAGCATGATATCAAAGCAGTCAACATTCCAGCATGGACAGGGAAATGCCTCATAAGAGCTCATGGACAGTTAGGAACTATTCATCGACAATTGATTGGCCCTGGGGAAGTGAGTGTCAGTTTCCTTCAGGGATATGGTCCCTGTTAAGTTGCTCCTTCATAAATCTGCACCACTATGTTGGACACAGTGGATTTTTAAAAACTCAGAAGAGAACATGGATATTTGGAGGAGGGCCATGAAAGAGATACATTAAGAGGGAGGATATGAACTTATTATATGGCATACATATATAAAATTACATAGAATAACCAAAATATTAACAAGAAAAATATTTTTCATTTTGGTCCTCTTGCAATCTTAGAAATTACTCCAATATGTCTAGAAGACAGATTCCTTTCACATCTTTTCTCCTTCTATTTTGCTGCTTTCAGAACTCACACAGCATTTCATAGTTTTATAAATAGGAAAAACTAAACTTTAATTTCTAAAATTATTTTTTAATTGTGTGTGTGTGTGTGTGTGTGTGTGTGTGTGTGTGTGTGTGTGTTTACAAGTGTGTATGAGTCTGGCATGCCTGTGCAATATGGTGAATGTGTAAGTTAGGGAATAACTTCAGAGAGTCCCTTTTCTCTATCATGTGGCTTTTTGGCACTGGTCTGTAGAATAAGGTTCTACATAATGGCAGCAAGGGCTTGTGTCTGCTAAGCTAACTTACTTGAAAAAATCTGTTTTTAGCTGTATAACGTATTGTAAACCACGTATATATTAATCTTACTAGTCAATGAAAAATAAATAAGTGTATTTATAAAAACTATACAATACCACTTTTATTTTTCCTTATACTAAAACACAACTATGTGGTATCTTCAGCAGTATGGTTTTATCATCCAGTTCCAGAGGATAACACAGAGCATTGGAAATGGTTTATAATGTTTGGAGAATCACTGGGCCTTCTCTGGTTACCAATTCCAAAAGAGAAAATTTATTCCCAGTAGCAGGCTTTTTATTTGTTATACTGTTGCCCAATTATACAGTAACTCTATTTAAACTCTTTATATGAGATCCAAGATGATGACACCGAACACATACCTTGTTTGAACATCAGGACAAGAGTGACTATGTAGAGACTTAAGGACCAGACTGAGAACTACAAAACACCAGTGCTGTTGATCACTAGGTGAGAGAGATGCAAACTGTGTGAGGCACAGGTGGCTCCAACCCTGGGCCACTTGGCTAATCCACAGAAAAGTCCCTGAGTCCCTGAGGGCACAGGCATGTGCTACAAGGAATAGCTACCACATGCCTGGCTGGAATGCACCTTTTGCCCTCCAGGGCTTAGAGTGAGCTGTGGGCTGCAAAATATCCAGCATCTGCAGCTGCTAGCCCACAGGACACCCAACGCCTTGGAACACAAGTGAATCTGACCTCAGGTGACTGGGTCCACACAGGCATGGATGCAGGCTTCCAGGACTGGCTGCCAAATGCCAGGATTCAGAAGGAGCTGTGGGCTACAAAAATACCAGGGTCACACATTTTTCTCCAGCCTCTGGAGGGAAGTGGTCCCACTATAGCAGCTTTCTGCTCAGATGTCTTTCTGCCTTCTTCTCAGCTGCCTGGATGGCCTGGTTCACATTCAGGATGACAACAGAGACAGTGAACTCATCAGAGGTGAGTTGGGCTGGGCATAGGACCAAAGTCCCATCACATAGGAAGCTATTGAGCAAGAATTCCCAGGACCACTTGATATCACCAGAAACCAGCAGTCCTACCACCACAACAAGCCCTGGAGATACTATCATACCCAACACACAAGAGAAAGATTTCAAATCTGAGGTTAGGAAAATGATAGAGGCCTTAAAGGAGGAAAGTAAATTACCCAAACTAGAAGAGGAATAAACAAAGAAAGAGATGAAAGAATTGAAAAAAATGCATAAAGAAATTCGTGAAAGACAGGAAACTACAACCAAACAGGAGAAGACAATGAATAAAAGAATTCAAGATATAAATATGGACATAGAAGCAATGCAGACAACACAATCTGAGACAGTTCTGGAAGTGTAAAACCTATGGAAGAGGACAGGAACTATAGACACAAACATCACCAATGAAATACAACAGAAGGATGAAAGAATTTCAGGGATAGAATATATGACTGAAGAAATCCATACAATTGT
Source organism: Acomys minous (assembly GCF_964271855.1). NCBI lineage: Eukaryota > Metazoa > Chordata > Mammalia > Rodentia > Muridae > Acomys > Acomys minous. The sequence goes on along the minus strand of NC_140488.1, from coordinate 27,408,931 downwards.
CAAAGAAAACCTTAAATCTAAGAAGCTTCTGATAGAGAACATGCAAGAAATCTGGGACACTATGAAAAGACCAAATCTAAGAATAATAATAATAGAATAAAAAGAAGACTCCCAGCTACAAGGCTCAGAAAATAGTGTCAACAATACCATAGAAGAAAAGCTCCCCAACCTAAAGTAAGAAATGCCTGGTCTACAAAGTGAGTCCAGGACAGCCAAGGATACATAGAGAAACCTTGTCTCAAAAACAAAAAACAAAAAAACAAAACAAAAAAACAAAACAAAACAAAACAAAACAAAAAAACCTAAAATAAGAATGCTGGCACATATACAAGAAGCATACAGAACACCAAATAGATTGGACCAGAAAAGAAAATCTTCTTACCACATAACAAGCAAAAACCTAAACATATAGAGCAAAGAAAGAATAATAAAAGCTACAAGAGAAAAACGCCAAGTCATATGTAGAGGCAAACCTATCAGAATTACACCTGACTACTCAGCAAAGACTGTGAAAGCCCAAAAGGTCTGGATAGATATCATGCAGACACTAAGAGGCCACAGATGCCAACTCAGACTACTATACTCAGCAAAACTTTCAATCACTATAGATGATGTAAACAAGATACTCCTCAACAAAATCAAGTTTAAACAGTGTTTAACCACAAATTCAGTCCTACAGAAGATACTATAAGGAAAGCTCCACCCCAAGTAGGTTAATTACATGCAGGAAAATACAGCAAATAAATAACCCCACATCTGCAAACACACACACACACATACACCACACACACACACACACACACACACACACACACACACACACACACACACAAACAGAATACCTACACCAACATTAAAAAGACAAGAACCAATAACCACTGGCCATTGATATCTCTCAACATCAATGGCTTCAACTCCCCAATAAGCCACAGGCTAACATAAAGGATGCAAAAACAGGACTCATCTTTCTGCTGCATTCAGGAAACGCACCTCAGTAATAATGATAGACTTACCTTAGAGTAAAGGCCTTCCAAAAGGTATTCCAAGCAAATGAACCCAAAAAACAAGCTGCAGTAGCCATTCTACTATCTGATAAAATAGACTTTCAACAAAAAGTATACAAAAGAGATAAGGAAGGACACTTCATACTCATCAAAGGAAAAATACACCAAGGGGATGTCTTAATTATGAACATCTATGCCCCAAATGCAGGAACAGCCACATTCATAAAAGAAACATTACTAATTCTTAAATCATACAATGAACCACACACATTAGTAGTGGGAGATTTCAACACCCCACTATCGCCAATAGACAAATCATCAAGTCAGAAACTTAATAGAGAAATAAGGAAACTAATAGATGTTATGAACCAAATGGATTTAAACAATATCTACAGAATATTTCACCCAAATTCAAAAGAATGCATCTTTTTCTCAGCACCTCATGGAACCAGCTCCCAAAAAATGACAGTATACTTGGTAGCAAAGCAAACCTCAATATATAAAATAAGATTGAAATAACCCTTTGCTTCTTATCAGAACTCTATGGATTAATTCTGGAACTCAAAAATAACAGAAACTACAGAAAGCATATAAACTCAAGGAAACTGAACTCAATTATATCTGGGTAAGAGACAAAATAGAATTCGATGATAATTAAGGAAAAACATAGCCAAACTTATGGTAAACAATGAAAACAATGATAAGAAGAAAGTTCATATCACTAAGTGACTTTATAAAGATGTTGGAGAGCTCCCATACTAGCAACTTAAGAGCATACCTGAAAGAACTAGAACAAAAAGAAGCAGACACACTGAAAAGGAATAGATAGCTGGAAATAAATTCGGACTAAAATCATTAAATTACAAACAAAGAGAAAAAATCAAAGAATGAATGAAACTAAGAGCTGGTTTGGTTGGTTTTTTTTTTTTGTTTGTTTGTTTGTTTTGATTTTTTTGTTTTGTTTTTTATAAATAGGCAATCTCTCGGCCAAACTAACTAAAAGGTAGAGGGAGAGTATTAAAACCGACAAAATTTGAAATGAAAAGGGAGACATAGAGACAGACACCAAGGAAATCCAAAGAATCCTTAGGTCTTACTTCAAAAGCTCATATGCTACAAAATATGATAATCAAATGAAATGGATGATTTTCTTAACAGCTACCAATTGCCAAAATTGAATCAATATCAGATAAAGAAATTAAATAGACCTATGTCCTAAGGAAATAGAGGCAATAATCAAAAGGCTCCCAACACCTCAAAATAAAAATCATAGGGCCAGGTGGATTCAGGGCAGAATTCTACCAATTTTTTCCAAACTATTCCACAGAATAGAATCAGGAGGGACATTACCAAACTCATTCTATGAGGCCACAGTCACCTTGGTACCTAAACCATACAAATACCTAACAACAACAAAAAAGAGAATTTCAGATCAATTTCTCTTATGAACATAGATGCAAAAGTACTCATTAAAATACTCACAAAATGAATTCAAGAAAACATCAAAACTATCATCCACTGTGAGCAAGTAGGCTTCATTCCAGGCATGCAGGCATGCAAGTTCAATATGCCACCAGAAACCTGAATTCTTACCACCATAACAAGCCCTGGAGATACTATCTCACCCAGTGCACAAGAGAAGGTTTAAAATCTGAAGTTATGAAAATGATAGAGGCCTTAAAGGAGGAAAATAAGTTACTCAAACTAGAAGAGGAATACACAAACAAAGAGATGAAAGAATTGAAAAAAATTGCTTAAAGAAATTAATGAAAGACAGGAAGTTGCAACCAAACAAGAGAAGACAATGACTAAAAGGATTCAATACCTAAAATGATAGAAGCAATGCAGACAACACAATCAGAGACAGTTCTGGAAATGGAAAACCTATGGAAGAGGACAGGAACTACAGACACAAACATCACCAGTGAAATATATGAGAGAGAAGAAAGAACCACAGGGGTAGACTATATGACTGAAGAAATCCACACAACAGTCAAAGAAAATCTTAAATCTAAGAAGCTTCTGACACAGAATATGCAAGAAATCTGGGACACTATAAAAAGATCAAACCTTAGAATAATAGGAATATATAAACTGAAAGAAAAAAAACACATCATCTCCTTAGATGCTGAAAAAAACATTTAACAAAAATCCAGCACCCATTGATGTTTAAAGTCTTGGAGAGATCAAGGCTATAAGGTACATATCTAAACATAATAAAGGAAATATTCAGTAAGTATATAGCCAACATCGAACTAAATGGAAAGTTAAATCAATTACACTAAAATCAGGCATAAGACAAGGCTGCCCATTTCCCACTTATCTCTTGAATATAGGACTTGGCATCCTAACTAGAGCAATAAGACAAATAAAGGACATCAAGGGGATAAAAATTCAAAAAGAAAAAATCAAATTATCACTGTTCACAGATGATGTGATATTATTCATAAATGACCCCAAAAACTTTACCAAGAAACTCCTAAGTTGATAAACACCTTCAGCAAAATGATTGCATACAAAATGAACTAAAAAAATTAGCAGTCCTCCTGTATACAAATAAAAATTGAGCTGAGAAAGAAATTAGGGAAACTACACCCTTCACAGTAGTCACAAATAATATAAAGTATGGGGGTAATTTTAACCAAGGAAGTGAAAGGCTTGTATGACAAAAACTGTAGGTCTCTGAAGAAAAAAATTGAAGAAGATATCAGAAGATGGAAAGATCACTCATGCTAGTGTATTGGGAGAATCAACATAGTAAAAATGGCCATCTTACCAAAAGCAATCTACAAATTTAATGCAATTAACATCAAAATTCCAATCTAGTTCTTTAGCAATCTTGAAACACCAATTCTCAACTTCATATGGAAAAACAAGAACAACAGCAACAATACAGAATCTCTAAAAACAATCCTGTACAATAAAAGACATTCCAGATGAATCTCTATCCCAGTTCTCAAGCTGTACTAGAGTAAGAGTAATAAAATCAGCATGGTACTGGCATAGAAATAGGCTTGTTGATCAATAGAAGTGAATCAAAGATGCAGAAAGAAACCCCTATGGATACTTGATTTTTGGCAAAGACACCAAATCCATAAAATAGAACAAAGATAGCATCTTTAACAAGTGGTGCTGGTCTAACTGGATATCTACATATAGAAAAATTAAAATAAATCCATATTTATCATCCTTCACAAAACTTAAGTTCAAGTGCATTAAATACCTCAAAATAAAACCAGACACACTAAATCTGTTAGAAGAAAAAGTGGCGAGAGCCTTGAGTTCATTGGTACAGGACACAATTTCCTGAATAGGACATCAACAGCTCATGCTCTAAGATCAACAATTAATAAATGGATCTCATGAAACTGAAAAATCTCTAAGGCAAGGGACTGGGAAACAATCTTCACCACCCTACATCTAACTAAGGGCTAATATCCAAAATATATAAAGACCGACTTTCACATGAACTCTGGTGCCCCATATTTGACCACATCCCCTGGGTGGGGAGGCCTGGTGGCACTCAGAGGAAGGATAGCAGGCTACCAAGAAGAGACTTGATACCCTATGAGCATATACAGGGGGAGGAGGTCCCCCTCAGGGACAGTCATAGGGGAGGGGAGTAAGGGGGGAATGGGAGGGAGCGAGGAATGGGAAGATACAAGGAATGGAATAACAATTGAGATGTAATATAAATAAATTAACAAAATATATTAAAAAGAAACCCATCACCACAAAACCAAATAATCAAATTAAAAAATGAGTTACGTAGCTAAACAGAATTTTCAACACATGGATATCCAATGGCCGAGAAACACTTAAACAAATCCTCAACATCTTTAGTCATTAGAAAAATGCAAATAAAAACAACTTTGAGGTTCCATCTTATAGCTATCAGAATAGCTTAGATAAAAAGCCTAAGTGATAGCACCTGCTGGAGTGGATATAGAGAAAGGGGGAAATTCCTCCATTGTTGGTGGGAGTGCAAACTTTTTTTCTTTTTTTTCTCCTTTATTAATTTATTCTTGTTACATCTCAATGATTATCCCATCCCTTGTATCCTCCCATTCTTCCCTCCCTCCCATTTTCCCCTTATTCCCCTCCCCTATGACTGTTCCTGAGGGGGATTACCTCCCCCTGTATATGTTCATAGGGTATCAAGTCTCTTCTTGGTAACTTGCTGTCCTTCCTCTGATTGCCATCAGGTCTCCCCCTCCAGGGGACATGGTCAAAGGTGAGGCACCAGAGTATGTGAGAAAGTAATATCCCACTCTCCACTCTACTGTGGAGAGTGTTCTGTCCATTGGCTAGATCTGGGTAGGGGTTTAAGGTTTACTGCCTGTATTGTCCTTGGCTGGTGCCTTAGTTAGTGGGACTCTAGATGAGAGGAGCATGGGAGAATGGCAAAGTAGTAGGATCCAGAGGGTCCTAGAAGCCTACAAGTAGAACACTATGATTGGCAGATTTGGGCTCAGGGGTCCTGCTCTAAGGGAGTGCAGACTTTTACAAGCACTTTAGAAATCAGTCTGGTGTTCTCTCTGAAAATTGGGAATAGTGTTTCCTAAAAACCCAGCTATTCCACTCTTGAGGACATAACTGAAAGATGTTCCACCAGACAACAAGGACAATTGCTCAACTATGTTCATAGCAGCCTTATTCATAATAGCTAGAATCTGAGTACAACCTAGATTTCCCTTGACTGAAGAATGGATAAAGAAACTCTGGAACATTTACACAATGGAATACTATTCAGCTATCAAAAACAAGGAAATCTTGAAGTTTTCAAGCAAATGGATGGAACTAGAAATGACCATATTGAGTGAGGTAACACAGACTCAGAAAAACACACGTGATATATACTTATTTTAAGTGGATATTTGCCCAACATAGATATTCTCTGATAGACTCTGTCCAAGGCGGCATTGGGAAAGATACTGGGACTCACAGCTGGATTCTGGGTGAAGAGCTCTCAGTGGTATGGAAGAATTGGTGGATGGAAGGATGGGGATAGGGTGGGTTGTCAGGAGCTCCACAAGGGAACTATCAAGACTGGCAGTTCTGGACCTAGTGGGGTCTGCACATACTGATATAGTAGCCAAGGATGGTACAAGCAGAGGACCTGGATCCTCTGTTCAGATGTAGCCAATGGACAGCTCATTCTCCACATAGGGTAGAAGGGGGAGAAAAGGGGGACTTCCTCTGACATGAATTCTGGTGTCATTGATCTTATCACTGCTCCTTGGTGGAGAGGCCCTGTGAGCACACAGAGGAAGGGGATGAAGGCTATCCAGATGAGACCTGATAGGCTGTGGTCAGATGGTGGGGAAGGAGAATCTACCTGTCGTAGGTCTAGGTGAGGTAACTAGAGCAGAATAGGGTGGGAGGGTGGGAGCAGGATGATAAGAACAATGGGATTACAATTTAAATGAAATATGAATAAATTATAATGATAAAAAATAAGCTCTATATATAGTACACTCCCTTATCCTAAGGCTTAGGAATTGTTATGGAATAGAGGGAATATTTTAAGAGCCTGAAGTAGTAGATAGCTACAAGAAAACCGTTTTGTGAACACAGCATGACAGTTGCACATATAAACTCACAGTGGTTATGATAGAACATACCAGATCTCCCCAAGATCAAGCTGGATTGAATCGTACCATAGAGAGTGGAGTGGAAAGAATGTAAGAGCTATAAATTCAGGGAGTTTGCAGTAATACTGTATGCCCTAGTAATAGTAGAAGCTATGCCCATAAAATCTTAGTAGCATGACTACCCAAACATGAGTTGAATAAGATGATACCAATGCATATGCTAAAGTGAATGTGAGAACACACACTAGGCCTCAACCTTACACAAAGAACTATAAATAACCAAGGAAAGCTAGGATAAGGAGATGTTCTACTCCAGGAATGAGTACACCAATTAGTTGTTCAGTTCCCAATGATAAACTCTGAAAACACAATACAAGCAATAGTATATGGATTAATAAGTTATACTTAAGAATATCTGCATACACAAATATACACATGTACTCATTCAATAAAAATTAGTGAAAAAGAGGCCATGATTTTTACGGAGAACGGGATGGGGTATATGAGACAGTTTAGAGGAAGGAAAGAGGAGAAATGTTGTAATTATATTCTAATCTTAAAAACATTAAAAAAGAGTATATATACATATATGTGTATATTCTAGATATTAATCCCTTATCAAATGATTACCTAATTAAGATTTTCTCTGATTCTGAAACATACATTTTCTGTGCAAATATCTAAGGCTAATCCTTCTCAAGTGGAACACCAACTGTTTGATTAAGTCAAGAAATCCTTGAATGGGTAAAGTCTGTAGTTCAGCTCAGTTGTACGTGTCTACAATCCAAACACTCAGGAGGTTAAAGGAGAAGTTTTAAAAATTCTAGGACAACTTTGTGTGGACAGATAGGGAACCTGTATTGAGAAAAAAATATTTTTTAAAATGGAAGAGAAAAAATTAAAAGGAAGAAAACCAAGAAAATATGGGTGTGGTGGAACAAATTTTTAATCACAGCACTGGAGAATCATAAACAGGTAGATCACTGTAAGTTTGAGGCCAGCCTATTCTACATAGTGAGTTCCAGGAAAGTCAGGCATATGCATTGAGACCATATCTACAAAGAAAATAACTAATAAAAGAAGATAGAAGGAAAGAACAGAAGGAAGAAAAAAGGAGCAAATGAAGTTATGAGAATGCCTCATTAAGAGCAAATTACAAATTAGAAATACACAAAGTAACCACCTTGAATTGAGAGAGTTGAAAGTATGGGGATGTAGCACTGCTTAGTACTAGAAAGAAAAAAAAGAGTATTTTGAAAGTTCAGTGAAAATTATTCACTATAAATAAAACAAAAATAAAATGTTTAAAAATATGGTATGCATTTAAGTATATAAATAGATAATAGAAGTACTAGAGGGAAAGTGAAGAGCTAAGTAAAATTATAGACAAAAATGACATCCAAAGTGTTTAAAATTTTTCTACACTACATTAATTTAGACACAAAATACCTACTTTATTTTTCTTTCTAGTACTAAAACAGTCCTATATCTTCATGGTTTCAATTCCCTCATTTCAATTTGATTTGTTTTTGTATTTCTTTCTTATTTATAATCTGAAGTAAAAACTTTTTAGAACTAGTCTTAGACATGATATAGAGAAAATGAAGAAAACAGCAAAGATCATCTTCAATATAAAAATAGAAAAAATGAAAAGAATTTCATTACATAGAAGATCTAACAATGTTCAGAATAAGAAACAGTGAGCAAAGGACAATAGAATGAAAAAATTGAGAATCTAAAACACACCTCTGTTATGGAAGGTTTTGTTTGTTTGTATCTAAGAAGATGTAGCATGATATCTTTAAAAAATTCAGAAAAAAATTTCCTTGGCATATATTAAAACAAATACTAAGGAAGTTCCTTATTTGAAATTAAACTATTATAGATAGTAAATAAATATTGGAGATAAATGTAAAGGTGCAGAATGAAAATGACACAAACTGATAATTTGAATTCCCAAGAACCTACTTAGAAGATAAGAAATATTAAATATACAAACACTGTAGGTATAAATGTGTTTCATCTCAGCTCCTAGTACCTTTATCAAATGTAGAAATCTACAAAGTAATCATAATATTATGCTATGGACACATGGACATAATGACATAATAAAAGTATTCTGTAGGCAATATATACATCAACTTATATATGTATATGTAACAATATAACTAAAGAATAGGTCATAAATTTATAAGGAAGACATGAAAGTTCTTTGGGTGTGGTGTAGACAGTAATCTTGTATAAAATTCTCAAAAGGTAAGACTAAAATATGTATAAATGTAATGTTCATTTACAACAATGTTAATGAAAAATGGAGGGATATAAACTACAGAAACAATTTTTCTGTATTATATGTAAATTAAGTTTGCATAATTCTTTTAATGTTTCTGAGGCAAAAAAGTAAATGCTATAAATAATGGAACAGACAATAAAAAATTACCTGTAAAAATATAGTAAGATGGAATGGAAATATTTTACAATAAACATTTTGCTAATGCAAGAAAAACAATGAATAAAGGATACCATAAACCTTATTAAAACATAGAAAAATGAGTAGTTGTGAATATATCTACATTCCAATTCAAAGACATGGTTGATTATAAAATTTATTTGATAAATAGGAGGTACATGATATTCCAAATCATGAAGCTAATATCAGAGAAACCAGATATGCAAATATGTCGCTCTAGATAAACATAATTAGTATAGCAATAGGATAAGCATACCAGGAAGAATAGCTATAAAGATATAAGTATCCCTGCCAACAAAATCCCCAGATACATAAAATACAGAATTGAGATATTAAGTAATTTCACAATAGTAGTTAGACATATCAATATATAACATTTAATAATGAGAAAAGGATGACTAGAGTCAATGAACGCATATGAGACACTCAATGCAGCAACAGAAAAATCAATTATTATTCAATTCATATAAACACTCTCTAGCAAAAACAATATACTGTGCAATGAAAAAACAATAAGTGTAAAAATATAAATAACATAGAAAGAAAATTCTACAAATTAGAAATTAATATTATAAATTTGGAACATTTAACCTTATGTAAACAGTAAATGTTAGGTCTCAAAAAAAGCCAAGAAAAATGGCTAATTGAGTTGCCTATTATCATATCAAAGTAAGAGCTGGCCACCTCTCCTAGCATCACTTAGCACCTGGAGCTCCTCCAAGCACATCTCACCCTGACCCCTACCATAAACTTCTCTCTCCAAGAGTCTGGGTTTCCATTACCATCACCCCAGCATCAATTTCTATATAACTTAGCCATTTTGTCTATGCCTCCTTTTATTCTCTGGGTTCACAGGTACTCTATCTCTTGTTTCTCATTTGCTTTCACTCTACCCTCTCTTTTCTTGGCCATGTTCAGTCTGGACTCTTCTAAATGCCTATAGCTGTTCTCTCTCCCATATCTACAGTAAACCTTCTTTCTCCCTAATCCATACCTAGGAGCAGTCATATCCTAAATTTTTTATTAAGGAAACACATTCCAAACCACTAATAAATCACAAAGATAATGATAAAACACTCTCTGATGAATGGAAATGATGACACAGCATAGCAAATATGACAAAATACAGCCAATAGTCCTTAGAGGAAAAATTAAAATTATGATTGTCTACATTAAAAAAAGATACGATCTCAGAGTGATATCCTAAAATTGTCACTTTAGAGTGGGCAATGGCAGGACACAGGTGCTACGAGAAGGAATGGGCAAAATGGGAAGAAGGATTTAACTATGGAGTTAGGTGGAAGGCAAAACAGAGGAAGAAGGAGGGAGAAGGGATAAATAACATTAAAGATATTTGAAAAAGACTTAGGGAATTCTATTATTTTATGTTTACTTAAAATTACATATAACATGGGTGTATGTGTGTGGAGAGCCACAGATAGCAGCACTCCCTGCTGTTTCCTGCGCAATGCACCCTTGAGTGAGCCCCTTATGCGCATGCGCAATGTGCTGTTGAGTGAGCCCCTTATGCACATGCCTGAAAGCATAGCGTGAGGTGGCGTGATCCGAAAGCACCAACCAAGAGCGACAACGTGGCAGTCTCTGATAGGACCAGGCACACTATAAAGGTTCTGTGGGAGCTTTTCCCGGGGTCACTCCGGTAGTCAAAGTTCCTGAATAAACTGCTGCAAGAAGAATTCCCGGTGTTGATGTCTTTCCTGCTAGTTGGGGGCGGCATAGACATATGTGTACACATAGATATGGTTTAAGTGAAGGTACTCCAGTTGGGCTGATAAACCTCCATACCCCCATGCCATAAACTATCTTGCCAAAATTCTAGGACTAAGTAGAAACCACTTTTTAAATTTTTGTTGAGGGTAATCCAAGACACCCTCTAAAGCAATATACACTATTGCTATTGCTCCTGGGTGTCTCCCAGAATTCAAAGTAAGGACTTACTGCCAAAGAAACTATATACTACAGACACAGTATGTGTAGAAATTGGGAAGTAGCCTGAAAGAATAATCTCTCAGAAGTGACTAACAGTATTGGAAGGTAATATGCCAGCTGTCAAGGAAGGGGAGCAATTAGTAGTCCAACTTAGTAATGAATATAAACCACAATAATGACCAGGCCACCAAATATCCCCATAATATGGTGACAACTTTACCCTGGACAAAACTAACAGCTGTATAACTGGACTCAATATGAGAGAATGCATGCTTGACCCTATAAACCTAGCCAACTACTCATGGTAGAAGAGCACCTATGACTGTTACTTTCCAAAACAACATAATTTCTATTTTCTAAATATTTATCTTTATACCCATAGACAATTATAACTCTTATCTCTCATAAAAAACACTACTTTTTTCAAAAATTGGATACTATTATGCATATCCATAACTGGTTAATATATAGAGAATAAATGACTGTCTAGAGCCTAAACTTCAGTGATATATTGTTAAGGTAACTCCTACACCTAAGGTTCAGAAGAGGAGGAAGAAAGATTGTTAGAGTCAGAGGCCCAAGATGTATGCTGTTAGATAACCACCCCAAGACATTATAGTATAATTATCAAACCAGTAGAGGTATAACTAACACACCAATTCAAATGACAAACTAGACAAGGCAAATTTCACGTCCCATACATTGATAAAGAGACACTTGTAGCTAACAGACCCTGAGAGAAGGAGAATCAGTTTCCTCTGGGAATGAGCTCCTCTATATGCTGTCCAATTTCAAGTGGTCACCCTGGAAATGTTTATATATGAGCAATGCTAAATGGATGCAGTATATGTATATGTATCAATACAAGAGATCACAAAGTATTCTGGGGAAGCATAAGAGGAATTGGAACGGTAGACGTAGGGGTCAGAATGAAAAAGACGCTGTGCTCATGTGTTAAGTTCTCAGAAAAAAATTAAAATAATAGTTATTGGTGAGACTAATAAAGGGAAGCAAACAAACTCACTGATTCTTTCAGCCAATATTTATCACTGACTACATGGTATCAATGATATTAGGTCCTGGGGACTAGAGTTAATGTGGCTCTAAAGTTTACCTATAGGGAGTTTTTTCCCTAATTTGAAGATCTGGCAAATGAGTACCAAATGCTACTGCTATGTCTATAGTAAGTGGTTCTGAGAAGTACAAGCAATTTAATGTAAAGAATAAGGATAGGAAATTTATATAGTGCAACAAAGACAGGTTCCAGAAAGAAGAGATCAGGTACTTGAATGGTAAATACCAACAAGAGGAAAACAAGCAGGTAAAAACTAATACCAAAGACAACTACTTTGAGGCTTGAGGGGGTGATAAGGAGAAAATGTAAAATACTGGCTTAAAATGAGGCATGGAGAAAAGGTAGACAAGATCAAGGGGACCTATTAAGTTATGAAAAACAGTTTGGATTCTATTTTTAGCACAACAGCTAGAAGAGTATAAAATGATAGACATGAAGACAATAGTGTGTCTATTTGAATCAAAGGTCACAAAACAGACTTTTGTTTTATTAATTTCTGAGTTAAAATGAAATAAAAAGAGGAGGACATGACTATTCGCAAAGTATGGAGAATATTTATATTGTAGATGTAAGAGAGACAGCAGGTGAAGAGAAGAATCCAGGCTGAACATTGTCAGCAGGTTAAACTGGTCCATGAGCACAGAGATGGGGACAAAGAGAAAGAGAGGAGCTACCATCCACAATGCATGACCCAGGCCAAGAGATCAAAAGAGCAGCTTAGCCAAAATTGCTAGGTTATATAGGGGTTAAGGCTCAGGGTAGGAAAACAGATTCACAGCCTCTGGAAGGGAGAGGTTCAGGGTAGAGGGCAGGGTGTAAAGTTCTTAAAGGTTCTTGAAGGAGTCACAGGTACCTAGTGAGACTTATTCTGAGTTTGAGATCTAAAGCTTTTGTTGCTGAGTTTTCTTTGGTTTAGGGACAGGATCAATGTAGTCATTCAGGCATGTTAAGAGTAAATGTTTGGTTACTTCATATCAATCATTTTTACCAGGAAACAAGTGTTTCTTCAAATGTGTTTCCTTTGCAGTTTTTGGTTTTTAAACTTATGATTCCTATCATCCTAAGAACAAATTTGGGATGGTTTTCAATGTCTTTTGGCTTGCACATCTCAATTACATATTTTATATTTTAGGCTTCATTCTACTATTTTGATGTTTTCTTTCATTCATTTAAAAGATACATATGGTTAGCAAATAGCTGATTTCATTCAAGTCCTCCCAACCTTCCTAATAATGAATACATAGCTTTTCAAGGAAAGATATCAGAGCAATACCCCAACCCTAAGACATTATCAAAAGAAAAGTGCCACCTTCTTTTGAATCATGACAGTTGGCTAAAAACATTTTAAAAAATGGGTCCACTGACTAATTATATTAAAGAAAACAAATGTAAAGTGAATAGTATGAATAAGCAGACAAATTAGACAAGTTAGTTTAAGTATACAAGTTTCAATGAAGACATAAACTACACAACTAATTCAGAATGAAATATAAATATATCAAATAAAATGAATGTGTTAGCAATCTGAAAAAATACTTTAAAAGAAAATGTAGGACTATATGGCTTCACTGGTGAACACTAGCATGTATTAATGAAGACACAGTGGTAGTTTCATAAATATCAAAATTAATGGAATAGAATTGAGCATCCAGAACTGAAACCTTACAGTCATGCATAATTGAATTTCAAAATTGGGTGCCAAGAGGATTCAATGGGAAAAGACTGTTAATTTCAACAAAAATGCTCGGTCAACTGAATATTTGCATGTAAAAGGTAAAATTGGTCTCCTACATTATTATGCACAGATTAAAAGGATCACTCTATTTTTCCTGATTTACTCATTCAAATATATCATATCAAACAGCAGCAACAAAAATGCAATGTCTTGTAAAACATTTCTGAGGAAATAAAATAGGAAATACATCTTCTTTTCATGAGACACTGACTCAGACCTAGGTTAGTAAGGCTAAGTATCCTATGTATAAAAAAGAAAACAAAATAGGACTTTGGGTACATGTTTTCACACTACTGTGTTAAGTAAAGATAATGCAACAGAAAGAAAAAATATTGCCATGAGTTAACAAAATGGTTCCACATTTTAAGATATTGACAAAAACTCACCTGACACAGGTAAAGAATTTACCAAAGGAACATGCATTCCAAGTTCACTGAAACTAAAAGGAAGAATAAAAAATATATTTCTTTAAAACAACATAAAACCTGTATTGGAATGTTTACAGTTTTATTTTTAATAACTAATTCAGAAAACTAATCCAATATTTACCAACATTAATTAACTGGGGCATGTCCATACAAAGTTATTTGGTAATTAAAGTATAGTGAAACCTGCCACATAGATGAACCTTAAAAACTAAACAAATTAAAAGAAGTCCAATATAAAGTTATGCCTATTACATGATACTAGTAATATGAAATGTCCAAATTAGGCAACTGTGAGAGATTGGAAGTAGAACCAACAGAAACTATGAGTGTTTGAGGAGAGATATATTAAACTTGACTAAAACATTATAAGATTTACATGCACCAAACTATCACACCACTCTATTATTATATATTTTTTTCTGTTTTGTATTTTAATTAAATATTAAACATAATAAAATAAGGGTGGAGGAAATAGCTCATCTGTTAAGAGCACTTCCTGATCTTCTAGATGGCCAGTGTTTAGTTTCTAGTACACATATTGTGGCTTACAACCATCTGTAATTTCAGTTTCAAAGGATCTAATGCTTTCTATGGACCTTGTTCCCTTCATGACATAGTGTACCAACAAAAATGCAGGGCAAACACCCAAATGCATAAATGCTTTAAAACTAAGAAAAATAGTCAAAACATTCAAAATAGTATATCTCTTCATATTGACTTCAATAGTGCAGAAAAGAATGTTAATATTCTGTGAGAAGCTTTTTGACAAATAATCTCTCTTACTAGACAAACCTTATTGTCCCAAATTTTACTAAGAACCTAAAACCTACAGGAGTCACACAAACGTCTTGTAAATAAGAACTTTAAAGTGTTTCACCATACTTAATTATTTTAAGTAAAAAATTCGTAGGTTTTACAGTGTTACTTGCAGGTACATCTTTGAAGCAAATCAAAGTAAGAATTGTGCCAATAGTCTTAAATTTCAGTATGCTACAAATTCATGTTACCCTAGTGAGTTTTATGCTAGAGTCACCTTAAAAGAGCTTGAATAATTGCTTCAATTAGACAGGTCTGTAGCCATGCCTATGAACGATCTCCTATATCTCCTATTTTTTGATTGATAGGGGAGAGTTCAGACCATTAGTGGGCAGCACCATCCACTTAGACCTGAGATTTATAAAATGGCTAGCTGAACATGAGCCACTGAACAAGCTAGTTAGTTATGTCCTGGCATGGTTTATGCTTTCATTCCTGCTGGGCTTCAGCCCTAACTTCCCTTAATCATGAGATGCATCCTGAAGTGTAAACCAAACAACCCCTTTTCTTCCTAAGTTGCTTCTGTACATGTTATTTATCATAAAACTGAAAGACAAGCTAGAACACATATCTACCACCATTTTTTAGGCGAAATTAACAATGAAAGCATACATGTTTATAAAAATAGCACTTAAATAAGCCCTTTAAGCAATATTATATCTATGTCCTATTTATTCCTTTCTTTTTAAAATATTTATTTATTTTTGTTTTATGTGCATTGGTGTTTTGCCTGAATGTTCATCTGTGTGCTGGTGTCAGATCTTTTTTCTTTTTGATTATAAAGAAAGGAGAGTTATTTAATTCATTATTTGGGTGCATAACAGAAAGTATGCCCACAGAAATTGACAGCTCTAGTGAGGGTTTCCAGCTAAGACACAATGTAAAAGGTAATGCTGGACATGAGAGAGGTTAATATTGGATGGTAAAATAGAAAGAGTGACAAGGCCCATAATTGTCTTGATTCACATAGGAAATACCCTGGTTCACATAGCAGTATCTTCATCTCTTCTGAGGACAATGCTTCCAGAGACCTACCCTACCAGTAGGCCTGCCTCTTAGAGCAGTGGTTCTCAACTTTCCTAATGGCTCAGCCCTTTAATACATTTCCCACTGTTGCAGTGATCACCAGTGTCAGATCTTAGAGTTACAGACAGTTGGGAACTGCTGTGTGGATGCTGGGAATTGAACCTTGATCCTCCAGAACAGTCAATGCTCTTAACTGATGAGCTGTATCTCCTGCACCCTATTTGTTCATTTCTCTGTTATATATTATACATGTGTGAAAATATTTGAATGGAGGCTACTAGTTTGTATAATAAAGGTATGTTAATAAAAAGATACTTCATAGAAAAATATATTATGCATGGACATCTCTCTTTTCCTTTTCTCTTGCATACGTATGTAAGGAGATAGGAGCTGAAAAGAAATAGAGATTTAGGAACATAGAGAGAGGATAGAACAAAAGCTAGATGATTGAACCTACTCCTTAACTCAAAGCCTTAATTTTTACTCATAATGAAAGTTCTAAGTCTTTGCTATAGAATTTAGAATGTTGATACAAAACATGGGCTTGTCAAATACTTGTCAAATTTAAGCACAAGAATATGTATCCTTAGTCTAAAAGATAGATATGACTCTATCAATATATGAGGTAAAATAGTTGAATAAGATCTTCAAAAGCCTCAGAGACACACAGAATATGGCATTTAAAGTTGTTCTTACAACCCTAAATTTCTTCAACCACAAGACAAGTTAACTCCTGACAACATACAGCCAACCTCAAAGAAGATGATGACCATCAAAGAGCCTCTTTATGGAGATGGCTTCAAATGTGGCAAACAAGCCACTGGACAAATGTCCTTGTTCCTGCCAAAAACAGAATCTGCCTAAAAATGGGCAGTTTAGATTCAGGCAGAGTCGATGGTCACACTCTGCCAAGACAGGGTAAGCAAGTTCTCAGTAGTTCCTGCCCTGTGAATAATTCTGGCAGAGATATTGGGCTAGAAAGCCAAAGATGAGGCTTCAACATTATAGAGAGTGTTGGGTGACTGTTCAGGCAGTAAACCATCTAAGTCAATTTGTACATTTTGGAAGCTGCTAATCCTCACTGCTGGTTCACTCAGGAATTTAAGTTTTATTCCTTCTCAAGTCTCTGATGGGCATTGAAGGCCAGATAGTATAGTTTTATAATTAAGTTTAGTTGGTTATGGGATAAGATCTTTTTAGATCAAGATAAACATGTTAAGTTATTAGAGCTGAGATATGATAGATATTGAATTTCATTCAGATATTTAGACCCAACAAGACAGTAAAGACATTTATTTCAAGCTGGACAAATACAAATAGCCAAATCACTATGAATGTAATATTTATAGAACTCGTGATTGTCACATGTTTCTCCCTGCTATATGTAGTTTGTTCTATACATGTGTGATAAAATAAATGTATTCTTTAAAAAGAAAGAAAAATTTATACCTTATAGGGAGCCTTTGGCTCCTGCGTATGGTTTCTGTTTATGAACAGTAATGCTTTACTCTTTTTTAGATTTATTTTTTTATTTTTTTACATATACATTTAAATTATACAATAAATTACGTACAGAAAGAAGAACCTCGAAACAATCAGGACTTATACTAATGTAACATTCATAGTGTTTTGATTATTTGTGTTTGGAAACCTTGAAGAAAACATCTTTCCTATCTTAGTGAGTCTAAAATTCTGACAATATCTAACAACTTAAAACATTTATCTAGACCAAAAAAATCTCATTCTCTAAACAATTAAGCTTAATTGTAAAACTAAACTATCAGGTCTTCAATTCCATCAGAGACTTGAGAAGAAATAAAAATTAATTACTGAGTAAACCAGAAGTGCAGGTTAGCAGCTTACAAAAAAAATGACAGAGACAGTTTGTTGCCTGAACAGTCACCTAAAACTCTTTATAACATTGGAATATCATCTTTGGCATTCTGACCCTGGATATCTGATAGATATATTTGTGAGGCAGGAACTATTGAGGACTTGCTTACTTAGTCTTCCCAGAGTTTGGCCATCAACTGCATGAAGCCAAGCTTGCACTTTTTTAGGCAAAAATCTGTCTGTGGTAGAAAGGAAAGCATTTTTCCCAGTGGCTTGTTTGCCACATTTGAAGCCATCTCTATAAGGAGGTTCTTTGATCCTTATCATCCTGTTTGAGGTAGGCTGAGTATTGCCAGGATTTAACCTGTCCCATTGTCAGGGAATCTTCAAAATAAGAAAAACATTTTAAAATGCCATGCTCTGCATGTCTCTGAGGTTTTCGAAGACCTTATCTATCTATCCTACCTCATCTTTCTATAAAATCATATCTATGTGCTGCACCTAAGATGTATATTCATGTGATAAAAATAGACTAGTAATTGACATGGCCATGATTTGATCAACTAACAACTTGCATTACTTAATTATCATAAACAAGTAGCCAATTCAACATTGCAACAAAAAGTCAACTTTAAAGCAATAAACTTGAGTCTACTTCAAAAGAATTCCTCAGATATGTCAGTGTCTACTTTCTGAAGACCTGTTAGCTTAATTTCAAAATATTTTAAAGCACTACATAGTACTTTCACTAGCCAGAAGAATATAAAATCCTTGTTATGATAGAAACATGTTATGACATATAGGTAGGAAACTCAGATTACAGATTGATCAAATAATGTTGAGTTCAATGAATCAATAGGGATATAGAATGTGACTTAATAGATAATGAAAAATCGATACTGATTAGTACCTTTAGCATTGTGAAAATCCGTTATTAAACACCCCATCAAAAAAAGAAATGGCCTATGGTATTGCTTCTAACTCTAACCTATATTGCTAATTATGACAAATATTCTCTAGTTTACATTCTAATTTTTACAGTGAAACTCTGCCATGATAGAAGTAAAAAATAACTTGATTGCTTTATATTTACATTGAATTTATTTAAGTATTTGTATTAACTATGGGACAATTATTTCATATAGAAATGCCTTGTTAATAAGAAAATAGTCAAATGATGACTTTTCCACATAACAACTCTAGGAATGTATGCATTTCTATTAGTAAGAAATCAGTATACAAAATAAATGAGAACATTCCAACTCAACAGAAAAAAATAAAGAAAAGAATAACCTGATTAAAAAAGCAGATGGTTGCCATTTGTGAATAGAAAGGCTACTGACCTTTTTGAGCCAATGGACACTACATTCTCCACAGTTGAGTGGAGAGTGGGTCTGACTTTCACATGAACTCTGGTGCCCCATATTTGACCACATCCCATGGATGGGGAGGCCTGGTAGCACTCAGAGGAAGGATAACAGGCTACCAAGAAGAGACTTGATACCCTATGGACATATACAGGGGGAGGAGTTCCCCCTCAGTCACAGTCATAGGGGAGGGAAGTAAGGGAAAAATGGGAGGGGTGGAGGGATGGGAGGATACAAGGGATGGGATAACTATTGAGATGTAATATGAATAAATCAATAAAATATTTAAAAAAAAGAAAAAAGCAGATGGGCTGGACATTTAGCTCAGTAGTGTGGGCTCTCTCAAACTTATGGGTCCCTTCCTACTACTGGAAAAATAATAAGATAAAAATTGTAATTATATATTCCTCCAAACTTATGCAGGTGACATTCACATTTATTAAAGGGCTGTCAAATTTGCTGATCATCAAGAAAACATAATTTAAAGCTAAATAAAGAATGAAAGTATGTAATTAGCGGAAGAAAAATTAAATATGAAAATCATGGCAAGAAAAGTAAGCCAGACACATATAGAGACATATAACATGTTTTCTCTCATACACGCAATGTGTTTGTGTTTGTGTGTGTGTGTGTGTGTGTGTGTGTGTGTGTGTGTGTGTGTGTGTGTGTAGAGCTATGTGTAGGTGGAGGAGGAGGGGTTCTAAAGGGTCAGAGTTGGTTGACACAAGAGAATGTAATGAAAACACAGCCAAATATTGTTTTTTATATGTGGTTTCAGGCTTCATTCAGATTGTCTTCTAAGAAGTTGAGTAACTTTGATTTGAAGAGACTGCAATAATCTTTTGGCTGAAGAAATTTTAAGACAGAACAATATTTGGACTTGTGCTGAAAAAAACAGTAACAGTAGTTAAAGAGATGAACAATATCACTGAAGAGAAACTTCCTGAGCTGCACCATGAAAATGATAAAAGTATCCACAAGGCAAAATTACACTCATCAAAAGCTCCAACAATAAATGTATAGCTCCCCTTGTCATTTAATCCTTGGTGTATACTATGACCAGGACTGTGATTTTATATTAGGCATAATACAAAATAGCAATAAGCTTATAATACTAATGTTATAACTGTAACAAAATCCCTATAATGTCAAAAATATATCATAGCACTATAACTATACCAATAGTACACTACTCTAATAATGATCCTATAATATTATACTTATATCTTTTCCTATTACATTAAAACACTAAAACTATAAAATTACTAACTACAATAACAGCAGTACAATACACATTTGCCTTCAATTATAGCACCAGTGCCATTGTGCTAGTACTTTAACCATAATACTTTAACTATAATTCTATCCCTGTAAATATAATTCTTGTACTGAAGTTATGATAAAAGTTATAAAACTATAATGCTAAATCTAATATTTTAACTCTTTCTTTAACTTTAGAAATATAAACAGGGCTTTATAAGTATAATACTGCATTACTATTCATGTCACTATGAAAGAACTATAAATTTTATGGTGTCACTAAAATTGTAGATGAAAATGATTTTCTTACTAAATATAAAGTCTTAACTCCATCTTGATAGGTGTAACACTACTATCATAATGATGTTGATAACTATATTATAACCATTCCATTATCACTATCAATATGATGCACTAAAAATAAAATTCAATATAACTACAGTATTATCCTCCTACTCCTATAGCATTGTATAATAAGAATAACTTTTTCTCTACAGTAATAACTAATTTCTGATAACTGATATTATGATTTTTTTAGTCACTGTTCTTTTGCTGTGAATATATACCATGACCAAGGTAATGCTTATATAAGCAAACATTTAATTGAGTGTTTTCTTCTAGTCTCAGAAGTTTAGTCCATTATCATCATGACAGGGAGCATGGCAGGAGCATGAAAGTGGTCATGGTGCTGAGGTAGTAGCTGACAGCTACATCATGATATGTAAATCAAGAGAGAGAGAGAGAGACTAGGTTTGCATGGACTTTTGAAACACTGAAGTCCACAGTCAGTGAAATACCTCCTAATCTTTCTAATCCTTCTCAAATAGTGCCATTCCCTGATGATTAAGCATTCAAATATATGATCCTATAGGGGCCATTCCTAATATACCACAACAATGACCCATAAATTAAAAATTATATTATGACTACAGTTTTCACAATATGAAAATATAACTAACAGTGATCATGAGCAAAAATTATCTTTATGTGCACCTCTATCACTATACTGTGGTTACTGAATTATTAATACTGGCTTAGTAATACTGTAATGTAAGATCAAAATGTCATTATGTTGCCAGAAAGTATTGGCTCATATCTTCAATCTCAGCACTCAAGAGGCAGAGGCAGGAGAATCTTGATGAATTCAAGGACAGCCTGAGCTACAGAGAGATTTCCAGGACATTCAGGGCTACACAAAGAAACCATGTACTGAAGAAAAAGAAAACCAAACCAAACCAAACAAAAACATCCAAATATAGTTATGCCAATGTAATTCTATAGTTATACTTCTTTACTACATAACACAGTAACTATTATATAATGCAAATGAATACTAGTATAACATTATAATTTTAGTTTTATGAAAACTACCAATATGT
The DNA here is from genome assembly GCF_964271855.1 of Acomys minous. Lineage (NCBI taxonomy): Eukaryota > Metazoa > Chordata > Mammalia > Rodentia > Muridae > Acomys > Acomys minous. Next base: position 27,386,994 of record NC_140488.1, on the reverse strand, counting down.
TTTCCTCATTAATATCAATCCATAACTTTATATCAGTATAACAATTATCACTATATTATTAATAAAATACCATTACTAACACAAAATAGACATAATTTAATTTTTTGCACATATATTTGTGATTGTATATACTTTCATGATTTTAGCATACCATTTGCAATATCACACTATCATTTCAATGATAATCTGTAACTAACATTAATACTCCTAATGGAGATTTATAATTACAGTTCAATACTTAGAGTTATAAACTATAGTGTGATAATTAAAACAATCATTATAAAAATAACAATTATAATAGAAGTAATTTCATATAACCAGAAAGAGCCCTACAACTTGAATATTAATACGATAACTATTTGTCTAAATTGCAAGCATTATTATAGGAGTGATATACTATCATTACAATCACAATAGCACTATAACTAATTAATAGCAATATATTTATAATGATAGCATGTAAACTAAATGGCATTACTTGAACTATAATTTAGTGTTCTAAATATAATGATATTACTGTAACCATGAATCTTTAAACAATATAACTAGTATAATAATTTTGAAATAATGTGTAAAATATAATAACAGCATAACTATGACCTTATATGAATATATGTCACATATATGTATATGTCTCAATACCAAAGTATAACACTGACAGTATGACTAATACTATAACTGTGACTATACCAGAATTACAATTTTCTATTTAATATTGCTCTAACGTCATAGCTACTGCTTAAAATATATAGAGAATAACTCTACCATTAAATCTGTACACATTTACAATTATAATGAAAACATTAAAACAATTGAATAAATTAATAAATATAAATTGAATAAGTATAAACAGCCCTTCTAATTTCTGTGTTACAAGTATAAGCTTATGCTTATATTGAACTATATAGTAATAATAATATAGCTATATATAACAATAATCAGCATTGTTACTATAACCTCAAATTTATTGTTTTAACCACCAGATGACCAATATTAACATATATATATATGTATATACCTGTAACAAGACAATTAATGACAATTATACTATTGCTATAATATCATTTTTGTAAAGCTATACCATAACTAAATTAATAATATATCACTATATCCTTATTATGACTACAACTTTACCATTATGCATACATGTATAATATGATTACTCTAACGTTAAACATAGACCTGTAGCTATAACAGTAGAATTATTCTTCTGTAGTTATAACTGATGTCATTAACAATAATTACTGCTTCTTAACTAAAACAATGAAATTTTAACAATAACCATGACTCTATACTTGTAACAGTTACCTTGTAATTAAAATTCTATAACAGTATCACAAAACTATATCTATAACACACACTATAAAAACTTAATGTTCACCATAACACTATAACTGTAGCAGTACAACAATAATGCTACCATTATAACTATAATATTCCTTATACAAAGCGTAAAATTTCTATATCAGGACTAAAATGCTAATACTACACTCATAAGATTAACAAAATAACTGTAACAACACACCATAGTGGCAATTACAATTCTACAACTATAACATAATCATTATAACATTATATTCAAACTATATTAATGGTATTAAAACTACAATGTACCATTTTAACTGTAACTATTAAACTACAAATATGACTATGATACAATACTGTAACTTTTATGCTATAATAATTCTATAGCATATCATAAATAAATTTGAATCCAATAATTTGTCATTGAGACAATCAAAATCTTAATTATCATTATAATTAAAGTGCAGCAGTTATAAAATGATCAATTAAATTATTAACTCTAAAATTATGATAAAACTATAATTATAAAACTATGATTAAACTATAGCAGTATAAGTAAAGAGTTACAATGGTATAGTTATTACTTTTACTGTTATTTTTTAAAATGTTACCATATGCTATAAATAAAATCAGGAAGCTTCACTTCTAATAAGTAAAACTCAATAACTGTAAGCATGTATTATAACATTTTGACTCTTATTACTACATACAAATTGTGACATATTTTTCTATTACTCCCACATTATTATTTTTAATAATTGGAACAGTATAATTTCATACATTTAATGATCATTTTATTACTAGCTATGTGTCTGTAAATAAGACCATGTATCTATAATTATTTTTCTTGTGACAATCTAAAATTGATTACAAAATTATATTGTATTGGATCTTGGTGTAACTCTAACCAAGCAAGTCAAAGACCTGTATGTCAAGAAATTCTAGTCTCAGAAGAAAGAAATTTAAGAAGATATCAAAAGGTTGCAAGTTGTCCCATGTTCATTGACCAGTAGGATTAACAGAGTACAAATTGCCCATGTTACAAAAAGCAATCTACAGATTCAATGCAATCACCATCAAAATACTAATAAAATTCATACAGATCTAGAAAAATAATTCTAAATGTCATGTGGAAAAACAAAAAACCCAGAATAGATTAAAAAAAAACCTTATAAAAAGAATTTCTGGAGGTATCTCCATTCCCTGGGTTCAAGTTATACTGCTGAGAACTTGTAATAAAAACTGCACTGTACTGGCATAGAAATAAACTGGTTGATCAATGGAATCAAATCAAAGACCAGAAATAATCCCACACACCTATGGACAATTGATTTTTGACAAAGGAGCCAAAACCATACAATAAAAAAAGATAGCACCTTCAACAAATGGTGCTGGTCCAATCGGATGTCTACAAGTAGAAAGATGCAAATATATCCATATTTATCACCCTGCACACAACTCAAGTGCAAGTAGATCAAAGAACTCAACATAAAAGCAGACATACTAAACCTAATAGAGAAAGTAAGGAAGATCCTTGAACTCATTGGCACGGGAGACAATTTCCTAAACAGAACACCAGCAGCTTAGGCTCTAAGATGAACAATTAATAAATGAGACCCTTTATGGGACCTCTTAAAACTGAAAAGCTTCTGTAAGGTAAAGGACACTGTCAATAGAATGGAACAGTAGTCTACAGATTGGGAAAATATCGTCACCAATCTTACATCTGACAAAGGGCTAATCACTAACATAGACAAACAAATCAAAACATTAAACAACAACAAACAACACAACACAATTAAAAACGAGGTACAGAGCTAAACAGAGAATTCTTAACTGAGAAATCTTGAATGGCTGAGAAGCATGTAAACAAATGCTCAATCTCCTTTGTCATCAGGGAACTGCAAATCGAAACAACTCTGAGATTCCATCTTACACCCATTAGAATAGCTAAGATCAAATACTCAAGTGACAGCACATGCTGGTGCTGGCAATGATGTGGATAATGGAGACACTTCTCCATTAATGGTGGGAGTGCAAACATATGCAACCACATTGTAAATCAATTTGGAGCATCTTCACAAAATTACACATAGTTATATCTCCAGACCCAGCTATACCACTGCTGGGTATATACCCAAAACATGCTCCACCATACAACAAGGACTTGCTCAACTATGTTCATAGCAGCTTTATTTGTAATAGCCAGAACCTGGAAACAGCCTGGATGTTCTTCAACCAAAGAATGAATAATGCACGTGTGTTATAATTACACAATGGAATACTACTACTCAGCTATTGAAAACAAGGAAATCACATCAGTCTGCCTCCCTCTGCCGGCGAGTGCTGGGATTAAAGACCTGTGCCACCACATCTGGCCTGGTCTACAAAGTGAGTCCAGGACAGCCAAGGCTACACAGAGAAACCCTGTCTCTAAAAAACCAAAAAAAAAAAAAAAAAAAAAAAGAAAAAAGAAAAGAAAAGGAAGGAAGAAAGAAAGAAAGAAAGAAAGAAAGAAAGAAAAAGAAAGAGAAAAAGGAAAAAACAAATACAGAAATCTTGAAATTTGCAGGCAATTGGATGGAACTAGAAAAGATCATTCTGAGTGAGTTAACCCAGACCCAGAAAGACATATATGGTGTGTACTCACTCACTCATAAGCAATGTTTAGCCATATAATATGGGATAAACACAAAAATGCACATACCCAAAAAAGACAAATAACAAGGAAGATTCAAAGGAGGATGTTCAAATATCACTAAGAAGGGGAAATAGAAAAGACAAAGGAAGTGGATAAAGAGAGAACACAACATAGAAGAGGGAGCTCAGAGAGATATGATGGTGGAGATCAGATATGGGAGGAGTGTGGGCCAGAGGAGAGAAAGCTTACAGAGAAAAGAGAATCTTTGTGTGCTGGGGACATCTCTGTCTAGCTGGAGACCTAAGTCAGGGTATTCTCTGGGAAGATATGAGAAGAACTCTGGCAAAGACTCCTAGTAGCAAGGGCTATTGTGATTGAAGAGGATACCCTCTAACTAGCCAAGATTCCTGGGAGCAGGAGGAGAACACTAACCCACCCACAAAAACTTCAACCAAAAATCCACCCTGCCTACAAGATATTCAGAGGTAAAGATAGAGCAGATAGAGCAGTGATTGAGTGATAGCTAAACAATGCCTGGCCCAACCCAAGACCCACACCATGGAAGATAGATAATCCTTGATACTATTAATGATATCCTGCTGTGCTTGCAGACAGGAGCCTAGCAGTGTTTTCACTGAGAAGCTCCACCAAGCAGTGCCTCAAAACAAATGCTGAGACTCACCCAAACATTGAGTGAAGCATAGGGAGTCTTGTGGAAAAGTGGGGAAAAGAGAAAAGGAACTGGAGATGAGAGGAGTTCCACAGGAAGACTAACAGGACCAACTAACAAGGGCCCAGAGTGGCTTGTTGAGACTGAAGAACCAACCAAGGACCATGCATGGACTGGACCTAGGCCCCCTACACAGATGGCAGCTCAGGCTTCATGTGGGTCCTATAGTAAGGGGAGCAAGGGCTGACTCTTATATGGAATCTGATATCAGCTTTTGATCACTGCACCCTGGCAGAAATGTCTTGTCAAGGCACAAGGGAAGAGGACATGCTCAGTCCTGTTGTGACTTGATGAGCTGGGGTCTATGGGAAGGAGAGATCCCTTTTTCTGAGGAATAGCAAAGGGAAGGGGGAAAGAGAGAGAGAGGAGTTGGGACTGGGAGGAGAGGAAGCATGGATCTATGACCAGGATGTAAAGTGAAGAAAGAAGGAAAGAAAGAAAGAAAGAAAGAAAGAAAGAAAGAAAGAAAAGAAAAGAAAGAAAGACAGACAGAAAGAAAAATGTTTCTTACTGAAGCAGTCACTGTTTAATGTCAAAACTCAAAACTGGCCAAAGTGCTGAAAATAATCTATAATAATAGCTATATAACTCTCCTCAAATCTCAGAGAAAACTATGGGAGAGGGTACAGAATCAGTGTAAGAAACAGAGGACTGAGTTATGTGAAACAGCAATTCTGGGCATGACATAGTCATTGTACTCATAAATTCACTTTATATGTAATTATCTTCATTAGACTTGTACAAGATTGGCCTGTCAACATTTCTTCATGAATGGGAGAGGGGTCCATGATATCTCATATCTGCCTGAGAGACTGCTGTGAGTTAATGGCAGTTAGAGAAGTGGTGCCATTTTCTTCACTGCTAATTATACTTGCTATAGTAAATAATCTACCAACATCCAGGTAAAACGCTAATTAAATTCAGTGTGTCACACACACAAAAATAATCCATAGAAATGGTTCGGGTATTTTCTACAAATAAAATTTTCACTGACTGAGGAAGGGAGATGGGAAGTGAAAAGGATCAAGTTTCATTATATAAATAGATGAAACTGTCAAAGAATAATGCAAAATTAAAATTTGTAAGATTGGATGTGAGGACATTATAATGAATTTCATGAATATGTATTTGAATTTAACATTAGCAACATCCACAAAAATAATTAATGATCATAACTGGATTGCTTCAAGATTACTTTTCCTGATCTAACTTCTGAATGTGCTTGCATTACAGATTTGTTCCATTATACTACATTCTTGTGTATAATTTTTATTATAACTAAGAAAAGGGTACTAAGTAAAGGTTATAAATTGATAGGTACATTAAACAAATTATAACAGAAAGAATGAATTATTTACAAAACTTATATGACCCCCAATCAAAGCAAGATCAAGTGATAGTATTGAGTTTACTATATTCAATGGAGAAAACAGTTTTTAATTTAGAAGTCCAAACAATGGTATGACTTGTTATTGTTGCTGTTATTTTTAGATAGGGCTCCTTTATGTAACTTTGGCTATCCTGGAACTCTCTTTGTAGACCAGGATGGCCTTGAACTCACAGTCCACTTGCCTCTGCTTCCTGAGTGCTGGGTTTAAGTCCTGAATTACTACCACCATGCCAAACCATAACAGGAATTGACTACTGAATTTTATGAAAATAATTAATGAAAATTTATTGTAGAAAATTGAAAAATTATGGATGTTTCTTAACTCATTTTATAAAGCCTGTGTCATCCTAATAGTGGCAAAATAAACATTACTGGCCAGAAAATCTCTCATTAACTCATATGTACATTATGACAAATTTTTAATGTACTGAATTTAACATTTTAAAAGTACAAATTATTATCAGAACAATATCTTTATAGAATACCTCAGGGTCTTAGTAAAGTTCATCTTACAGATGTGGGATTGAAGTCCCTAGTTTCTTGCTAGCTCTCAGTGTAAGTGCTTGGTAAAAATTCTTTGTCACATGTCCTTCCTTAATTTCTCTAATGTCCTGAATCACTTTCACCAAACTCTTCATTATAAAATGATTCTTATGATTAAACACTACTTTCTGTTCTTGATGGTTCTCCTTATTGTGTTTTTTGCACTTGAATTTATTACTACTCTTGTTAAATTCATTTGAGCAATTATTTTCCTTTGAATTCTTTCAATTTTTTGAACTTGATTATAATTGCTCTTTTGTTTTTTGCCCTGTAGTTTGTCTCAATTGTTCGGATTAGGAAGTATTACTAGGGGATTGTAATTGCTATTTTTATGTTAAAATATTTGGACAAGTTGCCTTGACTGAACAAACTCTCAAAGCTCACTAATAAAAGACACATAATGTATACGGTCCTACATATATATTAAAGAAATGAAGTTTATAGACAAAACATTTCTAATAAAAACAAAAACACTTCCAAGAATGAATCATATCATAAGAAAACTCTAATAAACATGTAAGGCAGAAAAGGAAAACTTTCCATATGAACTCTTCCAGAAAATTGACCAGAGGAAATGTTTTCTGTATTTCAGAGGAACAATTCTAAAATCACTATCAATATATATGAGGATTAAACATATAAATACATGAAAGAGAAGATACAGCTTTTTCAATAATATGAGAAGTTAACAATAAACAATGGTAAAATGCTGAAATAAATCAAGTTAAACAGCATAAAAATTAGATTTTCATATGAAAGCATGTTTAAATTTATAAGTCTAAAGCTATATATGTCTACATGTGTATAGTCACATATATTTATGGATGTGTGTTTCTACATTTTATCATACAACCATTTCATTTTTCCTTCTGACAGTGGAAATGGATTTAGAGCAATGATACTTTTATTATTTACTGTCATCCTCTATTTTCTTCAAGATAATAATAGAGAGAATGGCTGAGTAAGTCTGTCTCTTTCAAATTCTTTTACTGTCCCTGCTATTGATATTTTCGTTCTGAAGTAAAAATAAAGAATGTGTTGAAAATGTGGCACCTGAGATGCCTTCTATGACAGAGGCATATTCTGAAAATATCATGATAGCTTGTTGCCTAGGATGTGGTAATAAGGAGCTTATTTATATCTTTCATCTCATGTACTGAAACTTAAAGTGTGATTCACCAAACCCAGCCTAGTCTATATTGTTTCACTGTGGATTTCAGTATGTTAGTTTTTATTGAAATGTTTGTTAATTTTTTCCTTTTGTTGATTTTTATAGTGTTTTCATAGACTCCTTTTGATTAACTAGCTTCTCAGTTGTTTATTTACTTCTTCTTAACATTTATATCAGTTCATATTTTTCAGACTGAATTTTCTCTAAATATCTTCTGTAGATATTAGTGGTCATAAACTTAATTAAGACAATTTTATCATAGAAAATTTTCACATCTCCTTCAATTTTAAGGCATAGTTGTGTTGGGTATAGTAATCTTGATTGACAGTTGATGTCTTTCAGAATTTGTAATATGTCTTTTCATGTCCTTCTTTCTTTAAATATTTCTGATGAATAATTAGATGATATTATAGTGGTTCTGCCTTTATCAGTGACTTTATCTTTCTATTTTGTAGCTTTAAATATACATTTCCCCCTGTTTATGTGTGTGTGTGTGTGTGTGTGTGTGTGTGTGTTTGTGTATGTTTGTGTGTTTGTATATGTGTGTTCTATTTTTCTTTTATTGAAAATGATATTTTTCAACAATATATTTTGGTTACAATTACCCCTTTAAACCTCTAAAGATGCCGGGCAGTGGTGGCGCATGCCTTTAATCCCCGCACCCGGGAGGCAGAGGCAGGTGGATTGCTGTGAGTTCAAGACGAGCCTGGTTTACAAACTGAGTCCAGGACAGCCAAGGCTGCACAGAAAAACTCTGTCTCAAAAATAAATAAATAAATAAATAAATAAATAAATAAATAAATAAATAAATACTCTAAAGATGCTATTTAACTGTTTTTGTGTTGGCCAGTACTGATGGACTTGCCTTTAAGAGTGGTTTGTATATTGAGACTTCATTGGCGAATACTAATTTTTCATTTGTAAATAGTTATCAAATGGATACAGCTCCTGAGTTTTAGACAAGGGTTATATTTTTAATGTTTTAACTATTATATGTCTTGCTAAGTTTATGTTCTACTGTTGTATATTTGATGATTTGTAGGCTCCTTGTGCCTAGGAGATCATCTCTTTTACTGGAGTTAAGAATTTTCTTCTAGAGAACATTTCACTGAAAATATTCTCTGTGCCTAACCTATCATATTCTTCTTTTATACTCATAACTATATAGTTAGGTATGTTCACAATATTACAAATTGTCCTATGTTCTATTGGTTTGTTTATGAATTTCTCACTTGTCTTTACTGTGTAATGTAATTCCTATGTTTGTTTTGTCTTTCAGCACTGACTCTGTTTTTCACATAATGTTTTTCATTCATGACTCTTTCTGCTGAGATTTTTCATTTAGTTTATTGAGTTTTTTGGTTCCAGGATTATTTCAGTTTTGTTTTCACTGAGCAGTTCTGTATTATTTAATACAATTGTATTTTTACTTCTTTTTTATTTAGAATCATTTGTTTGTCTTCTTTGAGTTGCTTTAGCATATACTGGTAGGTCTCAAGCCCAGAAAAAACAGCTGAGGTGCCTATTTAGCATATCAAAATGAACTTGGTGTCCAGGTTCTCCCAGCATCCCTCAGTCCCTACCTGCTATAGGGTCCTTCTGGCTGTCATACTCTAAACTTCTCCAGGCATGGATCTGAGCTACCATTCAAGTTTAGGCTAACTTTTGGTCTACTTGTCCTTTTGGTCTACCTTTTATCCTCCTAACCTCTTGATTTGGCTCTCCCCCATCCTCTCTCTCCTCCCACTGCCCAGTTCAGGGAGATGTTCACTCTGGATTCTCCCAGTTGTTCCTTCCTCTGGTTATGCTTTTGCTTTTATCTACATTAAACCTTCTCATCCAACATATTTAGAAGCAATAATATACTTCCTTTTTGAGTTCTTTATTTTAATTAAGTTATAATTATCATTCTTTTTAGTTATTTTCCTGGAAGACCTTGTAAATGTCATTGTCTCTGGATTTAATTTCTGTGTATTGTTTTTTTAAGGCACAGCACGTGTGTGTGTGTGTGTGTGTGTGTGTGTGTGTGTGTGTGTGTGTGTGTGTGTTGTGTTATTTTTGCCTCTGTTCTAGGCCTTGTATATATATTAGGTAGTTTTGTCAGCTTTGTCTTTCTTTTCGCACAAATCACCGTTCTACTTACAGTGTCAGTATGGTCAGGAATGGAAGACACTGTAAGAGTGAAGAAAACATGTTTTAGGTTGTGGAACTTATATTGAGTGTTAAAGGTTTAATCTCTAGTCTGAGAGTCTTCGCCTATCTGTACAAATAAACAATGTTTAGGGGCCAGCGAATCTTTTCATCTCTTGCTTTCTGGTACAACTCTCCAAGTTTAGTTGCTCTGTCTTACATAAGCTCTGGTCAAAGACTAGCCATAGAAGATTTTGAGAAGCCCTGAGTAAAGTAAGGAAACATGAACATTGGGGGAAAGACCATTCATGAGAGATTAGCAGCAAGACAAAGAGGACTCTCATAGGAATCCATTGGGCCTGATGTTGTGGAGAAAGAGAATACTAAAAAAGTTGGTTGTTCCTGGTGGCACTTGGGAGGGAAGAACTAAAGGAGCACTGCAGGCCTTTGGCACTGGAAAGAATGACATTATCTGAGAGCAACATCCCAGAGCTACCAAGCAGTACTATTGAAAAGGACAGAAAAGATCTATTTAGTTATTTGGAGAAAGAGTGTATCCGAGGAGTCTTCCAGGCCTTCAGAGCAGAAGGCCCAATTAGAGGCACTGGGAAAGGAATTCTCAGAAAAACTAGATGGGGCCATGGAACAAGAAGGAACAGGTCCATCTGGTGACACAAGAAACAGGATTCTCATTGAGCCTAGGTGGAGGTAGAAGTATGAGATAAGGAGAAGAGGAGTCAGCTGAAACTTGAAAAAGGAAGACCTAGTGAAGCCAGGCATTTCTGGTTGACAGGCAAAGGAGAATCTCATAGTAACACAGTAAGTACAATGGCACAGCAAACTCAAGTCCCACAGGAACTGAACAGACTCACCAGGTAGACAAGGAAGTGGAATCTTAAAGGAGCCAAGAAGTATTAGGGGGTGCAAAGGAGAAGGCCTACCTGATGATCTGTTGAAGAAGAAGAATTCAAAAACTAGGTGGTCCTGCTGGCACAGTAAAGGGAGTCCAACAGGAGCAGGGCTAGTCTGTTCATACCTAGGGAATGTGATTAAAAGAAATGCAAATGACTAAAATATTTTAAATAGTAAATATACTTTACAATTAGGGAAGTACAGATTTTTTTTAAAATCTAGATATAAGTGATACAACTGTACCATTACTAGGAATAGTCTCCAAAGACTTTATTCAACTATAAAAATATTTGCCATTCACAATCATTTGTGCACTATTCATAGTAGTAAGAAATGTAAAATACATAAATATCTGAAGTGGAAGTTTCTGGTTTCTTTCACAACTCAGTTGTGTCGTGTGATGTTTTTCTGGTAGCTGTCTTGTGAGAGAACATGTAATATTTTTGCTGAAACCTGTCTTGTGAGAAGTCATGTGATAGTTTTCTCGAAGATGCCTTATTAGGGGATTGTAATAATCTGCTCTGAGCCGACAAGTGAGAAGGGTCATGATGGTTAGAAGAAATATCAATAGAACCCTACAGTCAGTAAGACAGTGCTTTTTTTTACATTGTTACACAGATACACCATGCAACTCTTTGCTCTTCACTTTTCACTTCACAGAAAGAAATGTTCTAGAGAACATCTCATGGTACTCCTGCTGATTCTGTCCAGCTCCGTGGATTTGAGCTTATTTGGAAGAGCCTAGCTGGATTATACAACCCCTTCAGATTCCTATTGCTATTTGGTGTTGGCTATCAAACTGGACTGTTGGTATCCTGACAATGCAAAGTGAAATTGGACCAAGGAATTACACCTAAACAGGTCCCCAACACCTTCTTCCTATTAACATTTTTCTCCCCTTCCTCTGGTTGGTGAGTTAGAAGTAAGGCTGAAGTGTTTAAGAACCCTAAATAAAGTAGATTTTGAAGAATCTAAATTTATAGGTGGTGCCCAGGCATGGATTGGGCATAATGGATACCTTTGCTTCTAATGTAGTAAAGGAATCAGCAGGTTTTGATGGGTTGGCAATGTTGTTTAAGGACGTTGGCAAAATAGCAGCCTCATGCCAAATTCATAGGGCAATACATAGCTAGAAGACTCAGAAATCAAAATTCTCAGTGCTTTCATTCTGATGAATTTGGCCATTTCCAAAGAATTGTAAGGCTAGAAGATTCAGAGCTCAAAAGAGCAGGTGTATTGACTCTGGAGAAAATAGTATTCATAGAAGAGAACAAGCAGGTTCTAGCTGCAATGGAACACAAATTCTTCTACGGTATAATAGCCACTGTAGAAAGTGCAAACATTGGTTTAAAAATAATAGGTGCAAGAGAAACATACACTGTAATCTCTTCTAATTGAGAAATGAACAGAGAGGCCTGCCAGCTTGAGGCCCCCCAGAAAACAAATGAGCCATCTTCCTTTCGTCAGGCAGGAGGTATCAAGTGGCAAGAGAATCAAAACTAATTATTTCTCATCTTATACATGCTACAGGAGGAAGTGCAGCTTTGGATCTGGCCACACATGTGCCTACTAAACTATTCCCCAAAGTGGAATGTTACAAGTTAACCACTGGTGTTTATGGTCCTTTAGTTTCAGTGACAACAGGAATAATCTTGGGAAGAAATGGATTAACTTCTCAAGGATTTATTGTGCACTCAGGTATTGTATATGCAGATTGCAAGGAAGAAATTAAAATCATAACTTATGTGAAAAAGGAGATGGAAATTAATGGAAGGGATAAAAATTTTCAGTTGTTACTGGTTCTTTATAACAAGGCCAAGGCCACTCCAGTAGAAAGAACAGGGGCTTTGAGAAGTCCTGGAAAATGTGTGTTCTGGCAAAGAGTGGTTAATGATCAGAGACCTAAATTAACGGTAAAATGAATGATGTTGAAATAAAATGTTTGATGGATACAGGATCTGATGTAAGTAAACTTTCTCAAAAGTCCTGGAATCCAGACTGTCCTCTCCATGTTTGCACACAGTTTATAGGAAATAAGACAAAGTACCCGTTGGATTAATTATGTGAGACCAGAAGGGCAAATAGGGAAGTTGAGAAATTAAATCATAGGGAAATGATACTTTACAATGTGATACTCAAGTTAGTATTCTTGATATTCCAGGGATAGCAAATAGGGAAATTAAGGATGATATGGTAGATTCTCATAGGGAAGGTATTGATATGGGTGATCGAGGATAATCACAAGCTGTACCCATTGGGTGAACAGAATACATCACAGGGACATAGTTTCCAAATTTATAAAAGGGCCACGCCACTACTGACATAACAACAGCTTTGCCCCTAAAATTGTTTTCAAAGAGACCTGTGTGACAAGAGCTGTGGCCCATAACAAAAGGAAGGTTGCAGGCACGTGAACAACTGTTACAAGAGCAGCTGGAGGCCCAGCATAGAGAAGAGTCTATCAGCCCATGAAATTTTCTGATGTTTGTTGTGATTAAGATACCAGTAAAATGGAGGATGATAACAGGTTTAAGAGCCATGAATAGAGTACATCAAACAATATATCCTTTACTTCCTGGACTTCTTTTGCCTTCTTTGCTACTGAGATCATGGCTTATAATAATAATTGTCTTGAAAGAATTCTTTTTCAAAAATACCCTAGCGTGAGCAGGATGGGGAAAGATTTGCTTTCTCAGTACCTATTCTGAACAACAGTGGGCCAATAAAAATATACCACTGGAAGGTACTTCCACAGCGAATGTCAAATAGTACAAGTTTATGCCAATTTTTGTGTAGCAATTACTAGAAATAATTCATATATAGTTTCCTCAGTCTGTCATTTATCATTACACAGATGATATTTTGTGGGCTGATTCTGATAAACATACCTTAGAGAAAATGTTAAAGGAAACACAAAGAATTCTGCCATGTTGGAGGTTTACAGATTGCTCCAGAAAAAAATACAAAGAGGAGATTCACTTATGTATTTGAGTTATAAAACTAGTCAACAAAAAATTCAGTCAGAAATGATACAGTTCCAAAGAGATCAGTTACAAATGCTTCAAATTTTTCAAAAACTAATGGGAGATATTAATTGGATGAAGCCTACATTCGATTAAGTACTTATGGGTTAAGTAATTTGTTTCAAACTTTACAAAGATATTCGAATTTAAACAGTACAATATGTCTAACAGCTGAAGCAAAAAGAGAGTTAACTCTTGTAGAACAAAGGCTGCACGATGCATATGTGGATCAAATTGATGATAAAATTGATTGTATTTTTCTTCTTTTGCCTTCTACTCATTCTCCTACTGAGCTCATTATAAAAAAGAAGACTGAATTATGGCGTGGATATTCTTAGCTAATAAACAAAGTAAAAAATGAGACATATATAGAAAAGATTTCTGAATTAATTATAAAAGATAGAATAATACTTTGTCAATTTTCAGGAAAAAATCCAGCTGAAATTGTAATACCTCTTATTAATTCAGAGATCGCATCATTATGGGTGATCAATGAAGATTAGCAAAGAGCTTGTAATAACTACTTGGGAGAAATTAAAAACAGATATCCAAAAGCAAAATTATACAGTTTATAAAAATAACTTTTATTCTTCCACTTATTATAAAGAAAAGATCAACTCCAGAGGCATCAACATTCTCTACTAATGCTAAAAAGATGAGGATGGCAGGTTATAAGTCAGATAAAATAAGCAAGGTAATCAAAAGTCCATATACCTCAGTATAAAAGTAAGATTTGTATGCCATTCTTATGGTATGATTAGATTTTCCTAAATCTCTTAATATCACTACTGATTCCTTTTTAATTTTTTCTTATTTTTAATTATTTTATTTTTGTGCATATACATTTATAATATTACACATATACGCAATAGATTACCTATGGCAAGAAGAACCATGACACAATCAGGAATTATGTAAATGTTACACTCTTAGTGTTTTCGCTATTTGTATTTGACAGCCTTGAAAAAGACATATTTCCTATTTTGGTACATCTAAATTTCTGAGTGTAAATCAGTCTCAATCACATATTCTCATTATCAATGTAGAACACTGATCTAGAACTAAAAACAACTTATCCCCTAAACAATTAAGCTTTATTGTAAAATTAAGCCACTTCGTCTTCAACTCCCTCAGAGACTTGAGAAGGAGTAAACTTGATTATCTGAGTATTCTGAGAGTGAGGTTATCACTACTGAAGCTTTATATGCAGAAAGTGTTGTTTTGTATATAGAGACTGCTGAATTTATTACTGATAACTCAGAATTAGCTTCATTGTTTTTGCAATAGCAGAAAGTCATCAGATGGAGAAATTATCCTTTATATATTAGTCATATACAGGTTTGCCAGGCTCATTGGCACAAGAAAACAAGGAAACTGACCAATTGCTAATAGGAAACATGTTAGAAGTCTCAAAATTTCATAATAAACATCATGTTAACAGGAAAGGTCTAAAAAATAAGATTTTCTATCACTTCGCAAGAAGCCAATGAAATATTTTTTTAAAGAAGTCCTACAACTCTATACAATCAAACTCTGTTACCTGTTGGTAGTAACACTAGCAGTAACCCTAGGGGTACTAAAATAAATGGCAGGTGGCAGATGGATGTTTTTTATTTTGCAGAATTTGAAAAACAAATGTATATATACCATACCATTGACCCATACTAAAGGTTTCAATGGGAATCTGCTTTAAGTTCTGGAAAGAATGACTGTATAATTACACATTTATTAGAAATAATGGCAATTATTGGGATACCTGAACAAATTAAGACTGATAATGATCCCACATGTGTATCAAATAAGATAAAACAATTCTTTGCATATTACAACATAAAGCATATTAGTCGCATATCTCACAATCCCACAGGACAAGCAGTTGTAGAAACAGCCAATTGTGCCTTAAATTAGATGCTTATTTTAAAAAAGGAAAAGTTAAAAATCCCAGGGACAGATTAAGCAATGCTTTGTTAACTCTAAATTTTCTTAATGTTAGTGAAAAAGGAACGACAGCAGCTGAGTGACAGGGGTTATCAAACAAACAAACCAAACTGAAGAATAAGGCCAACCAATATATATTGACATAAGATTGGAAACCTCCAATAGTTTTAAGATGGGGACATTGTTATGCTTATGTATTTACATGTAATTTAAAATATAGTTACCAACAAAACTTATAAAGATTAGATCTGACCAGTGCAAAGCTCTTATCAACTGAGATATGAATGGCTTCACAAAGCAAATAGCCCAGGTGATTCACTGTCACAGACTGTCTTCATCACTCATCTTCTAAAATATGCATGAAAATCAGCTTCAAAACAGCTAATTCAAATGATATGTCACACAGAGACTGTACAACACAGAGACTGCACAGACAACACAGAGACTATACATCTCTGTCTCTATACAGAGACAACAATACAGGTACTAGACAGAAAAATATACAGCTAGCTTTCCTGGGATTTGGCCAATATCCTAATTTTTGTAAGGAACCCAAAAGATATCTTTGCTTCTAGACAAGTAATTTTAAGAACATAACTCTCCTATTCATAAAAGTTAGGGTGGGTGTTTGGTCCTTTGATTTATTATTGTTGTTTATTATCATCTAAGGTGGTCGGTGTTATTGGATATAGTCAAGGAGGAAAGAAAATAAAAATCAAATCAAGGATCTCTCTTATTTTTCATTTTCACTTATCTTTCTTATCTAGTGATGGGTGGAAAGAGGGTGAAAGAAAATACTTAATAATAATAATCAATTAATAAAATTGTACTTTTTATTAAAATGGATTAATGTATACTGATAGAAATGTAAGATTATTTTGTTAAATTATTGATTATTGATAGAAATGTAAGGTTATTTTGTTTTATTTAATTATTGTGTCTTGATAAAAATTTATGTTTATTTTGTTTATTGTTTAGTGGTAGAAATTTAAGTTTTTGTTTGACTAATGTTTGATATATTGTTCCTAAGCAGCTTATTTAAAATGTGAAAAATGTAATATAAATTTCTAGTTTATGGTTCTCATAATCTCTTCTATTATGTATGGATTGTTAATGTTAAGGAAAAAGACTTTTTTTAAAAACAGAAAGGCAGATATGAAGTAGAAGTTTTGGGTTTCTTTGTATCCTGTGATATTTGGTACGAGTCCTGTCTTCTGAGGGGGGCATGTAATTTTTTTTCTGGAAGATGTCTTGTGAGAGGGCATGTGATATTTTGCTGAGAGCAGACAAGTGAGAGGGGTTGTAGGGTTAGAAGGAATATAAATAGAACCACATACAGTGGGATGACACTTGTTTGTATTGCTACACTGGTATGCCGTGCAACACTTCACTGTTCTTAACTGGTCTTCATTAGTCTTTGCTGGTCTTCACTTCTACAGAAAGAAATTTTCCAGAGAAGTTCTCATGTTACTCTGGCTGATACTGGCCACTTCTGCTGACTCGCGCCAATTAAGCAGAGCCTTGCTGTTTCTGCTGGATTATGCCACCTCTATGGATTCATGTTGATCTTTGGTGTTAGTTATTGGACTGGACTGCTGGTATTCTGGCAATGCAAAATGGAGTTGGCCCAAGAAACTATGTTTAAAAACGCCCACAACTCCCTTTTCCAATTAATATTCTTTCTCCCCTTCCACTGGTTGATGGGTTAGAAGTGAGGTTAAAGTATTTAAGAACTCTAAATAAAGAAGGTTTTGAAAAATCTAAGCCTACAATATACATCAAATGAATAGATAATAAAATGTAGCACATATACACAATACACTCAGCTTTGAAAAATTATTAGATTACAAAATTCAGGTAAATGGAAAGAAGCAAAATACTTATTCAGAATAAGTCCAGCCCTAGAATGACAATTGCCAGAATATCTCTCTCATTTGTGGATGCTAAATATGAATATATGGATACTTGTGCTAAAACTGGTGTGCCCATACAAGGCAGGAAATTAGTATGAGACCATGGTAAGTATTGCAAAGGGAAGGGATAAAATGCAGATGGCATGAAGGGAGGGAAGGAAAGAATAGAGCATTTGGGGTTAACTGAGGTAGGAGATAGAGGAGTACTGTAGATGAATGAGTATGCACCAAACCTAGGACTAGAGAAAAGAACAAGAGCTAGGACTAAAGACCTTTCAAAATGCCAGAACTACTATTTTAGAAGCATATAAAATACAACCATATATTTTGTTGTATGTCGTGTCTTTCTTCTTTTTGAATTGTTAGTCAATAGCATTCAAAGGAACTAATACAGCATATATTATTTGCTTTTCTATTGCTATAAAACAGCATGACCATGGAAAGCCAAAGCAGAAGATCTCTGGTTCTAAAGTGATAACAGTTCATCATGGTGGGAAAAACATGACAACAGGAGAAACAACATCCTTTGTCACATATATGAAGCAGAGAGTGAATACTTAAAGTAGGGTGAAAATTTGAGCTCCCCAAGTCTGTCTTCATGGATATACTTCTTCCAACATCCTAAGCCTCCCTAAAACTGCAACGACTAGGAAACATATTCAAATGCTATTGGTAACCTCTATTTCCAATGACTCTGTGACCACTATAGACTTGTGGGAATATCATAATGTAAAATGCATTTATACAATTTCAAATTTTCCAATAGTCTTTCATGGTCTTAACATTATTCAAAAGCCCAAAAGCTCTTCTAAGACTCAAGGCAAGCATTTATTTGTAAACCTATGTAAAATAAAACAAACAAATAAAAAACAAGATACATACTTTATATATATTATTGTATAAAATATACATGTGAATTATAAAAGAGAGGAGTGATGAGTGGAGGAATTGTAAGGAAATAGTGGATCAAAGCAAGACTGAAACCCAGTAGGCCAAACAATCAATCAATCTTTGTGTTTCATATGAAGTATCAAAGGATTTGAATGGATCTTCACCTACAACTTTGCAACCTGCAGCACATCACTCTTTGGCTGGTTCCACTCACTGTGTGAAATCTTTCCTTGGCAGATACCCTACCATCCTGGCACCTCTCACATCTTGAGGTATCCAATACAACCCAGGCTCCACTTTTACACCTTACCTGTTTTTACCCAGTGTTTGGCTGCATCATTAATTTTCCTGGTGCTGTTTTTCTCTTTAAACTGAGTATTTTGTATACTTTCTGCCTGACTTGCTTTTTTTCACTGCAGTCCTGCATAAGAGGCATTAATAGTAATCTTGCCACAAGAGCAGGATGCAGCTAGGAACGGGCTACAATGGTGATGTAAAGTGAACAAATTTTTAAAAATTAAAAATTAATTAAAAATAAAGATAAAAGCTTTAGTTTTAAATTTTTTAATTAAAAAATGAAATATATTGCAGTTGTGTATAACATTTTTAAACAATAGAAGAGAGTTTAAATATTTCCTGTTGACCTAGGGCTTTATAATTTTTTTAAAATTAAAATATAATTTCCCCTTCCATTTCCACTATCTAACCCAGTGGTTCTCAACCTTCCTAATGCTGCAGCATTTTAATACAGTACTTCATTTTGTGGTGACCCCAACCATATATTTATTTTCATTTCTACTTCATAGCTGCACTGTTGCGACCAATAAGAATTATAATAAAAAACCTGATATGCAGGATCTCTGACATGCAACATCTGAGAAAGAGTTGTTTGACTCCACAGGTTGAGAATCCCTGCTCTAAACCATCGCATGTGTCCTCCTTGTTCTTCCTAAATTACTGGCCTCTTCTCTTTAATTATCATTAAATGTATTGATCTACTTTATTTTCATCTATTGCACACCTTGTTTACTTTTATCCTTTGTCTTTAAAGGAAAATACTATGATTTTGATATCTAGAAGCATAGGATAAAAACATATGTCCTTCTTTCACATTTGTAGAATAAATGACTATAAAATGCAATACAAATTTTGAAAAATGCACTAGTTACTTTATCTCATTTATAATGTTACTTTATCCAAACTGTGATTTACTTTTAGTTCAGGCATTAATATAAGTAAAGAAGAAAATTTGCATATATACAAAGTAAAGTATAATTTCTCAATATAACTCCCATTTATTCATTGATATTAATGAGCACCTTTGACCTAACATTCTAGGGAGATTCTCAGAGTAGAATTCTTATCAAATAAAACTGGAAGAACTGACACACTTGGAAATGTCAAGTCTATTAATATACTTAATATCATATAAAATAAGCAAAACAAAGTGAGTGCTTATATTTTGCTCTAATGTAATTTAGTTCAAATTTTAGCACAATATTTTTATATTTTCCTACTTATTCTTAAGTTTAAATATTGATTTGTGCTTTAAATAATATATATTTATTTACAACTAGAATAGTGAATCACCCTTTCAATTACCCTGACTGCCACAGGTCTGTAGACTCCAGAATGACTAAGGTACATATCTCAGTGAATAATAAACCATGGTAGCATATGAAGTTAAGTAAATTTCCCTGAAGTGGAGTCATAAGAGTCCATTAAAACATCACAAACCATTATATAATATTATCTTTCAAAGATAATGTATGCCATGATAACAATGACTTATGGGCAAATCAAACAGAAGAGGTCTCATAAGATCACTAATGGAGCCATTATGGTGGTAGCTCCAAATTTTGTCATGTGAAACACTGTTTCTTTCAAATTATCAATGGCCTACAATAAAAAAGAACATTAAGGCATCAAATTACACGAAAAGAAAAACTAAACAATGCTTTTTTTATTCCTGGAATATTCAACCAAGAGCATTCTAACTGTGATAATACCATTTATTGAGTTGCACTTACATGTTCTACAAAGTGCTTTTATCTATTTCCAGCTTCCTTATAACAACTTTATAAGTAGCCCAATATAGATTTATTATATAATCAATAAGAACTTAAGTAGCATCTGCTGTGCATCCAACATTGTGCTAGGTGATCTCAGTGTTATAAAAAATATAAATATTACTACATCCACAATAATAGAAGACAGTCTTTTATATGATGTTTTGTATATTCTAATTTACACTTGTGTTTAACCATTGTTCAATTGGGACTACTTTTGTTTCCACACTGTAAGATACAACCACCTTTCACAAAACTATAGCAATTTTATAAGGAAGTCAAAACTTTATATTCACCTTCTGAAACTCCCTGGTGTAGGTCTGAGAGTACACTGATGTATGATAACAGGAGAAAAAACATATTAAATTCAATGTCAGATTTACTTGAAATAAGAAACTTTATGAAGAAATGAAGACCTAAAGAAATGGCAAAACTTAACTGCTTTTTACAATAGGTTGAATAAGGAGAAGAAATTGTGTGTAGTTAAATTATGTGGGAAGAAGATAAGACTTATTTTAACAGAGTCTGTTTGTTTAGAATTCTCTCAGCTAGGAAGCCCTGTTGAAGAATGTTTCATTTCTGCTGGCACAGAGAGAACATCTTTCATATGGGACTTTTTATCGCCTGTTTTCAGGAATCAAAGGGGAGATTAGAATGACCTTGCATCTGCTGTTTTTCAAGTGTCTTTAGCTCAAAACAATCTTCATACCAAGTGGCATATTTGAAGGTGTCATATTGTGCCACCTTACAGTCTATAATTTAGGATAAAATCGCAATTATAATTTCAGAGTAATTCAACATATTTATACACACAAACACCTGGTAATTATGTAAAAATTGGCAAAAATTATGAGACTATGTTCATCCAATGTAAGTTTATTATAAATGATTCTTTCTAAAGGAAAACATACTTATCTGAAAGTATGTTGAAATATATTTAATTATAATACAACATATATAGATTATAAAGTTAATATATTCATGTTTCAGTTATAAACATATTTATGACATTGTTAATTAGAACAAATCCTTCTAGCTTATGATTCTCAGATACTTTAATTTCATTAATATCAATTATAATGGAAAAACACGTGACTGGTTCTTTCACAGAATCACTAAAAATGAGCAGAATGTCAGTTAAATGATAAATACATTAAGAAAAGAGATTCTGCATGTCTATCACATTACTCTCATGACACAGTACAGAAGATTTTATTGTAGACTAAAATAAATAATCAGTGAAATTCAGAGATTATATGCATGTAATAATATGCACATTATAAAATGCATATAACTGTATTTGAAAGAGGAGCAAGGTTTTCTTATAAAATTGGAGAAACACTAGTATTTTTGAACTATAGTAAATACTGACAGGAATATATCTATTTTTATTTTTATTTTTATGTACATTTGGTGTTTGGCCTGCATGTGTGTCTCTGTGGAGCAGTCAGATTCACTGGAACTTGAGTTGCAGACAGTTGTGAGCTGCCATGTGGGTGCTGGGAATTGAACCCAGGCCCTCTGGAAGACAGCCAATACTCATAAAACTTGAGCCATTTCTCCAGCCCCAAGACATATCTCCTAATTTAATACATTCTCTTTAGTGACTCCTACCATTTTCAAGGTGATATAGTAGTCTCAGAATTGTGGAAATTTAGTGACAACACTGTTTTGTTGACATTTCAATAGGTTGTAACATATCAATATGGCCAATTTGTTCCACTGGCCCTCTGATTGTTAATATTCACAACAGTATGGTACTTGAATTATCATTGACCATGTGATTCTTATTATTATAACTGTCCTAAAGTGAAGTCTCTGAACTCATCCCAAATTATGTGTTTAAAAAGCTATATTATGTTATATTTTGTACTCTCCTATGTGCACTACCTCATAAAGCTTATAGTAATGCCAATACCATATGAAAAGGTACTAATTGTAATTCTATATTATCTTGTTTTATGAAAGCTTTCAAATTTTCCCATTAATGAAATAGCATTAAGTGAAAAATGAAAGTCAAAGAGAATACTCAAAGAGAAACTACATAAGTAGATGAATATATTTTTCTTTGAACAAAAGATAAATATGAAAGGTGTACTAGAATCAGAATTTGGTAATAGAATAAAGGAGGTGGGATAAGAAAGAAGAAGTAGAACTGGGTAGTAGGAATGAAGAGGGAATGATACTTTATTTTTATATCTGAATATTAGAACCATATTAGCACTGGACATATATTTCATGTAATAAACATATGCATTAATTAGAACCAATCATGCTTGTGGAGCATAATTAAAAAAGAATTTTAATTCTAATAAACTAAGTTTGTTATAAGAAAATCACACTGAAGGTATTTTTATAGAAAGCATATGATACCTTGTTTCCCATTCTTGAGTATAGAAATTTATAAAAAGAAAAGATATTAAGATAAACTCTAGTATGGTATTAGAATCAGAATTACTTCTGCACAAACACACACACACACACACACACACACACACACACACAGTGTTTCATCTACTGAGAACATAGATATAGATGTAATTATGTGTCCAGAACAATGTGTATGTTTAGTATATAGATTGTAGTTTCTAAGCAACATTCTTCAATGGAAGTCAGTGCTTCTAGAAAAAGTGGTTAATTTAGGTGAGGGGCATGGAAAACACAAGATGGTACAGAAATATTTTGTTTTCCAGAAAGTAAGGAACTACTAACAACTGGAGCTTAATAAAAGTATAAGAGAAAATTCTGACGTGGAAGCAGAATATACATGTCTTTCTACTCCTACTAAATAAAACTACAGTTACTGTGAAAAATAATCATAACCATTAAATGTCAAAATAAAAAGTTAGATAGGGGAAATCTGCAATGGATGAGAAAGATACAGCACCAGTGTATCTTAGAAGTCCTGACCCCAGACACTCCTGATACCCACCCACAATAACAAAAGAACACAGCTTAGTCAAGTAGATCACTACTCCCTAAGATGGAATAGGAGTTTCATTAACAACACAAGTAAAAATCACAGAGCACAAACAGAAGGAATCAATCCCTAGTCAACAGAGAATAAGAGGTTAGGAGAATCACTATTTCCCTCTGATGGTGGGAGAGTCCATTCTCCAGAGTCTCGGTACATAAGCCAGATAGTTGGCACGGGTACCACAATGAGCACAGACTGCCACAATGAGCAACCTGCCTGGTGAGATTTAACTGCAGATCCAATGGTTCTCTTATCTTACAAAGACACCAGAAGGCTCAGATGCTTTAAACAATCAAGTTTCTGCCAAGGAAAATCTCCAGAACCATTATCTAAATCCTGCTAGGAGTAGCCAAGCACATTCTAATTGAATTTTAGTTCGGCTCCACAAATTTTATGACCAGTACAGGAAACCTGGTCAAATGACCATGCCTAGGAAGGACATGCTAGAGGTAAATCTACTATTTTGCTGAGCAGTCACTGATTTCTAGATATGGATGCTTACACACATAGACCTAGGCTGATCTCAGCTTTGGTTGGAGAAGCTTCCTTTTGCTATGATCATCAGTCAATTATGTCTAAGTACTGAGAGCAACTAAGGATGACTGCTTAGTCCTAAATGGGGTATTATGACTTGGCCCTCTTTTCCCCTATGGCTACCATCTCCACACTACCAAAGTTCAGGTAACACTGTATCTACCAGGAAAAGAACATTATTTCAGTTAAGGGGTCACTGAAAAACTGCCCATGTTCCAGTGACTGGCCAAACACACATGCACGTATGGGTAGCAATAATTGGATTAAATGTGTTCTTGTTAAAAAGGGAAAAAGGTCATGAATAAGGGATAATGGTGAGAAGTGATGTAGGGCAGAAAAGGTGTGGTGGACATGATCACAAATTATAGTATACATGAATGAAATTGGTTAAAAGTTTTAAGTCCATAGACCTAGAACTATAATTCATCAGAAGTGTTTTCCTAAGGTGAGCCAGGGTTTCTACACAAATGCCGGACCAACAAAATGTTATTGTTACTCACAGGCTGGAGAATATTTTAACCTTCTTAGAAACATAAAAAAGGCTTATGTTACACGCGCAGATCAGGGCTCAAACAATTTCCTGGTTTGGTAAGTACTATTAAATTTGCAAGCAAAATTATCTTTAAACCATTTTTATATATTAGAACATATAAACTACACTATCATACAAAATTTAACAAAATAATCACCTAATTCTAGAAGCAAGTTTGTTCTCATGAAGTAAAGAATCTATTTCTTTACCCAGAAGCAATTGGTGGTTAACATTTGGTTTTTTTTTTTTTTTTTGCCTTTTCAGCCTACACAAGCAGACAAACAGCTGAATAAGGTAAAGAATATGTTCAAATCTCTACAATTTTTATGACAATTAAATTCTCATTGAAAGTCTAGCAAAATGACTTGATATATAAAGGTGCTTACCATCAAGCTTCATTGACCTAATTCAATCCCCATGACCTAAATGGTAGAAGGAAAGAACATGCTCTCAGAATCTGTCTTCTGATCTCCACAAATGCTACATGGAACATGTTCACAGAGACACACAGAGATACATACATACATATAAATATATAAACAATAAATGTCATATTTTTAATAATGTCATTGTAACTATAGTCCATAAATGACTATAACCACTATCATAAGCCTGTACTACTTGCTAAAATAAAACTTAAATAGCCTATATCCTTCTAACTGACAGACAATTTAGAAAAAACTTTTTAAAATCACTTATAATATCAAGAGGCAGAGAAATTACCTCAAATAATTAAAAACATCTAGCATTCAATACCCACAAGACATAGATGACTGAATTATTTAAGAAATATTTAAAAATAATAATTAGAAAATTGTCCCACAAAACAATTAAAATTATTTTCAAACAAATTAAAAGACATCAAATTGCAAGAAGAAATTCGTAGTCATAAAAATAGTCTAATGGAAATATTTGAACTAAAATATTACACCTTGAATTTAAAACTCAGTGGATGAGTTAAATAAGAAAAATGACTGAATATTTATGTGTGGTGGTTTGAATAAGAATGTCCTGCACATGCTCATATTTGAATGCTTAGTCACCAGGGAACAATCATACTTGAGAAGCATTAGAAGGATTAGGAGATATGGTCTTGTTGGAATCGGTGTGCCCTTGTTAGAGGAAGTGCATTACTCAAGGTGGGCCTTAAGGTTTCCAAAGCCCATGCCAAGCTAAGTCTCTTATTGTATACCTGTGGATCAGGGTATAAATCTCACTTACCTTTTTTACCAGCATGGTTGGGTGCTGCCGTGTTTCCTGCTATGATGATAATAGTCTAAGCCTCTGAAATTACAAGCATGCTCCCAATTAAATGATTTCTTTTATAAGAGTTGCCTTGGTCATGTTGTATCTTTACAGCAATAGAATATTGATAAAAACAATATGTAACTGCTGGGCATGGTGGTACTTGGCCTCCCAGTACTTGAGGAGGCACAGGCAGAGGCACAGGCAGGTGGATTTCTATGAGTGAGAGGCCAGCCTGTTCTACAAAGTGAATCTAAGAATAGCCCAGGCTACACAGAGAAACCCTGTCTTAAAAAAAACTGAAAACAAAAAACAGAACAAAAAAGTAACAAATTAAAGAACAGAAGAATAGACTTCATATAATTAACAAATCAAAGAGAAAAAGACTAAAAAAGTAAAAATGAAAAGATGTTATTAATATGGAGTCTTTCATTGTCATGCTTTAGGTTCCATGCAACTGACACACAGAGACCTTGTTTACATAAATCCAATATAAACAAATAGTAATGTATTGTGTTATAAGTTTATTATCAGCCAAAAATTAATCACCAAGTATTAAGACATTTTCAGCTTTAATATTATAATACCATTATACCCATATACTCAAATATGAATGTTTATATATATATATTATGTATACACCAATGTGTGTTAAGAGAAATATCATTTATTATAGAGTAGTTAGTTCAATATAACTCTCATGCAACAAAGATACATTGTTTTTTTACTTGTCATAAAATTTTGTTCAAGACAGCTTCTGTTGGAGCATTAATAAAGCATACATAGATGGTTTTTGATATTAATTCTTTCTATGAAAGTTGCTTAACTTATATTTGTTAATGATGATTATCCATATAATGATACTGTTTTCTCCTCCTCCTCCTCCTTCTTCTTTTTCATCTTCTTTTGATTTTTCTAGACAAGATTTCTCTGTGTAGTCTTGACTGTCCTGAACTAGCTTTATAGACCACGCTGGCCTCAAACTCAGAAAGATCTGCTTTCCTCTGCATCCCTGAGTGCTGGGATTAAAGTCATGTGACACTATGCCTGACATAATACTGTATTTTTATTTATTGATGCTTTCCATTTAGGATGGGTTACCAGGATATAATCCCAGTATATAGTCAATGATGATGTGTATATTTATTTTATCATTTTTATGACATGGTTTCATGTATCTCAGGCTGGCCTCCAAGTCACTATGTAGCCAAAAGTAACTGAAATCTTTGAATCCCTTTTTTTATTTCTCAAGTTCTGATATCACAGGTATTTATTATGTCATCCAGTGACAAAGAAAAACATCATATAAAAATCCTATTGTGCATAATTAAGGCAAACAGGAAGTCAGTAACAGAAAAACACTAGAAATCTCTACATAATTAGAAATTACATCATTTATAAAGTAAATGGTAAATATCAAAGAAATACACATTTTAATATAGATCACACTTAAAAGTACATGTGGCAAATTGAGAAAGTGGAGGAGAAGAAAAAATTTGCAATTGTAGCATGACTTTCCTCTACATGTTATGAAAATGATAAGGCAAATAAACTTAACATCAAAGAAAAGTAAATAAATAAATATTAAAAGTTACTATGATGCAAATTATGAAAAATATATAAGAAATCAAGGCACTAGTTTTTTCAAATTCAATAAGGCTAAAATTATTCAATAAGCTCGATAAAATTATTTAAAAGAAAATCCAGAGTACATATAAAGTCAATATCTAAAATAAAATACAAGATAGCAGTACAAATTCTGTTTGAAAGAATAAGTGAAGGCTAGCCAAAGCTTTAAAAGAACAATAAGTGACTTCTTCTATCAACATTATGCTTATAAATTCCATAAGACAAATGGACCAATTACTTCAAGATTACAAACTAAAACCAAGATGAATAACATAATGTGGATATCTCTGTTAATATTAGTATGTTTGAATTAATAACTATGTAAGTCCTATTAATTATGTCTGGAGGTTCATAGTGTTTCACTTATCATTATAAGAAACACTTAAAGAAAAACAGGCACTATTATTGATCACACTTTTCAGAAAAACTCAACTCCCTTTAAGATAACAATAGCACCCTAATAACAAGACCAGGCATTTAGAGATTTTTTTAAAAGACAAAAGAGAGTGTGAAAGTAGCATGATCATATTTCTAAACAAAATTGATACAGTATGCTTACCAAAAAATTAATAAAAATAGATAAATAAAATTGCTTCTAGCAATGGAAAAATAATTATATATTACAACAAAATTATATGCTTCCAAGAATTTAACATCAAAATCAATTGGCATAATAAAATATATCAATTTGCTACATAATTAAAATTTAATGATCTTTAAAAAAAACTCAAGAAAAGTATTTGGCAAAATTTAAACCCACTTATTCATTACAAGGTCTCATCATTTAAGAAACATCAAGTGTTATTTCATAGTCAATGCAGAGACAGCTCCTGCTCCTATTACTAGAGCCTGACCTACTCACTAGCTGTGTCTGTGTAGGGTGCCTAGGTCCAGTCCACGCAAGGTCCTTGGTTGATGCTTCCATTTCCACAGGCCACTCTGGGCCCTGGTTAGCTGGCTCTGTTGGTCATCTTGTGGAGCTCCTGTCCCCTCTGATTCATTCTATCCTTTCCATTACTCTAAACAGGATTTCATCAGCCTAGAGTCCACTCTTGTGTCACTTTGGTAAAGAATATGACTGCTTTTCCCCCTTGTCCTAAATATTATCTGATGCTAAATTGAAGAATTTCAGATTAATGTCTTTGGCAGAAGAGAGTTCAAGACAGGCTATTATTGACTGTATTAGTTATTAATGCTCATTTTTTGTACACAGATCTACAATGAAAAAGAGGAAACATGGCACAGAGAACAATGAATTATTAAGGAATGTAAAGATGGAGCCAAGCCCTGTGATTAATGAAATAAAAGGTTTAAAGAAAAGCCTTGATGCTAAATAGAGTAAGCAAAGTAGTATCTTTGGGACCTCAAACAGCTAGGCTCCCAACTTGTGTAAAGGAAGTAAAGAAAGCTTAAGCAGCAAAGGAAACCACCAACAATGGAAAGGTTATGTAAATATAGTTAAAGGAGGAGTCCAGGTTCCAACCGCAGCAAGCAGAAGAACTTGGAAGTTCATGTGAAAGTCAGTCCCCACTCTCCACTCAACTGTGGAGAGTGACCTGTCCATTGGCTGGATCTGGGTATGGATTTAAAGTTTTCTGAACGTATTGTCCTTGGCTGGTGCCTTAGTTTGAGCAGGAACCCTGGGATCTGGATTCACTCATCACGTTCTTCTTGTAGGTTTCTAGGACCCCCTGGATCCTTCTATTTCCCCATTCTCTCATGCTTCTCTCACCTAGAGTCCCAATAGCATGTCCTCCCCTCTGTTCCACTTACCTGGTAAGTGAAGACTTTCATGAGACATGCCCCTCTGGCTGGTGTCCAGATATGAGTGAGTATATACCATTTGACTCTTTCTGCTTCTAGGTTAACTCACTCATTATGATCATTTCTAGTTCAATCCATTTGTCCACAAATTTCGGGAAGTAGATTTTCTATATACAAATAACTAAAGGGCTTAGAAAGAAATCAGGAAAACAACCACCTTCACAATATCCACAGGTAATATAAAATATCTTGGGTAACTCTAGCCAAGCAAGTGAAAGACTTGTATGACAAGAACTTCAAGTCTTTGAAGAAAGAAATTGAAGAAAATATGAGAAGGTGGAAAGATCTCCAATGCTCATGAATTGGTAGAACTAACATAGTAAACATGGCCGTATTACCAAAAGCAATCTACAGAGTCAATGTAATCCCCATCAAAATTCAAAGATAATTATTGAAAGAACAATACTTAACTTCATAAGGAAAAAGAGAAAATAATGTTCAATAAAAGACCTTCCAAAGGTATTGCCATTCCTGATTTCAAGCTTTTCTATACAGCTATAGTACTAAAAACTATATTATATTAGTATAAAAACAGAAATGTTGATCAATGAAATTGAATCAGACATCTAGAAGTATTTCTGCACATCTATAGACAGCTGATTTTTTTATAACAAAACCAGAAATACATACATAATACAAAACATAAAAGTATCTTCAACAAATCATGATGACCTAACTAGATCCTGGCATGTAAAAGAATGTAAATAGATCAATACCTATCACCATGTACAAAACTCAATTCCAACTAAGATCCACAATTTATAAATGGAACCTCATGAAAACTGAAATGCTACTATAAGGTAAAGACACAATTAATAGGAAAAAGCACCAGCCAACAGAATGGGAAAATATTTTCACCAACTCCACATCTGACAAGGTGCTAATATCTAAAATATATTTTGAAAAACTCAAAAAACCTGGCCATCAACAAGTCAAATAACTGAATTAAAATGGGGTACAGATCTAAACAGAGAATTCTAGGAAGAAGAATCTCTACTGATGTAAAAGCATTTAATGAAATGCTCAACATCCTTAGCCACTAGGGAAATGCAAATCAAAACAACTCTTAGATTCCATCTTATACCTGTCAGAATGTCTAATATCAGAAACTCAAGTGATAGCACATGGTGGTAAGGATGGAGAGAAGGAGGAACATTCCTACATTGTTGGTGAGAGTGCAAACCAGTACAGTCACTTTGGAAATCAATTTGGTGATTTCCTCCTAAAACTGGGAACAGGACTACCTCAAGATCTAGGTATACCAAATAGGGGACATATGGGGAAGGTACTGGAAGGAGAGCAAGGAGGGGAAAAAGAATAAATTAAAAAATGAATTGTTCTAATCAAAACAGAATCTAACAGTGATGAAACCACAAAATGGATGTTTCCCGTAAAATGCTGTTGGAAATTTTTTAAAAAATGAGTTAGTAACTAAAAGATAAGTTGTCAGATTTTTACAAGATAAAATATACAATTTTTATACAATTTCCTTTTGAAACTAATTTTTATATCCCAGTGAAAATGAAATGTAAGACCATTTAAAATATGCAAATGTTTCCATGTATTTTCCTTCAGATGGCAAAAAAATCTAGAAACATCTTTCATCAGATTAATCATTGTGTAATATATGAGTTTGGCTCAACTATAGTGTCACATAAATTCAACCTAATATTCTGTGTATCTGCCAGAGTGTTTCAGGATAACATTAACATTTTTTCTTAGTAAACTGAATAAAACACATCACCCTTCTTGAGTTCCATGAAATCAATAAATTGAAGACTTAAATAAAACATAAGCCTGACCTCCCCATGAATAAGGAAATATTCTTTCTTGACTGTCTTATACAGACCAAAAAATACTTCCATAAAGTATACATCTATAAATCGTTAAGTTCAATTAAGCTTACTTATAATCACAAGCATGAGAAAGTATTTACAGAAGCATTAGCAGCTTACATAAGGCTAAACCACTGCAGAATATCTCTTGTCTCAGAAGCTTTTAACTGTATATACTCAGGAGTGGTGGGGCCTCATGAACCCCTCCTGCAGCAACTGTTAACTGCCCATAGAACCTCAGTAAGTTAGAGGAAAGGGAGTTGAGAGGTAGGCAAATCTAGGGGTGGATTAAGTCTTAGAAAATATAATTAGCTTATAAGATAATTAAATATACAATATATATTTAGTGCTGCTGCTGATGCTGATGATTGATGATGACAAGGATGATGATGATGATAATGATAAAATATCTTACTATTTATCCTTGACTGTCCTAAAGCTTGCTATGTAGAACAGACTAGCCTCAAACTCAAGATTCCCCTGCCTTTGCCTCCTGAGTACTGGGACTAAAGTCATTCACCACCAGGCTCAGATTATACAAGTTTTAAAAAGGGATTTTGAACTGAGTTATCCTTTATAGGTGAACAATTGCTTCTAGAAAGCATGGAATACTGCATAAAAGTCAGTTAAATATGTGTTACTTCCCTATGAGTATTGGTCAAAAAGCCTGCTGGGTCACCAAAAGCCACCACACACCTTGGCTGCAAGACATAAATAAATTGATCTTGAACTGATCATGAAACTCTGGCTTTAATGCTTAGCTTTCCAAGTGCCAACAAGTACTATGTAGGTGGGAGAGATGTTCATGCTCTTAGTCAGTTCTAGATCCTAAATGCTATAATGCATACTTACCACGTAAGAGGTTCCCACCGGTGCAATACTGTCAAGATTGTTTATGGGAATAACCAAGCACTCTTTTTCGATTGGCTTTGAGGCCAGCTCCACAGGGCATCAGACACTCTGCCTCTCATACACAATTCATTCTGCAATGTTCTTCCTCTCTTTCTTGACTCAATTATTCATGGGAACCTGAAGCCATGATAACCAAGTATCCTTAATGGTTGCAAAGATCTGGTCAATTAGAGGGTAGTTTCTTTCATATTTCCTCTAAATTTTCAGCCTTTGTTTTAAGCAGTTTCTCACTTTCTACAACATTCAGATTGATCTTATATGCATCTGTGTCCCACAGAATTGAGAACCAGAGGCTCATTCATTTCTTTAAAAAAATTCTTTCCCAATACAGTTCAAAGTTAATATACCCCATGATAATTATTTGCCTAAGTTGAGTCATTATTAAACCCACCAGTCTCATACTATACAATGAGTTTTCTCTTCCTTTTTAATAAGGTTGGACCTGAGGGCCATCATCTATGATATCTATATTTCTCTCCCACCTCCCAATCAAATTATCCTCATGGATTCCTTGTACTGCAATACAAATATTTATTAAACAAAGATAGAATTTGTCTCATCTTTCTCTCATGCTATGCTAACATATAAAAAAGAGAAATCCAAAACCCACATCTTATTGTCTTTTTGTCACATTTCTTGTCAGTCCAGAGGCTAGTGCATAATATAATATTCACATACTTTTTCTCATTGTAATTTTACCATTATTTCAGCAGTCAATTCCACATGTAGCTGTCTACAGCAGTCACAACCATATTGGAGGCCACATGATACTTTCTCAGGTGTAACATATCAGATATCCTTGAATATCAGATATTTACTTTATGATTTATAACAGTAGCAAAATAACACTTATGAGGTAACAGCAAAAATAATTTTATGATTGGATAACCACAACATAAGGAACGGTATTAAATAATTGCAGCACTAGGAAGGTTGAGACCGCCTGGTCTACAGAAAGAGGCATAAAATAGTCACCCTTACTTATAGTACTGTTCCATATGGACTACCTTTAGTGATTATAGCATATTTAATAGTCTCTCATGCATTTTGGGAGAATGCCCATAATTATACGGTAGATTCTGTTTATCAAAGAGACATGTGACTCTATGTCTAGTAGATGAAGATATATATTCTAGAATTGGCCACATCAACACTCCACATTCAGATGGAAAAACTTTAGTTCCACATAGTTTTATTAATATCAGTAATAATGCTATTGCTACTACAGCAAGAATGTATGCTATTCCTGTTACATGGAAGAACAATAATCATATCATAATTGCCCTTTCAGATGCTTTACCCTCAGATAACTTAGCTTCAGTTGTACATACGATGCATGTTGCCCAGAAAAACTCATCTTTGCTTCTTTCATGTCCTCACATGCAAGATCAAAGTGCTATGTGAACTCGATGAGATGTGAACTGAATGTTTACTTACTCAGGATAGGGCACCAAGAAGGGCATAGAAATTGTTCTATCCAAGTATAGCTTGGTGACACAATTAATTTAATTAGGGTGATAGCTAGAAGCTTGGGTAAAGCATTGTTTACAGGGACATGGACAACTTATAAGTGGCTATAAGATATGTCTTTTCAACTGTTAACTTCTTTTTTTTTCAATTTTTTGAGACAGAGTCTCTCTGTGTAGCCTTGGCTGCCCTGTCAACTGTTAACTACTTTTTCCTCAGGGAGAATACCAGGTGTTTAAAAACCACTAACTTGCCTGTACACTTTCTAGAGCGAGGAATAAGGTGAAATTTTATGAGCCACCTCAGACAACTTATAACTGTCTAAGTATCCTTAGGGAGATGTAGAGCCTCAAAATTTTGCCCTCATGAGAGAATATTAACTCTCTCATTCTGTGTACGTCTACTATTAATAATCCTAGCTGCTGAGAACTCAAAGAGTACTCCGAGAGGAAGGCAGTATTATGATCTTGTAATCATAACATCAGCTAACAATTTAGTCTCTGTATGCACATGTACACACACACACACACACACACACACACACACACACACACACACACATAGAGGCACACTTAATCTTATTTATTTAAAAATCTATTTTAGAATAAAATAATTCTAAAAATAATTTTAATGATTTTTTTAGGATCCTGACATTGACATTTTTGTTTTCCTGAATTTAAATATGTTAATTTATTTCTAGTAGTAAAGAGATCACCAATAATCTATGATATGATGTAGCTGTGCAGATATACAAAATATCACAGAAGTTCCTAA
Source organism: Acomys minous (assembly GCF_964271855.1). Taxonomy (NCBI): domain Eukaryota; kingdom Metazoa; phylum Chordata; class Mammalia; order Rodentia; family Muridae; genus Acomys; species Acomys minous. The sequence goes on along the minus strand of NC_140488.1, from coordinate 27,352,609 downwards.
TCACCTATGCATAAAGATAAAAAATCTAAAATACTCTGTATGACAAATTTTTTAAAAACACAAAATAGTGAATATAATAGTAATGATTTGATTTTCATAAAATCACTTAATTGAAGAAAGATGAAGATCAGGGTATACAAATTCTAAGGTCAAGGTCTTCTCTTTAAGCTTTTACATATATTCTGAAAATGATCCTTATCTTCTGCAGTTGAATGGTTCATTGCTTAAAAAAATATGTAATCTCATACTGGGACAAGCTGTGTTAGAACACAAGTTTGAAGCTTTTCATCACTATGACAAAATACCAGAGAAAAATCAACTTAAAATGAAAAAGGTTTATTTTGACTCATTTTTCAGAGGTTATATTCTATAGAAAGTGGTCCTGGTTTGATTGGAGCCTACAGTAAGACAGTTCATAATGGTAGAAACAAATGACATAGGAAGACCAATCATCTCCAGGTATCCAGGAAGCAACGAAAAAAGGAGCTACATCCCAATTTTCCTTTCAATTTCAAGTCAGCTTTCCTGACCATTGACCCTGAAGTTCTCACAACTTTCAAATACTGCCACAAGTTGCTGATCAACAGTAACAAACAGGCAGCCTGATATTGTTTCTACTTTAAAGTGAGAATAGTGAGTAACTGCAAAGTTTGAAATTACTTTCTTTAAGTTTGCAATGGGTACCAGTGAGGAGAATTATATAAAATTGTAGATATATGGCCCTTAAATTATTATGAGACTTTTGGACAGTACCCCAGAGCTTTCTATTATTAATGGAAAGGCCTCTTGATCTTTACCTCTCTGTGGAAGCAGTCTCTCCAAAGCACTTGAGGGATCTACCCTTGCAAGGCTTGAAGAAACTGATGATCTTTACTCAAGCAGTTGCTATGCAAGACAATGTTGCCTTTCCTCAGACTGGACTCACCTGTACCATTTTATCTCTGTTTCTAGAATGATCATTATATTCAAATACCAGTACGTCTCTGAAAGTAAGGGTATGAATGAAGTGAGACATATGAGAATAGACCCGAAAAGAACACTTTGTAACTGTAAATTTATACAGAAAAATAGGAAATGTATGGTATTCAATATGATGCTACAATATTACAAGGAACAGGAAGTTCACTTTAATCATATTTATTAAAATGCACTTACTAGTATATTTATACTCAGAAAACATTACTCAGGAGTAAAATAGATCAACAGTTGATACAAACAATCACTTGGACATATTCAGGACACTATCCCTACTTAGTAAAATAAAGCAATCTTCAAAGGGTAAAATCATTTGATTCTATTTGTGTACATATTTTAAATGACAAAAAGTATACAAAAGATAAGCAGAAGAGTGATTGACTGGCTATGCAGATAGTATGTTTAGAGGAGAATGGTTATCTAATGGCAATTAAAAGGACACTATTATTTATCTAGCTCTATCCTAACTCTTAGTGCATGAGCCTTTACATGTTGATCCAACTGCATATAATTAAGCACACATAAATTTTATACCTGCAGAACCACATAAATAAGGAAAAGTATTGAGGATGCTTGAGTGAGATCAGTTGACTGATCCTGCTCATAATATGTGGCAATAGATTTGAAAACATGTTCTACTTTGGGATTCACTGAGTCAAGGATACATGTGTTCCTTTCTGAATTATTCCACAAAGCTCTCTATTGTCAGAAATAGTAGATATTAGTCTGTTCTACAAAACACTTTCAAAACTATGTTTATGACAAGAAATTTAGTTATTTTTTAACCTTCCCCATCTGATAAAACCTCTATGTAAATATTTTAATCCTACTCTACCCACTAAAGCTTTTGCTTAGAAAAAGGCCTACTGCTACATTCCAAAAACTTGATACTCTGAAGCTGGGACTCCCTACCCATTGAAACATTGATTCCTTTTCCCTTGGAACAAAAACCCCTTTTCTTTTTCATCTTTTAAGACTAGAAAATCTTGGAAGACAGTGAAGTTGGGTTCTAGCCAATGGGGAAAAGATACAGTCACCATGTATGTGTATTATAGTAACAACAACAACAACAATAATAATAATAATAATAATAATAATAATAATAATAATAATAATAATAATAACCTCTTCCATCACAACAAAACAAGTGTACTTACAGACTCTGTATGCTTGTTCTTTTGATTGGTGGGCAGTGTACCCTGAAATGAAAGTTTCTGATTTCTTTAGAAACTCAGTTGTGTCATGTGATGTTTTTCTGGAAACTGTCTAGTAAGAGGACACTTGATATTTTGTGAAATATCAACACTTGATGACTTGTGAAAGGGCATGTGATGTTTTGCTGAAAGCAGATGCATGAGAGGGCATGTGACGTTTGGGAAGAATATGAACAGAGCCCCACAGACAGTTAGGAGGATTTTTGTTTTTTGTTTTTTTGTTTTAATTTTTACTTTGCTGGTCTTCAATGGTCTTCTCAGAAAGAAGTGTTCCATAGAACTTCTTATTGTACTCCTGCTGCTTCTGACTACTTTACTCACTCATTTCAATTTGGCAAAGCTGTTCCTGCTGGATCCTGCCCGCTCCAGGTTCATGTTGCTGTTTGGTGTGGCTATTGGATTGGACGGCTGGTATCCTGATAACACAGAGTGGACCTGACCCAACGAACTATTTCTAAACAAGTCCACAGCCCCTTTTTCCTATTAACATTCTTTTTCCCCTTCCTCTGGTCAGTGGTTTAGAACTGAGATTGAAGTATTTAAGGACCCTAAATAAAGTAAGTTTTGAAAAATCTAAGCCTTTAGTATCCACTTGATCAAAAAATAAGGTTTCAATTTGTCATGACACTGCGATTTGAATGAAGTCTCTTTTTTTCAAACCCCAGAACTATTAATAACATTATGAGCCTATATTTCTATAGAATCACAGAGCCTGCATGGGTATGTGATAGACCCTCTGCAAATATAATATGATTGTATAGCATGGTTTTCTTGTGGGATTCCTAACAGTTAGACTGGGAGCTATCTATGACTCTCTGCCTCCTCTGTGGACAAATTTTCTCCTACTGGGTAACCTTAGTACAGCTTTAATATCAGGGTTTGTGCCTACTCTTATTGCAATTAGTTATGCCATATTTGGTTGACATCTCTAGTAACCCTGCTTTTTTTATGAAGGTAAATTGAGGAGGAGTGTATCTGGGGCAAAGGGGAGACAGGTAGAAAGGACTAGGAGTAGAAGAGGGAGGGGAAATGTGGTTGAACTGTAAAATTAAAATTAAAAAGGAAAGTTAAAAAGAAATATAAACTATACCAAAAAACACAGCTGTCAGTGAGAAGAAGAAAATGGCAAAGCTAGAACACTTGGACCAACAGATGTGTATTATTTATAATATTATATTTTGATATACTAAATATGTATTACTATATCTTAATATAAATTACTAAATAAAAGATAAATGTATGCAAAAATAAATACAGAATGAAAGACTTCTTCACATAATAGATTTCAAATAAATAAGTGTGAAGATGAATGGAAAGTAGAGAATCATAGGCAATCATGGTGGTAAAAAATACTCTGTAGATAAGATCTACTGATGGATTCTAAAATTAGAAATTAGGAATTTAAGGAAATATAGAATTTTTATAGTGTTGCCCTTATTTTAGCTTCTGTTAAAATTGCTTTCTTGAAACTTCTTGCTTTTGCTAAGTCACCTGTGGCTTCCATGTGTGATGCCAGGTCCTGGTTTCTACCTTTAAAAACACCATATTCTGGACACTTGGGACCATACCTATGTGCCCAAATACCCAGGTGTGATCCCAGCCAGCGGAAATAAAGACATTGAATTGGCTATTCACTGTGTCTGAGTGGTCATCTTTGGTGGGCTCCCTTTAACATTTGGAGGTCCCACTGAGATCCTAGAACCTGGACCCAGACACTTAGGGGCCTCAGGACCCCTGTGAGTAAGGAAGAATATGCTGGCTGGAGAAGACTCTTAGAAGACACAGGCCAGAGATACTGCAGAACCCCAAGAAAACTCTGACTGATCACTGCCAAATGCTTGGGAGGCACATAATGCCATCACACAAAAAACAAAAAGGAAGAAAGGAAAGGAAAAGAAAAGATAAAATGAAAGAGGTTTGAACACCTCTGGAGGTAAAAGAGGTATTATCTGGCTAGGATGCAAGTAGCAAGGTTGGTCACAACTGTAGATCTTGTGGCAGGGATCCTTAGGAGACATCACAGGAAGTCCTGTTCTGTACGAGTGAGAATATATGCTGACTATCTCTGTTTGTGGTTGTTTTTTCTTTGTCTCTCTTTATGATTGTTTCTCCCTGTATACCTCTCTGTATCTCTAGCTGTTCTGTTGGTTGGAGAAAGAGATTTAAAAAGTAAGGGGGAGTGAGCCATTCCAAGACTGCAACTACATCTACCCCAGAGACTGTGTACAGTTTCCTGTAAGTTCACAGGTTACTGTGCCATGTTGTGATGCCCTCCTTCCAACAGTAACTGTGATTGCTGCCTCTGCTTCAGCTGTACCTACAACTAGTACTTCCAAGCCATGGTTGTGGCCATCAGTTTCCTTATAAGAAACAATGGCTATCTCTTGTGCAAGCCCCACTCCCACCCCTTGGCTTAAGACTGGTGCCCTTTCACTAGGGGCCTGAATTCTTTCGGTCCAACAAAGTCTCCCAGAGAAACTAAAAACTCTTCTACTTGTCCTCTCAGCCATGCCACAGGGAGAAGGAAATAGTTAGCAGAGCCATGTGCAACTCTTGCCTGCTCAAAGCATAGGTTGGAGCTATAATTCCCCAGTGCTACTGCGGGACTGGGGGAAGAGTTCAATTTCTTCCCTGTTCATGATTTATATGTCTTTCTATCTATCAGTGATTTATATAATTGAAAGACTTCAAATGCTCCATTTTAAGAGAAGCTTACAAACACTAATAGCCTGCTGAAAACTGTTTTAAGGTAAGGTGGACACTTTCTTTTCCACTAAACATTATTAGAAGAATGAAGAGCCACAACCAAGGGAACTAAAAGGTAATTTAAGATAACAGGTCACTCAAGGACCTGCTGGGTTTCTGGAAAGTCTCTGTGTCACAGATGGTCCTCTAAACCAATGAGCCACTAATATGGTCTTTGTGATGCATGAACAGACTGCCTCATCTTATGCAGTCTTACAGTAAAGATAAACTAGGCACAAGAAGAAAACTAAAGTGATGGACAGGTCTCAAATTTTGAGAATTGTTCCGAATTTTACAACACTCAAAATTCAGCAGGAGACAGGCAGGGAGAGAACTCTCCTGTGTAGTTATCACTGCCCTATGGAAACAAGAGAGGAAATGGTAGAAACAGACCATGACTCCAAGACAGGCTAAGTAAATCCTCAATAGTTCCTGCCTCAAAAATATGTCTGTCAGAGGAACTCTGGTGCCTGTGATTTGATAACTGCCACTTGGCAGGGTGGCAGGGTGAGCACACAGATGAAGGGGATTCATGCTATCCTGATGAGACCTGATAGGCTGAGGTCAGATAGTGAGGGAACTCTCCTCCCCCATCAGAGATCTAGGGGAGGGAAATAGAGCAGAAGAGGGAATGGGAAGATAAGAGAGGGGGCATGACAATTGAGATGCAATGTGAATAAATTAGAATAAATAAAACAAAAACAAAAAATATGTCTGTCAGATATATTGGGCCAGAGGCTGAAGACAATGTTTTAATGTTATAGAGTTTTGGGTGACTGTTCAGGCAGCAAACCATCTCTGTCATCTTCTCATTTATGAAACTGCTAACCTGCACTCCCTGTACATCCAGGTACTTAAATGTTATTCCTTCTCATGTCTGTGATGGGGTTGAAGACCAGATAGTTTAGTTTTCTACTTAAGCTTAGTTGTTTAGGGGTTAAAATGTTTTTAGGTCTAGATAGATGTTTTAAGTAGATAATGACAAGAGATATGATAGTTACTGTTTTACATTCAGAATATTATGTGCACCAAGGCAGGAAAGATGTTTTCTTCAAGGCTGACAAGCACAGATAGCCAAAACACTATGAATGTAACATTATATATATAATTCTTGATTGTTTTGTGGTTCTTCTTGCTAAAGATAGATTATTGTGTATATGTGTAATAATATAAATGTATAATAAAAGAGTTAAATAAAATTGTTTTTAAAAAGAAATAGACCAGGAAAAAGCGTTCAAGAACCCACCAGCATCATTTAATAGGTCCCTGTATTCAATTCTGTTGGCATTTCCAAAAATTATATCCACAGACCACCCTGCTCCAATATGTAGATGGCTTCCTCATGACTCCATTCACTGAGGAGAAAAGTAGGCCACTAAAAAAAACCCTTTTAAAGGTCCTCTGAGTCTTGGGGTACAGAGGCTCATCTATGAAGGCTCAACTGTGTGTCCTTCAGGACATTTACCTGGGATACAACCTAAAGGAAGAGAAGCAAATGCTTTTCCAGGACCATATTTCAGCCACCCTGCAAATATCAACTCTTATATCAACCTGGTAGATATTGAATATTTTTGGAGGGTTTTTGAGACAGGGTTTCTCTGTGTAGCCTTGGTTGTCCTGGACCCGCTTTGTAGACCAGGGTGGCCTCGAACTCACAGCGATCCACCTGCCTCTGCCTCCCAAGTGCTGAGATTAAAGGCGTGCACCACCACGCCCGGCATATATTGAATATTTCTACATATGGATAATTGAATTTGCCAAGGTAGCCAAGCCCCTCTATGCCAGCACTGGTGGTATGCAGATTTGGCATGGACTGAGACTGATCAGGAGGCTTTACAAGTCTTGAAAATGGTCCTGGTCCTCCCAGACTGTGAAAAAGACCAGTAGTATATCAGTTCAAGAGACTCCACATAGTCATACCTGAAATGCTGTATATGACCTGTATAAAGGCCATAGCTGACACTGACCTGCTAGTTTAAAAAAAAGGGTAACAAATTAATTTTAGGATGCAAACTGTTCCTGACAGTTCCAGATAATTGAGGCCCTCTGGAGGGGAACACCTAGTGGATTGATGTCTAACTCCAAGATGACCCAATACCAAGCTCTGCTTCTGGATCAAACCAACATTCAGTTTTACATGATGTCAACTCTTAATCCTGCCAATCATCTGCTGGATGATGACCCCACAGAACCCCTGCCGGGCTGTCTTGTGGTGATTGACTACAGCAGTCTGTAGGCCTGATCTGAGTGACATCCTGTTGGTGACACAAGACAAGGTATTGTTCACAGATGGAGAAAGTGTCATCCAAAATGTGATCATGTATAGAGGGTAAGATGTAGTAGTACAAGATAAGACTATCTGAGCACAAACTTTAAGTAGGGGAACTTCAGCTCAGCTCAGCTCAAGCAACTGAATTTTTAGATTTGACCCAATCACACCACTGCAGAAAAGACAAGGCTATCACAACATACATAGATATCTGATGCATTTTCAACACTGCTTATGCCCATGGGCCTCAGTTGAAACAAAGAAAATTGCTAACTTCATCAGGGAAAGAAATAAAAGAAATAGAGAAGAAATCTTAGCACTGTTGGAAGCTTTCTGGTTACCCAAGAGGGTATTCATTTTCATTGCAAAGAACACCAAAAAGGAGATTCCTCAGAAGTCAGAGGCAACAGACCTTTCACTTGGCCACCTGAGAAGTGTCCCTAGCACCTGTGGGACCTCACTCTTAGTGGACCAGCTACAGTGCACCCCACAGCAATATTGACTATGTAAAATAAGAACAGGCAAAATAGTATAACCCATCCTTCCCTTGAGTGTGTCTTGGAAATTGACTGGTACCAAATCAGTCACCTAGGAACCATGAAATCTGCTGAACTCCTCAAATTCAGGTATCATGTTCCAAATTTGAAAAGCCTGATTAAAGATACCACTTTTAGAAGTGCCACCTGTGCTCAGATAAACACCAAAGGAGGATGGAAGATCCCACGAGGGATCTGAGCTCAATGATACAGGCCTGGAGAACACTATCAGTTGAACTTTAATAAAACTTGGCCTACTTTTTGGATAAAATATTTTCCGGTATTTGTAGACACTTTCTCAGAATGGGTGGATGCATACCCCACCCAAACAGACACTGCTCAAGTAGTACAAAGAAACTTCTTCAGGAAATAATTCCAAAGTTTTGACTTCCCCTAGCTTTGGGTTCAACAGTGGCCAACCCCTTAATGGCCAAAATATTTCAAAATCTGACAAGTGTATTAAATATTAATTGGAAGTTACATTGTACATACAGAAGGCAGAGTTCAGTCAGGTCAGCTAGAAAGAAGGAATAGAACTGATAAGGAGACTTTGGCCAAACTGGTTTTTAAAAATGGATTTTAAAAAATGGGCCAACCTCTTCCCCATTGCTCTGTTCAAGGCCTGATATATTCCTTACCAGGTAGGCTTACTCCCTTAAAAAATATGTTCAGAAGACCACCTTCCATCCTCCCAAACTCTGAGAGTTTCCCCAGTCAGAAATGGCTAATCATTCCCTTCTCAAGTCCTTTCAGGCTTTGCAGGAAGCTCAACGCCATCAACCAGACTGTGAAGGGCATCCTTCCATATCCCACCTTTGAACATGCCTCCAAGTTCCTTTTAGGAGACTTGTTTCAGACAAAGAGAGTCCATGCCTGGACCCTGGAATCTAGAAGAGACCCAAACACTCATCCTCATCACTCCAATTGATGTCAAAGTGGCTGGTTTCATACCTTGAAAAAGTGTCACGGAGGACAACAGGTGGTCTATCACTTAGATCTTGACCTCCTTAAAGATTTAATTGACTAGAGTTTACTAATCCAATATACACAAAATCCTTACCAACCTCAAACCTGGATAGAGGATTTCAGAAAAACCAAGGATGGGAAACTGTATCTTTACAGTGGATCTTTGTTCTCATGTATTATAGGACATTTGATCTCATTGTGAACCCTGAGATTGAGAACTATAAAAACCTGTTTCTAGTTGTAGAGTAAGCACAATCCTAGTACAACACCTTTAATCCAAGAACTTTCTGTCTATTATAAACAGGTGGATGTGTTGTGGCACATAGCTTTAATCCAAGAGCTTTCTGTAAACAAGAGCTAAATAAAGTTAACCCTAGGTCAAGAGGTGGAGAAAGAAAGCAGCTGACTGGGATTAGGTAGAAAAGAGGAACTTTGAGTTGAAGGATATTTAAAACAGTGTGGTAAATAAAGGGATTTTTGGCTTTTAGCTTTTGTCTTTTTCCATCTGGGCCATAAGCTGAGTAGGAAAAGCTTTTTCCTCTGGGACATGAGCTGAGTAGTAAGACCAACTTGGTGCTTTCTCTGCCTCCCTGAACTAGTGGGCTTTTGCTCCTCCATCTGGCTTCTGGGTCTTTATTGGTAAAATAGAATAGAAAAATTTGTAAAAACTCAAATTAAAGTACAAAATTACTGAATATTTTTAAAACTGGAAGATCAGAATGGAGGATATATGATGGCACTTTTCTTTAGATTTCAATTTTTCTGTAAATGAAAAATTTTCACAAATAAAGGTAATAAAAATGACATACTGCATATTTAAAAATCTCTATTTTTACTTTGGGTTCAACAAAGAAATTATTTAGAGCTATCTGTTCAAACTTTAGGCTAAGAAATTAAGTGCTATCTTTCTTTCCCTGTTAACTTCTGCCTGTTCACATTTCTGAAAACACAAAATGACCATAACTAAATATATAAGGCTGAAACACAGATTACAACAGATACAGCTAACTTTGAAGGATCTGATATGAAACTCTAATATTAATACAGTGCCTAAAACTAGATATGGCGTCAGAGAATATCACACATTTGAATGATCTGTTATATTTTCTTTTTAGGCATATGATTCATAATATGACTTCTAACATAGCTCACATAAATAGAATTCCTTATGAGTCTGTATGATTCTTTATGAATCTTTATAAGCACTTGTGCAGTCTTGGCATCAATTTTTACCACCATGTAAATACCTATTGAGAGGACTTGGCAGACAAAATGTACATTAATTTTTATCCTTGACTCTAGTAGGTCAGATCTATGGAGGATACACACATAAATACAAATTAGTCCTTGCTTTTCCATTTAGCCTATGTTCCACATAAGACAAGAAAAATTGAAAGCCTGCTTAGAGCCAATCAGTGCAGGGAAAAAGGCATAAGCAGAATATATCCCTAGATTATTTGGGTACATGAATAACCTATTGCCTCTGAGGTGTTTTGAGCATAACTCTTTTATAATGTGTGGTAATGAACCATCCCAATCAAAATTTCTCTTGGGAAGAAAATAAAGCTAATAATCAGATCAAGTTCATACTCCTAGTGATAGTGAACATATATTTTTCTATGTACACTGGACAAATACATATGCCAGTGTTAGAAATTATGAGATTTTTGTTGACAATTATTAAATAATATCATCTTTTCTGCACCTTTGCAATAACTCTCAACAAAGTCAGTTATTTCATTTTATTTTTAAATTTCAAATGAGTGTAAAAGCTTAACCCATGTTTTCTTATTAAATGTCTTGTGTTTATAGGAAAAGCAAGAATCTTACAAGGTAATGAGACAAAAATTAAGTGATGCATAGTATTATTTATGTATATTCATTATGAACAGAATAATAACTCTGCTATCAGTTTTCACAGCAACTCAGTGAAAACAGACTCATTTTTACAGATGAAGAAATTTAAAATATTCTTTAAAAGTATGCCTTTGTTTCTACAACACAATGGAATGTCATGCAACATTCTTCTATTTTCAGTTATATATGAGTCTCAGTTTCTCCAAATGTGTGTGTGTGCATGTATAATCTTTAATATTTTCCTTTTACTAGTGTCAGTCTGTTGTCCTCACACTAGCCTTTGTCCTCATCATTTGCTTTCAAGGACTATGCCCTATATTAAGCTGCAGATCATTTGTGGAGAATCAAAGCTTAACAGATTACTCATTGTTAATTAAATAGCCAGATTCTGTCCACTGAAGCTAATGCATTAAAGTATTTAATGTTTGTTTGGTAAACTGCTTTACTAAATGCTCCTTTGACTTTTATTGGTAATAAACATTAAGCATTTATGGACTGTGAAAGCAGCTTCCCATCCAGCTGATGCTGTTACTATTTACAGTTTGTTAATGAAACACCATTAACTTTCTTCAAATCAAAAGTTGGTTTTGTTCTCCTCTTTAATTTTTATTGTATTGCATGAAGAATAACTTGCTAAAATTTGAATGTACTGTGCTTCCATTTTTTTCTGAAATCAAATATTTTTCTAATCCAAAAGGGTTTAATGATAAGGCTGCAGACCAGTGACAAAGCTAACGTCCTTTCTCACATCTCATAGCATTCTAGATGCATTATGGTCTTACTTAGGGACATCACAGTTTAACTACCAACAATGTCAAAAGATTCTGACTCCCTCATTTATAGGGATTCTACTATCCTTAATAAGAGTTTGTCACTTAAGTCTTTGTAGCAGAGATCTCCTTCTTATCTTAGCTTGGTTAGTTTGTATTCTTTATACATATTAATAGGATTCAGATTTCTTAAAGTCTAATTAAGCATTGTCTTCAGTTTATTGAATTCACAGAAATCAAAGAGTGGTACATTTTTTCAGGAAATGTGGACATAGGCCAAAATCCTTAAAACAAAAATGCCCTTCTGAAAATTTTTGTGTCACATCTGAAGAAATTATGCTTTCATTTACTTTGATAAAAAAGCATAATTTAAAATCATAAAGCATGGTGTAAAAGAGAAACAGTGAATTCGAAGTTTTCTAAGGTTTACTTGACTTTCTTCCCTGTTTTAGTTTAATATTGTTGCCTGTTATGTCAAAATTGAGGACATTAAAATGATTGAATTTTCTTAAATAAGGAAAAGAAGGTAATTGATCAAATGAGATTAAATGTGTTCTGAGTTTCTCAAATGACAGAAGCACCAGGGCACATTCTGACCTTTCAAAGACTCCACTCTGACATAAACTACAGACAAAAGAATATCACAGCCCCTAACATGTGTCAGCACTCACAAAGAATGTCAGAAGACCTGTGAAAACCAAATGCCTTGTTGTATAATTGAGTTAATGTTACAGTTTTGGGGAAGGCACACTTTTGGAAGACTGACATTACTTAATGTTTACATTATGGATCTGTAAGTGATAATTTATTTAACAGAAATATTTTATTCCAAATTTCACTTGTGTCTTTAGGGGGAAAATTGTAGTAGTTGCAAGCATTGATAGATGCTACAAATGAGTGATTTGTACTGATAACAGAGAGGGGATAATATATCATGGAAATAACAACTACCTGTCTGGATATTTACAAAATGCATCCATCTGTCATGTGTTAGTCATTTGCTAGTTAAAATGAAGCAAATGCATTCAGGTTTGGAGAAGAAAAGTAATATTTTCTTGTTTAACATATTCGGACTTTGCAAGGTATGTTTTCCTTATTTCTGCTAGTCCTTAAGAAAACTTTCTTTTACTCATTTAGAAATAAATCATAGATGCATGCTTTGTTTTGTTTTGGGCTTTTTCTTAAACTCAAGTTAAGAGGAAATTTTTTTCTAGAGTTATCAGTATGCATGATAAATTGTTCTGAGTTATTCACCAAAATTAATCAATTTAAAATGAGAGATAAAGGCTTTAGGAATAGCCCTCTGGGTAAGAGCACTTCCTACTCTTGTAGAGGACTCAGGTTTAGTTCTCAGCACATCATGACAGCCCATTTTATCACCAGTACACCTAGTTTCTGGAAATACTAAACCTTCTTCCGGCCTCTGTAGGCACTGCATACATGTGATAAACATACATGTATACAGGCAAAATACTCCTACAAATAAAATAAAAATAAATAAACCTTTAAAAATGAAAGGCAAATGTATGCCAAGAAAGAAGATGTTACAGATCACTGCATCATTCAGCCTTCATCAGATTAGCTTCTTTTTCCAGGAGACCACAGTTAACCAAGAGACCCACAGCTGGACAATGTTCTGAGAATGAGAGACTGCAGAATCCTCATCCCTAAAGGGGATGCCAATATTATTACACACCTCCTCTCAAGGCTAAGAGTACGTGGGAAGACTCTAAGAGCCTGAGGTGCTAGATGATGACAAGGGAATTATTTATCAGAAACAAGAAAATAATTACACATATAAATAAACTCAGAGCAATTGTAGCAGCATACATAAGGCCTTAGCAATCTCAGGTTAGACTAAATCACAATATGAGGGAGGGAAGCTGAGGATCAGGTCCCAATCCTAGCTGAGGACCTATTGATATTTGAGTGATCTGGAGAAAAAAAATCTGTTTTCTTCAATGGAGTGATGCCTGGTTTATTGATCACACATCAGGGAAGGTCCTGTTGCCAGGAATAGTTAAGTCAAAGAAGACTGGATACCATTTGGCAGTTGGGTGCAAGCATGAAATTGAGTAAAGAGGTAAGGAGAAGAAGAGGGAGGAATTTGGAAGTGAATGTGAACAAAATATGTTGTATGAAATTCTCAATGAATAAAGAAAAGAAGAAAAATACATGGGTCTCTGTATTTTTGTTGTTTCATTAGCTATTAAAAACAAGGAATTTCTGAAATTTGTGGACAAATGGATTGAACTAGAAATTATCATAATGAGTGAGTTCACCCAGAAGCAAAAAGAGTTAAATGGTATATACTCACTTATATTGAGACACTAGTCCAAGGGGTATGTCCCCATGAAAAACTTTACCTACCAGGAAAGTGGGTCAGAGGGGAGGACATCCTATTGAGATTTTAGGTGTGAGAAGCCTGGGATAATGAGGAAATAGAAGGATCCAGAGGGTCCTGGAAAACTACAGGCAGGTCTGGGCCCTGGGGTCCTCCTCAAACTATGGCACCAGTCAAGGAAAATATAGGCAGTAAACCTCGAACCCCTACCCAGACTAGCCGATGGACAGGATATTCTCCACCGTTAAGTGGAGAAGGAGATCTGACTTTCACACAAACTCTGGTGCCCAATATTTGACCATGTCCCTTGGATTGGGAGGCCTGGTGGCACTCAGAGGAAGGATAATAGGTCACTAAGAAGAGACTCAATGCCTTATGAGCATATATAGGAGGAGGAGGTCGCCGTCAGTCACAGACATAGGGGAGGGGAATAGGGGGGGAAGTGGGAGGGAGGGAGGAATAGGAGGATACAAGGAATGGGCTAACAACTGAGATATAATATGAATAAATTAATAATAAAAAAGGAAAACAAAAAACAAAAAAAGAAAGTGATGACACATAACTCCTTTTAATGTCATTAAATTTAACAGTAATGTTTCACTGACATAGAAAATGAGAAGATTTGTATTAGGAACTTCAAGTGGTCCTGTTATTCCCATTTTATCTGTATGGAAATATATACCAAATGATTCAACTACCAGATATGTCAGTTAGTACTAAATATATCTCAAATCATGCATATTATTTTCAATGCAAGTATGTTCTGCTATCCACATTTTGTTGTAAAAAATAGAGAATACAGATAACTCTAAAAATATCATTATTAAACTATAACAATCCCATCAAACATAGATAGCCATAATTAATATTTACATTTTATTTGTTCATATATATATCATTATATTCATATGGCAATACACATTCAGTGTTATAGTCAATTTTATTAAACAGTATTTGATGAACTAAATGTGAAGAAAAATATACCTACATATTAATGATGTAGGGTTCCCCTATTTTCATCATTGTAACTTTTTATGATAAAATAATTGTATAATTTATATAATGAATGCAGATTTATAAAAAATGCATGTATTTGAATGTTTTCTAAAGTTTTAGATATACACATTCAGCATTAGAAAAGTTGTCATAATCCTCACTATTTATGCTTAATAATTTTTAAAAATCTTTGCAATATCTTGATACCCTATGAGCATATACAGGGGGAGGTAATCCCCCTCAGTCACAGTCATAGGGGAGGGGAGTAAGGGGAAATGGGAGGGAGGGAGGAATGGGAGGATACAGGGGAGGGGATAACTATTGAGATGTAATATGAATAAATTAATAAAATAAAAAATAAAAATAAAGCAACTTAATGCCTCAATTGTCACTCAAAAAGTTATTTTTAATTCACTGGTATAGAATTTGGTATATAGATGCAAATTAAGTTTAATTTTAGATACAGTATAGAATTCAAATCACACATAATATATATATATATTTCTAGTCTAATGTGAGGAATTGTACCCATACAACTCAATTATAATACAAGGTTTACTTCTAATACTTTGAAGGTGCATTTGCAGGCTGTTTTGGATAAATAAGCAATACAATTTAATTGTTAGATGATCAAATCATGGTCATATCACTTACTAAGTCTACATTTATCACAAGAATATACATCTTAGGTGCAACAGATAGATATGATTCTATAGAAAGATAAGATAAAATAATTAAATCTCTTCAAAAACCTCAGAGGCATACAGAATATGACATTTAAAATCCTTTTATTATTTTAAAGATTCACTAACAATGAGACAGGTTAACTCCTGGCAACATCCAGCTTAACTCAAACAGGATGATGAGCATCAAAGAACCTCTTTATGGAAATGGCTCCAAATATGGCAAACAAGCCACTCGGCTAAGTGTTCTCCTTTCCACCACAGACAGAATTCTGCCTAAGGAGCGGCAGGCATGGATGCAGGCAGAGTCGATGGCCAAACTCTGCCAAGACAGGGTAAGCAAGTCCTCAATAGTTCCTGCCTCAGAAATATGTCTGTCAGATATACTGGGCCAGAAGGCTGATGAAGATGCTCCAATGTTATAGAGAGTTTTGGGTGACTGTGCAGGTAGCAAACTGTCTCTGTCATCTTCTCATTTGGGATGCTACATACCTGCACTCCCAGCATACTCAGGTAATCAAGTTTATTCCTTCCCAAATCTCTGATGGGGTTGAAGACCAGATGGTTTATTTTTACAATTAAGCTTAGTTTTTTAGGAGTTAAGATGTGTTTGCCTCTAGATAGAAGTTTTAAGTTGATAATGACAAGATGTTTTAGAAATTGATTTACATTCAGAATTTTATATGCACC
This sequence comes from Acomys minous, assembly GCF_964271855.1. Taxonomy (NCBI): domain Eukaryota; kingdom Metazoa; phylum Chordata; class Mammalia; order Rodentia; family Muridae; genus Acomys; species Acomys minous. The sequence continues at coordinate 27,336,564 of NC_140488.1, read as the reverse complement.
AAGATAAGAAAGATGTTTTTTGCAAGGCTGTGAAATGCAGATAGCCAAAACACTAGGAATGTAAAATGTATATAATTTCTGATTGTGTCATGGTTCTTCTTGCTATAGGTATTTTATTGTACATTTGTGTAGTAATGTAAATGTATGTTTAAAAAAATTTTTAAGCAATTAAAAAGTTGACCTTGGATCTTAACAGAGTTATCAAAGAGAGAAATTTAAATGCCTAAGACTTATTTTAAAGAATGGTAATCAGTATTAATAATTAGGAAAGTGGAAGTTAAAGGACTTTTAAATTTCACCATACCCAAGTCAGAATTGCTTCCAGGATGCAGAAAAAAAAGGGCACCTTTATTCGCTGTTAGTGGGATTGTGAAATGGTCCATCCACTCTAGATATCAGTTCATAGAAAACTCAAAAAAGCTAAAAAATAAACCTATCATATTACTGATTGATGTATGTCCAACAAACTCGATGTCCTACTCATACTTACTTCTCAACCATATTCATTGCTGCACTATCCACAATATCTAGACACTAGAAACAGCCTAATGCCCTTCAACTGAAGAATGGACAATGAGAACATAATACATATAGAGTATGGAATACTATTCTTCAGTAAAAAAAATTATTAAGTCATAAAATTTACAAATATGTAACTAGAACAAGTAAATATTATTACTAGTAAGACAACTTAGACCTAGAAAGCCAAATGCCACATATTCTCTTATTTGTCAATTCTAGCTCAGAACCTCTAAATATAACATATAGTAACCACGGAAGCCAATAAACTAAGAAAAGGAGCATAGGTGAGAGAGAAAGGTCTCTAAAGATGGAGAGAGTAATGCATAGATACTATGAATGGGAAAATGAAAAAATGCAGGTGGGGGGAGTGGATTTACTAAGAAGAAAGAAGGCAGGGTACTACAGAGACTAAATAAGACTAAGGATGATTGTGTTTATTTGAAAATGCACACACAATGTATATGTATGTACATCCATATATAGATAACTGTACATGACTATGACAACCTTTCTGGCCTATGCAGACATCTGAACTTATGTCTACATACCCATATACATACACAATTTTAAAAGAAATCTTTTAGAAAACATACATATGAGTAACATTACATAGATTAAGCAGGCTATATTTAGGAATATATAAGTATATACATTTACAAATATGCATTTAACAGCATTTAATAAAAGAAAGGGCCATGAATCTCAAATGTAAAAAAATACAATTATATACTGAAAGTTTCAATTTTAGCATATATTATACTGACACATAAAAAGATAAATTATATTAATGTGGTAACATATAATGTGGAGAGCCACGGAGCCCTTTGTGGACCCCCGCCTCCACAGGGCGCCCGGCATGCAGCCGGAGCCGTTTCGATTTAAACAACCCCTTATTTGAAAAAGGCCCGCTGCTCGCGAGCCTATCAGAGCGTGAGACGTGTCTTGGTGTGATTGGCTGTTTGAGTGCTATAAATGAATGTGAGGGGCGTGGCTTGGGGGGATTTTCACCGAAGCGAAGAAGAAAGGCCTGAATAAAGCTACTTAGGAGAAGAACCGGTGGTCGCGTCTTACTTGCCGGTCAAGCGAGGCGCGACAAGTGGTGGCCCGTACGGGGAACCGACTCCCCCACCGTCAAGTTCAGAACTCCAAGTGGTCAGGGATTGCCGGCGGGTAAGTTCCTGGTAAGTGGAGCTTACAACCCCTGGGGAAGGGGAAAGTCCTCGGGAGGGAGGCTATCCTTAGGTCTCCGGAAGGGAGCTAATTCTTAGGTCTCCGGGAGGGAGCTAATTCTTAGGTCTCCGGGAGGGAGCTAATTCTTAGGTCTCCGGGAGGGAGCCAATAAGTGAAAATATGGGTGCGTCACAGTCTCATCCAGTTTTCGCCGCTCTTCAAGAGCTGTTAAAATCAAAGGGAATCAAATTAAAGAGTAAAACTTTGGAAACCTTTTTATCAGAATGTGATACCGTAGCCCCGTGGTTTGCTGAATCGGGTAAACTAGCCTCCTCGAGCTGGGACAAGTTAGGTAGAGATCTAGACTTCGCCTGGGAACAAGGCGATCTGAAAAGAGGTATAAGACCTATATGGAGGCTGGTACGCAGTTGCTTGGAGGATACCAGATGCTCACAGGCTCTGGAAGTAGGGAAACGGGCCTTAGAGCAGCTCAAAGAAGAAAGGTCTTTGAGGTCAGAGAAAGGGGACACATCAAGCGACAGTTCAGACTTGGAAGAAGATATTGAGGAATTAGCAGAAAAAATGGAGAGGTCCACCTTGTATCCAGACCTGACTCCATTTAAAAAGGGGAATTTGCCAAAGGAGGAAGTGAACATTCCTAATCCTGGGCCAGAGGCAACCGCAAGCGCTCGGTCTCTCTGCCCGCAAGTTTGGAGGGACGTTAGAGCTGGTGCCTTGGGTTTTCCAGTGTTCCAGGATGCTCAGGGACAGCGCTACCACGAGCCCCTAGAGTTCAAAATTGTGAAGTCCCTTGCCGAGTCGGTACGTGCCTATGGCGTTTCGGCTTCCTTCACAGTGGTGCAGGTTGAAGCACTGAGCAGACACTGCATGACGCCCACGGATTGGGGTAGCCTTGCCAAGGCCTGCCTCACTCCTGGTCAATACCTTGATTTTAAGGCCTTTGTAATAGAATTTGCCGCTGAACAGGCCGCCGCTAACGCTGCGGCAGGAAATCCAGCCTGGGACAGGGACATGCTTCTAGGACAGGGCCGATTTGCAAATCAACAGACGGGGTATCCAATGCAAGTGTATGAGCAGATTAACCAAATTGCCATTAGGGCATGGAAGGCCTTACCCAATAAAGGGGAGGTAAGTGGGAACCTGACTAAGATCATGCAAGGTACCACAGAACCGTTTTCTGATTTCGTCGCCCGCATGGTTGAGGCAGCAGGGAGAATCTTCGGGGACCCAGATGTCGCCATGCCCCTGGTTAAGCAGCTAGTGTATGAGCAATGCACGAAGGAATGCCATGCTGCCATCACTCCTTATAAGGGCAAAGGGATAGAAGTCTGGATGAAAGTTTGTCGAGAACTGGGCGGGCCTTTGACTAATACTGGACTGGCCGCTGCAGTAGTACAGCTCTCAAGAGGAAGGAAGTCTGCTCCCCCTGGCACTTGTTTCAAGTGTGGCAAACATGGACATTTAAAAAGACAATGTCCTGAGAGAGGAAGTGGACAGGGAGGGGGAGGAAACATTCAACCGAGACAACCAAGTTTGTGCCCCAAATGCAAAAAGGGGAACCACTGGGCAAATGAGTGTAGATCGGTGAAAGATATTAACGGTCAGCATTTGACACCTGGCTATGGTGGAGCTCGTTCAAAAAACGGACAGCGGGGCCCACGTCCCCAGGGCCCGCAAATATATGGGGCCATGGACAATGGGAACCAGGAAAGCTGGGAGGAGGAGAGATGGCCATCTCTCCGTCGTCCCAAGAACCACGGAGAGCCACTTCGGGTTCCGCAGGGTTGGACCTCCGTTCCACCACCAGACTGGTGTTAACTCCCCAAATGGGTGTCCAATTAATAGAGACTGACTTCAAAGGACCCCTGAAGCCTCAAACAGTGGGGCTCTTGATTGGGAGATCCTCCACTGCTCTCCGAGGGTTAATAGTACATCCAGGCATCATTGACCCCGATTATTATGGTACTGTTAAGATTATGGTTTCCTCTCCTCGCGGTATTGTGGCCATATCACCAGGCGATCGCATAGCACAATTGGTGATTCTCCCTAGTCTACATACTAATTTTCCACCAGCTAAACAAGAGAGAGGAAAGAAAGGTTTTGGGTCCAGTGGAGTTGATTTAACTTTCCTTTCTTTGCAATTGGATAAGAGACCGATTTTGGACCTGTTAGTGGAGGGTAAAAGAATTTCAGGGTTGCTAGATACTGGAGCCGACCGCAGTATTATTGCCAAAAAGGACTGGCCTACTGCTTGGCCCGTTCAAATTTCTTCACAGATCTTGCAAGGACTGGGATATGCCAAAGCCCCTGACATGAGTTCCAGATTGCTAAAATGGCAGGATCAGGAGGGTCATGTTGGAGAAATTCAGCCCTATGTCCTTGACCTGCCGGTCACCTTATGGGGAAGAGATTTATTACAAGACTTGGGCTTTAGACTAACTAATGAATACTCGAAAGAATCACAGGGAATAATGAACCATATGGGTTATCATCCCAGTTTTGGCCTAGGAAAATATCTCCAGGGACGGCATTCTCCTATAGAGCCAAAACAAAAACAAGGGAAAGAGGGTTTGGGTTTTTCTTAGGGGCCGCTGGGGAGGGGACTCCCATTACATGGAAGACTGAGGACCCTGTATGGGTTCCCCAGTGGCCACTTTCCTCAGAGAAATTACAGGCAGCCACAACCCTTGTTCAGGAACAGCTTAGCTTAGGACATATTCAACCTTCTGTGTCACCCTGGAATACCCCCATTTTCGTTATTAAAAAGAAGTCTGGAAAATGGAGGCTGTTGCATGATTTAAGAATTATTAATGAGCAAATGCAAGTGATGGGACCAATTCAGCGTGGACTCCCGCTACTTTCTACCCTGCCTCAGAATTGGCCCATAATTGTTATTGATATCGAAGACTGCTTTTTTTCCATTCCTTTAAATGAAAGGGATTGGGAACGTTTTGCTTTCACAGTTCCTTCTTGTAATCATGAAAAGCCAGACGAGAGATATGAATGGGTAGTGTTGCCACAAGGTATGGCTAATAGCCCTACGATGTGTCAGCTTTATGGAGGACAAGCTATTGAGCCATTAAGGAAAAGATACCCCAAATTAAGATGTATCCATTATATGGATGACATCCTTCTGGCACACAATGATGAAACCCTTTTGCATACAGCTTTCTCTGAACTAGACCAATTGTTGCGACGAAGGGGATTGTCTATAGCCCCTGAGAAGGTACAACAAGACACCATAGTGAGTTATTTAGGAGCAAAGATTCTACCAAGACAAGTTTGCCCCCAAAAATTGCAGTTACGCCTGGATTGCCTACACACTTTAAATGATTTTCAGAAATTGTTAGGTGATATTAATTGGATTAGACCTTATTTAAAGATTCCAAATTATATCTTAAAGCCATTATTTGCAATTTTAGCGGGGGACAGTGATTTGAATTCCCCTCGACAATTAAATGAAGAAGCACGAAAGGCATTAAATAAAGTTAATCAGGAATTGCAGAAAGCTTGCCTAAATAGAATAAAAGAAGGAATTCTCATTCAAATGTGCATTTTACAAACATCAGACCAACCTACAGGAATTCTATGGCAAGATGGACCTTTATTATGGATCCACCCAAAATGTTCTCCTGCAAAAACTATAGATCATTATCCCACAGCCATTGCAAAATTAGCCATGGAAGGCCTAAAACAGAGTTTACAATTCTTCGGTATGGTCCCTGAAAGAATTATTGTCCCTTATGATAGTCACCAACTTCAAGTTTTATTTGCAACAGTTGATGAATGGGCTATTTTAAAAACTAGTTATGATGGGTATTTTGACAATCATTATCCTAAACATCCATTGATGACCTTCTTTAAGGTACATCCAGTAGTGTTTCCAAAAATTACTCGATCCCAGCCCATTAGTGGAGCTGTTAATATCTTTACAGATGGATCAAAGACCGGTTGTGGAGTTTTCTTAGTTGAAGGTCAAAAACCAATCCTCATACAATTCCATCCTACATCATCTCAACGAATTGAGTTGCAAATTGTTTTAGAAGTTTTCAAAAGACATCCGGAACCCTTTAATTTAATCTCTGATTCTAATTATGTTGTGAATCTAGTAAAGACCCTGGAAGTAGCGGGGAATATCAGTGATAGGAGTCCCATTTTTGAAATAGTCAAAGAATTGCAGACAATAATCAAGGAGAGACATAAACCCTTTTTTGTACAGCACATTCGAGCTCATACAGGTCTTCCTGGTCCTCTGTCTACTGGTAATGATATAGTTGATCAATGCACCCGCATGCAATTTGCCTTCATGGCCTCTAGCTTGGAGTTAGCAAAAGAATTTCATTCTAAGTTTCATGTTAATGCCCGGACCTTACAGGCTAAATTTCACATAACCCGAGCGAATGCTCGAGAAGTGGTGCTTTGGTGCCCACAATGTGTTATCCATCACCATCCTCTGTCCTACGGGGTAAATCCTCGTGGGCTTCGGCCGTTACAAGTTTGGCAAATGGATGTAACTCATTTTGCAGAATTTGGAAAATTAAAATATGTGCATGTATCAGTGGATACTTGCTCAGGTATCATTTTTGCTTCTCCCTTGACAGGAGAAAAGGCTTCCCATGTGATGACCCACTGCCTTGAGGCATGGGCTGCATGGGGGAAACCACAACAACTAAAAACAGACAATGGTCCTGCTTACACAGCAGCATCTTTTGCTTCCTTTTGTGAACATATGGAAGTGACATTAAAACATGGATTGCCATACAATCCTCAAGGACAGGGAATAATTGAACGCACTCACAGGACCTTAAAGGAATGCTTAATAAAACAAAAAGGGGGAATAGGCAATGGCCGCACCCCGAAAGAAAGAATAGCTTTAGCCCTATTTACTTTAAATTTTTTAAATCTGGATATAGACGGACGATCCTCTGCTGATCGCCATTCCTCCACTGTGCCTTGTGGACAAGGTTTGGTGAAATGGAAGGATGTCTTGACTGGTGTATGGCACGGCCCAGATCCAGTCCTGGCGTGGGCGAGAGGATCTGTTTGTGTTTTTCCCCGGACAGCAACCGACCCGGTGTGGGTTCCAGAACGTCTCGTCCGTAGGTGCCATGGAGATGATCTTCCTGTGGATCCTGTGGATGATAACCCTCCTCCCGCGCATTCATAGTCGGGAACCCCAATGGGGGATACTGTCAGTTTTCCCGAAGCTGATGCCGATTCGACATGATGCGCAAGCTTTTCCCTGTTTATTTACCTCAAATGCTAGATTAGAATTGCCCTTTGTACCCTTGGAAAAGCAAATTGGCCCCCCTTTTTGTTCATCCTATATAATGGTAGTTATGATGGTTCATGAAAATTATACCCAAGCCGCTAATCTGTCTAAGTTTTTATCAGATCAACTCCAGGGAAATTGGTCAGCCATTCTCGAGCAGGCACTCAACCACTTGCATGTCGTGATTGCAGCTGTTAATTCCATGCGCGGGGACCTGTCCCTTGCCACGAGCTTCTCTTCATGGATGGCGGCAGCGATGAACCACCTGGAAGAGTGGGCGGGGATAGGAGCCTTGGAGTTCTTGATGTTTGCAGTATGTGTGGTATGCTTTTGGTGTATTTGTCGTTTGTGTGTGTCTCAGATGCGTACTCAAGTTATGATGGCTCAGGCATTTGCAGCAGTTGAGGCGGGGCAATCTCCACAAGTGTGGTTGGCGGTCCTGAAGAATTGATCACCTCGTCAAGCTAAGGGTGCGAGGCAGAGCACTGCACAGGAGGTACATTGTTTGCAGTTAATGGCCTCCTGGGGAGCAAGTCTGATTGCATGTGGGTTGGTACCCCAGACCCCACCTCCAGAAAAAAAGGTACTGGACGGGTCCAGTGCTGAGCCAAGTGAACGGCTTTGGCTGAGTACTGTTGTACATCAGTGTCCATTCAACAGGACGGGTTCAGCACTCAATCTGGTGGAGGGCTTAGATTGTGGGCTGTTATACATCAGTGTCCTCCTGGAGATCAGACCTCTACTCTCACCTGTTGCGTCAGCGCTAATAAAACAAAAAGGAGGAACTGTGGAGAGCCACGGAGCCCTTTGTGGACCCCCGCCTCCACAGGGCGCCCGGCATGCAGCCGGAGCCGTTTCGATTTAAACAACCCCTTATTTGAAAAAGGCCCGCTGCTCGCGAGCCTATCAGAGCGTGAGACGTGTCTTGGTGTGATTGGCTGTTTGAGTGCTATAAATGAATGTGAGGGGCGTGGCTTGGGGGGATTTTCACCGAAGCGAAGAAGAAAGGCCTGAATAAAGCTACTTAGGAGAAGAACCGGTGGTCGCGTCTTACTTGCCGGTCAAGCGAGGCGCGACAATATAACAATTGATACATGTACATGATGTGTAATATTTAAATTATTTTAAGGATTTTATAAATCTTCTCAAATATTTAATCATTTCTTTGTGTTAAAAAAAAGACACTCAGAATCTTTTCTTTTAACTGCTGGAGGTATAAAGTACATTAACCTTAATTTATATCCAACAAACAGGTTGTGTTCTATTCAACTTGTCTATTAGTTAACCTCACTACCTTATGCTCTTTTTGTCCCTTTGGAATAACACCACTCGCTCAAGTTCTATAAGATGAACGTTTCTTAGATTCAACATTTGAGATAATACAGTGTTTATTATTCTGTACCAGACATATATCACTAAATTTAGTAATCCACAGTCTGATCCATAATATTATAAATGACAGTTTTATTATTTTGGTGGCTGAAAATTATTTCTCATCTATGTAGCATATTTTCCTCATACATCACCATTCGATAGATATGTTTTTAATCTTTCTTATTTTACTATTAATCCTGCCGTGATAAGCCTAATAAGGGAGAAGTCACTATAAAAAGTACTTTCAGTGTCCTTATCAAGACATTATAAAGTTTAAGAAAATAGGTATTGTGCTATGATTTGATTATTATCAAATCCACATATGAATTGAAACATCACAATGTACTGCTATTAAGAATACTATGCACCAATTAAAAAGTAAAATTAAGACTGGAGAGATGGTTCTGGGATTAATAGCACCTCCTGCTCTTCCAAAGATCCTGAGTTCAATTCCCAGCAACTACAGGGCAGCTCACGACCATCTATGAGCTATGGTGCCCACTTGTGGCATGCAAGCCTACATGCAGATTGAACACAAAACAATAAATCTTAAAAATATTTGGAGGCAGAGGATTTATGTGAATTCGAGGCCAACCTGGTCTACAAAGTGAGTGCAGGACAGCCAGGACTATACAGATAAACACTGTCTTGAAAAATATGAAAAAAAAGGAAGAAGAGGAGGCTTTTGAGCCTTGGCCTTGGGTGTTTTGGTTTTTCTTCCTGGGCTGTCAGCTGAGCTAGTAAGCTTTGGGCTTTTGGATTTTCCTTTAGAACTTGAGCTTAGTAAGAACACAGCTGAATGTTTTCTCTGCTTCACGAAGCTACCAAGTTTTCACACCCCTTATTACCAAAAAAAGGTAATAAAAAGAGAAATGAGTTGGTGTCTGATCGCATAGTCAGTTCCCTATCTGTCAGATATATTGGGCCAGAAGGCTGAAGAAGATGCTCCAATGTTATAGAGAGTTTTGGATGACTAGTCAGGTAGTAAAGAGTCTCTGTCATCTTCTCATTTGGAAAGCTACTAACCTGTACTCCCAGCATACTCAGGTAATCAAGTTTATTCCTTCTCAAGTCTCTGATGTAGTTGAAGACCAGGTAGCCTAGTTTTACAACAAAGCTTAGTTGTTTAGGGGTTAAGATGGTTTTAGGTCTAGATAGATGTTTTAAGTTGATAATGACAAGACATGATGGAGATTGATTTACATTCAGAATTTTAGACTCACCAAGATAGAAAAGATGTCTTCTTCAAGGCTGTCAAATACAAATAGCCAAAACACTAAGAATGTAACATTTATATAATTCCTGATTGTGCCATGGTTCCTGTTGCTGTAGGTAGTTTATTATATATATGTGTAATAATATAAATGTGTATGTAAAAAATAAAATAATAAAAATGTTAAAATGCAATAAATAAATAAATAAATGTTGATCAATAACTAAAAAAAAAAGTTGGAGTAATCATACAAGACTTATTTGCACCAGACTTTTTCTCGTCTGCGTATTCTTGACACGGCTAAATTTAGAAATCATAGAGAGTAGTGAGCATAAGAACCATTTCCTATAGAATCCTGACTGTTATGAAATTTGTTGGCAGTACCTCTATGTGTCCCTCAGTAGAAGAATGTATAAAGAAACTGTGGTTCATTTACACTATGGAGTACTGCTCAGCTATTAAAAACAAGGAATTCCTGAAATTTGTGGACAAATGGATTGAACTAGAAATGATCATAATGAGTGAGTTAACCCAGAAGCAGAAAGACTCAAATGGTATATACTCACTTATATCTGCATACTAGCCCAAGGGGCATGTCCCATGAAAGCCTTAACTTACCAGGAAACTGGGACAGAGGGGAGGACATCCTATTGGGACTCTAGATGAGAGAAGCATGGGAGAATGGGGAAATAGAAGGATCCAGAGGGTCCTAGAAACCTACAAGAAGAACATTATGACAGGCAGATCTGGGCCCAGGGGTCCCACTCAAACTATGGCACCAGCCAAGGACAATATATGCAATAAACTTCAAACCCCTACCCAGATCTAGCCAATGGACAAGACATTCTTCACAGTTGAGTGGAGAGTGGGGTATGACTTTCACACATACTCTGGTGCCCCTTATTTGACCATGTCATCCAACATTTAAAAAATAAAAAAGTAAAATTAAGAACAGAGAAACTCACAAGGGCTTTGGCAATTGGCAGAAGAACTGCATAAAATTTAGCCAATTAAATCTTAAAGAGAGGAGGGAAGTTCCCAATATTCAACTCCTAACTGAAGAGCTTTTGGCAGTTGGTGACTGTTGCTTGAGGGAGAATGCATTTTCTTCAGGGATGCAGTGTTTTGTGAGTTTTTCATTCTCTAGTGGATGTCTCTTTGTATCCACGTGAATAATGGTTGTACTAACTGGAATCAGTGGGTTACTAAAAAATGAAAAATATTTAGAGTTGATAGACAGTTTTGGAGGAGGGGGTATAAGAGAGCATAGAAATGACAAAAATTCCATTGGATACATGAATAAAATTCTCAAAGAATAAACAGAGATACAACCCTCATAGCACAGATGGTCAAATGTGAGGCACCAGAGTACATGAGACCTGGTGGCACTCAGTGGAAGGATAGCAGGTTACCGAGAAGAGACTTGATACCCTATGAACATATACAGGGGGAGGTAATCCCCCTCAGGAACAGTCATAGGGGAGGAGAATAAGGTGAAAATGGGAGGGAGGGAAGAATGGGAGGATACAAGGGATGGGATAACCATTGAGATGTAACAAGAATAAATTAATAAAAAAAAAAAGCAACAATGGACTTGGAATTGATTATTATTTCAGATAAAACAATGGATCATATTCAAATTTTTCAGCTGTGGTGGCACATAAATTTAACCCCAGCACTCAGGAGCCAGAGGCAGGGAGATGTCTTTTAGTTTAATCTTAGTCTTCTTGTCAAATTCAGACAATGTTTATTCCTCTTCCTTCCCTTCTGTTTTTGTGCATAAAAACATAAATGAGTACATAATTTCAATTCATAACTATTTTGATTAGTTCTAGAGACAGATATTAACTTTATTTCTTTATTTGTTTTTGCCTGTTTGTTTCTTTGGTTCATTGGTTGGTTTCGAGACATGATGCCTCTGGGTAGCCCTGGCTGTTATGGACCTGACTCTGTAGCCTCTGTAGGCTGGTCTCGAACTCAGAGATTCTCCTGCCTCGGACTCCTGAGTGCTGGCACCACTGCCAGGTCAGATATTGACTTCTTAACAATGATTTATTTTCTTGAAGTTATGAGACTGGAGTCACCCCTCTTATTTTTTGATTAATTCCACAAATAAACTCTATTAAATTATAGTATGTGCCTGAAAATAATCATGCCAGACATGGATATTTATGTAACAATTTGGAAGCAATTATTGATATAGCCACCTGGAAAATGAACTAAACTGAGTCACCTACCTATTTTATAAATTGTAATTTAGCTTCCAGTAAGCCACTATTAAAATAGTAAAATATAAAAAGGAAATATCTAGTTTATATTGTAAAACATTTTCTTTGAAATAGTTCTTCCTAAGATCCAATATGTTTTAAAGATGTTTGCAATATAACTGCCTCTCAATTTGTTTCTTTTGCTTGTTGAGTAGTCTGCTCCATAATGTGTTTTTATAATTGAAAGAGATGAAAAGTGAAATTGATAAAGATGCATAATTGGTTTTTCTTGTTTATTTGGAGCTTCTGTTCAAATTTTTTATGTGGTCTTCTTGTAAAATGTTAAAATTCAAAGGCTTTGCAGATGGTATTTAAAATGTTTTCCAAAAGATGTTTTAGTGCACACATGTTTTTGTTCTATGTATCACAAAAAATAGTCTGAGAAGTAAGTTGTTTTGTTGTTGTCTGAGCTTAAATAAATAGATTATAGGTAGACATTTGTTCAAGTAAAGTACAAGAATTCAGTAATAATAAAATACTTTATTTACATTCTAGAAATTTATATCAAGCACATATCCTGAAGCATACAAAGAAAAATTCACAAGTGAACAATAGATTTTGTTTCAGAGATTTCCAAGAGGAATCTAGGTAATAAGTAATAATTTAGTTTATGTGTACTACAAATTTCCATACTTATCAGACTTTTCATTCTCAGCAAAAGAAATACTTTCAGATTTTCTTTATGCATACTGGTTCACAAGACTCAAATCATAATCACCCTAATTAAAAGGTAACTGAAATATAAACTAAAAGTTACTTTAAGCTTTTTATGATCCTGGAATGCTCCAACATAATAGAGAGTTTTGGGTGACTATTCAGGTAGCAAACTGTATCCATCATCTTCTCATTTGGAAAGCTACTAACTTGTACTCCTGGCTTACTCAGATAATCAAGTTTATTCCTTCTCAAATCTCTGATGGAACTGAAGACCAGGTAGCTTAGTTTTACAATGAAGCTTAATTGTTTAGGTGTTAAGATATTTTTAGGTCTATACAGATGTTTTAAGTTGATAATGACAACAGGTGATGGAGATTGACTTACTTTCAGAAATTAAGATGCACCAAGATAGGAAAGATGCTTTTTTCAAGGCTGTCAAATACAAATAGCCAATACTCTAAGAATGTAACATTTACATAACTCCCAATTGTGTCATTATTCTTCTTGATATAGGTAGTTTATTGTATATCTGTGGAATAATATAAACGTATATGTAAAATAAAAACAAAAAGAATAAAAAATAATATAAAAAAGGAAAAATTTCAAAAGGAGGCTAAAATTCTGTACACAGATGTTAGAATGATGAGAGATGGAATAGATGTATTGGTCAGAGTTCTCTGTAAGAATAGAACTTGGTTCAAAGTTTATTGCATATAATTGTCCTTGGCTGATGCCATAGTTTGAGCAGGACCCCTTGGTCCAGATCTGTCCATCATAATGTTCTACTTATAGGTTTCTAGGACCATCTGGATCCTTCTATTTCCCCATTCTCCCATGCTTCTCTCCACCTAGAGTGGAGAGTGGGATATGACTTTCTCACGAACTCTGGTGCCTCACCTTTGACCATGTCCCCTGGAGGGGGAGACCTGGTGGCACTCAGAGGAAGGATAGCAGGCTACCAAGAAGAGACTTGATACCCTATGAGCATATACAGGGGGAGGTAATCCCCCTCAGTCACAGTCATAGGGGAGGGGAGTAAGGGGAAAATGGGAGGGAGGGAGGAATGGGAGGATACAAGGGATGGGATAACCATTGAGATGTAACATGAATAAATTAATAAAATATATTAAAAAGGAATAGAACTTGGTCAGAGTTCTCTGTAAGAATAGAACTAATAAAACTTATATGGGATTTATTAGACTGTATTACAGGATGCACTCTGGATGTATGACAATGTCTGTTTCCATATTGTAGAGACTGAGATCCTAGTCACCATTCAGACTGCAATTATGGGTGACTTCATAGTCCTCATATAGTGCTGAATTCAGGCAGGATACAGGAATTGAGATAGAAGTGAGGCTGGGAAAGGGAAAGAGAGAAGAGAGGTGGGGAGACAGATAGACACTGAAAGTATTTCCAAGAAAAATAAAACTATATTATTATAATTTCTTTCTGAAGGCTTTTGGTGGACACTGAATAACCCTTACTATTTTGCAGCACATAATATACAAATGAATTGAAATGTTAAAAATAACAAAACTGGTTCAGCATGGTATCACAATCCTTTAATGCCAGTATTTAGGAGGCAGAGGCAGGTTGATATCTGTGAGCTTGAGGCCAGCCTAGTCTACGTAATAGTAAGTACTAAGCCAGCTAGGTTTATGAAGAGAGTGTCTTCATCTTAATAAACAACAAACAAAAACATAGAATTGCTCCTACTAGCCATAAGAAAATGTATCACAGGTAAATTAAGTGCTCATTTGCTAATTATTTACATCTAAAAAATATATTTAGTATATAATGTGAACTAAGAAACAAAGTAGTTATTTTGAGTGACACCCAATATAAGCTTGTGTTATATTCTGGTTTCCAGTAGTTCTCATTATTTGGAAAGACAATTTCCCATATATACAAACAGTTCAAATTTACCTAGAAAAGTTAATATAACTATATTTGAAGGTGAAATATTATGAATTATTATTCTAATGTATTTTAATTCTCATCTTAAAGGAACCATGAATAATGTTTTAACACAATTAAATAATAGAATTATGGAAAATAATACCACATCTTACAATTAGTTGTATTTTCCCATAGTATCTTTGTATCTTGCTGTATTTTCATGTAATGAATTTTCAAAATGATGAAAAATAGTATCAAATTTTATGACACAAGCTCATTATATTTTCCTTGTTATGATTTTAATTATTGAAAATTAGCATTTGATGGTCTTTTGGTGAGGAGAAACAACAACTCTGTGTGACTGATTGCCAGTCTGAGTTGAGTGAGATGGCTTTAAATATTAGCTAGTTTTGTTTGATGAATAACTGTTAAACATAGTTTTGAGGACCACTGGTTTTTAAACCAAATCATACTGTTAAAAAAAGAAAAAAGAAAACGCAAATCAGTAAGCTAATTGTAAGATGTGGCTAAAAGAAGCTAATCTATTCTTAACCTCACTTCATAAGTGACAGCAAAATTAAATGGAGACAATCATGAATCACAGGAGGATGAGAGTTGGGTAACTAATTGGTCTATTTTCTGTGCTGTCAGAATCCTCTCAAGTAATTTTCTTCAATTATAACTGCAAATCAGCATGCTATTTCCTCCACATGAACTATCCATTGCCTGAGGACTCACTTTGTATCCTGGGATAACTCATGATGAATTGTTGGAGAGCATTTTCCACTAGTGAATAATTACAGGAAGTTCACAGTGAACAGCACTTAAACTCACTAAAATTCCATCATCAAGAGAAAGTCAGAGAAACAACATTAGGTGCAAAAAGATGCTTGCTTTGATCATCAACAATAATTAGAACTAGTTAACTCTATGAAAGAGAACAAGGGAAACGTTTAATCCTAAATGGTTTCCTTTCTCCAGGAAGTATGTGGTCTCTTATGTGTCAACTAAATGCTAACAACAGCCAAAGGCTGCTTAGAGCTTCTGTTTGTGCTGCACCCCATTCCGTTGTTTTAGTCTAGTTTCTTTAATCTGTTACTCCAAGTTTTATCTTACATCCCATCAGTCACATGAATTACTGTGACAAGTCATCTTCACACACATCAGTGTGCTCACAACTTATATTGCTAGACATAAAAGGAGCACTATAGTTTGAGCTTGTCATGATTTGAAAGGAAGATAATTAACTATCTGTCCCATTATATCTAAAATGCTCTTTTATGTAAAAAGGAAAATTATTTTAGCACTGATTCAAAGATTTTAAAGAGAAATGACCATGTCTTCTTTGACAATAGACACTTGAAAGAGAGAAAATAAAATGTCTATGGGAACCTGAATTATAGGTAATGAACTGGGATTACATTTTGGTAATAGAGTACTGTGCTGTTACTGTGAGACTCTAAGTTCAGTTCCCAACACAGGAATGACAATGGGTAAATAAATAGAATATATTTTACTACATATTTTATATAGAATAAATATTCACATATTCTCCGAAGAAGTACTCGACCCTTAAAAAATCCTTTTATTTGCTCAGTTTAATTTTTTTGAGCTGGGATTGATAAAACAATTTCCAGAAGAAATCGGAATATCAAGATATGTGTAATGATTGAAGATTTCATTTTGTTCCCTCAATTCCTACCTTAGGGTTTTGTTTGTTTGTTTGTTTGTTTGTTTGTTTTTTTAATTCAAAAAGTCAAATTATTCAGTATAGAGTAACTGGGCTTTTGTAAAATACAAAGTAATTTGTTTTCTGTGAGACAACTCGACTATATTCTATATCCTCCACTATGTTTATCTAGAATATTGATAATATGAACATTCTTAGATTTCAAAGCTCACAGTTGTTCAATATATAACTTTTTAAAATCTAAAAAAGACAAAGTTTCCGTAGTTTCTATTTGATATGATTGTTTTTCTTAAGATTTCTCTGTACAATTTTTTGAAATTCCAAATTCCGAATCCTATATGAAGTGTAACTATTCGTCAATTAGATTAATTTTATTCAAAATCTAAGAGATTTTTATTGTTAATTTCTATTTTGTGAAGTAGTATCATTTTATTGTGGAGGCTAAAGCCTATTATGTAGCACTCATTATGTATGTGATTACATAGTGTATATGTGTGTGTCAAAATTCCATATCTCACATTGCCTCTTAAACTTTAGTGTATTAAAATATTTTTAAATATTGATTAGTTTTACAAGAGTTGCTGACGTGTGCATCTTACTTTATTTGTATAAACATACAATCTGAAGAGTGAAATGTTTATTGAGAATTTCCTTAGGTCCAAGTCATCTGTATCTTTTATTTTATCTCATGTTAAACATATAAAAATGTTTTTGTAGGTTTCTAGGATCTTCTGGATCTTTCAACTTTGCCAATCTCCCATGCTTCTCTCATCTAGAGTCCCAATAGGATGTCCTCCCCTCTGTCTCAGAGTCCTGGTAAGTGAAGGCTTTCGTGAGACATGCCCCGTGAGCTAGTGTGCAGATATAAGTGAGTATATACCACATCACCTTAATGGGGAGACCTGGCAGTACTCAGAGGAAGGATAGCAAGCTACCAAGAAAAGACTTGATACCCTATGAGCATATACAGGGAAAGGAAGTCCTCGGTCACAGTCATAGGGGAGGGGAGTAAGGGGAAAATGGGAGGGAGGGAGGAATGGGAGGATACAAGGGAGGGGATAACCATTAAGATGTAATATGAATAAACTAATAAAATAAAATTTAAAAAATGTTTTTGAACAATTTAAAGAAGCAATAAAACCAAGAACTGGTTCTTTGAAAAGATCAATAAGATAGACAAATTGTTAGCCAAATTAACTAAAAGGCAGAGAGAGACTATCCAAATCAACAAAATCAGAAATGAAAAGGGAGACATAACAAAGGACACTGAAGAAATGCAAAGAATCATTAGGTCTTACTTCAAAAGTGTGTATGCCACAAAATTAAATGGAGAGAAACTCAAGGAAATTCCACCAAAATCAGGGACTAGACAGTGCTGCCTATTCTCTCTATATCTCTTTAATATAGTACTTGAAGTTCTATCTAGAGCAATAAGACAACAAAAGGAGATCAAGGAGACCCACATTAGAAAGGAAGAAGTCAAATTATCCCTATTCACAGATGATATGATAGTGTACATAAGCAACCCCCCAAATTTCACCAGAGAAATCCTAGAGCTGATAAACACCTTCAGTAAGTGGCTGGATACAAAATCAACTCAAAAAAGTTAGTACCCCTCCTCTGTATAAGTGACAATTGGGCTGAGAATGAAATTATGGAGACTATACCCTTTACAATAGCCACAAATAATATAAAGTATCTTAGTGGAACTCTAACCAAGCAAGTGAAAGACTTGTATGAAAAAATTTCCAGTCTCTGAAGAAGGAAATTGAAGATGATATCAGAAGATGGAAGGCTCTCCCTTGTTTATGGATCAGGAAAATTAACATATGAATGGACTTCTTACCAAAACCAATTTACAGATTCAATGCAATCCCTATCAAAATACCTACACAACTTTTTAAAGACCTTGAAAGATCAATTCTCATCTTCATATGGAAAAAGCAAACAAATAAACAAAAACAGAATAGCTAAAACAATCCTGTACAATAAAAGATCTACCAAAGGAATTGCAATTCTGGATCTGAAGCTGTACTATAGAGCAACAGTAATAAAAACAGCAACATACTGGCATAGCAATAGGTTGATCAATTGAATCTAGTCAAAACCCAGAAATAAATCCACACATCAATGGGCACTTGATTTTTGACAAAGAAGCCAATTCTATGCAATGGAAAAATGATAGCATCTTCAACAAATGGTGCTGGTTTAACTGGATGTCAACATGTAGAAAAATACAAAACTCAAGTTCTAGTGGATTAAAGACCTCAACATAAATCCAGAGACAAAATATCTGTTAGAAGAAAAAGTGGGGAAGATCCTGGAACTCATTGGCACAGGAGAAAACTTCTTGAACAGAACACCAACATTATAGCCTCTAAGGTCAAAAATCAATTAATGGGTTCCGATGAGGCTGAGAAGCCTCTGTAAAGCAGGAGACACTGTGGACAGAACAAAGCAACAGCCTACAGACTGGGAAAAGATCTTCACCAACCCTACATTTAACAAAGGTCTAATATCCAAAATATATAAAGAGCTCAAGAAATGAAAAAACACCAAACGAAATAGCCCAATTAAGAAACAGTGTTCAGACTTAAACCGCAAATTATCAACAGAGGAATATTGAATGGCTGAAAAACACTTAAATAAATGATCAATGTCCTTAGTCATTAGAGAAATGAAAATCAAAATGACTCGGAGATTCTATCTTACATCAATCAGAGTGGCTAAGATACAAAATGCAAGTGACAGCACATGCTGGAAAGGATGTGGAGAAAGGGGAACACTCCTTCATTGCTGTGCAGGTGCAACTTTGTACAACCACTTTGGAAGTCAATCTGGTGTTTTCTCAGAAAATTGGCCCTAGTACTACCTAAAGACCCAGCTATTCTACTCCTTGGAATATACCCAAAAGATGCTGTACCACACAGCAAGGATATTTGCTCAACTATTTTCATAGCAGTTTTATTCGTAATAGTCAGAATCTAGAAACAACATAGATATCCCTCAACTAAAGAATGGACAAAGAAACCGTGGTACATTTACAGAATGGAATACTACTGAGCTATTAAAAACAAAGAAATCTTGAAATTTGCAGGCAAATGGATAGAACTAGAAACAATCATCCTGAGTGAGGTAACCCAGACCCAGAAAGACATTCATGGTATATACTCACTTATAAGTGAGCAAACATAATGAAAGACTGCACCCAGCAGGGTAGCTGGGACTCGCTTCTGGACTCTGGGTGGAGTCCTAAGAGTGGTATGGAAGAATGGGGGGATGGAAGGATCCAGAGGGTTCAGGAGCCCCACAAAGAGACCACCAAGGTAGGCAGTTCTAGACCCAGAGGGCCCTGTACAAACTATTGCAACAAGGACAATGTGTGCAGTAAACCTAGACCCCCTATTCAGATCTAGCCAATGGACAAAACATTCTCTATTGTGGTGGGGAGAGTGGGGACTGCCTCTGACATGAACTCTGGTTCCCCCTATTTAACCACTTCCCCTTGGTGAGTGGTGGTAGCACTCAGAGGAAGGGGAAGCAGGCTATCTGCATGAGACCTGATAGGCTGTGGTCATATGGTGGGTGAGGAAGTCACCTTCTGACAGAGGCATAGGGGAAGAGAATAGGGTAAAGGAGGAAGGGATAGGGGAATGGGAAGATAAAAGTGAAGGGATAACAATCAGGATGTAATCTGAATAAATTATTTAAAAAATAAAAATATAAAAAATTGTTGATTCCTAGCGAAGGAATTTTTCATATGTTGAAGCACTTTTTTTCCTTTTTGTTGTTTTCAAGACAAGGTTTCTCTTTATATATAGCTTTGGCTGTCCTGGACTCACATTGTAGAGCAGGCTGGCCTCAAATTCACTGAGTTTGCCTCTGCTTCCCTGAGTGCTGGGATTAAAGGCATGTGCCACCATGCCTGGCTGGAGCACTTTTACTTTTATAAAATTATGAAAACGCACACTTTAGAATTCAGTCATAGGTAAGGAGGTGCTAATGGCTGGTGCAGGTTCCTGGAAGAGAAGAAGTTTTTATCTTTAGTGGTGTAGCCACCAGTGAGTGGGTCACAAATCAAAAACAAAAACAAAACAGGAAAGTTGGATGTGGAATTGATGGAGAAGAGGGCATTGGCAGGGGTGGGAGGGGGATAAGAGAAGGTAGAATGATGAATGTAACCAGAGTGTATTATATATTAAGAAGAAATGATGTTCAAGCTTGTCTTAATGGATTATTTCCTTTTGCAGAAGAAACTTCTGAAAGTTTATCATAACAATTGCTACGAAGTGATATTTAATCATTCTTTCATTTGATCAGTGTGGATTATTTAAGTGATATTTTAATTGACATTTTGTGATTAAGAGCTAGATTGTTGGGTTAAATTCATCAGCATTAATTTATAGATAGCTATTGGAAATGCACGTCCACATATAGCTTTAATCTCTGTTTGAGGTAGAGGGAACTGAAAACCAGAATTGTAATTATAGACCAGTCAGTAAACCAAGGTATTGCAAAGTAACACTAAATTAGTAAAATCCAGGCATATAAAACTTTCATATCTAAAAGATTAAATAATGCCTAGGAGAAAACATCAAATTTTAGACTCTTGTACCTTTCTGGAGTTAAATACACACATTCTTGTGTATGCGTCTGGAATCACTTATGGTTCCTTTTTTTCTATAAACCTGGTAATAGGTTAGCAGTCTCTCAAGTAGTGAGAGTATGATTTAGAGTCAAAAGTTTATAGACTATTGCAAGGACAAAGAAGCATGTTTCAGATAATAAGCCTAGAGCAAGGAGAAATAAGAAAGAGGGTGTTGGTTTGGTTACTGGAAAGAGAACAACAGCAGAAGGTTTGAAACAAATTGCTGGCTCAAAGTGAAAAAGTAAGGGTTGCGATCTCACTCCTCAGTAAGGTGCTGCTATAAGAAACCACTGATCTTACTATTGGCCCAAACAATGCTCAGATTCATTCTCATCCTAGGAAGGGTAAAACTCTGGATATAAATGGAGACAAGAATGAACTCTGGGGATAACAGAAATGGGAAATTAAACCCATAATTATACCATGAAATCAAACTTACAGCAAACAAGAAACGTGCATTTTCATATAATCATTTGTTAAAAATAAGTTTTTCTAGGGTTGAAGGGATGGGTCAGAAGTTAATAAACTTACTGCTCTTACAAAGAATCCAGGTTTAGATTGTCAACTTACAGGGCATCTTATGCTCGCTTCTGGCCTTTGGAATCTCTTGCTCACAGGTGATGTACATAACTCAGGCAAGTATACATACATAAAATAATAATATATAATACTTTTAAAATGATTTTTCTAGGGCTTATTTTTATCAATATATTTTAGTGTGATTATCAAGCTAGTATATGAATGTTATTTTATACAATTAAATATTGAGAAAATGATGAAATTTTTATCAAGGCATAATTTTTAGTCGGAGTGTGTCAATAGATAGCTCTAAAATATTTAAAATGAAAATTTGAGGTGTTATGTTTAAGGACTGTAAAATACACCAAGATGAATTTATTGCCCTTTGAAAAAATGAATTTTGGCAATTGAAACAATGCAATAATATTATAGACAAACTAGTTGTACTTATTTTGTTTTGTTTAGGTTCCTACACTAAGTACAGGAATTTAAATACTAGAATGGATTAGAAAAATGACAATACTAAATTAATATTAAGCTAAATCAATAGGAAATACCTTTATAAAAATTATTTGTAGAGTTAGAAAGATATCTAAAATGATAAAGTTATTTTCTACACAAGCTTGGTAACCCAAGTTAAGGTTGGAGAGAACCAACTATATGAATTTATCCTCTGACCTCCACACTTGCAGTGTGACACACACACACACACACACACAGATATGCATGCATGCACACACACACACACTCACATCCCAAAACTAATAAAATATATAGAAGTATTAAAATTGATTTACAAATGAATTTTACCTGCAGTGGATGCTTGATTGTAGAAAATATACTGTAGTTTTATTGTTTCTGTTGAGATGAATTAATGTGTATTGAGGTTTATTTGTCATTTTTAAAAAGAAAAATGTTTTGCCATACAATATGCTCTGGAGTTATAATAATTTTCTGTACTGGAAACTCCTACAAAAAACATACAGAAACTCAATACTTGATTATATTTCTCCATATTATATAAAATAGTAAGCTCAAGACAAGACCATTAAATAAACCATACTCCAAGCACATTCTACTATAATAAATGTTTATCTCTGATAACTTCTTACTTGTTTTATTATTTCAATGGAAATTGAAAAATGAAGCAAAATACTAGGCTTAATATCTCTAGCACTCCCAGTGTTAGGTTGCTTCCTTGCCATTAGAAAACGTTAGAATATACAGACATGAAGTATTGAAGGTTGCAGGAATCTCTCACACATTGAAATTGGAATGCTGCAGCTATGTCAGATCAAGGATACACTATACATGTGCATAATGATAGCTATACACAGTAGCAATTCCATTTTTTATAAAATCTATAAATGGGATCACCTTTTATTACTCTTTAGACTTGAGGTGAACATGAAGTAGACTTGACATTTATATCTATTCCGGGCAGATACTCTTTACTCTACATGGTGCAATTCCAGGAGTCCCCCAGGAAAGACTGTTCAGCCTTAATGAATGCATAGGCTTGCTTTATGTTTTCCAAAGCTAAAGAAGGCTCAGTCTGTGCTTGGCAAATATCCAGCTTTGGAGAGCAGAGAAACATGAGATGACTATGAATATATTAATAAAAATGCACAGCTTTGCTAGCTGTAAAGGAAGGAATAGTAGGTTAGCACTTCAAAAAGTATCCTTGGGCATAAAAGACAAATGTAGCCCATAGACCAAGTTACTGATCAGATAATCCTCATTGTTCCAAAGAAAAGGCTCAAAGATAAGAAAATGTACTCATTATAACTTATTTAGATGTCAGGAAAACACTGCCAATACTACTTTCAGAAGACCTAGATTTTGAATAATTTGAGAAATCTAATTTGAAGACACCACATTATATTTAAGTAAGTAGATCCTCCCAATTATTTGCAGTTTTCCTTTCTTAGGTTTTAGTTAACAACAGATAATTTACCAAAAATATCAAATGGAAAATCCAAGAATCAAATGATAAAGTTTAAATTTCATGTCTGTATGAATCATACACCAGTCTACATACACTAACCCATCCAATATATGAATTATTCCTTTGTCTATTGTATCTACAACGTATAGGCTACCTGAGCACTAATCCTTTAGTACCTCTTTCATTTATCAGTCCAAAGGTTAGAGTCATACAGTAGTTCTATCAATTATGACTGCTATTTTCTATTAATTATGTCCCTCAAAGCAATGATAGCAATGCTTGCCATTTGGATATGTCAAATAGACAAGATATAAAGTGCTTCCTTTAAGAAAAAAATAAATATTCTTAGTTTAACACAGTCTCAATGTGTCAACACATAAAGAATAAAAGCCTGCTTCTCCTAGGCTCAGGGATTGGTGAAAGAGGGAACAGAAGAATTGCAAGTGTCAGAAGCAGTGGGTGACTATAAAAAAGAAAGAAAGAAAAATCAACAGTGTTTCCTGGACACAACAGGGCAGTTGTACACACAATGCCACAACTGTTACAAGAGCATGAACAAAACCTTTGCCACTTCAAGCCAGACAAATACCCTGCATTGAGGCATGAGGGGATCCCACCTCAAGCTGAGGAACCACCAACAAGTGATAGCTTCTGAGAAAGGGAGAATGGCCCCTGACCAGTTAATGAACCACACTCCAGGTGATGTCTTCACACTTAAGAACCACAAATTGGACTTGTTGTGATTAAAAGAAAAAGAGGACATGGAGTTGAGCTGGTAGGGAGATTAAGGTAAACATACAGAAATTTAAGGACATGAATATAATTATACTGTATTATATGAAATAATTAAGAAAATATAATTTAAACTAGAAAAGGCATTATGAACCTGCTAATATCTGCGGTAAATTTTTGTTGGTAACCTCTTCTCTTTAATTAATTTCATTATAAATAAACATCATTGCATAAGAATAAACAAAATTTACATAGGATTTGGTACTCAATATCTATATCCACTAAGGGCTTGGAACAGACGTGCAAAATATAAGTATTATAAAAAATTTACATATATCCTTCTTTTTTTCATCATTTAAATCTGTCATCCATTCCAAAACCAGGAATCTCAACAGATATATAGATGGAGAGATGGTGTACCATGAATCAAGTAAATATGTACAAAGAAAAATCAGCTTGACAGAAACTAACATATTAAAAACCAATGAGCTTATTTGAGTCTTGAAAACAACTTTCAAAATGTCCAAGTCACCAACATCATTTTCATTACAATATGAAATCTTATTAGTGGTTGAGTTATTTTTTTAATTCTGTTTTTTTTATTTTAATTTTTACTTAATTGCTCAAAACAAAGTACCATGCAATTGAATTACCCAAATATACATTAAATATCTCTATTTATTATGAGACACAGGACAGATAAAATATATCTCCCTCAAAAAGACTTAAGAGATTAGAAATAATAATTGTGTTGAATATTGAACAACCAAGTAATCCAGAAATAATAAATGCTATAAATGAAGCATATACTAGAATAAAATAGCTTAGCAGTGCTCAATATACTGACTAGTCCAAAGCACTCAGCTAAAAAGACTTCAGAGTTTGGGGATGGTAAGTTCTTTACACTTCATACTTATTTTTCAAATGTATTGGGATGGAGATTTTATAGTCAGAAAAATGTCCCAGCGTTTCTTGCTCCAGAGTTGGAAATTGGGAGCCTCACTAAGACACTAGGGAGGAAAGTATCCATAGAGAGATGAACACACAACATGACTACCATTTCTCCTAGGATGTATTTCTGTACTCATAGAAGCTGTTGTTGTTATTGTTGTTGATGATGCTGTTGTTTTCATCAACATAAAATACAGCTCCTCTGGCCTTAAAAAGAAAGTGAGAGTTTATTATTAAAAAATAATGTGAAGCCATGAGTCAAGGACAGAGGCTCAGATTGCCACAATAAATTATTCCAGTGTGAAAGCAGTTTTATGAACTTGTATAGTTACACATTTAAAAATTCATAAATCAAGCTGCTTTTGAAGACACTGGTAAAAACATTAAGTAGAGAGGTTATAGCAAAGTGAAGAAGGCTTTTAGGTGTTATTATTTTTGGAGTTATTTGGTGGAAGCTGGTGGTCTGATAAGATAATACATTCAAAAAGATCCATCCAGTATGTAAAAGGACTCAAGATAATATGACTCTGGATCTGCAACATTCTAACTTCTACAGTTATCAAGTCCCTATTAATCAAACATCTTGTAGAATTTTTAACATAGGTATGGTTTTTTCAGGAGGAACAATTTTATCATGTTAAACAAATAATTGTAAATCTCAGTTTCCATGATAATGTTAGATGGTCTTTGGTTATTGGAAGGAGCATTGTCATCCCAAGGGATCATTGTTGGGTAGGGGAGTAATAGGGGACTAACAAGGTACAAGTGATATGGGAAGTAAGAAAAGAGAGGGTTCTAATTACATAAATGAAATTAGGATAAAAGGAGAGAGGAGGGTAAAATAGCAGCATGTCTGGGAAAGTTATATGAAATCATACTGTTAGGCATGTACCTAAAAACCTCTATAGTGTGAGAATAAATATGCACACTTGTATGTATTTTAATGTATGATTTTGTGTATAATGTTAAATGAATAATTTAAATGAAGTTTTCTCATCTGGGCTGACATACAGTTTTATTTGGAAAAAAATATTTTACTGGTACAGCATTAAAAACTACTGTAAATGCTTTCCTGATTTTCAGTTGTTTCATCTTCACAAAATTTTAAAAGGCATATAAAGATTAAATAATGACCAATTTACTTCTGGTATGACCATTTTCTAACTTGCAAAGGAATAGATAATTTCTGTATATGTGTGTGTGTGTTTCTTGTGATTTTATCTTTATTATTTATTTATTTAGTTTGTTAGTTTTATAAAGATAGAAAAAGAATGTTTTGAGTAGGGGAGGTGGAGAGGTAGAAAATATCGGGGAGAAGATGGATGTTGGTGGACTTACAAGAAGAACAGCAAAACAGCTTTAGAATTCATGAAATGCACACCCATAATGGGTGTGCTTCAGAGATAAAGTCCTGTGTTTCTAGTACTGAGAACTTCATGCTGTTGTAGGGTTTCATCCTGCCTATTGCCTTCATACGTATCAAATCCCTCCTAATCTATGGGTTTCATGAAAACTCAAAGGGGCTTCGAGCCCCTCACTGGACAGTATCATTGGCACCTATAATAATAGTGACTGATCTTTTCCAAGCATTGCTGGTGAAACACATTAATGATTCAGACACCATCCTCAGAGAGAACTTAGTGATGTAGATTGTTAGCAAACTCCACCACCCTTAGAATTTGGAGATGTAGATTCTTAGTAAACTTAAGCTAAGATGTATTTTCTCATGGCTTTGATGTAGAAAATCTTAGGGAGCGGTTTAGAAAGACCCATTGTTACTTGAGCTAGGGATTTTCGAGGTCAGAGAACAAGAAAATGGCAGCCTGACTAGTACTAGTTGATGGACCTTTCTCGCTAAAGCTGGGCTGGTGATCAAGGTGATAATTAATTTCTTGTACCCATTTTTCCCTCAGCTTCCTGATATGTTTCAGTAAAAAAAATATTGTCAATGAGTAGATGTACACCTTGAGGATTTAAAGAAGAAAAGACTATTTTTATATAAAAGTTAAATTTGTAATTCTAAGATTTTATAAGATTGCATTTAAAGATAAGTAATACAATAATTGGCTCCCTCTTTGTAAGCACAAATTGTAGCCTGCTAGTAAGAGAAACTAGTTGAGAAAGTTGCCTTGCTTGCTTACACTTTGTTAATCTATAACAAGTTTCTTAGGAACAAATGTATGTGAATTCCTGAGAATACTATTTTATCCACGATACAGAAAGCATTTGATCATGTGACGGTATTGGGGGACATTTTTATGTTATGTATACTCATTATAATCATTCAATATAAGGAAAATAAAATGTAATCACAGTGTAATTTTTATATTACTTGAGAGATTTTGCTAGGATATATAAGCTGTGGGAGAAAAAGTTGATGGAGCTTTACTCCATTCACCAAATTGTGTGTGTGTGTGTGTGTGTGTGTGTGTGTGTGTGTGTGTGTGTGTGTGTGTGTGCACGTGCGCATGTGTGTTTATGATTCTTTCCCTCCTTTTCTCCCAAGCCCCCAAAGTTTTTCACTGGCCATAGGGAATACTTCAATGGCCCAAATGAATCAAACTTTGTTCCCTCGGAGAAATGTCTGCTGACTCTATGCACCACCTCAGTTACCCTAACTTGTTGAAGCTTGACTTTGACAGATAGAGGAGGTAAACCCTGAGGAGAATATAGCGCATGAAAAAGAAAAGAAGAAGCAGTGCTGTCAAGGTACTAGCCTGATCCTTCCCTGTCCAACCAGTTTAAAAAAGAGCCTTGGATCTTCTCTTTGCTGCCACCAATTAAAACACATCTGTTTTAAGGATTTGCTAAGTGATGCTATGCAAATTGTTAGATAACCTAAGACAAAGGTGACAAATGTGTCTAATCATAGGTTAATTCAAATCTGCTCTTCTTGGAAGCACTGTGTATTAGAGCCCCAGTTGAATCAGAGTTATTCTCCCTGTGTCACCTCATTTATTTTCTGCAACACTATTAGGCTGTTGTATTTGCATTTCGTGTATGTAGAAACTGATCTTTAAAGGTTTATATAACATGACCACAGACATGTATTGTCTTGATAGTATCTGTGGCTACAAAAGCTATATTTTAAATTCTATTGTTTTTAATTATTATAATTTATTCACATTATATTTTGATTGTAATCCTCCTCCACCATTGCTCTTATCCTCCTATTACCCTTTTCTGCTATATTCCCTTCCCCTTCACCTCTAACAAGTGGGATTCTCCTCCACTACCCTTTGACCACATTTTTAATCTCTTGAAAAGCTCTAGAGAACAATTGCCATGCATATGTTTCCACTATTTCTCCTTTGTCTGTAATAACCATTGTTAATTACTCGAAAGGGTTCAAAAACTCGTTCTCTAGGCCATACTCTGCCAAGACAGGGTAAGCAAGTCCTCAATAGTTCCTGCCTCACAAATATGTCTATCAGATAAATTGGACCAGATGGCTGAACATGATGCTCCAACGTTATAGAGAGTGTTGGGTGACTGTTCAGGCAGCAAACTGTCTCAGTCATTTTGTTCATTGTGGAAGCTGCTAACCTGCATTTCCAGTTCCTCAGGTTTTAAGTTTTATTCCTTCTCAAATCTCTGATAGGGTTGAAGACCTGACAGTTTAGTTTTACAATTAAGCTTAGTTCTTTAGGGGTTAAGATATTTTTAGGTCTAGATAGATGTTTTAAGTTGATAATGACAAGATGTGATAGATACTGATTTATATTTAGAATTTTAGACACACCAAGATAGGACAACTTTTCTTTAAAGTTGTCAAATACAAATAGCCAAAACCCTAAGAATGTAATATTTATATAATTCCTGATTATCTCATGATTCTTCTTACTGTAGGTAGTTTATTGTAGATATGTGGACTAATATAAATGTATATGTAAAAAGTAAAAAAGAATTAATAAAAATGCTCAATGAACAATAGAAAAATAAAAGGAATTGACTGAGAGATGAAATAGTTTTTGCATAACTTTATAAATTTCATCTTATACATACACTCATACACATAACTGTGTAGATATAGATATAGATATAGATATAGATATGGATATAGATATAGATATAGATAGGTATCAAATATACCCTAATTGTTTTTAGGAAATAAACAGTGTAGGGACCAAGGAAGAGAAAAAGAAGCCATATAGGGACAAAGCTATAATTTAATCCTATGCCAAATTTTTTAATTATTGAATTCTGTAAAACAAACTAAAATCCATAATTTCTCTACATGTAGATAAACAGCATTCTTTACTGAGTAAAGAGGAAAGACAATTTTAATCTTAGAATGTTGGTAAGTAGTTATATACCATCATTTCAAATTCAGAAATAACCTGGATTCAACTATAAAAATATATTTTAAAATAATGAGATCATTACTATGATATATAAAAATATGTGGAAGATGTGAGACCCATCTGCTCTTTTTTTTTCCTCCCAAACTAGACTGAAAACATGATTTTTAATGAAATCTGCACATTTATTTTTAAGAACTCAAAAGCTATACATAAATAGCTTACCATTTTTTAGCATCAAGCGTATTTCTGGGTCTTTACTTCAAGAAAGCAGATATGGATATAAATTATTTTGTCCTCAATTTTCTACAGATTAATTCGATGGAGAGTATAACAAATTTATGTTACTGGAGACTGTGTGTATTATGCTTAAAATTCACGTATATTGACTTCATTGTAAGATGCAGAGCATGCATGATTTTTACTATACTACTCTTGCAATATTTCTACAATAATATTCCAATGATTTAATGTAGAATGGTATGCTGTCGATATGTATTAGTAAAAGCAGTCTTCTCAACCAAACATCCATGTTTGGAGTTGTACACAGATGAAATTTATGCCCCTGGCAAGCAGTAATTGCAACAACTATAAAATAACAATGACATCTTAAAATTTATATAGCACTTTTGGTTTATAGTGCACTCCACAGGTACTTAATGCATTTAATTTTCCTAATAAACACAAGATCGCATATAGTTCAGGACATTGATTCTCATTTTCAGAATTATGATTAAGTAGTTTGGCATAGAGGAAGAATCTGAATCTGGCATATTTGTTGGCTGCTTATCCGAGGGATACTACGTACACATTCTAGCAGTTTAAGCCCTATTGCTAGTGTTTGGAAATGCAGAAACCTGGGCTCTACCATAAACCTAGAGTAAGGATTTCCATTTTCCCTAGATTAACTTATAAATTATAGATTGGGAAGTGTCTGCGACTACATTTTTCCGAGTAATTATTTTAATTATTATCAATAATATCCAAGACAATGTAGAGTGTACATAAGTGTATTATTGAGGAAGTAATGTACACGTTAGTTCAGATGCACTTCTCTCTCCTCATGATCTCTAGGTGATTTTCCTTCCCTTCTCATATCTCACATGTTCTTTTATCTTCTCTTTTATCATCATTTTCCCTTAATATGTCATTTTCTCTCTGTCTAATATTTCCTGACATCTGCTCATATTTAATATCATCCTAAATAATACATTTAATATTGTAGAAGGTAGGGTAACATATGAGAGAAATAATGTTGTACCTGTCTTCTGGGGCTTGGGGTTTGAAGGTACTTGTGTTTATTCTCTTTTGAAACACAGAGTTTTCATCTGTAAAAGAGGTACAAACAGTACTTGTTTACAAACATTATAAGAATTAAATGCAAGTATAAGATGAGAAATCTTTAAGTTGATCATATCTATTTAACATTATCATTCATTAATTTAACAATATATGTCATTTTTGTCATATGGTTTCCAATACAGTCCATTGTTTATGGCCATACCTGAATGTGTCTGATCCCTTCTAAAAATACAGTCAATCAAGGTGCAGCAGAAAATAATGTGGAAGCACCCTTCAACTGTTATTCCTTACCTCCTGAAATGTCCATGAGATAAGAAGCAAAAAAGCAAGGAGTTCTAAAATTCAATTGATCTTTTCATTCATTTTCTCACCTTTTCCCATCATAGGACCACAATCCATACGATGGTACTATCCATTTTCAGGATGGGTCTTTCATCCTCTGTTAAAAAACTCTTTGAAAACACCCTTACAGGCATGAATAGAAGTGTGTATCCTAAGTATTTCAAAGTCTAATCTAACTGCAATGAAGTTTAAACATCATATTACTAAAATATGTTGAGATAGATATAACAAACAATGAAGAAAATAACATTTAAGGTTTTTG
Source organism: Acomys minous (assembly GCF_964271855.1). Taxonomy (NCBI): domain Eukaryota; kingdom Metazoa; phylum Chordata; class Mammalia; order Rodentia; family Muridae; genus Acomys; species Acomys minous. The sequence continues at coordinate 27,305,471 of NC_140488.1, read as the reverse complement.
AATTTTTGCCCTAATATCTTGGTTGTGGATTTACCAGACATTGTGTACTCAAGGTTTGCCTCTTCTGAAGGTTTTATAAACAAATTCACTCTCACTATGGTAATAGGAAAACTGATGCTTCATGAATTGTCCCTCATTTATTAGTATCAAAGTGACCCTCTTGCATGAAGGAATGAATGACGTGTTTTAAAATGTAATATATGTATGTATGTATGTATGTATGTATGTACGTATGTATGTATGTATATGTGTGTGTGTATATATATATATATATATATATATATATATATATATAATTGAATCAATACTAGAGAAATGAAAAGTATGTATACTTGGGTTAAAACTCTGCCTTTTCCCTAAAATCCACATTAAGAACCCATTGCTTGCATTGACAAATCTCTTAATTAGAAGAAGGGATTCACTCTCAATTAGAGAAACAGATTGAGATGCTCTGTTTAAAGATAAAGCCATTGAAAAGTGTGCAGCAGTCTGGTAGTGAAAAAGGCAATTAGACATATCACTTGGAGCCTCCTTGCATTTGCAAGAGTAAATGCACAAACAAAACAATTACTCTACTCAAGAGGCACTTCACCATGGCTCAGAGAGTGAAGGGGATGAATCAATGTTGATGAGTATTTAACAAACGTCTTCTGAGATTAATTCCCTCTAAAAAAGATAATCACACCCAAGCACACTATGTTGGTATACTTTTCCTGAAACCCTACTGAATTGTGAAAAATAGAAAACATGGAAGGAAGAAGACAGAAGTACTCTTCTATGTTTGGATCCAATACCATTAAGACTGTCCAATACCTCTTTGGATAGCAAGCTGTCTTGTATAATTTTATTAATTAAGTCATTTGGTGAGTAGCACCTTTTTGTATACAATTTTACCACATACATAATTACATTCAAATATGTAAAATAATAATTCCTTAGCCTCCAGGACATTACTGGAAAGATGTCTGATAGGACCTTATTTCAATAACTATTTGAAAAATGAAAGCTGTAAATCTATTACTGTAAAAGATATGACAAAGAACTGGCACATATTTCTGTATATGAGAAAGATGTACACAGTATTCACAATGTTAGAAAATTACCTAAACACTGTGCCTTGAAAGGAGCAAAGCATTTGCACGCTTTTCCAAGGTAAGGGAAGATCCAGCTACAGATCAGGAAATTATATTGATAGTTGTTTAAGATATCAAATGTACAATCAGATATTTACAGTAGATTTGATTGGGTATTCAAATACATAGTGTACCCCACATTTTTCTAAATCCTGTAGGGTATTTACACATATTTTCAGTTATAAATTGCCAATTACATAAGTCACCCTAATGTACAGAGTTATGACACTATGACTTCATGGATTTTATAAAGATTTGTTATTTAGAAAAAAATATATATTTTCAACTGTTTTTGTTATATGAGATTTTAAGCAGACTTATTTTAAAATAAAAGAAATAAATGTTAAAATTAAAATCCAACAAAAAAAGAATTCAGGAATATGAATCTATCTTTGTCTTTTTAATTTTTAAAAATTATTTTATTTTTGTATTATACATTTATATTATTAAACATCTATACAATAGATTATCTATAGCAAGAAGAACTGTGACACAATCAGGAATTATATAAATGTTACATTCTTAGTGTTTTGGCTATTTGTATACCCATACGTTTAGACTCTAGAGATATAGCCAGTGAAACACTTCAGGGAAGAAGATCCACACTTAATAGCCAGAAGGCTCCTTTGGTTAAGTAAACCCAAGAAATATGGTCTTAATTCCAAGGCCCAATAACAAATTTACATAATTTCCTTCATTTATTAGTTATACTAAGCACTTCAAGGAAATATTCACCAAACAATTTGCTGAATAAATATTCTCCCTTGAATTTAATTTTGCATTTCAGTGTTCAGATATATAGGCATACATACAGATGGTTAGAAGAAAGGAATGAATATAAAATATATTTAAGATACACTAATTTTGAACATAGAGTCAACAAATTTGGCAGGCTGTTGACTTTCTCACACATACTGGAAATTGTAAATAAAATATGAATACCAGAGATTTTTCTACACATGAGATTATTTACTGTGATTAGCAAATAGTTGACAAAAGTACCAGCTAATCAAGGAAGTTCACATGTACTTTTCCTTTCCCTTTTATATAAGGAAAACAAGCAAGGATTTATTGTTGAAAATGCATCCTGCATCATAAGATGTCTTGCTATTAAAAATCAGTCCTGTCTATTGCATGACTGCATATCTCAGAACATAAGATTCCCTTGATAGATACTTATTAACATCAGATTTACAACTTACTCAAAAATCAAAAGAAAAGTTTAACTTATTTTTCCTCTTGGATAAACACTGACTTTAAAAAAAGTTTGCAAAGTGATGCCACACACACATATACATATACATACATATATAAACCTTTCCTGTGGTTTTTGGTGGTTGTCGTAGTGGTTGTGGTGATGGTTTAGTTTTTGTTTGTTTGTTTGATTTTGTTGTTGTTTTCTTGCTTTTCTGGGCACCAAGAATGCCCGTGGCATACAAACTTATATTAAGGCAACATCCTTTAGCAATGCGTGCATGCACACACAAAAATAAAAACTAAATAATAACTACCTACCTTGTCAGTTTAATTTTGTTTAGAATGTGTCATCAGTTCTCCAGCATCTATATGCATCTACCATCAAGATGTTTGATTTGGATACCGTCTCTGAGCTAAAATTTCTTCTTTATATCCTTTACCTATCTTGCCATGGCCATGTACTCTCACTGTATACTCAGCCACAAACCATCACCACCCTGTTTTTGTACTTCAATCATTTCATCCACAGTCATCCAAGCTGAGTTAATTGTCATGTTTTTGATTGCTTAGGTCTAAGTATGATCACTTCATTTCCATTATTTCTGCATGTGAAGAATATAAGGTTAAAAATATTAGAGGATTTCAATATGTATTCTTTCTTTAAAATATCTAACTGAGCACATATATACAATATTCCAAACTCCACTCTCTATTCATGAAGTATAAATGAAATATTTTAAAAGTTTATTTCAATGAGATAACTTGCCAAAGGCACAATTTATCATATTAAACTTTTCTCACTCTTTAGTAAAGATGAAATATAAACAGACATTTAGAAATCAGGTTGCACTTAACAGTCAGGTGGTTAAGGTTCTCTGCAGAAAACTTGTAGCATAATCTGTAAGTTAAACCATCAGAAGAGAGTAGTTAATTGCATCAGACAGAAAATCAAGCATATGTTTTAATGATATGAACAAGAAGAAAAGAAATATTGGGAGTGGAAATGTTTAAGTAGGTTTGGTGTTGGGGACCTGGAAAAAATGAAGAGGAGGTTGAAATGTTAACCCAAATCAAAGTTATATGAAAAATCCATATAGAAACCTACTACTGTATGAGCAAATTTCAATTTTCATGATACAAGAATGTGTTATAAAGAAGCTATTTTAAGCGGCTTGATAATGCTCTTACTAAAATCTAAGAGTTATTAAACAAGAACCAAGCTCTGTGTGGGAGATATTATATATGAATTCTTGCCCAGGGAAGCCCCTTATGCTCCCTAGAAAAATGACTTAGCTAAGCTGATATGACCCTAAATTGCCTTCTAGAAATTTATGTTTGTGCTTACAGACCAGTTCTACTCTCAACATCAGTTAAGGATCAAAACAGTCTTTTGACATACCTTTTTGTTGTCCACCAGAACTACTTGGTAAAGTCATATTTTTTAGGGGCTGTAGTGGTAAAGAGCTCTTGTTGTTCTTCCAAAGGCTAATGTCCAATTCCCAGCAGAAATGTTGACGGACTCATGACCATCTGTAACTGTTTGAGGGATCTGAAACCCTATCCTGGTTTCTGTAGGCATACTCTTACGTACAGCATTCACACAACACACACACGCATGCACACACACACACACACACACACACACACACACACACACACACACACACTCACACACACATGCATACACACTGCCGGGGGTGGGGGAAAGAAAGAGAGATACACACAGATAAAAATATTCTTTTTATATACTCTTACTAATTATGTCACATACTTTCAATGAAAGATATAGAGAAATCAACATAGAATCTTTCTCCCTACTGATTAGCTTTCTTATTTCTAGATAAAGCTATGCTGGCTCCTGGAGAGAGAAAAGGCATTTACTGATTTGTCCAGCAATGAGCCATGCTAACTGTAATGCTAATGTGCTAGGTAAGATACGCCCCTCTGTTTCAATAGTGACACAGCTGTTATGTTGTGAGGATGGTCACATAATCAACCAGTCCCTAATTGGATGTTATACCTATTTCACAGAACGTAATTCATGCCTAGTACTGTTAACCTAGTTAAAAACCCATGGCTGAGGAAGTCTTAAGGCGCTAAGAGAGAATTTATTCTACTTGTGTAGCTAAATTGATGTGGCCCCACATTTCATTCTAGATATTTATGTTTAAGCTTATAGACCAATTTTACTCTTGGCTTCAATTAATGAACTTTCTCTTTGCAATAACAGTGGTAAATGTAGAGACTAATATTTGCTGTAGTTACTGAGAATAAGGGATGTTTGAATGCTCAGCCTCAAAAATGATATTGATATCTATCCCCTTCGAAGGCTCAAGGAACATCACAAAAAACATGATGGAAGGACTGTAAGAGGCAGAGATAGAGAAAGGGGTTAACTTCCAGAAGTAACAGCCATTGCAATCATGAGGCCAAAGAAGCAGTGGCTACCTCTACTGGGACTGCATAAAACTGGCTTGTCTTTCATGGATTAGGGAGAGCTTCATGGGACCCTACTACTTCTGATGAACTATTCACTACTGGTCAGTTTTTGGTGGAGGGACAGTTATTATCTTAGGTTGTGCATTCCTGGATGAATCCATGAGACTTGCTAAACAACTGTGATTAAACGCATTGTGTCATAACACAAAACAAAATAGACATGAATGTAAAAATAAAATGTGTAGGAAAAAAGAGAAACCATGAATGTGGGAATGAGATAGGAAAGGCATTACATAAGAGTTATAAGAAGGCATTTTATAAATGTTTGAAATTTTCATGAAAAAAACATAGAAATTATAAGAAAAATATAGCTCAAGTGATTATGTGTAACTACCACTGCTTTGCTTTGCTTTGTTACACTTTCAAATAATGCTGTCTAAATTAAAGCCCTTTTTGTAAATAAATAAAACCATTGTGACATATCACATTACTGGGTTTGCCTTTTTTTTTAACTTTTTTTACTCTTTGAGATTATATTTCTTACTTTTATCCCTCTAAATCCTCAGTCCATACCAAAGAGTCCACGTTGTTTTTAACCTATTTTATGTGATACATAAAAAGTACATATGTGACATTAATAGTCAATTGTCAATACTAACTGACAATCTCTTGAAAATTCCAGTCACAGCTTCTATTATCCTTGCTAACAGCATAGAACATATTTATTTAAAGCTTATGAGCTCACTGGAAGCTTTAGCTTTGTGTAAAGTGATAAATTTAAGATATCAGGTGTACTCAAGGGAAACAACAGAAATATAAAGTATTTAATAGACTTAAAGGAAGTCACAAACTGTAATTGTTAATCATGATTGTCAAATTGATGAGACTTAGAATCACCATGGGAACAAATCTCCAAGCACGTCTATGAGAGATTATCTGCTTATGTTCATTAAAGGTGAGACGATCCACTGTAAATGTAGATGGTATCAACCCTTGGGCTAAGGCTTTGGACTGAATAATACCGAGAAAGTGGAATGAGTGCAAGCATTACTTTCCCTGCTTCCACTGTGGGAACGATGTAAGCTGCCTGAAGCTCTTGCAGCCATGACCTCCCTGCAGTTGTGGACTATATGTACAAAGCTTGGGCCAAAATAATCTTTTCCTCCCTTAAGGTGCTTTTGTCAGATATTTTGTGGCAGTGACACATGGCTAACTCAAAATTCAAACCAAGATGTGAACTGCTGTTATAAAACTGACCCTATGGGTCTCAGATCTTTGAAAGTGGTGTATGGGATAAACGTAAAAGAAATGTGAAACTTTGCCTTATCAAAGCACTAGCGTGCTGTATGCAGAGATTAATGGGCTGTTCTTGTGGGGTTTTGGCAACCTCAAACAGAGGCAGTAGAAACCAAACTTAGGAAATTTCTGAGAGGAGCAAGGACTGTATCAGGTACCCAGCTGAAGGTCAACTGTGTGATACTCTAACAAAGAATATGGTTTCATTCTGTAAGTGTTCTGAGAACTTGAGTGAGCCTGAATATAGGTGTAATGGTAGTTTATTTGACAGGAAATTTCAAGACAGGCTACAAATCAAGCTGTGCCAAAACAACAACAACAACAACAAGAGAACATACAATTTGAAGTAACTTCCTAGGGAAGCATCACTCCACAGTCCTTACAGAGAAGCTAAAACAACTGTGGTCCATGTGAGCAGGCTCAGTCCCAAGTTGTCAGAAGCAGGATTAAAGATGTAATAGAGTCTTGTATCATGGTTTCAAAGAACTGCTAATACCAGGCATATGGGTAAGACAGTTGTCCTTAATATTATTTAGGAAATGATAGATATTATAGCACATGAAATAATGGCAATACAAATGTATACTGTAAATGGTAGATTAACTGGTGTAAGGAAGTGGCCGATATTGACACTTTGAGGATCCATAAAATGACTACCTGTAGTTTTCAAATCTTCAGATATTTAAAACCAAGAAGTGTTCTTCATTCAGTTCCTATATTATATCATAGAGAATTTGCTAAATTACTACTACTTGCAATATGAATTATCCAGAAACACTTTAAGGAAATTAGACAAGAATCATACCAGGAAGGGAATTTTTATTACATTAACAAAAAGGGAAAACAATATAACAGTTTGAATATATCAAACTTCATATCTTTGTCATCCTGTAAACAAACTCTTATTTCTATTCTGTTATACATAGTAAAAGGTCATTTCTAAATATTAAATATAAGTACATCTAGCAATTTTATGTAATCAATAATTAACATTCTCCTCTACCTTTGATTTCTGAATGAACTGGGAGCTGTAGGAGTTAGGCAGCTGGAGAACTAAATATGATTATTGATGAGGCTATTGTAGAAGTTAGGTTCTGTGTGTATAACAGTAAGATTCTTAATGTTGATCCTCGTCTATGATTTTTTTTTACTGTGAATAACATGGGCTTGGAATACATATGGCATACAATCACTGTGGAAAATGCATGGTTTCTGAAGAGAGGCTGAGAGGTTAAAAGAAAGATAAGATTTCAATTATTTCTATTGAACTTTTTAATTGGACAGTTAGCTCTTATTCTGAACATGGCATTGCATAAGGTGAGGGACATAACACTGACCATAGTTATCTAGTTAATATTTTTACAAATGCAAACCATTTAGGATAAAAGATGTGTCGGATATGTCAGCCTTACCCTACATAAAAGAAAATATCTCATGCACTTTCTAGCCAACTTCATCCCAGTGCAATGCAATATATTATCAACAAAGGTTAGCGATTTAAACTCAGAACCTAAAACCAGATATATAAGATTATCAGTTCTAAATCTAGGATTGACTATCTAGATTACATAAAGCAGGTTAATCTTGGGGGTTCCATATTTTTCTCCATATTCATGTCCAATTAAATATGTCAAGCCTTCCAGATAACCTGTTCTCTTAATTTTCAGATCATCTAAAAAATCATGAAAATAACATGTTAAGATTTGGTTGGGAATTATAATATAGCACATTGGTGTTTACTTTAAAAGTTGCCCATCAAGAGTGCCTTTGATCTTCAGCATGAAAATTTTTAACAAAGTTTTTAAGTTTATTTCATTTTATAGCTCATGGTGTTGCACAGAATTCCAAACTGATCATCATGATGTAAAATGCACAATATGGTTAAAGGTAACAGTGCCCAGTTGAGGTGAAGGCATGCTTAACCTTTCTTTGGAGGAGTTATGGTTTCAGATTTGTGTGTGTGTGTGTGTGTGTGTGTGTGTGTGTGTGTGTGTGTGTGTAAAATTAGATTAAATCATATTGCAACAACAAATACAAAAAAGATTAGTTTGGGAGTATCAGAAGACTCCTTTTCCAATCTTACCTCTTGGGAAAAGTAAACATACACAATATCATAAGAACACCGAATCTTAGTTTAATCAAATGGGTGGCTAGCAGAGAATAAGACTCTAAAATGGTAAATTACTACATCTGCATTTGAAAAAGGGTGTGTTTAGAAAGGTTGATAGAAAGTTTAGTTCAAAATATTATAAAAGCAAGAATCACTGATGTGAAAAACTGCAATTTTATCTTTTCTATCATCTTGCCTTGAGCTATTTCAAAATATACCAGATACAAACATGTGTCTAATGTAATGTTCTTTGTCTGAAGTATAACAATTTGGGGGTGTCTGCTTAATGGAAATATTTCTTGCCGTCCTTTGAAGACAGCCAACGATTATTTCTTCATGCTCAAATTTCAGTGGTTTATTTTATATTTCTATTGAACAACAAAATTTTGAAAAAGCTCCCATCCTATAACATAACTGTATTTAAAATACTATGATTATAAGCACAGATATAACTAATTTCTACTGATATTCTATCACATTGCTTATCTTCCTTAGAACAGATATGAGTTTGATCTATGGAGGCAAAACAGAGCATTTTAAAAAAGGACATAAGAATCCAAACCAGAAGTTTCTTATTCCCTAATGTAATTCCTTTCTTATTTAATGACTAGCTCCTAGCTGTTCATTTTCTGCCCAGTTTCCATTATTTCAAACTTTCCCAAATAGCTCTTAGAAAAGAAATACATTATTATTGTTAAATATAGACATGAAAAGGCAGAGTTAATAGTCATTTTAATTGTACTTTCTTCAACATATTAGGCAATCCATTTTGTTTCTGATCTCTCTATGATATAATAACAAAGGCTTCCCATTACCTGTACCTCTTTTAATCTCTGCCTGCTCTGTGAGCTTGAATTCATTTCAATTCCATGCTTCCTTTATCTTTTCCCCTAAAATTCTTAACTGATGCAGCACACTCTTATTTTATTCCATTTTCTCCTTTTCCCCCTGTTTCCAGAACAGATTTTTCTTTACCTGGAGATCTTTGAACAGTCCTTTGGGAGAATGCACTGAATTCATCTTGCTCTTTACAATTTCTCTGAAAAAGAAAACTACAATCTGTTGTGCTTTAATTATAATTTCCCTCAGGATATGCTACCCTTCCGTAGCCAGGAAGTTTAACACTTCTCCCTAGCAGAATCTCCAGAATCACGATTGCTTAGTTTCTCCAAATCTTAAAGCATTTTGTAGTCTGAAATTCCATTTCAAACCCAATTTAAGTGCCTTTGGTCACTGGTTTCCTACCGTCTGACTTTCCCACATTTCCAATTGATTTCCCAGGTTAGAATTGGTTTTCTTCACAGCTGTGAATTGACTAGGACCCATTAGCTTAGCTGAATTTCTTACTTATATATCTAGAAATATTTTATCTTTTAAAACTCAAATTGGAAAGAGGAAACTAGATATTAGTGAAGTCTCGGTAAAATAAATATTTAAGCCCAATAGTTTCAATTATATTTATATTTGAGAGAATAAATGTATAAAACAACTCTTAAGGTATTTAGTTAGAATGATTAGCAAAATGGCCATTCTGAGACATTTTGTATGAATAATGTAAGAATGGTGACACTTATATGTTAAATAAGTACAAGTGGATAATTTGAAAATACCAAAAGAAAATGATATTATCTCTTCAAAACACACATATTTATAAAACAATACATATCCACTTATGGGGGGTTATACATACATATATACATATACATTTATAAATACGTATAGATACACAGATGGCATTTAAAAGTTTAAGCTACAGCTGTTTAAGTTTCTATTTGCTTTTTAGATTTCAATAAGAATATCCACCTTTTCTATCTCAACACTACCATTAAGGTTCAGTTGGCTCCCAAAGCACTAATAAATACACATAATATTGACCTTACAACACTATTTTAGAATTATTTAATAAAAAGCTAGTTCTAGTGTCCTTAAATGCAAAGATTATGTCAATGTACATTTCTGTTCTATTATGGTTGCTGTCAAGAATATTAACCAATATTTAAGGGATTTTCAACATAAATCAAAATAAAGCAGCCATGTTTCTTGCTTATATTAACAATTGAAATCGATAACACTAGAAAGAAGTAAATTCAGATGTGCGAAAGATAAACTCTCCATGTGCTCCATCCTGGAGTTTTACTGTGTGTCTCAGCATCTACTTGGATCTCCAGTTGGGTGGAGTCTTTCAGAGTACCTCTATGGTGGGCTTCCTTCCTGTTTCTTCTCTTCATCAGCTTCAGGTGTCTATTCTATTTGTCCTTCTGAATAAGAATTAAGCATTCTTCCTAGGGTCCTCCTTCTTACTTAGTTTCTTTAGGTCTGTGTATTGTGTTGTGGTTATCCTATATATGTGGCTAATATTCACTTACAAGTTAGTATATACCATGAATGTCTTTCTGGGTCTGGATTACCTCACTCAGGATGATTGTTTCTAGTTGCATCTATTTGCCTACAAATTTCAAGATTTCCTTGTTTTTCATAGCTGAGTAGTATTCGATTATGTAAATATATCATTTTATTTATCCATTCTTAGACTGATGGATCTCTAGTTTTTTCCCCAGATTATGGCTATTACAAATAAGGCTGATATGAACATAGTTGAGCAAATATTCTTATTGTATGGTGGGAGCATCTTTCTAGTATATGCCCAGGAGTGTTATGTTATGGCTGGATCTTGAGATAGAGCTATTCTCAATTTTCTGAGAAAGATCCAGGTTGATCTCCTGAGTGGTTGTACAAGTTTGCACTACTACCAGCAATGTAGGCATGTTCTTCTTTCTCCATATCCTTGCCAGCTGCTGATATCACTTGGGTTTTTGTTCTTTTTTTTTCCAAGACAGGGTCTTTCTGTGTAGCCTTGGCTGTGGCTGTTCTGGCCTCGCTTTGTAGATAAGGCTGGCCTTGAACTCACATCGATCTGACTGCCTCTGCCTCCCAAGTGCTGGGATTAAAGGTATGCACCACCATGCCTGGTGGGATTTTGTTCTTAGCCATTTGGATAGGTGTAAGATGGAATCTCAGAGTCATTTTGATTGGTATTTCTCTGATGACTAGGGAGATTCAGGATTTCTTCAAGTGTTTTTCAGCCATTTGATATTCCTCCCTTGAGAATTCTCTGTTTAGATCTACAACCTCTTTTTAAAATTGGGTTATTTGGTTTGTTGGTGTTTAATTTCGTGAGTTCTTTATATATTTTGGATAAAAGCTCTCAGTCAGATGTAGAGTTGGTGAAGATCATTTCCCAGTCTGTAGGCTATCGTTTTGGTCTGTTGACAGTATCCTTTGCCTTACAAAAGCTTTTCAGTTTCATGAGGTCCATTATATTAATTCTTGATCTTAGAGCCTGAGCTATTAGTGTTCTGTTCAGGAAGTTGTCTCCTGCCAATGAGTTCAAGGCTCTTCTCCACTTTTTCTTCTAACAGATTTAGTGTGTTTGGTTTTATGTTGAGGTCTTTGATCCACTTGGACTTTAGTTTTAGTTTTTTACAGTGTGATAGATAAGGGTCTACTTGTATTTTTCTACAAGTAGACATCCAGTTAGACCAGAACCATTTGTTGAAGATGCTCTTTTTCCATTGTATGGATTTGGCTTCTTTGTCAAAAATCAAGTGTTTCCTATAGATGTTCCCCCATTGCACATAACACAAACACACACACACACACACACACACACACACACACACACACACACACACACATGAGAGAGAGAGAGAGAGAGAGAGAGAGAGAGAGAGAGAGAGAGAGAGAGAGAGAGAGAGTACACACAAAGACATATGTTCATAGACTACTCAAAGAAAAGACCTTCAGAAGACCTTCAGATTTTTGGATTATGCAGTTCTTTAAAAGACCTTCAGAAGACCTTCAGATTTTTGGATTATGCAGTTCTTTTGTTAAGAAAGAGCAAAGAAAGGCTTCAACAGCAATTTAGGAGAAATTTATCCATTTCCCCATAATCTGTGTTTTAGTTGGCAAAAGCTTTCTATGTGAGCAAATAACTAACTAAATGAAACTCTGGGAAGTTGGAGTACTTCAATAACCACAAAGCATCTTATATTATTGAAGCAAAATGACATATGAAGAATTGGCATAGAGGCTGGATTTTGACAATCTCAGATGATTATAACCTAAAGAACAGTCAAAATGCAATCAAGAATCTGAGGAATCTGGAGAAAAATGTCAATAGGAAGCAATATTTCTATAATTTTTAAACTATCAAGTAGAGCTAGCATCAATGAACTATAACGATCTGATTGTCCTCAATTCAAGCTCAAAAAATAAAGGCATAATAATAGGTAAACTGGGAATTTACCTTAATCTACCTTAAGACCAGGTATGCCACTCCTGGGTGTATACGCAAAAGATACTCCATCATACAATAAGGACACTTGCTCAACTATGTAAATAGAAGCTTTCTTCATAATAGCCAGAAACTGGAAACATCCTACATGCCCCTCAAAATAGGAACCCGACAAAGAAACTGTCTTATATTTATACATTGGAATACTACTCAGCTATTAAAGACAAAGGCATCTTGAAATTTTCAGACATATGGATGGAACTAGAAAAGATCATCCTGAGTGAGGTAACCTAGACCCAGAAAGACACACAGGGTATGTACTCATGTATAAGTGGATTTTAGCTATATAATACAAGATAAACATACTATAATACACAGACCTAAAGAAGATATGTAACAAGGAGGATCAAAGAGATGATGTTTAATCCTCACTTGGAAGTGGAAATAGAATACACAGAGGTAGTGGTTGAATAGCAGGTACAAAGTAGGAAGAGAAACAGAGAGAGATATGAGGGACTCTGCCAGATACTCCTACCAGCTAGTGCCTTAGAGACTAAAGAGGAAAACCTCTAATGTTGAAGGATTATTAATATTTAATATTGAGTTATTATTTTAGTGAAATCAGTGGTTACACTTTAATCAGCTTTATACCCAAATAACCACACAGGAGAACAGGATCTATTTAATTAGTCTATAGCACTATGCTGCACAGTAATTACTCCATCCTAAACCTCCATGCTAGCATAGTTTCCTCCCATTCAGTTTTTCCACTTTATACTTGCTTTTAAATCATCTCCTAGGCTCAGTTAATTTCTCCTGATGTTTCCTGTTCTTCTTCTTGTGGCTCTATCCTCTCCTTCCTTCTCTTTCTCCTCCTTTCACTGGATCAGGATGTTCCACCCTATTCTCTGTTATTACTCAGCATTGGCTAGATTGTTTATCGGCAACACAGAGAACAATTGGTGACATGTTTACACAAACTTAAAATAGGCGATACTTAGATGCAATGTCCAGATTGATCCAGATAGTGGGGTAGAGAAGTCATCATTTGAATGAAAAAGGGTAAACTGTACACAATCCACAATAACATTATGCCAACATTTCCCCCTTAAGTCCAACGAAAATATCATTTTCTTTCAATAACGTTAATATACAGTAATAATGATGGAACATTAAATGAAAACTCTCAGGCAAGATCTACATTTGCAATTTACAGTCCATATGCATTTGGCAGCATAGGACAAAATATTATCTGTTCTATCAATGAGAGTCTAATATTTTGTACCTAAGTCAGTCTCTATCATTTCTGATTTCAATCAACCTAAAAACAAATCTTTAGACCTAAACACTTCTTCTCAACTACTGAAAAACTAAGCTTAATAGTAAAACTAAGCTATTTGATCTTCAACACCATCAGAGACTCGAGAAGGAATAAAATTTAAATTCTGAGTAAATAGGAAGTGTGTGATAGCATCTTCCAAACTGGAAAAAAAAATGATAGAGACAGTTTGCTGCCTGAACAGTTACCCAAGACTCTATAATTTTGGAGCATCATTTTCAGCCTTTGGGCCCAGTATAACTGACAGACATATTTGTGAAGCAGGAAATATTTAGGACATGCTTGCCCTGCCTTGGCAGTGTTTAGCAGTGAACTCAGCCTGCATCCCAGTTTGCCTATTTCAGGCAGAATTCTGTCTATGGCCGAAACAAGGGCAGTTTTGCCCAGCGGCTTGTTTGTCACATTTGAAGCTATCTCCATGAGGAAGTTCTTCCATGTTCATCTTTTTTGAGGTAGGCTGTGTGCTGCCAAGAGTTGACATGTCTCATTGTCAAATAATCTTTAAAATAGTAATGTTTAAATGTCATATTCTGTAGGCCTTTGAGGTTTTTGAACACCTTATCTATTTATTTTTATATAACCTATCTATCGAATCATATGTATCTGTTAAACCTAGGATGTATATCCCTGTGCTAATTAGTCTATTATTTGACATGACCAAGAAATCTGATTGACCATTTATTAACTTGCATTATTTAATTATCCTAAGTAGTTTGCAATAGTATTGGAATAAACTTTGTATTATAAATTAGTTGTGTGGATTCAATACCTCATACTAAATTGGAAACATATATAGGGTATGAAGAATAACCTTATATTTGAATTCTATACCAATGTGTCAAAAATAACTTACTTTTGGATTAATATATAAAATTCTATATCAATGAATTAGAAAATAACCTTATTTCTGAGTAACAACTAAGGCCTTAAGTTGAGGAGAAGATTCAATAATCTATTTTTTGTCCTACCATCTCTACATATTTTCAATATTCCTCTTTTCCTTTCAACCCCTATCTCCATACCTAAGAAAGAAAGATAAAGAAAAAGAGAGAAATCCCTGAGTCTAACCTCATTTTCTCTCTGAATGAGTCCAATAATTTATAACCAACTCCGAATGACAATAAACATGCTTTGCCCAAGAAACCAACCAAAACTTATCCAATCTCCCTTAAGGGAAATGGGTGTCATTCTCTTAAGTTTTTATTTTCTGCCTGATTTGAGACAAATAATACCTTTATGAGGGTCCAAATTATGGGAAACAATGGTCAAACAAGCTAACAATACTTATGGTCCAACTCTCTAAATATTGAGAACTTTTAGGCTTAATAGAAATCCTGTTTTAAACAGTCTAAAATGCTGGACCAATTGAGATCAGCAGTTTTCTTCAAAATTCTCCAGGGAGCAGGCTTTCATGAGCAGCAGTGAGGCTGGAACAATCCAGGATGCTGGAACAGAAATGTCAGCATTTCAGGAACCTTTAAAATGAATCCTGTCAGCTCTGATCCAGTGTCAGGTTCTTTTATTCTTTAAATATATAATTTTGTGAAAGAATTATACAGTCTTTAAATTATAAATGTATGAGGTGTGCTGAATGTACAGATCAATTAAAGATGGTATTCTGTTCTTTGTGAGAGCAAAAGAAAGAACATTTGTATATAGGTCTGCTTTACTTTGACTCTTCTCAAAGAGAATGTATGAAATTCCATTTACCAAAGAACACACAGTCATTATCTAGTTGAAATCAAAACAAGACTGTAAGATCTAAATGTTCTTTTCTGGAATCTATAGTATCTGATATACAGTTCAGCCACTACCTGTTTCCAGAGAGGTCTCCTATTTTAGAGACAGGCCAATTTCCCTAAGCAATAGAAAAGACATTATGTTAGATAAACATTACATAAACTCCTTTTAATTTTAGTGGTCAAGCATATAATAGGCATCTTGCACCTGTTTAGAGGTTTGGGCCTGGTTTTCTATATTTGCTATTTTCCTCTTGCCCTTTTCCTTACAGAATGGGAGGTTGTCTCTATAGCCAAACTTTATGTAAATTCCTTTATTTTCAAAGTTTAAGTACACCCTAGGCATTTTGTACCTGGGTTTTTTCATTTGTTGTGGCTATCTTTGTCCTGTCTTTTTATCTATATGGAGTGGATGGCTACTGTTTTTACCTCTCACCTTAATCAGCATTCAAAAGCTTACAATAGTTTTATTGCTAAGGGAGTCAGGTAATTTCCATTATTCTCTCCCAGCCTAATTTTTATCAGTAGAAACATTTAAAGTGACCACGTTGTTGTTGTTGTTGTTTTGGTTTGGTTTTTGGTATTTGGTGTGTGTGTGTGTGTGTGTGTGTGTGTGTGTGTGTGTGTGTGTGTATTTGTAGCCAAGAATGGCTTCAGCAGGGTGCTCCCACCTTGTCTCCATTGTGTAAACAGGCTGACCCAGAACTCAGATATCTGCATTCTCTTTGTTTTCTGTGTTTACATTAAAGGTGTGTGCTATAATTGCCCTGCTTCCAATGCAGTCAATATCTTTAAAATTCTCATGTTTTAGCAATATCAAATGCACTGACCAATGACCACGCATGGTGTGAACCTAGATCTTCTGCTCAGATGCAGTAGACAGGCAGCACACTCTCCTTGTGGGTCCCACAATATGGGGAGTAGGGGCTACTTCTGACATGGACTCTGCTCCACCCCCATGATGATCCCTACCCCCTGGCAAAGGAAGAGGATACAGGCAGTCCAGATGAGACTTGATAGGCTGAGGTCAGATGTTAGGGGAAGAGGGCTCCCCCTTTCTGAGGACTAGGGGAGGGAGGATGAAACCAGGAGGTGACAAGGGATGTGGCTACAATTGGGATGTAAAATGAACAAATTAAAATTTTTTAAAAATTAAAAGAAATATTTTCTCTATTTCTGCTATAGGAAAAAAATTTAAGCAAAATTCAAGCAGACAAGAAAATTCTAAATTTTGAGCCAGTTACATCATTTCAAGTTGTAGTGCAGGAGCCCTCTCTACCATTACTTGGAATTTAGTTGTGGCTAAAAAGGTATAGGTGGACCTTTCCTAGAAAGTGCTGCAGAACATTTTGTAGCCAGAGAGCTCTGAATTCCAGCCTCTATTAATGTAGTTTCAATTGGGAAGATCACTCTTTTTTCCTCCATTCCTGTTGTCCATAATTTAGTGTTGAGTCTCTTGATTTTCTTCCTAATTTCTCTTTGGACTTTCTTAGAAAAGGCATGGAAAATTATGACTACCATTAAGCACATTGTAAGGAGGGCCATAACAGCATAGGGAAGTTTATGGGAAAGTTGGGTGGTGGTGGTGGAAGGACTGGATGTGGTAGGAGCCTCACAAGAAGACCAACATAGCTAATTAACCAGGGGAGACTGCTAAGCCTGAAGCACCAACCAAGGACCTTGCATGGAGTGGACCTAGGTCCTCTACACAGATGCAGCTGAAAGCCAGCTCAGGCTTCATGTGGGCCCCTTAGTAAGGGGAGTGGGGCTCTTTGACATGAACTCTCTTGCCAGTTATTCAATCATTCCCCACTGGCAGGCCACAGGGGAAGAGGACACACTCAGTTCTGATATGCCTTGATGAGCTGAGATGGATGGGAAGAGGCCTCCCTTTTTCTGAGCAACAGGAGTGTCAGGGATTTGGGAAATTGAGGGAGGGTGGGGCTGGGAGGTGAGGATGAATGGGCTATGACTAGGATGTAAAGTGAATAAATAACATTTTTAAAATGATAAAATAAATCATATGAACCAAATTTTGAATGTCTAACATTTCCAGATACCTCACATATACCATTTAATTTGATTATTGCTCCAAATTTCTGTGGACACAGGAATTAAAAAATATTTTCTTTCCCTGGAGATATTCCTATAAATTTAGAAATTTTTTCAGTTTAACCGAAATGCTCTGAGTTGGACTATAACGCCCCCCCCCTTAACATAATCAGACAAGAACTTGGCCTTAATCTATTATTTTGTACTTTAATCTTGCCTTTGGCTCTATTAATCAAGTGTCTGGTGGATTTGGCTGCTGTCATGACTCTACCTAACAAGTTGCCTCAGCCTGACGCTGTCTCCCCGTTCTTCCTGGATCCTTGGCTCATAGTGCTTGGCAGGTATCCATGACATTTCTGCCTGAAGAGCACAGCTGACCCCTTGTTCTTTCACAGCTTGAACATAAAATCAGATTAAGGATTGGTGGATATGGTTGGTAAACTGGTACAGAGGAGCATCATGGAAAAAATTCTTTTTCACAAAAGAAGAAACGAGCCAAGAATAATGGATGATCTAACTCACTGAGAATGCCTCATCATCATCATCGCTCAGTGTTACTATATGTCTTGTAAACTTTCCTCTTGAAAAAGAAAGCACTTAAAATAGAAACTATATGTTTTTTCCAGATGCTAAAATGGGGGCAGGGCAATAGAAAGACAAAAAATATTTCACATACGAAGACTTTTAAATAGAAGTGTCTAAGTTTATATGAAATACAAGTGGCTTTTAAATTTTATTGTTTGTACCACTCTAGAAATTTTAACTATCTGTTTTATAGCATTAGTGTGGACAGGTTACTGCTACCTACTGTTTCTGTAGAGAGAAAATAGATATCTCATATTTATGATTTTATTATCTTTATGTTCATAATGTTATTGTGGACTGTGTACAGTGGGACATCCTAGTCTAGTCAGGGGAGGATAAAGAGAGGAAGAAGGAAGGATGCAGGTGAAGAAGATCAGGAAGGATCTGGAGGAATGAGCCAGATCTAGGATATGAATAAAAAGCAAGTATAAAGTGCAAAAACTGAATGGGAGTAAGCTATACTAGGTTGGAGGTTTAGGATGGAGTAATTACTGTGCAACATTGTACCATAGGCTAATTAAATATATCCTAGTCTCTATGTGTGGTTACTTGGGTATATAATTGGTTAAGGAGTAACCATTGATCCTATGAAATTATAAATCAGTATCAAGTATTAATAACCATTTTAACAATAATGAGCTTATTGAAAGATGGAAGATGGGACAAAAAGAGGAACGATGTTCTGCTGATTTTCTGTACCACACTGTGACAACCTCAGTGGCTCAATTCTTCTAGATTATTAAGGCCTTATTGAGTAGTTCCAGTGCCCAGCCAAATATATGGAAATGAACCAAAACAATAATAGCAGCTAAGATATATTATGCAGACAGGGTTGAACTCATAGTGACTCTGTATATTAGGCTAGCCATGAATTTGTACTAATCCTTCTGTCCTAATTTCTTGAGTCTGTAGAGAAGTATAGGCACAGGCCACCATGCTTATCAGAAAAAAAAGTCTCTTTCCATTTGGGTCTCAATTTTGTCCTTTCCAAATCTTGAAATTAAATTTGTCTGCCATTTTAGCCATGCTGAGAGGTGGTGCTTTAACAAGGGTAACTGGGTCCTAAAGAGAGCTTAGTGTCCTCCTGATGAGACTAGATTAGAAGTTGAAGGAGTGGATTGGCTACTATAAGAGAGGGTGTTTATCATATAAGTTTGAATTTTATCTACTTCTTTGTCTTGCTTTTCTTGCATACACACATAGCTGTCCTCCCACCATGAGATCCATCAGAAGCAGAAAATAACATGCTATGCTCTTGAATCTCTATAACTGTGAAACAAAACAAAATACATATATATATATATATATATATATATATATATATATATATATATATATATATAAATTATTCAGATTTGGCTATTTTGCTTTCCAGGAGAAACAGGAACAAAACTCAAAGCAGACACACATGAAAGAAGAAGATAAAAAAAAATTGGCAACTGCTAATCCTTCTGCTCAAAGGCTAATGATATTTGAGGAAATGAAGGTAAGCTAAAACACATCCCATTCATTTAATATCAACATTAACACTGATGATGCTTCAGTTTATATAAAATTCAGCTGAATTTAAATAAATAGTGCCCAGCTTAAATATATGGACTATTCCATGTCTTTGAAACCCCACAGAAACAATTGTCCATTACACATGAGTGATTTGATATCAAAGAGACTGAATGGAAATCCTTTCTAACATTAATGCATTTGAAATTATATTCCAGTCCATGAGCTACTCAGCCATGGATCAGTCATTTTCTCAAAAACACAACTGCAGAAACTAGACTATAATTCAATATAGTTATAGGCCATTTTCCAGACAAAACTTGTGTATCTTCCTTCTAATTATCTATTATCATTGATATTACTCTGCCTGCTAACTCTTTAATCTCCTGCTGTTTTACACTTACAAAATAAAACAAGAAGATCCAAGTAAGAAAAACACAGGCTTGCCAGTTTAAACAAGCAGCCAAATGAAAGACATGTAACTCTAGGGAGCATAGTATAATTATTGCCCAAGATCAAAGATTCTTGATAAATTGACTTTCTGAATGTGCAGCAGCATAAATTGAATGAACATTGCCTTGAAAATTGATGATTAAAATTAGGCTAAAAACTTTTCCTAGGAGCTTACACCCAGAGAAGATGCAGTCATCAAAAGATAGTAAACAGCCATCTCTACAGATTCTGGGACTTCAGTGCACATTCCTTTAGTAGCTTCAGTAGCACAAGGGCTATCTTTATTCATAAATGCAAAAACTTTTGAACAGAATATAAAATAATAATTAAAACTCTTACAACATTTTGATGTTATATGTTAAGGTAATGTGGCAAACATTGTGCAATAATTGAAATATTGTCACTTGTATTTGACCAAAGTGTGGTCAGGATATTTAAATTTTCATTGTATTTAGATTCTTCAAATATATAATATGATGTTCAGAGAAATGTTTATTTAAGTTGATAGAAGATGTGGATACTGGAAAATATTTTTCTATAAGATTTTGCAAAATCCCATCACAAGAGAACAGGGATCAATAAAGAGTAATAATAAAAAGCATCAAATATATCCATACTCGCACATAATGTTAAAATAATACCTACCTACAAATCAATTCTGTTTGTAACTGCATTTATACACATAGAATAATTTCCATGATCACGGACAATGAAAATCCTAGTTATGTAGAAAATACTTTGTAGGTATTTGAAACTTTGTATTATCTGAGCCTTAGAAAGCAATTCATAGCATTGGAGCTATAGTAATGACATAGAGCTCAATGCTAGCTGTGATTATGGAAGCCTAATTCAGAAAGAGAACAAATAAAACCTTAAATGCTCAGACTTAAGAAAGATATTTGCCGGGTGGTGGTGGCGCACGCCTTTAATCCCAGCACTTGGGAGGCAGAGGCACGTAGATTACTGTGAGTCGAGGCCAGTCTTGTCTACAAAGCGAGTCCAGGACAGTCAAGGCTACACAGAGAGACCCTGTCTTGAAAAAAACAAAACAACACAAACAAAAAAAAGAAAGATATTTAATGACATGTGAAAATTCTAATGTTTTTAGTTACTCTTAAAGTATTTTATATAATATGTATTTATAAATATTTAGACATAAATCATATAAAATAGCTACCTCAGAGTTGTAATAATAAAAATGATTATCCTCTTAGATACTTTTATACTTCCACCAATATTTAAAATTATTTTTTGCATATAAAAAACTATTGCAAATTTTCCTTTGTCTATCAGCAGTGCATCACATCACAGTATATTAACTATTGCTGTACTACCATTTGAAATATCATAATAAACCCAATAGCATATGGTGTTTCTGGGAGCCACAATATATCATTATTCTTTGAAAACATTCTTTACACACACACTTTCTATGTTAGTATTACATGACACTGTCATCCTGACCACACATAATTGGAGCAGGCATGAACTCTATATAAATTTTCACCTAACAGTTTCTCTCTTTTTATAATTTGGAATCAAAAGTGTGAGATTTTATTTTCAGTCTGACATGTTATCTGACCCGATGTGATATAAAATCAGTAGCAGTGAAATTGGTGAGGTTGTACACATGCTAGCTGAACAAAGTAAGAGAGGTTTTTCTCTGATGAGAGAAAATAAAGTAAAAACGAGAGGAAGCAACATCACCAAGCATGTCCGAACATTTGTGATTGACATTCCTCACAGAAATATCAAATTTAACCAATACCAAAATTCATATGAAGGAAGAAGAACAAAAATATTAAGATCTAGAGCAATCCCAAGCAAGGCTGAATACATCAAAATATCCTATTTTAACTTAGACTACTAAGAACTGATAAAATAAATCCCATGACACTGGCTTAAAAAAAAACAAGTAAACATATGGAATAGGAATAGAGGACACAGAAGTAAATCCACACAGCTCTCTTTAGCACCTCTTCAAGAAAGAGTGTTGGGAAAACTAACTAGTCTTCCATTTTGGTTAGCCATATACCTTGGATAGTTAATAAAGAAGAATAAATTTTACTGTAGACATACTTTAACATCCATGTCCCTTACAGAGCTACCAATAGCTATGTTATGGAATAGGTGCCCATTAATGAGTGAAGGGAATGAAGGGCTCTCAATCTTCCTTATGCCATGACACTTTAATACAGTTCCTTATGACGAGGTGACACCAAGTTATAAAATAATTTTGTTGCTACTTCAAAGCTGTAATTTTGCTACTGTTATGAGTTGCAATGTAAATATCTGATAGGCAGGATACCTGATTTGCAACCTTCAAAGAACCCACAATCCACAGATTGAGACCATTGATATGTACGAAATACAGGGGTTTTTAATCATAAAGATTAAAATTATGTCATTTGCAAGAAAATGGGTGGAATTTGAAATTATATTGTTAAAGGAGACAGCCTTTCTTCATAAGTCAAGACTCATACTTTTTCTTGTATGTGGAAACTGGTAGTTAAATAATCATAAAACTAAAAGGAGAAATACTCTGGATGTAAAAGAAAATAGAGGTATAGTTGAAAGGCAGATAAGAAACAACAACAATGGGTAGAACAAATAACAGTGATAGAACTGTTGATGGCTTCCCTCCTTTGAAAGCTGGTACAATACAATTTAGTTCTCAGGAAAGAGGCATTCAGGTCAATTCAAGCTCAGGAGCCTCTGGGTCCTGTTTCTGAAATGCATGGTGTCTTCAGCAATAGGGACTTACCTTCTACCTCTAAGGGACAATGTAGGACAATAGAAAAGTAGAAATATACTGTAATATTCTGGGAATCTCTTAGACAACCTTGATTAATAATTCAAAAGAGGGTTTCTCATGCCTAGTGTTGAGATTTTTGTTATATGGTGGTCTCTGGCTTTTGTAAAGAGCACTGTTGACCCAGATGAGAAAACATCATTTAAATTATATATTAATATTTTTAGACAGGCTTATGTGTATTATATATGTTTTAAATAAATAGCTAATAGAAAGTCTATTTATGACTCTTTCAAACATTCTTTCTGTTATTTTTACACTTCCTCTTCTTTTTAATTATTTTCCTCACGTTCCCTAATTAGAGCCTCTCCTTATTTCCATTCCATTATCAGATAACTTGTACTCGGCTATTGCACTTTCTATTGCACCTCTTTCCCTCAATCATGTAACCTGAGCAATGTTTTTTTTAACTTTCTTAGTATTTGTAGCTACTCAATAAGATACACTCACATCTGAAGATTTGGAGCTAGGAGCCTCACAAGAAAGAGATCATACAATGTTTGTCTCTCCTGGTCTGGTTTACCTCACTCAATTTGATTTTATTTTTTGTTTTTAGTCTATTAACCTGCAAAGTTTCTTTATTTTTACAGTTACATAGTATTTTGTAACACACATTTATCAGTTTCACTATCTAAAGGATATTTACGTCATTTATTTTCATTTCTTAGCTATTTTGAATAAATCAGTTATGAACATGGCTGAGTAAATATCTGTACAATATTATGACCAATCCTTTGAGTGTAAGCTGGATCATATGGAAATTTTTTAAGCTTTATGAGAATTCTCCCCATTTATTTCCATAGTAGATGCACAATTCTGCAATACCTACAACAATGAATGAAGGTTCCCTTTCTCCTACGTGGCTTCCAGGTAGTGTCATAGCAGATTTCTACAAGACTTTCAGAGTGTTGACATCCACTTTTTCCTAAATTACTTTTAAAAAGTAGAAACAGAAAGAGCATGCCAAAGCTTCTTCTCTGAATACAATATCTCTATAACACCCCAAACAGGTAAAAACAATAACAACAAAATCTATAGTCCAATATCTCTAATAAACATATACTAAAAAATATCTAATAAAATATAAATATATGTCTAAAAGATTATCCACCATGGCAAATTTGGCTTTATCCCTGAAATACAAGGTTACTTCAACATACTCAAGTCAATAAATGTACTAAACTATAATGTTAAACTCAAAAGGATGAGGTCAGATGTTAGGTGAGGAGGACTCCCCTTTCTGAGGACTAAGGGAGGGAAGGAGAGGGGATCAGGAAGGGAGGGGGAATCAATAGGGGATGAGGGAGGGGGATACAGTTGGGATGTGAAGAATTTAAACTGCAGAACAAGCAGGTAACTTATATTACTAATCCTACTATATGGAAATAGCTGTGAGACTGGCTGAGACATGAATGGCTAGGCATAGACTATGTTTCTTGTTGGCTACAGAACCACTATTAATTACTATTAGATGTCATTCTTAGTATGGCATGAATCAAGATTTAGAGATGTCTTTTTTCTGCTCATACAAAAAGCAGAAAACCAGCCTTAATTGTTCTGTGCATGACACATACCTTATACATTTATAATTTTAGGACTGTATAATGCTTGTGAGCAATTACATGGTTTCAGAACAAAACAATTAGACACTGACATTGGATCAGACCTGATAGGATTCATTCCTCTCTGCATGCTGGACACTGACATCCTGCATCCTTCATGTTCCAGCACCAAGTGCTTCAATTGTTCCTCATGAGAACAAGACAGCTTCCAAGACACCTTCGAAGAAATCGTCCAATCCCAATTGGTCCAGCATTTCAGACTGTGCCATACAGGACTCTAATGGAGCCTGGTATTTCTCAACATTTGGAAATTGGACCACAAATGCCATTCTTAGCTTGTTTCAACATTTCCTCAATTTTATTTGGGCCCATACAAAGGTATTATTCATTCCAAATCAGGTGGAAGAAATCTTAAGAGAACAATGCCCCCTTTTCTTTAACAGAGGTCAGGTAGGTTTTTGGTTTCTTTCTAGGGCTATAGAGGGTAGGTTACCAGTTATTATTGGTCATATTTAGAGAAGAAATGAGGATAAACTCAGAGATGTCTCTCTTTTCCTTTATCTTCCATTCTTAGGTTTGGAGATAGGGGTTGAAAAGAAAGAAGGGGGAATATAGAAATATATAGGGAAGAGAGAACAAAAAGTAGATTACTTATTTTACTTCTCAACTTAATGCCTCAATTGCCAGTCACAAGGTTATTTTACATTCACTGGTATAGAATTTGGTATAAAGATACAAAATAACTCTAATTTTAGATGCAGTGGTATAGAATTCAAATGTAAGATTATTCTTCACACACTATGTGTGTGTGTGTGTGTGTGTGTGTGTGTGTGTGTGTGTGTGTATGTATCTATATTTCTACTCTAATTTGAGGAATTGACACATATAACACAATTATAATACTAGGTTTACTTCTAACACTTTGAAAGTGCTATTGTAGGCTGTTTAGGATAAATAAGTTGTACAAGTTAATTGTTAGTGATCAAGTCATGGTCATGTCAATCACTAGTTTATTTTTATCACATGAATATACATCTTAGGTGCAACAGATAGATATGATTCTATAGAAAGACAAGGTAAAATAGATGAGGTCTTCTAAAACCTCAGAGATATACAGAATATGAAATTTTAAAATACTTTTTTTTATTACTTTAAAGATTCACTGGCAATAAGACAGGTTAACTCCTGTCAACACCCAGCCTACCTCAAAGAGAATAATGAGCATCAAAGAACCCCCTTATGGAGATGGATTCAAATGTGGCAAACAAGCCACTGAGCAAAATATCCTCATTCCTACCACAGACAGAATTCTGCCCAAAATAGTGCAAACTTAGATGCAGGCAGAGTCGATGGCCAAACTCTGCCAAGACAAGGACAGCAAGTCCTCAATAGTTGCTGCCTCACAAATATATGTGTCAGATATATTGGACCAGAAGGCTCAAGAAGATCCACTGCCATTATAGAGAGTTTGTGTGAGTATGCAGGAAGATGTCTCTGTCATCTTCTCATTTGAAAAGCTACTCACCTGCACTCTCTGCATACTCAGGTAATCAAGTTTATTCCTTCTCAACATGGAGTTTAGTATTACAATGAAGCTAAATTGTTTAGGGATTAATATATTTTTAGGTCTAGATAATTTTTTAAGTTGATAATGACAAGATATGACAGAGATTGATTTACATTCAGAATTTTAGATGTACCAAGATAGGAAAGATGTTTTCTTCAAAGCTGTCCAATACAAATAGCCAAAACACTAGGAATGTAACATTTGTATAATTCTTGATTTTGATTGTGTCATGGTTCTTCATGCTAAAGATAGTTTATCATATATATATATATATATGTATATATATATGGAATAATATAAATGTATATGTAAAAAATAAAAAATATTTTAAAAATATAAAATCTAATGATCATCTCAATAGATGCAGAAAAAGCCTTTTTCAAAATCCTATATAGCTTAATGATAAAAGCTCTAGAAAATTTAGGGGTTGAAAGACCATATTGCAACATAATAAAAGCTATATGTGAGAAACCACAGCCAACATCATCTTAAATGGAGAAGTGCTTGAAGCAATCACACTGAAGTCAGGAAGGAGAAAGGGATGTTCACTATCTCCAATAATGTTCAAGATTGTGTTTGTTTTTCTATTTTAGTCTCCTCATTTATTATGGGTCTGTTTAGGTTGTTGATTTTTTTCTTGGTTTAATTCTGTGCTTTGGCTGAATCTAGAAATTTATCCACTTCTTGAGTAGATTTTTAAAAAAATATTCCCTTATAATAATCTGAATTTCTTTAGTGTTTTTTGTAATACTTCCCTGCTAATTTCTGATTCTCTTCAATTAGGTCAACATTTTCTTTTGGTTAGTTTATTTACCTTCTCAAAGTTCTTAATAGTCTTTGATTTCTTGTTGTTTTTTGTTTGTTTGTTTGTTTCTATTTCATGGCCGTAGTTTATATTTCATTCTCTTGCTTTATTACTTTTTGCCATAGACTCGTTTGGACTTTTTTCTTGTTTTTCTAAATTTTTGAATTGTGTCATTAAGTCATTTATTTGTATTCTTTCTGATATCTGATTTTTAAAAAATATAAACACTTGGAGCCATAAATTTTCCTCAGAAGGATACTTTCAATGTGTCCAGGAAGTTTTGTATGTGTGTACGTTTCCACTTTCATTTAGTTTCATATTTTTTTTATTTCTTTCTTCATTTCTTTTTGACTCCTTATCATTCAGTAATGAGGAGTTTAATCTCCATGAGTTTGTATATTTACTAGAGAAATCTCCAGCTTACGTGTGGTTTGATCATTTGTTATTTATTGTGGACTGTGGATTTATTTGTTATTTGAAACTTTTTAAATTTTTTAAGATTTGCTTTGTGCTCTCTTTTAGAAAAGCTTCCAGGTGCTGCTGAATAGAAATATATGCTTTGGTGTTAAGGAACAATTTTCTGTAGATATGTTTTAATATAAATATGCATTTGATACATAATATCAACTAATTCCAGAAATTCTCTATTAATTATTTGTCTAGATGACTAGTCTATTGGAGAAAGTTAAGTATTGAAATCCCCTACTGTTGCTGTTCCCTCTAAACCCTCTATCCTTAGGGCTTCCCTGGGACATGGTAAGCTGCCCTAAGCTGCAGTCTATCCACTGATCCTGATATCCATTGTAGGATGCTGCACCCACATACACCAATCCTGATATTCCAAGAACATTCAGATTAGATTCTTGCCCTGTAAACTCCTTGCCCTAAGGCACTTCAAATTTCCCAAAGTTGCTGAACTTCATACTTTGCCATGTCTCTTAACCTACATTGTCAGGCCATTGTCATACCTTCATTCTCCAAGCGTGATACTCCAGGAACATCTAGCACATGGTTGCACACCAGAACATCCATGTAGACCCACTTTCCAGATACCTGCTCTATTAGGAACATCCAGGGGCAACAAGGTAGCTAAAGACACCTTAAGAGCACCATCTGCAAGAGCCAGGACAATATGGTACCCTCAGAACACAGTTATCTTACTACACAGCAAACCCTGAATATTCTAACACAACCAAAGCAGAAGAAAATAAACTTGAATCCAATCTTATAAAGATAATGGAGGCATTTAAAAATGAATAAAAAATAATAATGGAGAAAGTATGAAATAGCTTTCAACTCATTGGCACAGAAGACAACTTTCTGAACAGAATACCAACAGCTCAGGCACTAAGATCAACAATAAATAGGACCTCATGAAACTGAAAAGCATCTACAAAGTACAGGACCCTGTCAACAGGACAAACTGTTTTCTGAAAGGCTTCATCGAGCAGCTGATGTGAACAGATTCATAGATCCACAAACAGTGGGCCAAGCTTTGGGAGTTCCGTGGAAGAGTGAGAGGAGGGATAGAAGGAGACACAGGGGTCAAGGACACCATAAGAAGACCTACAGAGGAAAGTAATCTGGGCCCATGGGAACTCACAGAGACTTAACCAATAGACCAAAGAACACGCATAGGCTGGACATTGGCCCCCTACATATATGTAGCAGATATGCAGCATTGTCAACATGTGAGTCCCCTAATAATGCAAGTAGAGGCTGTCTCCAACTCTGTTGCCTGCTTTTGGATACCTTTCCCTATCTGGGCTGCCTTGTCAGGCCCCAGTGGGAAAGGGTGCACTTAGTCATGCTGCTACTTGAAGTGCTAGGGTGGGTTAATACTCCTCAGAGGCCTCCCCTTCTCTGATGAATGTGGGGAATGGGAGGAAGTCATGAAGGTAGAACTGGGAGAAGAGGAGGGAGGGAATTTTGATAAGGCTTTAAAGGGAATAAATTACTAAGTTTTAAAAAATCCATAATGAAACAATAGAAAGAAATCCTTTACTGTTAATGGATTGATACTAATCTGTGTCTTTAAATCCAAAAGTACATTTTAAATGAAATTGAGTGCACCAGAGTTCAGTGCACATACATGTTTAGGATAGTTTTGGTCAACTATTTCCTTGATTAGAATGAAGTATGCATCTTTATCTATTCTGATTAGTTTTAGTTTGAAATTTGTTTTGTTAGATGCTTGGACAATAACACCTACTTGTTTTCTAGTACCCTTTGAGAGGAGTATTTTTGTCCATACTTTGCTGTAAGAAAGTACATATCTTTAAAGCTAAGATGTGCTTTCTGCAGGCAAAAATGAGATATTGTTTCCTGACCCATTCATTCAGCCTGTGCAATTTGTTTGGAAAGCTAAATCTGCTGATATTTAAAGACATTATTGAAATGTGTGTGCTCACTGTGGTCATAATATTGGTCATTTTAGCTGTTATTGTTTGTGTTCCTGGTTGTATTTTGTGTTTTAAGATTTATGGCTTCATATTTCTTCCACAGTCTTTCTGCCGTGCTCATTTCCTTCTTCAGTCTGAAATAGTTCTCATATTTTATTTTGGTTTGGTTTATTGGATATTAATTTTTAGGTGGTATACACAGTGAAATTTTTTTCTTCTTCCATTATGTCAGATAGTTTTGCTGGGTGGCCATTACAGTCTTATAGAGCTTGAAATGCATTAATCCAGGATCTTTTGGCTTTCACAGTTTTCATTGAGAAGGGGATTTCCTTTGTATGTGTCTTGTGTCTTTTCCCCCCGTAGCTTTCAGTGTATTTTCTTTGTTATGTATGCTTAATGCTTCAACTATGATATGCTATGAGGATTTTGTTTTCTGGTCTTGTCTACTTGATATTCTCTGTACTATTTTATCCATTAAAATATTTTTACATATTTAATTTTCAAAGCTTATTTTTATCCCATATATTACCTCTCTACTAATGTTTTCCTTCCCTCCTCTCCTCCCAGTCTTTTCTCTTCCCACATTCTCACACCCTCAGATCCACTCCTTTCTTGTTTCCCTTCAGAAAACAGCAGATAGATGTCCCAAGGATATCAACCAAATATGGCATAACAGTTTCAGTAAGACTAGGTATATCTTCTCATATTAAGGCTGGACAAGACAACTCAATATGAGGAAAGGCTCTCAAATGCAGGCCAAAGAACCAGAGACAGACTCATCTCCCATTGCTAGGAGTCCCACAAGAAGACTAAGATACACAACTATAGCATATATGCAGAGAACCTATGTCAGATTGATGTAGGCTCCCTAATTGTCAATTCAGTCTCTGTGACCCTTATGAGCCTTAGTTGTTTTTGTGGGCCATTAACTTGTAGTATCCTTGAAGTCTCTGGGTCCTACAATAATTCCTTACCCTCTTCTGCAGAATTTCCCAAACTCCATCAAATGTTTGACTGTGGGTCTCGGCATCTACTCACATAAGTTGCTGGATGAAGCATCGATGGCAATTTTGCTAGGCTCTCTTCTATTAGTATAGCAGAGTATCATTATAAATAATTTCTTTTGTCAGTCCTGGTTGGTTCTAATATAGGTCTCTGGGCTATCAAACCTGTGGTTTCTGGCCCTACAGGCTATGTCAGGCATGAACTCTCTTGTGGCATGGGTCTCAAGCTGGACCAGTCATTGCTTGGCCACTCCCACAAGTTCTGAGCCACCTTTAGCCCAGCACTGGAAACCTTGTATCATTACAGAAGATGGTTGGTTCTGGCTCTATATCCCCTATTGTTAAGAGTAATTCTTAGTGCCATCCTTGTAGATTCCTAGGAATTTACATTGCAATAGGTTTTTACCTCATTCCTGAAATAACCTCAATTCTGGCTGTCTCTCCAAGTACTCTTTCCATCCATCGCCTACCTCCACCTCCTGACCCCTCCTGTTCATATCACCACTTCCCTCCCCCCAACTACCCTCCCCCTCCAGTCTACCCACAAAATCTATTCTGTTTCCCCTTCTCAGGAAGATTTATGTGTCCAACCTTAAGGCCTCCTTTTACTTAGCCTATCTGAATCTATATAATGTAGCATGATTGTTTTTTACCTTATAGCTAATATTTACTTATAAGTGAGTACATATCATGTTTGTCTTTCTGGGTCTGAGTTACCTCACTCATGATTATTTTTCTAGTTCCATGCATTTGCCTGAAATTTTCATTTTCTTAAAATAGCTGAATAATATACCATTATGTAAATATACCACATTTTCTTTATCCATTCTTTGCTCGAGGAACATCTAGGTTATTTCCAGTTTCTGGCTGCTACAAATAAAGGTGCTATGAACTTAGTAACTGCCCTTGTGGTAGGATGAAATAACCTTTGCATATATTTCAATGAGTGGTGTATCTGGGTATTGAGATGGGCTGAATCCCAGTTTTCTGAGAAACAAATATTGTAAGCTTAGATTTAAAAAAAAAAACATACTTTATTTAGGGTTCTTAAACACTTTAACCTAACTTCCAACCCACTGACCAGAGGAAGAGGAGAAAGAATGCTAGTAGGAAAAAGGGTGTTGTGGACCTTTTTAGACATAGTTCCTTGGGCCGATTCTACTAGGTATTGTCAGGATACCAGCAGTCCAATCCACTAGCCAATACCAAACAGCAACACAAATCCGCAGCAGTGGCAAGATCCAGGTGAAGCCACAAGGCTCTACTGAATTGGAAAAAGTCAGTGGAAGCAGCCAGAATCAGCTGGAGTACCACAGGAAGTTCTCTGGAACATTTCTTCCTGGGTAGCAAAGACCAGAATAGACCAGCAAATACCAATGAAGTACAACAAAGACCAGAGAAGTGTTGCATGGCATAGAAATGCCAAAAGATTAATCCCACTGTCCATGATTCTTTTTATACTCATTCCCGGCATCATGTGCCCTCTCATGTGTCTGCTTCCAATAAAACATCACATGCCCTCTCACAAGACAGCTTTCAGCAAAACACCTAGTGACACAACTGAGTCTTCAAAGAAACTAGAAAGTTCCACTTCACAACATACTGATTTCCAAAGTGACCATACAAGCTTCCACTCCCACCAGCAATTGAGTAATATTCACTTTGCTCCACATCCTTACCAGCATGACTTGTCACTTGTGTTTTTACCTTACATATTCAGACAGGTATAAGATGGAATCTGAGAGTTGTTTTGATTTGTATTTCCCTGATGGCTAAGGATATTGAACATTTCTTCAAGTTTTTCTCAGCCATTTGAGATTTCTCTTTTGGGAATTCGTGGTTTAAATTTGTACCCCATTTTTAATTGAGGTATTTGCTTTGTTGATATTTATCTTCTTGGGTTCTTTATATATTTTGGAAATTAGCCCTCTGTCAGATGTGGAATTGTAAAAATCATTTCCCATTTTGTAGACTTCTGTTTTGTCCTATTAATGGTGTCCTTTCCCTTACAGAAACTTTTTTGGTTTTTGAGGTTTCATTTATTAAGTGACAATCTTAGTGCCTGCACTATTGGCATTCTGTTTTCTGGAAGTTGTCGCCTGTGCAATGCATTCAAGATTATTCTCCACTTTCTTTTCTATCAACTTCAGTGTATCTGGTTTTATGTTGAGATCTTTGATTCACTTGGACTTGAGTTTTATGAAGAGTGATAGACGTGGATTTATTTATGTATTTCTACATGTTGACATCCAGCTAGACCAGCACAATTTGTTAAAGCTGCTTTATTTTTCATAATGTATTGTTTTCAGTTTTTGTCAAAATTCAAGTGTCCATAGGTGTGTGAGATTATTTCTGGGTCTTTAGTTAGTTTCCATTGATCAACCTTTGCATGCTTATGCCAGTACCATGCAGTGTTTTGTTATGATAACTCTGTTTTGCAGCTTGGAATCAAGGATAGTGATACCTTTGGAAGTTGTTTTACTATCCATAATAGTTATCTTAGGTTTTCTGTTTTTCCATATGAAGTTGAATATTGTTCTTTCAAGGTCTGTAAAGCATTGTGTTGGGATTTTGATGGAGATTGCATAGAATATGTAGATTAATTTTGGTAATATGGACTTTTTACTAAAAGCATGTCTTTATCTTTATGAGTATGTCTTTCTTTAGGGAAGATTTCATATGATCCTGTAGAAAATCTTGCTGGTAGTACTGACCTGGGATTCTTCCTTCTTATCTACACCTAAAATTCCATGGTATTCCATGTTTCTTGTATATATTTTTTTTCACTTTTTAAATTCCTTGTTCATTTTGTCTAGAATCTCTTTTTAATCTTTGAGTCCTTATATTCTGTCTTCAGATTGATTCATTGTACTTATAAGGTTTTCCTTTGTGTTTTCAAGTTGAGATACTTGGGTCTTTTTTTTTTTTTTTTCAGTTCCAACTTCATTTCATCCTGAGTGCTCGCTAATATTTCTATCTTCTTACTGAATTCCATTCTCAAGTTCTGGATTGTCTTTGTAATTTCTTTTTGGTGATATCTTTGTTTTATTTGGCATTTCTCTGCTCTGGCATTTATGCTTCTTACATTTTTTCTTCCTGATTTCATTTGGCTGTGTGCCTCTGCGTCTTCTTTAAACTCCTATTTTTATGATGTTTTTATTTTTTATTTTTTCATTCTGGGCCCCTAGGTTCATCTATATAACTCTCATTGTCATCTAAATCATTCTCATTGTCAAAAACATTTCTACATGACTGGGAGATTTTCAAAATAAGATGTTGGCTTGGTCTTTAATATTATTGATACTTTTGTGAAAAGATCTGGGACTGCAGACTTTTTTAAGTTCAAAATTGGCAGAGTAGGTTTTGGCAGAAGATAGGATGCATGTGCAAGCCTAAAATCTGGAAATAGCATAGGTTAAATGAAGTTGGGTGATCAGAGGGGACTGGGATGGTATAAAGAATTTGCCTACATGTCCATGCTTGAAGCGTTAAGTTACATCTGTCTTTATGGAAACGTTGGATATGGTCTGAGAGTTGCCTTATATTGGAGGATAGGTAGAAAGAGTCCTTAAAGAACCTTAAAAGATGGTGGTGGATCAAACAGTTATGGCTT
Source organism: Acomys minous (assembly GCF_964271855.1). NCBI lineage: Eukaryota > Metazoa > Chordata > Mammalia > Rodentia > Muridae > Acomys > Acomys minous. Next base: position 27,271,569 of record NC_140488.1, on the reverse strand, counting down.
TACTAGGCATGGGCACTAGATGTGGACCAGGACTTCTTGAGCTTGTGGAGAGCCAATGGTGCACAGAAGTGGAGCGTCAGGGAGACCTTGGAGAAAGATGTAGAAGCTGGGATGGATAAAGAGTGTGCAGGACAGAAGGAATATGTAGCTATTATCATATAAGGCAGATCCAAGTTAGACTATGGAGAAAGGTGTGGGAGATCTAGCTGACTGAAGAGGTTAGAGGCATCACAGAAAGGTATGTATGGTGAAAGAGTAGATTCTGTCAATAGTATACAGATTTTTGGGCAGGCAGAGGAGGCTGACTAGGACAAAGCATTTGATATAGGGTCCAGGCTAGATCTCTAGGGCTGGGGATATGGTATGGATTAGGAGTGTCAGGAAGTCTCATACGGCCAGAACCTGGAAAAGGATATGGTATATCTGGCTGGGTGGAGATGTTGGATGTGGCAAAAAAGGATTTCTATATCATTATTCATATTTCAGAAAGAGGAATGAAAGGAATTATAATTTCAGGAAAATCCAGAATCAGTAATTTCATCAAAATTTTTCAATAAATTTCAGTAAAATTATTTTTAGAGTTTCAGAAATTAAACATACCCAGGTATGCTCCTTGTGATAATTTGAATAAAAATTGCCCCATATATTTGAATACTTAGTAACAAGGGAGCAGCACTACTTGAGAAGGACTGGAAGCTATGGACTTGCTGGGGTAGATGTGGCCTATTGGAAGAAGTACGTCATTGGTAGGAGAGTTTGGAGGTTTCAGATCTCAAGTCAGTAAAGTATTTGTCTCTCTTTCTGCTGGTTGTTGATCCTCATGTAGAACTTTCAAATAGTCTTTTAGCACCATGTCAGCCTGTGTGCCAGCATGCTCCCTGCCATGATGATAATGGCCTAAACCTATAAAAACAGTATGCAAGTCCCAATTAAGTGATTTCTTAGTCATAACATACTTGCCTTAGTCATGGTGCCTTTCCACAGCAAAAGAGCATTGACTGGGACAATTATGAATGAACAACTTATTAAAGAAACATGTCTGACTGTCAAGAAGAACAATAAGAATTATGTGTAGTGTTTTAATTTGATTTTCATATAACCCCCCCTCCAGAAATCCATGGTAATCTTGGAAACACTACTATCTATTTTTCAGTATACTTGAAGACTGACAAGTACTAAAAAGGATATGGTTATTATGAATAAGGCTGCTATGAACATTGTTAGGCATATGTCCCTGTTGTATGGTGGAACATTTTCTGGGCATATTCCAAGGAGTGGAATAGCTTGGTCTTGAGGAATCCCCATTCCCAGTTTTCTGAGGAAGCACCAGATAGATTTCCAAAGTGGTTTTATAAGTTTGCATTCCCACCAGCAATGAAGGAGTGTTTCTTTTTCTCTACATCCTCTCCAGCATGTGGTGCCACTTGAATTTTTGATCTGAGACATTCTGATGGGTGTAAGATGGAATCTGAGAGTTGTTTTGATTTGCATTTCCCTGATGACTAAAGATGTTGAGCATTTCATTAAGTGTTTCTCAGCCATTCGATATTCCTCTGTTGAGAATTCTCTGTTTAGTTCTGAGCCCCATTTCTCAATTGGGTATTTGGTTTGGTGGTGTTTAATTTCTTGAGTTCTTTATATATTTTGGATATTAGACCTTTGTCAGATGTACGATTGGTGAAGATAGTTTCCCAGGCTGTAGGCTCTTGCTTTGTTCTATTGACACTGTTTCCTGCCTTATAGAAGCTTCTCTGTCTCATGAGGTCCCATTCATTAATTGTTGACCTTAAGACCTGGGCTGTTGGTGTTCTGTTCAGGAAGTTGTCTCCTGTGCCAATGTGTTCCAGGCTCTTCTCCACTTTTTCTTCTAACAGATTTAGTGTCTCTGGATTTCTGTAGAGGTCTATAATCCACTTGGATTTGAGTTTTCTGCATGGTCACAAATATGGGTCCAATTGCATTTTTCTACATGGAGACATCCAGTTAGACCAGCACCATTTTTTGAATATGCTATCCTTTTTCCATTGAATTGATTTGGCTTCTTTGTCAACAATCAAGTGACCATATGTGTATGTATTCCTTTCTGGGCCTTCAATTTGATTCCATTGATCAACCAGCCTATTGCTGTGCCAGTACTATGCTGTTTTAATTACTGTTGCTTTATAGTACAGCTTGAGATCCGGTATGGAAATTCCTACGGAGGATCTTTTATTGTATAGGATTGTTTTTGCTATTTGGGTTTTTTTTGTTTTTCCATATGAAGTGGAGAATTGATCTTTCAATGTCTTTACAATATTTTGTAGGTACTTTGATAGGGATTGCATTGAATCTGTAAATTGCTTTTGGTAAGATGGCCATTTTACTATGTTAATTCTCCCGATACACAAACAAGGGAGATCCCTCCATCTCTTAATGTCATCTTCAATCTCTTTCTTCAGAGATTTAAAGTTTTTTTCAAACAAGTTCATAATAGCTAGAAGCTGGAAACAGTCTAAATGTCCCTCAGTTGAAGAATGGATAAAGAAACTGTGGTACATTTACACTATGGAATACTACTCAGCTCTTAAAAACAAGGAAATCCTAAAATTTGTGGACAAATTGATGGAAGTAGAAATGATCATAATGAGTGAGTTAACCCAGAAGCAGAAAGACTCACATGCTATATACTCACTTATAATTTGGGAAAATCCCAAAAGACATGCCCCAGGAAAGTCTTCACTTACCAGATTAGGATAGATGTGAGGATATCCTACTGAGACTCTGGGTAAGAGAAATATAGGAGATGGGGATATAGAAAGACCCAGAAGGTTCTAGAAACCTATAAGAAGAGCACTTTGATGGGTGGATCGGGGCCCAGGAGGGTTTGCTTTAACTGTTGCACTCCACAGTTATGTGGAGAGTGCGGACTAACTCTGACATGAACTCTGGTGTTCCATATTTAACTATCTCCCCTTCGTGGGGAGGCCTGGTGGCACTCAAGGAAAGAATAAGCAGGTTACCAAGATGGGACTTGATAGCGTATGGCCATATAGTTGGGGAGGAGTTCTGCCTCTAGCATAGACCTAGGGGGAGGGAGAAGGGTGAAAGTGGGAGGGAGGGAGGAATGGGAGGATACAAGTGATGGGATAACAATTGAGTTGTAATCTGAATAAATTAATAAAATAAAAAAATAATTTTAAAAAAGTTTTGGTACCTATATTACCCCAGAGCTAATGTCCCAGGATAATGGTAAGGCAAGAGTCCCATGCCTTTTATGACTGAAAACCAAGAAGTCAAGCTTGATTATTTCTGCAGTATGCTCTTAGGCCTTACATCAGACATATTTAGTGTGGAGGGAAAATCACAGAACCCCTTCGTTCTTAGACCTAGGGGACAGGTATAGGTCTAAGCAGGAGAGAGGGAGGAATGGGAGGATGTAAGAGATAGGATAAAAATTGAATTGTAATCTGAATAAATTAATAAAATTTTTAAAAAATTAAAAAAAGAAAAACAAAACAAAACTGAAAAAGGTATTATTTTTCTTAAATGTTTTGTAAAACATTTTAATATTACCATAAATATTTGTTTCTTGTCTTATTTTATTGACAGTAGAGTACCATGGGTCTTACACTGGAGAATACATAAAATCCAGATAAAAACCAAAAAATAAATAAATAAAAGTGTATGGTACATTATTTCCTCCCTTACAGTAATTTGTAACAGGATTGTCATTTGATTTTTGTGATTATCTAGAAATGCTATACAGAAGGATATGATTATGTGACCTAATGTTTAGTTTTACCAGTGTAAACATTTTTTTTAATGTAAGATGTTGGAGGAAAAATGATTGAAAGCAAAGCTGATTACTTCAACTTTCTAACATAGTAAATAAGAAATGTAGCAAATATTAAGCTGTTGTAAAACCTGAAAAAGTAAAAGATGGGTGATGAGACATATAGAAAGGTTTTTAAAATCTCAGCAGATTGTTAGACAGCTAGAAAATTACATATATGGCAAGTGTTATACCTCAATAGATTTACAGGTGCAACCATAAACAGTGACAGCCATAAACTGTGAATTCAAGGTAATCTTAAGCCTCTGTACTAGGAGGAGGAGGCAAAATAAAAAGAAAGGTATAAATCATTGGACTAAGTGCTGAAAGTATACCCAGCTAAACAAACACAAAAATGCACAGAGGGCAAAAATTGTGAGAAAGGACAGTTCTTTTTGAATATATGAATATATGTTTCCTATTATTTATTTATTCATTTTATATCCTGGTCATAGCTCCATGCCTCCTCAACTCCCAATTCTACCCCATCTCTCTCCTCTATTCCTCAGAGAAGATTAAAACCTTTTCCCATCCACCCAAGCTCATCAAGTCTTATCAGGACTGAGCTTGTCCTCTTCTCCTGTGGCCTGGCAAGGCAGTCCCACCAGGGGGAGTCAGTTGAGAAGCTGACAAGAGATCTCATGTCAGAGACAGACCCAACTACCCTTTGTAGGGGACCCACATGAAGCCTGAGCTGCCCGTGGGCTGCATCTGTGCAGGGGGCCTAGGTCCAGTCCATGCAAGGTCTTTGCTTGGTGCTTCAGTCTCAGCAAGCCACTCTGGGCCCTTGTTAGTTGGCTATGTTGGTCTTGTTGTGAGGCTCCTAGTACCTCTAGATCCTTTTCTCCTTCCCCCAACTTTTCCACAAGGCTCACTACACATTGCCCAAAGTTGGCTGTGAGTCTGAGCATCTGGTTCCAGGCACTGCTGGGTGGATTCTTTCAGAGAACAACTCTGCCTGACTCCTGTCTGCAAGCATAAGAGTATCCTTAATAGTGTTAGGACATGGTTCTATCTCATAGGGTGGATTTTGGGTTGGGTCAAGCATTGGTTAGACATTCCCTCAATCTCTGCTCTATCTGTTCTATCTTTATCTCAGCACATCTTGTATTCAGGGTGTATTTTGAGTCTAAGTTTTTGTGGATGGGTTGGTGTTCTCCTCCCTCTACTAGAAGGTACTTGTTTAGTTAGAGGGTGTCCTCTTCAGTCTCTATGGCCCCTGCTACTAGGCGTCTCTGCTATAGTCCTTCTCATATCCTTTTGCCTCCTGAGGTGCCTACCCTGACTTGTGTCTCCAGCTTATCACAGAGATGATCCCACCCACAGTTTCTTTTTTCTTACAGTCATTGTCCTCCTGCCTCTGTTATCACCAGGTCTGATCTCCACTCTCATCAGATCTCTGTGCTTCCTCTCCTGCTTTGTTTCTTCTCTTCAACTACTACCTCTATCTATTCTATTTGCCCTTCTGAGTGAAGTTTAAGCATCTTCCATTGCAGGATAAACATACTACAATGCACAGACCCAAAGAAGATAAGTAACAAGGAGTCTTTCTCCATTTTTAATTGTAGATTTTGATCGTATTTTTGTTCATGTATCTCTGATTCTCTGTACTATGAGGCTCAGTAAACTTGATTTGGATACAGTTTGAATGAGTCTATATATACTTTCTTTTGTATAAATCATCTCAGTTTAATGTTCTAAAATGTATTAATTTTTAAGAACTTAGTACATCCTACTTATGCTAATGTACTTATATCATTTGAACCCCACACTCTTCTGTGTTCATTTTCTCACCAGTCGACATTCCTCAATTTCATGACGTCTTCCTCTTTAATTATTATTATTTTTACACACCATGAATCCATTTAGTGTTTGTGTGTGTGTGTGTTTTTGTGTGCCACTCAGTGTTGGTTAATCTATCAAGGGGCTCACCCCTAGGGAGGATGAGGATGGATTCATCTTTTAGCAGTCACTGATAGGCTGGAGCTCTTCATCTAGGTCATGTTTTTGTTTGCTCTTTTTTTGTAACCTGTCTCAGGGTAAAGCTTGGAAAACAGTACATTTTTTTTTACTTATTTCATTTTAGTTGATATTTATGACAGTTTAATGAGGTGTTAGAGATGGGACTATTACTTCCAATTGAAAGTTGAAGGATGGAGGAGAAGGAGATTATCAAGTTTCCCTTACACTGTATATGGTACGTGGCTGTGTAGAGAAGTTAAAGGCAGCAATGTGTCCTTGGTATCTCCCATCCAGGACGCCATGCTGCCTGATCATGTGTACTGGGACTATTGACAGTAGATATGGCTGTGGAACTGATGGCAGAGCCATCTCCATAGATGAAAACTGAGGAGACTGCTGTGATCTGTTCATGAGTTACAGCATTCTGCCTGCACTATCTCTGTAGTCACAGGTGCTGTCTGTTCTGGAACTGTGATGGTATCACCTTTATAACACCAATTCTATGTCTTTATACCTTTTCAAAAATGTATCAGAAAAAAGAAAGTCTAGTGTGTTGTGATGGAAAAAGTTGTCCCACTTTCAGAGTCTAAAGAAGATACTATTCACTGTTTGATTGGCCACTATGCATCAGTGTCCTTCTGTAATGTAATCAGCCAGAGTTTGGATTGATAAGCAAGTCTCTCCCACTTTCAGAGCAAATTCTCAATGAATTTTGTCAAGGAATCCATGATTTGTGCATTAGATACATTATCAGATATACCATATCTAAAGGATAACATTGAAACAAACCCATACTACTTCAAATATTTAATAGATAACCACTGTATTTTACAGTTAGAAAATCAATGTCTTGTTTTACAAATTAGAACTCAAAGGATTGTTTATGCTATGCAATCTCAAAACTTAGCATTGTACACTGAGAGCTGTGGCGAAAATCTTGGTTATCTGATTTTAATAAAGTACAATACTGTATTTATTAACATGAGGGATACATGTTATAAGAAATGAACTGATAAATTACTTTTCTATTTTGAAAATAGCATAGAGTGTACTCATGTCAATAGGATAGCCATTGTACCACTAGGCAATACAATCTCATGGAATTACAGTTATATATAGTTTGTGGTCTAAAATTTTATGCAATACATTATCATATTCTTTGTACTATTAGCTCAGTACAGTAAGAGAATTTTGAATGACAAGATTGAATTAAGAAAACATTTGAAAAAATGAATCTTATTTCAGATAAGCATGTGAATATATGCAATCCAAAGAAGTACTGTGTAGTTGTTTTCCAGGGAATCTGATTTAATGTATAGATGAGAATACTTGATAAGGATTTCTTATGGTTTTGAATGTAAATAAGTATTTTAAAATTTTTTCTAAGAAACTTACTTTGCTGAGAACCATAAATAATTCCCCCAATCTTTGTTATGTTATTCTTTTATTTCTCTGAATATAAAGAGTAAAGTAACTTTCTTGTATACATTTCTGAAAATACTGTAATCCAAATTAATAAATTTTAACTGTATATCTGATAAGATAATGAGGCACAGTGCACTTCTTAAAATATAAAAAGCAAAGCTTGATAAATTGCAAACACAAGCTGTTATCTATGTATAAATGATAAAATAATAATGTACCAGGGAACAACATAGTGTAAAAGCAAGCACAAAACAGATGTTCAGTAAGTATGCATTAAGGGTACTGAGACTGTAATGTTGATGTATTATACATCCAATAAATTAGACCCTAAAAATCCAGTTGTTTTTGCATGCTTCATATTAGGCTTCTCTAGCAGAAAATAGAACTTTTTCTTGTTTTAATGTTCTCCCTCTTTGTATAGTTTTCATGTTAGTGTTTTTAAAAGACAGATTAGTAATTTCACCTAAATATAAGTTTTCTTTCTGGACAAGTAAATTTTTTTGTATCAAGATTTTCATTTATGACAATGACATAACCAATAAACAGTCTAAATTTTCACTGAGAAAGACAAGGATGTTTCAATCAATCACCAAATGATTCTTAAAATTCAGGGCAAGGGCTATTAACATGATATTCATAGACTTGTTGAATCAAGATCTGGAACTTGTACAGAGCTTTGGCATTTCTCAGAGACAGAACTGTGGATATATGGGTGATTGGCTTTTATAGACTGATTTTGAAATAATTAATCAGGTTATCTAGGATCTAGAAGACATTTCTTAAGATATTCTAAACTGCCTGTCTCTTTCTCTCTGAAGTTTCATCAGAATATGCTGGAGATTAACTTGCTATAAAGCTGTGGTTTCCTTTTCTTACCCAAAAACACTGTTTCTTTTGGTTTTCTCTCAACTTTTATTGGTCCTTTCAAAAATTCACACTAATAGGTTTTTGTTTACACATTTAAGCCCATCTCCCAAGTCTTCCTCTCCTTAACCACTCAAATTTGTATCCTTTGTTTTTTAAGTCCATCAAGTGCAGTTTGTTTTGTTCATGTACTTTATCTAGGCTCTGTAGCCTTCCATGGATTGTGGTCTACCTACATGTGGCCACACTCTTAAAGAAAATTTACTTTTCTTTTCCCACCAACTATCAATTGCCAATAACTCCTTAGTTAAAATTAGGAATTCATGCTTGTGTTCCTTCTATATGCTGGGATTGTTTCTTGCTTAAACTTGAGCACGTGTATATAGTCACAACCACTGGGAGTTCATATGTGTGTGTTCAGCAAACATTGTGTTCTTGTAGCCATTTACTGCCTCTGAATCTTGCAATCTTTGTGCCCATACATGTCCACAGATCCCTGAGGAAGGAGGGCAAAGTGTGATATGAGCATCCCACAGAAGGTGACGCATTCCAGGAGCTCTGATCCTCTCCACCTTTACCAGTCTTATGTCTCTGTGTTAATCTACTGCATCTACTGTGAAAGAAGCTTCTCTATTGCGAAATGGACTTCTCTTGGGTATAATGATGTCAATAGGAGTCAGTTTAATATATATTTATTGGGACAGGAATAGTAGATTCTAGCATAGGGTCTAATATCTTCTTTCTTTGAGCTACAATCTAGCTTTGTTGTTCAGACTAGCCTTAAACTCGCTATATAACTCAGGTTGATCTCTATGCATAAAATCAGATTAAGCCTCATATATAATAGTTGGACATTCCTTACCAAACACAGCCTGGCACAAATCTGTTTGTAAAGCTCAATAAAAGCTTTACCATTCTAGCTGATGCTACTATTACCTTGCACGAAAGGAAACTCACAAGTATTCTGTAGGGGTAATCTTATTAAGTTCCTTACATTTTCTTTATAGTTGCCATCTTACCATTAGAAATTCTCCAAATCCTAGACCCATAGCTGTTCAAACTCATTTGGATCAATTTTGCAGTAATGACTCACTGAATTCTAACACTCTTTCATCAAACCGGGATAGACAAGCTAGAATACTTTAGCTAGTACTGTATCTTGAATGTCTTTTATTTCTCCAGTAAGTGCCAATTTCTAACAATCCATCATGATAATTAGCAAGTAACATGTTCCCCCAATAAAACCTGTTTCTGACACTCTGAATACTAATTAGTAAAAGCCTCTGGTATTGAGAGAAGCAGAACAACAGGACTAAAAAGAAGCAGAAACTAGCTTTGGAGGTAAGTCTCTCTGAAAGAAGCTTGTATGAAACCTGTGTAATGTGGCTTCTCCTTGCTCCTAATTTTGAAGATCATTAGCTCTGCTTCTACTTTGTTTAATATGAACAGGTAACTGCCATTTAAATTGAAGTTTAATAAAGTATATGGACTATAATAGCATAAATATACATAACAAACTTAAACATCTCATCATTTATTTGCCACGGAAATAGCATATTGCGTTAAAAAGTGGCAAGAAACTTCTTTACAAGAAAAAGGAGTCCATTGATTATTTACAAAATTATCTATGGACCCAAGTTCAGTGAAGTTTAAGTTGATAAGCATAAAAAACTTTCAATTGAAATATTCTAATATAAATTCACTGCCTCCAAACTATATCTTAAACTCTGTATACTCTACAGAAAGATGGTTTGGGTATTTTTCTCCTTAAAATCTCATCTTGAAATTTAATTGACACTGTAATTGTCAAGAGATGAGCCCAGTAAGGGAGACTTCTTGTTTTTTCCTTCTCTCTGCTTTTCACTCCTCCCTTTCTTCTCCTTTGTCCCACCTAGCTTGCCCTCCTGTTTGCCCTTCCTTCGTCTATTGTGAGAGCATGTAGAAAGCAAATCCCCAGCAAAGGCCAGCACATTGATTGTGGACGTCCTAACTTCCTCCCATATAAGAAATAAGTGTCATACTTATTCTCAGTCTGTGGTACATTGCTTTAGCAGCACAAATTGAACAAAGACATCAAATAAGCTTTCTTTTGTCCCTCACAGTTTCTCATCTATCTAATGAATATAAGAAGGGAGAAGCCCAGCAATATTTGATCAAATACCTACTGACTCACTTACTGTTGTAGATAAAAGGCATCCTCTACAAAGGGCAGAAAAGGTCCAAGCAGTTGGATGTGCACACTGAAGCAAAGCCAGTTCTTGAAGCTGTTCCATGTAACTGATTTTCTAAAAATTTTTATACACTTAATTAGATGTTCACAAACACAGATCCCATTTCCCAATTTTAAGACTATCTGTCTAGGGAAAATCTCTTATCTCCATATTTTCTCCTGGAGACACCTGATCAGCTTCTTAATATTCTGAGCCACTGTCTCGGCACATGGTTCTTAGCAGTTCCAATAAATTTTATTTAAAAACTATCTCAGTACCTCATTCAAAGCAAGTCTTTTATTCTTATATCTTATACTATTATCAATTAGTGCCAAATGCAGAAAAATGTATCTGGCATATACATACATATATACAGATGCATGTTGTTGCTAATACAAATAACTTTTTTATTACGTTTTTATTAATTTATTCCTATTACATCTCGATTGTTAGCCCTTCCCGCTTCCTGCCATTCTTCCCTCCCTCCCACTTCCCCCTTCTCCCCTCCCCTATGTCTGTGATTGAGGGAGACCTCCTCCCCCTATATATGCTCTTAGAATATCGAGTCTCTTCTTGGTAACTTGCTATCCTTCCTCTGAGTGCCGCCAGGCCTTCCCATCCAGGGGACGTGGTCAGAAAAGGGGCACCAGAGTTCGTGTGAGAGTCAGATTTCACTCTCCACTCAAAGGTGGAGAATATCATTATATCAAAACACTAGTCCAAGGGATACATACCATGAAAAACTTTACTTACCAAGAAAGTGGGTCAGAGGAGAGGACATCCTATTGAGACTTTAGGCGAGAGTAGCATGGAAGAATGGGGAAATAGTAGGACCCACAGGGTCCTGGAAACCTACAAGAAGAACTTTATAACAAGCAGATCTGGGTTCGGAGGGCCTCCTCAAACTAAGGCACCAGCCAAGGAGAATATAGGCATTAAACTTCGAACCCCTACTAAATAACTTTTAAATTTATGGTCCTCTCATGAACACTTCCTCCCAAGAGCCATTTTAATAATATGCCTAAATGACAATTAAGTCACAGAATGTTAGCCATAACAAACTGCATAATTTTCAGTAATGATTATATCTCAAATCTCTGTGTAGCTCATGAAGTTTAAATCTTTTAAGAGATTGAAAACAGTAGGTTTAGAATATGGTTTTTCGTTATTAAAAAATCCTAAGACACATATACTTGTTTTGTTTTGTTAGGGAATTTTACATCCTCTGATATCTTTTTCACTCATTTCTTTTCTTATCATTGCTTTCTTCCTACATCAACTAAATTAATGATAAGACTATCATTACTTTTGTCTGATATAATCCTATGAACACTTTGAAACCAAAAACTGTGGTTGCAGAAATTCCCTGAAATATTTATAAGTACAAAATAGAAAGACTTGTTTTGAAGCATCCTTTGCAAGGAACAAATTAAGTTAACATTTTTAATTCCAAAAATTAAAAATAAAAATATTTACACTAATTATACGTCATACAATTAACTGAAACACCCATTTAAAAACATGTATGTGGAACTTATTATGCCTATTATGTACTCACAGAGAACGGAGTCTACAATATTACAGAAATTTGTTAGTCAGCTCTCCATCACTGTAACAAAACACTGGAAATAACGTCAATAGTAGACAGATTTGCAGTGGAGCTCACAGTTTTACCAGTTTCAGATGTGGTTGCTTGGCACATGCCATTTGGGTCTATGGTGAGGCTTGTGCTGACTGTATGGCTGAAGTACATGGTGGAAGAACCTGTTCACTCCAGGATAGCTAGGAGTCAAAACAGAGAAGTCAGGGACTCAGCACCCAGGTCAAGGGCAAGGCCTCAGTGATCATGTTTTATCTAGTAGGGTATTTGAAGAGGAAAGTGCAAATATTAAAACTAAGTGGCATTTTAGTTACCATTAATAGTTACAAAACTCAGCCCTTTATGTAAACAAACTAGTAGTATCTGAGTAAATACACTTATGCCAGGAGAATATCCCAGGGGAAAAATAATCTTTTCAACTTGTGCTTTAAACATAGTAGTATTTATGATTAAGCTGTATCAAAAATGAGGAGAATAGCAGGGAATAAAGAGAAAGAAAAAATGATTTAATTATACTATAATCTCAAAAAATAAAAGAAGTAATAAAAGGAAGAACATGTGGTAACATTGAAGGACTTTTATCTGTACATCTTAGTTTCTTGATCTCCTCTAAGAGATTGTTGCTAAGATTGGTCAAACTTATACTTTTTGTTATGAGCCTAGCCTTTAACAGCTGAGCCATCTCTCCAGCTCAGATTGGGCAAACATACACAACAATGCATGAAATAGTATCTTTATAATATGAAGAATGACATCAAGTAATATAAAGGATGCTAGAAAATACATTTTGAGTACAAACCTTTCCCCAGCCAAAGACAAGGATAAATAAAATTGAACAATAACAGTTAATTATAAAAATTGTAGAGGAACAAGAAGCTTTAGTGTAGAATTGTGCATAATAGAATGATTATAAAGTAGTGTACATTTCATAAATAGAGTAGAAAATAGTTTGAATGCTTTTAACACAAGGAAATGATACATGTTTCAGGAGCTAAATATATTTAACTGATTAAAGCATTGAACAATATACTAAGGTGTTAAATTATGAGATGGTTAATCATCCATTTATATATTTTATGCTTTTAAGTATCAATTAAAATACATTTAACTTTTATAAACATCTCTTATTGACCTTTCATGTTGTATTTAATGTGTGTTTTACAGGGTAATTACTACTTTCAGCTGGCTCTGCAAGCCTCAGTTATAGTTCACGCATGCCATGTAGAAAAGTAAATACATGAAACTTCTCTTTATTGTTGACATATGGACCTTGGCAGGCTCTCAGAAAGTTCTTATTCAGTAATTCACAGGCAAGCCACTAGAGAACAAGTGTCCTCTGAATAGCATTAGATGAGAACATAGTAGAGAAGCTGATTCTGAAGTGGAGAACTCAGGGGGAACTCTTGAGTACACACAGAGAGGAGTGGGTTGAAGTAAAGAAGGAAACCAAAAGAAAAAATAGGACTTTGAACTGATCTAGAAACTTGAAATTTTTACTAATGACTAATATTGTAATTAAGCTGGGTCTTGAGGTAGAGCAGTTCCCACATTTATGAGAAAGTACCAGCTTGATTTCCAAAGTGGTTGTACAAGTTTGTCCTCCCACCAGCAATGGAGAAGCGGTCCCCTTTCTACACATCCTCATCAGCATGTGCTGTCACTTGAATTATTGATCTTAGCCATTCTGACAGGTGTAAGATGGAGTCTCAGAGTCATTTTGATTTGCATTTCTTTGATGACTAAGGATATTGAGTATTTCTTTCTTTATTATAATTTATTCACATTACATCCAGATTGTAATCCCCTTGCTCTTATCTCCCTGTTCCTACTCCCCTCTCCTTTACACCTCTGACAGGTGGGGTCCTCCTTTCCCACCATTTGACCACACCTGTAAGGTGTGCCTGCCCTTCCTTTGTTTTCCCACAGGGCCTCTCTCCCAAGGAGCAGTGAGTGATCAAATCCCTGGCACCAGAGATCTTTTCAGAGACAGGGTCCAATTCCACCCCACATTGGACAGGGCAGGTCCTCAGTTTCTTTAAGTGCTTCTCACTGTGCTTAGCACTGTGCTCCATTTTTTTTGAATTTGGTTATTTTGTTTGTTGGTGTTTAGTGTTTTAAGTTCTTTATATATTTTGGATATTACCTGTTTGTCATATGTAGGGTTGGTAAAGATACTTTGCCAATCTGTAAACTGTCATTTCATGGGTATATACCCAAAAGTTGTACCACCATACAACAAGGACACTTGCTCAAGTATGTTAATAGCAACTTTATTTGTAATAGCCAGAGTCTGGAAACAACCTAGATGTTCCTCAACCAAAGAATGGATAAAGAAATGATGGTATATTACATAATAGAATACTACTCAGCTATTAAAAATGAAGAAATCATGAAATTTGCAGGCAAATGGATAGAACTAAAAAAGGCCATCCTGAGTGAGGTAACACAGACCCCAAAAGACATATATGGTATGTCTTCACTTATAAGTGGATTTTAGCCATATTGTACAGCATAAGCATACTACACTGCACAGATCCAAAGAAGACAAGTAACAAGGAGGATCCAAGGGAGAATCCTTAAATCTCTCTCAGAAAGAGAAACAGAATAGACACAGGTAGTGGTTGAAGAGAGGAAACAAAGTAGGAGAGAAAACCACAGAGAGAAGTGAAGGTGGAGAACAGACCTGGGGAGAGAGAGGATGACAGGACAAAAAGCCTCTGTGGGAGCATTTCATTGACAAGCTGGAGACCCAAGTCATGGAACATTCCCCAGCAATGTGTGAAGGACTATAGCAGAGACGCCTAGTAGCAGGGGCCATAGAGACTGAAGAGGACACCCTCTAACTAAACAAGTACCTTCTAGTAGAGGGAGGAGAACACCAACCCATCCACAAAAACTTAGACTCAAAATACACCCTGAATACAAGATGTGCTGAGATAAAGATAGAACAGATAGAGCAGAGATTGAGGGAATGTCTAACCAATGCTTGACCCAACCCAAAATCCACCCTATGAGATAGAACCATGTCCTAACACTATTAAGGATACTCTTATGCTTGCAGACAGGAGTCAGGCAGAGTTGTTCTCTGAAAGAATCCACCCAGCAGTGCCTGGAACCAGATGCTCAGACTCACAGCCAACTTTGGGCAATGTGTAGTGAGCCTTGTGGAAAAGTTGGGGGAAGGAGAAAAGGATCTAGAGGTACTAGGAGCCTCACAACAAGACCAACATAGCCAACTAACAAGGGCCCAGAGTGGCTTGCTGAGACTGAAGCACCAAGCAAAGACCTTGCATGGACTGGACCTAGGCCCCCTGCACAGATGCAGCCCACGGGCAGCTCAGGCTTCATGTGGGTCCCCTACAAAGGGTAGTTGGGTCTGTCTCTGACATGAGATCTCTTGTCAGCTTCTCAACTGACTCCCCCTGGTGGGACTGCCTTGCCAGGCCACAGGAGAAGAGGACAAGCTCAGTCCTGATAAGACTTGATGAGCTTGGGTGGATGAAAAGAGGTTCTAATCTTTTCTGTGGAATAGGGAAGGGGGTGGAGGAAAGCAAGGGAGCTTGGAACTGGGTGTTGAGGAGGGATGAGGCTATGTCAGGATGTAAAGTAAGAAAGAAAGAAAGTAAGTAAGTAAGTAAGTAAGTAAGTAAGTAAGTAAAATATTGTAATGAAGAACACAAAATATGGTACTCAAATGAAGATACATCTTTGCAGTTCTAGAAGCTTGCTCAGTTAATAATATTTTCAACGAATGCCTCAGGATGTTTAAAAGAGAAAGAGCATGCATATAGACACAAAAGAACTGGACATGATACTCTCTTCCTTTCCCTGTGAGTATGGGCTGTTGCTGTTTAAGGAGTTCAAGGAAGCTAGGTGTTGGTGGCATATGTGATTACTCCTACCACTTTGGATGTGGAAGCAGGTAGATGTCTGTGAGTTTGACACCAGAATGGTTCATCACAGCCAGAGATTTTACAAAAAGAAACCTTGTCTTGATAACAAATCAAAAATACCAAACAACAGAAGGAAGAGGAGGAGGAGTTGTTGTTGTTGTTCATGGTAATTATAGTGTCATACTTGTCTCTGAATACCTTTGGAGTGACCATAAGATATGAATCATGCTATTCTATAGAACATATGCTTAAATTCACCATGCATCTTCCTAATATGCCACATGGTATTTCTTATTGCTTGATTATAGATGGTCTTTAAATATCTTATGAAATATTTATGACAGCAAGGGATGTGTAAATCACATGAGCAAAAGCATATACAAGTGAATAATATTACTGACAATTACTGACAAGGCAGAATCCAGAATCATACTTCATTAGCTACTTGTACATTTCTAAGTGGTTGACCAGTGATAGGTAGTGATACTTTTCAACATCAAGTTGCACCTTGTTGAAAGACATTTGCGAACTATTTGTGCAATGAAATTTTCAGATATAATCAGGGAGTTATTAGAAATATAATTCTTTTTAACTAGAGAAATCAGTAACATTTAGTTCTAGGAAATAATTTGATGTTTTCCTTCTGTGATTGACAGCAAATGTCAAAATGTTGGAGAAGTGAATACCAAATTCGGAGATGAGAAATGGGCCTGAAGACAAGAAGGAAAACTCAATATGTGCTTTAAGTAGATCTCAGAAAACAGAATATGGACACTTTACCTTGAAAAAAATAATATTCTGTGCATCCCAAACCACTTATAAAGCTGCTCACTATTTTAAAAGTTCAAACTATCTTTCACTAATAAAATGCTACTGGGTAAAGATGTTGCAGCAATGGAATCCCTTTGCCCATTTCTTCAGATGCTACATCCTGTGCTTTTTACGTAGCTTTTGTTGTATATTAATTGCACAAACTCGCTGGATTCATATAAAATTTATGCATGGGTATTGACTGCACTTTGATCATAATCAACCCTGTATTATACATTTTATTCCCTTTTTTTGTTTCCCCATTTCACTGTTCTACATCACAAGAGACCCCCTTTTAGTTTCATGTGATCTTTTTTCCCTAAATTTTACATGCTAGAGAAATATGTGCTATTTTTTCTTGTGAAATCTCTACTTCTAGGTATTTTCATGCAAATGACAATTATTTACTCATGGATGAATGAACCACATTTTCTTTATCCATTCTTCCACTAATAGGCACTTAGGCTGATTCTGTATTTTGTTATTGTAAACAGTGGTGTAAATAGCAAAGAAATGTCAATATTTCTGTGGTGTGCTGACTGACTTACTGAGATATATTCCAAGGAGTGGTATAGCTGGTTCTTCTGGAAGTCTTACTGTTAGGTTTTGAAAGTATCTCCACATTGATTTTCATAGTTGCTGGGCTAATTTACACTTCTACCAACAATGTGGAAATATGCCTTTCCTCTTACTCCCTCATCAGCATTCATTCTCATTTACTTTTTTGACTAGAAATGAAATGCAATCTCAATGTAGTTTTGATTTGGATTTTTAGTAGCTGAAGATGTTATAAATTTTCATATATTTTTGGAGTATTTGTAATTTGGAAAACTAAAATATCTATTCTTTTCAATGACCATTTTGGATCAAATTATTTATTATTTAATTCTTTTAATTTTTTCTTTGTTTATTTAATTATTATCATTACATATATACATACATATAAATATATAATGATCAACCTGATGTGTCCATTTATGGTTGCTCATATGTAAATATTTTTAGGGATGACCATTTGGTATTGGACAACCAGTTAGAGTGATCAGTCCTTGGGAAGACTTGTTTTTCACTCAGCAGTCATAAATTGTCTCTTCATTAAATGGTAGATCCTTGAACATCTCTTTTGCCACATCCATATTTGCATGCCAACTAATGTCACAGTTAAGGTCTTGTTTAGGCTATCATATTCTTGATATTTCATGTATGCACCTTCCTTGTGTTATTTTGAAAATAATCATCCATCTGGCATCATGATTCTCTGACTCTTATAATCTTTCTGTCCCCTCTTCTTTCTACAATGTTCCTTGAACAACAGGTAGAGACTTGTATTCTAAATGTATCAATTGTGGCTGATCACTTTATGGTCAGTTGTTCTTTGCATTTTCCTAATTGCAGAGACCCATCTTTTGCCAAATGAAGTTTCTTTGGTAAGGGATAAGAGAAACACTTATCTATGGGCATAAGGACTTATCTTTATTGAGGATTCAGTTAGAAACTGGTTTTAGAACTGGCAGTACTGGGCTTTCTTCTAGGTCCCATGACCTCAACACCCATGTATAAGTCACCCAGGTTTATAGCACCAGACATGGATTTTCTGGTACTGAATGGACCTTAGTCCAATTAGTTGTCTATTGTCTGTTCCCATGGCATAAGTGCCATTATTGCGTCTTTGAAGATATATTGTCATGTTGGTGATTTTGTGGCTCCAAGGCAACAAAGAAGGGCAGGGATATTGACTGTTTTTTCTCTTTTGGCACCTGACATGGCACCTTCCAGTATTATGAGAAATAGTCCTCAGGCTTCCTGGTCAGTCCAAGCTTGATTGTTCCAAGTCCTGTGCCTGCAATATGTGGTGCTTTCAGCCATAGGTACTTACCTTCAAAATCTGGGAGGCAGCTACGGACAACAACAATAGATTTTTGTGGTGGCTGGTTCTATTGGATTTCTCTGGTAACTTGAAAGGAGGTTTCTCATATGTGATATGGGTTTTTTTAGGTAGTCTATGGCTCTTTGGGGTATATTAATAACCATAAGTGCCATAACTTAATTAAATTATATGCATATATATTCACAAACCTTAAATATATTATTATTTATGTAAATATAAAACAATTTGGTTCCTTATGCCATTTTCCCGTTTTTTTCTTCATACTAGCTCTATCCTAGATTCCCTTCTCTAGTACCTCCTTGTTCCTTGTTTTACTTTCATGGTATCTCTGGTTGATACAGGTTGCACAATAGCATCTGAAGATTTAGAGCTAATAACCACAGATGAGAGAGAACAGAATATGTGGGTTTTTTTTCTTTCTTGGTTGGGGTTATCTCACTCAATATGATCTTTTTTTAAATTTTGATAAATTTACATGCAAATTTAATGAGTCTATCTTTCTTTACAACTGAATACTATTCCATAGTATATATGTACCATATTTTCATTGTCCATCGATCTGTTAAAGGACATTTAGGTTATTTCCATTTCCTAGTTATTGTCAATAGAATGATTATGAAGATGACTGTACAAGTATTCATGAAGTCAGATGTTTAATCCTTTGGGCATATACAAAGAAGTGGTATAGCTGTGCCATATGGAAGGCTTATGGTTTGCTCTTTGAGAATTCTCCATACTAACTTCTATTGTGACCGCAGTTTTATAATCCTAAAAGCAGTTAATCCAACCTCACCTGCATTTGTTGTCAGTTTTTTTCTTAGTCTTAGTCATTCTGGTTGAATTAAAATGAAATCTTAAAGTTGTTTTAATTTGTGTTTTCCTAATTGCTAAGGATTAAAACAATTTTGAGATATTTTCTTAATTTTTTTTTAAATTTTTTGTTTTGAGAACTCTCAGTTAAGACCCATAGCTCATTTGTTCTTTGGTTATTTATGTTGGGATTCTTTTAGACAGTGGATATTAAATCTGTATTAGATGTCTAGCTGGCAAATATTTTCTCTTAATTTATTTTCATTTGATAAGTATTTACTCTTATTGCAGAACACTTTAATTTAATTCAGCCCTGTTTGTTCATGCTTGGTATTATTTACTGAGTTATTAAAATCAGAGTGTTATGACATATACCTAAATCTCAGAGTCTTTCTCCTATATTTTCTTGCACTTTTAATTTGGCTATGGATGTTAAAGCATTTGACTTCTGTACAAGTATCTTTTGTATCACTGTGACTCAATGCCTAACAGAAGCCAGTTAAAGGAGGGCAGATTTACTGTGGTATATGGTTTCAAAAGAATTTATTTCCCTCATTGTAACGAAGGCATAGATGAAATGGTAGGATCAAACAGAAATGTCTTCTTACATAGCACAGAACAGATATTAGACCTTGACCAGAACCTGGGGACAGCATTCAAAAGCTTAGTCCTAGTGACCTACTTCTTCTGTCCACCCAAAACTACTTTATAAAGGTTTTACAGATCTTCATAGAAACTACAAAAACTGGGATCAGGTGCTCAAAGCATCAGTCTTAGGGGGAAATTCCATATTTAAACCGTAACAGCTGTCATTTTCACAATGCCAAGAGCCAAAAGAACATAGGTAGAACTGGCCAACTGCTTTTGATATCTTTCCTCATGTATTAGTTTCTTCCATGTTCATTTAAATGGAAGAACTTTTCTAATACAGCTTAACACATCTGGTTCTGTATTAACTAACATAGCAGAAAAAAAAACAAAGCAAAACTAACATGCAACAATAAAACAGAGCTAGGGGCAATACAAACATGAACATGCACTCAAGACATGCCTCTGCCACCAATGGATATATGATTCCTGTATTCAGTAATAAAGATACAAAAAATCATTTTGTGTTTTGTTTTGTTTTGTTTTGTTTTGTTTTGTTTTGTTTTTCCACACAGGGTTTCTCTATGTGTAGCCCTGGCTATCCTGGACTCACTTTGTAGGCCAGGTTGGTCTTCAACTCACAGCTTGCCTCTGCCTCATGAGTGCTGGGATGAAAGGCATGTGCCACTATGAACAGCTCCAAAAAAAGTTTTCTTAACATGGAGTGTTTACATACTCTTGGTTTTGTTAAAAAACAAAACAAAACAAAAAAAGTATTAAATAAAGTTGTTAAGCCAATCATCTATCTACACCTTCTGCATACTCTGCATATGAATAGGACCTAGCTGTTTCCCATTCAGAAATTAAACACTATGCCTGCCCTCAGATTACTCACTAATTCTATTTTTTTCCTCCATTCTGGTTTGAAAATTATTTTATCTATACAATGTGATAAATAGTCATTGTTAAATTGGCTCAGGTCAAAATAATTAAAGAACATTTAGAGATAATGTTATAATCTACAACATAATTTTTTCATAGATTTCTCACTCCTATGCATTCCAGTCACAGAAAGAAAAGGAATCAGAATTAGAACAACAGAACAAAATAGGACATTTTATCCACAGGCCTTTATAGTTGTCTTCTTTGATTGTAGCACCATGTATCTGAGGACGTTTGTAAAACTGTGGCTAGAAATGCAATGTAGAAGGGATTTTGTTATACACAATGAGGAGTTTGAACTTCATTCTGAAGGCAGTGTAAGAACAACAAGAAGGGTTTGGTTAATTGTCTTTACTAGAAGTAGACATGCTCGCTTATAATCTGTGGCTATTTTAAGTGCAACAGTTTAGTATTTGAAGTAAAACATATCATTTATCTAATTCCTGTTTTTTTGTTTTGTCATTCACTAGCTGAGGGCTTTTCGCAGGAAGTATGGCTGCCTAGAATAAAGGAAAATAAGTTTCAGTTTCTTGTTAAGTCTATATGACCATGTTTTGGCTAAAGGAAAAGAAATGCAAGTGACATGTCCAACTTGCCAAATGTTCCCTTAAAGGAAGCAAGGATTTCCTTATCTTAGTGAGTCTTGGATCAGGGAGTTTAAAATTCCACTAGGAGTACAGAGGAAAAAGAGGTCGAAGTCCAAGTATTTCATGACTCTGAAGCTGACATGCCAACTACTCTTGGACTGCTATCCTCAGATTTCTTTACACAAAAGAAAAATCAATTCTATTTTATTTCAACCACTTCCATTTAGTTATTCACAGCCAAACCCAATTGTCACTGGTGTGACTATTAAGTTTCTCCTTACGGCAATCAAAGCTATGACCTGATTTTAAGTTATATCCCAGGGTCAGAGGCCTTTGCGGGCTACTTTCATTGATTGCGCTGTTCTTTACAAGGAAAGAACAGCAAGAGGAAAGAAACCTGTCACTTGAACACACTTCTTCATCCTTGATTCAGCTATTCCCTGTGTGGACTTTAACCTACTTCTAAAAGGCTGTCTTGCACTTTCCTTCCAGCTTTGCCCCAGCACAAAGCCTGATGTCACTTAGTACAACCTGGTTCCAGCTGAGCCATTATTGACATAGTATTTCCTCTTGTTAGCCACTGTTCTTCTCCCAGTAAGTAGTTCCACTGCATGGAGATTAGAAGACAACAGTTAGCTATTTTTTTTCTGCTTCTAGTCCTTGAGTGCTCCTTCCCTAAGTCATAAGCAATAAAATGAGTATGTACATAATTTGAAAAAAAACAGATTATGCTATTCCTGCTTCTTGAATGTAACAGTCACAGTTGCTGACGACTACCTTTATTTCAAGAGTCTGGTTACCTGGGTGACTAAATTACCAGCTTGGTTAGCTTTTATTCTCTCTGCTTTCTCACTATTCTCAGTTCTCTTCCTTCACTTTATTCTAATGAATAACTAATTAACTATGAAAGGATTAAACTAAACTGCATTTTATAACCCTTATCCCTCCTCGAATTTTCAAAGCAAATTCTTGTCTGAGATTATGTGAAAGGGTTTGAACTTTTCTATTTCTACAGAACACTTGAAGCATTTTCAAACATAATAAAGCTGAAAGGCTTTAATGGTGCTTCTTCACCGAATACACAAGAATGTCACTCTCTTCCCTCCCCCATGTATCCGTTCCCTTTATAGCTTCCTCTTCTTATTCTCTCACACTGTCTGAATAGTAAGGTAATATAAATGTCTAATTACTTTCACAAGGTTTCCTGGGGCTAAAATAACAATATTATATTCGTGTGTGGTGGGAGTTTTTCAGTTTTATCAGTTGGATTTTAAGTTACTGGCTTCAAAATGTTACTTACATCATTCTTGCTTTTTATCTTCTTCTTATATACATTTCTATATCACTTTTAGAGAGATAAATATACAGCATCAGACTTCTATATCTCATGATTTCTTTCCAAGGATCTGTCTTGATTTTAGGAATCCAAAAAAGATGAGAAATAAATAAGGTCCTTCTGTGGCTAAGGATTCAAAAAAAAATAAGAGGCTCCTGATTTGAAAGTGTGTACCTATTTGCAATAAAATTTCATCATATTGTATCTGGAACATACATTTTATCAGTATGTGTGTGCATGTGTGTCTGTCTGTGTGTGTGTGTGTGTGTGTGTGTGTGTACGCCCACGCTTGTACATATATTTATATATGCACTATGGCTGAAATAGCCTCCCAAATAAAACTAGTAGCCTGTTTTGGAGTCCAAGTTATTACTCAGTGCTATTTTAGGTTAAGTGGAGAAAAAAGACAGATATATTTGTTGGTTAGTAAATGTATCAGTCTGGATGAAGACAGAGCCAAGAGAGCTTGTGTCTTTAATTTCAAAGATATATAAAAACAGTAGTCACTTCTTCCTCTGGTGTTCCTACACTAATTGGGATAAGATCAAAAAGTCAAATAATACATGCAGTGCACTAAACCTCCTAGTCCAAGGGTATAAGAACTTCAGTAATCTGAAAACATTATTACTATTTTTGTTACTATCAGCAATAGTACCAATATGTTTTTGTGGTCTCTTGGAGAAGTTATGAACAGCAGCATATTTGGAAAATAAAATAATTTACAAAATAGTTCAGCATACACTCCTTCACACAAAATTGTAACAATGAACAAACAACAAGAATGTGTATCCTTCCTTTAATGTTGTATCTGCTTTCTGCTTCCTGAATTTGATTTTAGCCAGAAAATTTCACATTGAATGTAACAGTCACAGTTGCTGACGACTACCTTTATTTCACAGACAGCTCATTTCATAACAGTGACCTAACCCACATGATTTTAAAGCTACACAGATTATTTTTAAAGTTCCTGAGATGAATGTGAAGAATATGTCAAGAACCTATAAGTCCTTGTCACCTTATTAATGATTGGTTAACCCAAATGATAACTGACTACCAACATGTACCTCTGGAAAACACTTTGTATTTAATAGCATATTAGAATTACCTGATGAGCTTGGTGAAACTGTTTTTTTTTTTCAGATTTAAAATGCTAATGCAAATACTCAGAATCTGGATTTCTAAGAACTTCATAGGTGATGCTGTGCAAGAATCAAAAAAAAAACTTACCCGAAAGTCTTGAAGAACATTTATGTTTTTTAATTAAACATTTTTACATATACATGTATATTATCACACATATATACCATAGACTACTTATAGCAAGAAGAATCATGCACAATCAGAAATTATATAAATGTTACATTCTTAGTGTTTTGGCTATTTGCATTTGATAGCCTTGAAGAAGACATCTTTCCTATCACGGTGCATCTAAATTTCTGAATGTAAATCAATCTCCATCACATATTGTCATCATTAACTTAGAACACCTATCTATACCTAAAAACATATTAAACCCTAAACAATTAAGCTTCATTGTAAAACTAAGCTACCTGGTCTTCAACTCCATCAGAGACTTGAAAAGGGATAAACTTCATTACTTGACTATGCCGGGAGTTTATTCCTTCTCATATCTCTGATGGAGTTGAAGACCAGGCAGCTTAGTTTTACAATGAAGCTTAGTTGTTTAGGGCTGGAGAGATGGATCAGTTGTTAAGGGCTAGGCTCACAACAACAAAAAGTGTTTATGTTCATTAGCAATCAAGCAGTGGATATTTGATGGCGAAAATTTGTGTTGATCTTCTATATATCTCTCAGTTAAGCCTGTGTCAAAAAATACATTACTTGAAAGTTCAGGTGATTAGATTCAGTTGCCACTATAGAAAACCAGAAAGAACAGTGCTTTAAGGACACTACTTTTGTATCACACAATAGAATCTGATAGGTCAATCTAAAAGTATGATAATACAATGAGGCAATTGACAATCTAGAATGTTTGCATATTTCTGTTTCACTGGTCCTTCTCTCTTCTTCATGTACGATATTCCATGTTTTAATGATTGTTAATGGTTTAGACATTGCACCCACAAGAATCAGGAAGTATTTTTGAAACATATAGGGAATGGTACAAATCCCATCTATCTAACCACTATATCAGATATTTTGCAGACATTTATCCAAATAACATACGCATTCAAAATTTAAACAATAATTCTAATTTTTCTTTGAAATACTCACACAGTCATACACTGCCTTTTAATCAGATACACTTGTTACTTTATCAAATGGCTGCATTCATTCTCACACACACATAAAATCCAGGTACGAGTCATCATTCTGTGTTGCCATTGTTTAAGTCTTCTTCACCAGGTGGAAATGGATACTAATATAGATGAAGACATCTTTTTTTTTTAATGAAAAAGTCTCATCCATGAATCAGATGGCATTACCTCTTATATTTCTTTGGCTGTAATTTAGTGAAGATAATCATTTCTAATAAATAAACAAACTGCAAATGCAATAAATCATTCTGTATGCTGCGAATCAAGGAAATTGACTTTTTATGAAGTATTTCTTACAAAATGGAATAATTTTATCGATTAATATATATCAGTGTCAAAATGTAGAAAAGTTTTCTCAGTAAAGAAGATGGTGAAAATAAATATAGGGTTAGTCATTAATATTCTTTCTGTAATTTTAGCACTTTTTCTTTTAAAAGGACAATGTATAATCATTTCTCATCTTATTAAATAAAAATAGTTAATATTTCTACTATGAGGACCTGAACATTCATAAACAATGCTTTTCAGGAAAATGAAAATGTTTGTTTCTCTATGCAATCATAATTTCACTTAAATACTTTGCTATAATTTTTTATCTACAGGCTAGCAATAACCACTTGTCTTTGAAGTGTTTCAGAAAAAGTTGTGAAAATATTTATTTCAATGTGTCTAAAAGGACAAAAAAATAGTATGGATACCAGAAAATGTATTCTTCTCTAAATGCTACCAGTATAAAATGAAAAGTATATCAGAGTCTATAAGTTGAGAGATATTTCAAGAAAGAATCTGGAGAAAGTGAATAACAATGAAAACTGACCAGAACTCTTAGAGGAATAAAAACCTCAAGGCACTATGTCATTCTTGAGCTATAACTCAGAATAAAAGGAGCAATGTGCCATTTGATTTCACAACACATTCATTTATGACAGTAATGGTGATCTTTGTAACATAAAATAGATGGTCATGAACATGGATAAATTATGGCAAATGCATAGTAGCAACTAATATGACAAGACAAAATTACTCCAAAAGGCTAAACTACAGTTTCGGCCTTAGCCTTGGGCCATAATTGAAAAGGGCATAAACCTCACATTTGGGCAAGAGAAGTGAGGGAACCAGAGTGTTCATTCCCTCCTACAAAGTACAATTACACTTCTGGAGTGAATAGGTGTTGCTCTTTTCTTTGACTGATAAATCCATTCAAGTATCCTAGGGAGAGCAATTTATGCCTCTCTTTGGAAGGATAAGAGACAGCATCATTATCAAGTGAATGGAATAACAGCTAGAAAACCAAAAAAAAAAAAAAAAAAAAAAAAAAAAAAAGCGAAAAAGCATCACTCAAAAAGCCAAGGCATTGCCCTCAGAACAAATTCTCTAGTTCCAAGAGTATGAACGAGTACACTGCCTGAAACACTAGTTGTAACTCCTAGTCGATGTGTAGTATTTGGAGTAAAGAAAATACTAGATGGGAATCAGAACATTTTTTTATTGCATGACCATAATAAACACCAGACTCACCTGACTCTCACAAACCAAGACTGCCTGCATTGAAAAGCTTGGGGAGTTGTTCTTATCAGAAAGAATATCCTGTTATGGTTCCTTTCCACCTCAATTCTCAGATTCACAAAAGTGTAGCAAAACTGACATAAAAAGAAAGCATTTTAGAATATGTAGGAATGTAACTGAAAATTTATTAACTATTCCTTAGAATCAAAGACCTCATTGTTGCCACGCTCTTATTGCTGTTTTTCTGAACACTAGCCAAGAATATATAACCTAGCAGTGCAAATTGCTAGGTCCACCATATGTCTTACAAAATTAGAATCTGAGCATAAGGAATTTTGTTTCTACATTTTAAACAAGTGCCTTTAGTAATCCTATGTATAATATAGACATAAGACAGTGTTTTCCAATATGTACTACAGAAAATAAAATTACCCAAAGAGCTTATAATTTTTAACTAAAATATTTGTTTATGGTTATTCAGAAAGTCTATAATAAAATTTTGGTGATTTTTATTTTTTAACACTTTATGTGATAATCTTTTTATTCATCCCTGGTTAAATAACATATCTCCAGACTAACAACTAGTACCCCTTAAGACTGATATCCACTGGCCAACACCCCTGAGTTGCCATTCTTCAATCAAACACACATCCTCTAGAGAATCTCCATCCTTCCCTCCATTATTCTACAAATGTTGGCTTTTTTAAAGACATAAGCTTACTAGGTGAAATCTCCACCTTTATAATCCAAGGGGGGAAATCAGATCAATGCCATACAATGTAAGAATCTCCATTGTTCAAAATTTACCCGGTTTGGCCATTCCGCAAAAGGTGGAAGGGAAGGCTTACTCATTGTTCGGTGCTCATTGCAATTACAATTTGTTTGTCAAACTACAGCCCAGATACATTCAATTACAACAATTTGAAGTCTATGCATACCCTGGTACAAATACATAATACTTGCCAATATTGGTGGGAATGGTCCTGTTTCAAAGAGGGAAGAAGGAGAGCCCCAAGATTCTTATAAAGGTGGCTTAAAGAAAGTTTATTTACAATCTAAATGTTAGCAAAATTCTATATAATCTCCACGTGTTTCCAAGTCCAATATGTTTAGATGTGCTGTTTATAAAACAAGTACATGTGAATTACAATATCTTAGAAAGATATTGTACCAGTTCATATTTCTATTTGTTCTACTTAACTGGGAATGCAGGTGCCCTGGTCTTTATTGAATTGTAGGATACTGGAATCAAAGTTACGTTTTCCTATCAGTGTCCACAAGGCAGTGTAACAAAGCAAGTGCTCATAAGGTAAAATCAGCATTAAAATTTTATTCATCTTTCACATGGTCACTCTACTGAAATCTGGACCATGAATGCAAATTAGCAGTTAAAAGTGACTATATGTAGCACTTAATACACATTGGGAATACACATTGTTCATTTCATGCTGGTAATATTATGAAAACATGATATAATTATTATCATTACCATTTATATCTCACAAGTGAGAAAATTACAGCAGAAAGAGCTTAAGTAGCAAGCTTCAATTCCAGGAAATTTAGGTTCATAAGAGCAGAACAAAATTTATTTCAGATTTTTTTATATATGTGACTATTTCATATGCATATATGCATGTCTATCAGTTGTGAGCTTGTGTCCAAGGGGATCAGATAAAGGCAGTGATACTAGGACTTCAGATTCCCTAGAAATGAAATTGCGATTATGAGCCACCATGTGAATGTTGAGAAACAAACCCATGTCTTCTATAAGAGCAGCAAGTACTCTTAACCTTTGAGTCAGCTTTTCAAGTCTCTAGATATAGATTTTAAGTCCTATGGCATACTTCACTATGAGAGGACTAGTATAGTAGGAATGAAATGTGCTTTGAAATTACACTAGAACCTAAATCCATCCATGGTAAGATAAATGATCATGGTCAAGTTACCTAAATTCTTGAAATTCTCATTTTCTTTTCAGGAAAGTTTGGTGTTAGTACTATAGTACAATTACAATATATTCATGTACTTGACATAGAAGGTAAGTTTAATAACCTAAAGCTGAAACAACCTTTGGATATATATATATATATATATAATATTTTGTATAATGACTATGCCAGTAAATCAAATGATGAATATTAAACTCATGGAGATTTACGATTATAAGTTGTCATTTAACTGAATAAACCATTAAGAATAAGTTACAATTGTCCACTCCCTCCCTCTGCTCTTCTGGAATTTGATAGTTGTATTTGAAGTAGTGTCCTTTGAATTTTTGCTCCTAATTATAGTATTTTCTTTTGTTTCTTCAGTTAGTTTAGGAGAGGGCTTTAAAGCTTTCATGTGCATAAGACACCATTTACTGGTGCATACATAAAGCTGAACACACTGCTTTTTTGGGAAAATTTTCAGGATTTTGATTTGTCATTTCAACTACTGCAGTCTTTACATACTGGATAAGGTATAAATATGCAGCTATTCAATATGTCAGTCACAATGTCAGTTACAACATTTATGAACACATAAGAGTACCTGACACACTGTAAACATTAAATTCATCTAATACTTTTGTGGGCATGAATATAATAACACTGAAGAAATATATCAGAATATCATGGTGTAATAGTTAAATAGAAGATCCAGGCACAGACATTCCAACTTCATAACTTTCTTATAATTGCTAGCTTTGAAACATACAAGAAACATTTCAAGAAATTTTCTTTGCAAAAGAGAACTACCCTCCTCCTTGAAAACTGAGTATACTGTTGATCACTTCCCCCTAGTGGAATGGCCTTGCCAGGCCACATAGGAAGAACGTACAGGCAGACCAGATGAGACTTGATATTACTGGAGGAGGGCTCCCCTTTCTGAGGACTAGGGCAGGGAAGAAGAGGATATGAGAGAGGGAGGGACGATCAGAAGGCAAAGAGGGAGGGGGTTACAATCAGATCGCAAAGTGAACAAATTAAACATTTTAAATTAAAAAAAAAGAACAGAAAATTGAAGGTACTCATTCCTCACCCAACAGGGGATCAGGACAGATGCTGGGACTCCCTGCAGGATTCTGGGCAGAGCTCTGAGAGTGATATGGAAAAATCGTGGAATGAAAGGACCCAGAAGGTTCAGGAGCCCCACAAGGAGACTATCAAGGATCTGAACAAATTGTTGCACCAATCAAGGACAATGCATGCAGAGAGCCTAGATCCCCTGTTCAGATCTAGCCAATGGACAGCTCATTCTCCATGGTTATGGCAGAGAGCAGGGACTGTCTCTGACATGAACTCTGGTGCCCCATATCTGATCACTCTCAAGGCTTTTTATATAAATTTATGTCTTTTTCAGTGTTAAAATAATTACATATAAACACATGCACGTAAACAGAAATGTTTATATACCTATCTATTCATCCAGCATCTGCATTTATTAATTTTCTTTAGAATCTGATAATAAAACATTTCCTTGGAAAAAAAAGAAA
Source organism: Acomys minous (assembly GCF_964271855.1). Classification (NCBI taxonomy): domain Eukaryota; kingdom Metazoa; phylum Chordata; class Mammalia; order Rodentia; family Muridae; genus Acomys; species Acomys minous. The sequence goes on along the minus strand of NC_140488.1, from coordinate 27,241,583 downwards.
ATTGAGTGTAATTATAGTATTCTAAGATAAATGAAATGATTGACTTAATATGTGAAAATATTTTGATAAGACCTAGGATACAATAAATACTAATCATTATTACCATCAATTCAAGAAAACAATCACTGCATTAGGGTTTGAAGAAAGGCAAACACAAACATTGTTAGGAGAGAAGATAGGCATTCTATTACCATGGTAGGAAATGAAGCCAGGCTCAGCAAAGGGTGGGGCAACACCTATGATGTGGCAACACTTTGGATATTGTTCAAGCCGTGGGTAAGGAACAACTCACAGTATATTTTTCTGCATTGAGTCCACTTGAGTGTGTCAGAATACTGTCTACCTCAGAGCAGAGCTATTCTCAGCCCCCTTTTAACTATTCAAAACCTTCTTTTCTTTTAAAAAATAATTAATTCATTTATTCATTTTACATCCCAATCATAGCCCCGCACTCCTCTTCTCTGGGTCCCACCATCCCTCGCTCTTCCCCCATTTCCCTTACCCTATCCCTCAGAAAAGAGGGATACCATACCTACCTAACCCGGCATATCAAGTCTCATGAAGACTGAGCAGATCTTCTTAACAAGGGGTCCTGGCAAGGCCATCCAGGGGTAAGTGATAAAAAACCATGCAAGAAAGTTCTTGTGAGAGACAGTCCCAGCTCCCCTTACTAAGAGACCTACATGAAGACCAAGCTGCCCATTAGGTACATATGTATGGGGGACCTAGGTCCAGGCCATACATGGTCGTTGGTTGGTGGTTCAGATGCCTCAAGGACCCCTGGGTCCAGATTAATTGGCTGTCTTGGTCTTGTGGAGCTCCTGTTCCCTCCGGGTCCTTCTATCATCCCTCCCACTTTTCCCCAAGGCTCTGCCCAGTATTTGGTTGAGTCTTAGCCTCCTTTTCAATTTGTTTCTATGTGAAGCCTCTCAGAGGACAGCTATGCTAAGCTCCCTTCTGAAAGCATAAAAGAGTATCTTTAATAGGGTCAGGGGTTGGCTCTCTTGTATGTTCGGACAGGCACAACTTGGAATTCCTTCATTTCAAGCACTTCCTCTTGCCCTTCTATTCCCATTCCCAGTAAGATTCATGTGTCCTCCCTTCTTGTTACTTAGATTCTGTGGGGCCGTGAATGGTAGTATGGTTATCCTGTACTTTATGGCTAACATCCAATTATAAGTGAGTACATACTGTGTATACTTCTGGGTCCGGATTACCTCACTCAGGATGATCTTTTCTAGTTCCATCCATTTGCCTGCAAATTTCATGACTTCCTTGTTTTTAATAAATGAATGGTAAGCATTCCATTGTGTAAATGTACCACAGTTTCTTTATCCATTCTTCAGGTAAGGGACATCTAGGTTTCCAGATTCTGGCTATTATGAATAAGGCTCTTATGAACATAGTTGAGCATGTTTCCTTGTGGTATGGTGGAGCAACTTTTGGGTGTATGACTAGGAGTGGTCTTGAGGTAAAACTATTCTCAATTTTGTGAGAAACCTCCAGATTGGCCTTCAAAGTGGTTGTACAAGATTGCACTCCCACCACCAATGGAGGAGTGTTCTCTTTTCTCCATATCTTCACCAGCATGTGCTGTCACTTGAGTTATTAATCATATTCATTCTGATGATTGTAACATGGAATCTCAGAATCATTTTAATTTTCATTTCTCTCTTGACTAATGGTGCTGATCACTTCTTTCAGTGCTTCTCGGCCATTCATGATTCTTCTCTTGAGAATTCTCTGTTTAGCTCTGTATCCCATTTTAAATTGGATTATTTGGTTTGTTGGTGTTTAGTTTCTTGAGTTCTTTATATATTTTGGATATTATCCCTTTGTTGGATGTAGGGTAGGTGAAGATCTACTCCCAGTCTGTAGGCTGATGTTTTGTTCTATTGACAGTGTCCTTTACCTTACAGAAGCTTTTCAGTTTCATGAGGTCCCATTTATTAATTGTTGATCTTAGAGCCTGAGCTGTGGGTGTTCTGTTCAGGGAGTTGTCTCCTATGCCAGTGTGCTCAAGGCTATTCCCCAATATCTCTTCTATTACATTTAGTGTATCTGGTTTTATGTTGGGTATCTATTTGCATTTTTGTTCACATAGACATCCATTTAGACCAGCACAATGTGTTGAAGATGCTATCATTTTTCCATTGTATAGTTTTGAACTCTTTGTCAAAAATCCAGTATCTTTAGGTATGTGGACTTATTTGTGGGTCTTCAGTTCAATTTCATTGATCCATCAGTATGTTTCTATGCAAGTTACATGCAATTTTTATTACTATTGTTCCATAATATAGCTTGAAGTTAGGGATGGATATACCTCCAGAAGACCTTTTATTGTACAGGATTGTTTTAGCTATTTTGGGTTTTTTGTTTTTCCATATGAAGTTAAAAATTGTCCTTTCAAAGTCTGTAAAGAATTATGTTGGTATTTTGATGGGGATTGCATTGAATCCGTACATTGCTTTTTCTAAGATGACCATTTTTACTATGTTAACCCTACTGATCTATGAGTACGGGAGATACGTCCATCTTCTGATAGAATTTTCAATTTCTTTCTTCGGAGAATTGAAATTTTTGATATACATGTCTTTTAATTGCTTTTTTAGAGTTACACCAAGATACTTTATATTATTCTTGGCTAATTTTGAAGGATGTTGTTTCCCTAATTTCTTTCTTGGCCCCCTTTTCACTTGTATACAGGAAGGCTACTGATTTTTTTTTTTTAGTTAATTTTCTATCCAGCCACTTTGTTGAAGGTTTTTATCAACTTTAGGAGTTCCTTGGGAGAATTTTAGGGTGGCAGTCACTTATGTATACTATAATACCATCTGCAAATAGCGATAGTTTGACTTCTTCCTTCCCAATTTGTATCCCCTTGATCACCTTTAGTTATCTTATTGCTTTAGCTTGAACTTCAAGCACTATTGAAGAGATGCAGAAAGAGTGGGCTGCCTTGTATTGTTCCTTATTTTAGTGGAATTGGTTTAAGTGTCTCTCCATTTAACTTTATATTGGCTATTGGCTTGCTGACTATTGCCTTTATTTAGTTTTGATATGCACCTTTTGTGCCTAATCTCTATAGGACTTCAAACAAGAAGTAGGGTTGGATTATATCAAAAGTTTTTTCACTATCTAATGAGATGATCATATAGTTTTTTCCTTCAGTTTGTTTATATGGCAGATTATATTGATGGGATTTTTATATATTAAGCCATCCCTGTATCCCTGGAATAAAGCATACTTGATCATGGTGGATGATATTTTTGATATGTTCCTGAGTTTGGTTTGCGAGTGTTTTATTGGGTATTTTTGTGTCAATGTTTATAAAGAAAATTGGTTTGAAATTCTCTTTTTTTTCTTTTTTTTTCTCCTTTATTAATTGATTCTTGTTACATCTCAATGGTTATCCCATCCCTTGTATCCTCCCATTCTTCCCTCCCTCCCATTTGCCCCTTATTCCCCTCCCCTATGACTGTTCCTGAGGGGGATTACCTCCCCCTGTATATGCTCATAGGGTATCAAATCTCTTCTTGGTAACCTGCTGTCCTTCCTCTGAGTGCCATCAGGTCTCCCCCTCCAGGGGACATGGTCAAAGGTGAGGCACCAGAGTATGTGAGAAAGTAATATCCCACTCTCCACTCTACTGTGGAGAGTGTTCTGTCCATTGTCTAGATCTGGGTACCACCTGTATTGTCCTTGGCTGGTGCCTTAGTTTAAGCGGGACCCCTGGGCCCAAATCTGCCTATCATAATGTTCTACTTGTAGGCTTCTAGAACCCTCTGGATCCTTCTACTTTGCCATTCTCCCATTCTTCTCTCATCTACAGTCCCACTAGAATGTCCTCCACATGCTGGCGAGGATGTGGGGAGAGAGGAACACTCCCTCATTGCTGGTGGGAATGCAAACTAGTACAGCCACTTTGGAAATCTATCTGATGCTATCTCAGAAAAATGGGAATAGGGCTTCCTCAAGACCCAGCTATTCCACTCCTTGGAATATACCCAGAAGATGCTCCAGCAGACAACAAGAAAATTTGCTCAACCATGTTCATAGCAGCCTTATTCATAATAGCCAAGACATGGAAACAGCCTAAGTGTCCCTCAGTAGAAGAATGGATAAAGAAACTCTGGTACATATACACTATGGAATACTATTCAGCTATTAAAAACAAGGAATTCCCGAAATTTGTGGATAAATGGATTGAGCTAGAAATGATCATAGTGAGTGAGTTAACCCAGAAGCAGAAAGACTCAAATGGTATATACTCACTTATATCTGCATATTAGCCCAAGGGGCAGGTCCCATGAAAGCCTTCAATTCTCTTTCTTTGTTGAGTCCTCATGTCATCTAGTTATTAGGGTAATTGTGGCATCATAGAATGAATTTGGCAATGTTCCTTCTGTTTCTATTGTGTAGAATAGTTTGAGGAATATTGGATTTTTTTTCTTTAAAAGTCTGGTAGAATTCTGCTCTGAAACCATCTGACCCTGGGCATTTTTTGGTTAGAAGACTTTTAATGACTACTTTTATTTCATTAAGGGTTATAGGTCTATTTAAATTGTTTACCTGATCTTGACTTAATGTTGGTAAGTGGTATCTATCAAGAAAATAATATATTCCCTTTAGATTTTCCAATTTTGTGGCATACAGGCTTTTGAAGTATGATCTAATGATTCTATGGTTTTCCTTGGTATCTGATGATATGCCCCTTTTTTCATTTCTAGTTTTGTTAATTTGAATACTCTTCATCTGGCGTTTAGTTAGTTTGACTAAAGGTTAATCTATCATGGTGATTCTCTCAAAGAACTAGCTCTTGGGTTGTTGATTCCTTGTATTGCCCTCTTTGTTTCTACTTTATTGATTTCACCCTTGAGTTTGATTATTTCCTGCCATATATTCCTCTTGGGCTTATTTGCTACTTTGTATTTTAGAGCTTTCAGGTGTGTGTTTAAATTCTTTTTATGATATCTCTCCAATTTCTTTATGAAGGCACTTAGTGCTGTGAACTTTCCTCTTAACACTGCTTTCATAGTGTTACACAAATTTGTGTTATATTGTGCCTTCATTTTTATTGAATTCTATAAAGTATTTAATTTCTTTATTTTTTCCATGATCCACTGGTCAATGAGTAAATAGTTGTTTACTTTCCATGAGTATGTAGGCATTCTGTTGTTATGAAGTCCAGCTTTAATCCATGGTGGTCTGACAGATTACAAGATGTTATTTCAATTTTCTTGTATCTGTTGAGGCTTGTTTTGTGGCCAAGTATGTGGTCAATTGAGGTGTTAAGAAGGTATATTCTTTTGTGTTTGAATGGAATGTTCTATAGATATCTTTGAGGTCCAGTTGACCTCTAACACTGGGTACTTTTGCTAGCTTTCTGTTTAGTTTCTGTACCAATGTTCTGTACATTGGTGAAAGATGTGTGTTGAAATCTACTATGAATGTGTGGGATTTGATCTGTGATTTAAGTTTCAGTAATGTTTCTTCTATAATGTGGGTACCTTTGGATTTTTGGTGTATATGTTCAGAATTGAGACATCATCTAGATTCTTCCTTTGATGAGTATAAAGTGTCTTTTTTCATCTTTTTGATTAATTTTTGAAAGAATATTTTATTAGATATTAGAAAAGCTACTCCAGCTTTCTTCTTATGTCCATTTCCTTGGAAAATCTTTTTTGCAGTCCTTTATTCTGAGTTAATGTTTATTTTTGTTGCTGAGGTGTATTTCTTGTATGAAACAGAATTATGGATCCTGTTTTAGCAACCACTCTGTTAGCCTATATCTCTTTATTGGTGAAGTGAGTCCACTGATGTTGAGAGATATTAATAACCAAAGTTTGTTAATTTCTGTTACTTTGATGTTGGTTATGTTTGTGTGAGTCTGTGTGCGTATGGGTGTGTGTGAGTGTGCAGACATGCACATGTACATGACTTTGTGTGTGCTTCCCTTGTGTGAAATTATGTTTGTGTGTGTTTTCTTGGATGTAGTTACCCTAGTTGGAATGGAATTTTCCTTTTAGTATTTTCTGTAGGTCTGATTTGTGGATAGATGTTGTTTAAATTTGGATGTGTCTTGAAATTTCTTGCTTTCTCCATCTATGGCAATTGAGAGTTTTGCTGAGTATAGTAGTCTGGGCTGACATCTGTAGACTTTTAGGGTTTACAAGACATCTGTGCAGGCCGTTTGGCTTTTAGAGTCTCTGGTGAGATTCTAGAAATCAAGAATAATTCTGATAGGTATGCCTATATACATTATCTTGGCCTTTTCCCTTGTAGTTTTTAATTTTTCTTTGTTCTGTACATTTAGTGTTTTTATTGTTATGTGGCAGGAAGATTTTATCTTCTGGTCCACTATATTTGGAGTTCTGTAGGCTTCTTGTATGTTTATAGGCATCTCTTTCTTTAGGCTGAGAAATTTTCTTCCTCAATTTTGTTGAAAATATATTCTGGTCCTTGGAGCTGGGACTCTTCACCTTCTTCTATTCCTATTATTCATAAGTTAGGTCTTTTCATAGTATCCCAGGTTTTTTTCTGAATATTTTTAGATTTAACATTTTCTTTGACTGATGTATCAAGTTCTTCTATTGCATCTTCTACACCTGAAAATCTCTCTACCATCTCTTGGATTCTGTTGGAGATGCTTGTTTCTGTTATTCCTGTTCTCTTCCTTAGTTTTCCATCTCCAGGATTCCTTCAGAGTGTGTGTTCTTTATTGCTTCTACTTCCACTTTTATATCTTGGAAATTTTATTCATTTCCTTTACCTTTTTAATTTGTGTTTTTTTCTATTTCTTTAAGGGATTTATTCAGTTCTTCTTTAAAGAACTCTATCATCTTCATGAGACCAGATTTAAGGTCATTTTCTTGTTCCTCAGTTGTATTGGGATATCCTGGGTTTGCTGTTGAATGTTTCTTGAGCTATGGTATTGACATATTGCCCTGGCTCTTCTTATAATCTTGTGCTGGCCTTTAGCCATCTGGTTGTCTCTGGTATTGTCTGGTGGCATCTATTGACCAATGGCTACCAGGAACGGTTGTATATGTGAGATACAGTAGGTGGAAGGCACAGAAGGCCAGACATAGCTCACTTCTGCTGTTTGCCCTGAAGCTTGGTGCTCATTGGTGGCCATAGGCCTCTGTCTTCCTCAAGTGGCCACTGAGAGCCTCCAAGGATCTAGGCATTGGACCAGGACTGGGGTACAATAGGATAGGGCTGGTCTCTTCACTGGGAGGTTTGCCTGAAAACAAGACAGGCTGGGAATTGTGTTCTGTGGTGTGTCACCTTGTGGTCTCTATTGGCCATTAGCCTGTCTTACCCAGGTGGCTGCAAATGGCCTCCAGGGATTGAGATGGTGATGGTTCCTGGGGCCTGCTAGCCTCCAAGAGTGCAAGAAAGGGTTAGGTCCAGTAGATGGAGGGTGCAGGAAGATGGACTACCTCAACCCTGATGTTTGCCCAGTGGCCTGCTGCAGCCAGGGTACTGGTTCCTAAAGAAAACACCTGTCTTTCCCAGGTGGTTGCCACAGGCCTCAAAGAATAGAACACTGGACCCAGAATCAAGATATTAATTTTCAACTGGTTTGTGAAATGAATCTTACAGTCATTGGTGGTGATCATATCTGTTGTCTCTCTATGTGGAACATAAAAATCAATTTTTCTATTGTTCATGTTGGTTAAAGACTGGTCCTCAAAATCAGTTATCACATAGTCTCTAAATAATCATTTTTTCTTTTCTTAATTTCATTTTGTTTCTTTGTGTATACTGGGAATGGGGTGTATTCATGTGGTATGTGTGTGTGTGTGTGTGTGTGTGTGTGTGTGTGTGTGTGTGTGTGTAAGAGCAGAAAATTGAGTGTGTTCCTCTATTCCCCAGGGTGAGCAACAACCTTTTGAGTCACTGCTTTTGCTTTCTCTATTGCCACCTCAGCATCAGAGTTACAGATTCCTACCATGATGCTCAGCTTTCATGAACTTAGCCTAGCTGGTTATGTTGTCAAGTACTCATGGCTGTAGAGCGAGTACTGTATATGTTCAGCCATTTATTCTACCAATAGTTTTCTTAATTTAAAGGTTATTTTATTTCCTTATTCATTCATATTTAGGAAGAGTATGTTCCCAATTTACCTTTAAATATAATAGCAATATAGCATTTTAAAGTGTTAATTTAAATAAATCCATATATTTAGGAAAACGATTTCTTCAATATCTTTGTGAAGTTCAAAATAAGAAGTTGTAACACAGTGTTCAAGTTTGGGTTTTCTCCTTCCTGAGTGCACTGTAAACAATAAAAACCCAAGGTCATTCTTAGAATGACAGAAGCAAAATACAAAGTGTCCTCACATCTTCCTAAGTATGAAAGTCAAATAGTACATAAAATGGTGCTAATAGAATCATTAATGTAAGAAGGAATGTCACTGAACTTATTGGGTGTGGTATGCCAATTGGATGGATAGCTTATATATTTAAAAATTATCTGAGTTCTAGCCTCTGAGAGTTCTTCATCTACTTTATGAACATGCACATGATTTTGTTCAGATTATAGTGCAGAATAACATGCACTGAAGTGCCAGACAGGATGGCATTAAGATAGCTATAAAAACAGAGAAGGCACTCCCATCCAAACCCCTAAATGATTCCCTGTGAACTTCTCATCATCCTTAAAGAGGATTTACTCAAACTGGAGTAATTTACTTAAAAAATCATAAATAAATCCAGCTTTTATTACAGTACAACTGCAGTGGTAAAACTTTAACACAAGTAAAAATCAATACAAAACAGAATATCATTAAAATAGGGTTAATGGCATTAAAAATACAGAAATAAAAGCAGAGTGTCTCGAACTGCATTAGATGTTGTTATGGGGCCATCCTTGAGCATAACTTCTGTGCTTTGGTAATTAGTAAGAAAGATATATACTTTCTTACTAAAGAACATAGCGTAGTAAATGCTTATAGTAGGGTTTCACTGGGAATTAGTTCAACATATAGACTAAGACAATGTTTTTATCCATTTTTGCTTTGCCCACTTGCATCCAGGTTCCTATGACTACCATGGTTGCTAATAGGCAAAGAATTCAGACCAAGCAAAGAGCTTAAGTGGACAGCAACAACTCAGATTTTTGTTTGTATTCATTTTCCATTGAGAGTGTGAAGAAAGAAGCTTCTTGGGAATTCATTTATTCTCTAAAAGATGAAGTTTTCTGAAACTGTTTTTCAAAGATAATTCAGTCTCTGTCCTTGAGACAGTTAATGAGATATGCTAATTTGGGATAAATAGGTCTGCTATGAATTCTTGATAAGAAAACATCTGCTTGGCTCACTTTCTTTTGCTTTTCTAAGGAAAAAGCCAGGATTCAAAGACAATAAGATATGATAAGGTATAAGACACTGCTTTGAAGAAAACAATTTCAAATAACTAATTATTTGTCAAGTCAAGCTCTAAAGGAATGATGATTAGATCACATGGCACAGAGAATGAAGACTGGAGTTGCAATGAATGAGACCCAGGAAATGCAGGCAGAGGTTAAAAGCCCATAAAAACTGAACAGTAGATAGAATAAGGAAAGATATCTCAGAGAAGGAAACCTGTTTCAAACCATGGCCTGGGACTGAAAGTTAATGTCACCCTTGAAAAATATTGTAAAGTATCATTAAATTTTTATCATTCTATCCTTTCCCTTTTTTCATCTCACTGCTTCTCTCTTCTCTCTCTCTCTCTCTCTCTCTCTCTCTCTCTCTCTCTCTCTCTCTCTCTCTCTCTCTCTCTTTCTCTCTCTCTCCACACACACACACACTATATATATAGTACCCACTTTCGTCGCTCATTCTGTCTTTAATTCTAAGCAATACTTGAATTAATGCTTAGGAAATAAAAACAGGTAAAGGAAATACATCATTTTAAAACTTTTTCAAGTTCCCAGATGCATGCTAAAGCTGTGCTTATCCACAACAGAAACAAGGAAACACTAGATTTTCTTGATTTAATTCAATGTACTAAAGTGAAAAATATGTTAGGCCTTTCATTTCTATGTAGACAGCTTAGCTATGTGTTCCTCGTATGTGCCCCACAGCTTATTCATCTGGACACTGTTTATATGATTGGCAAGAGAAAGCAGAAAGGAAGTAGGTGATATAGTTATGTGAGAAACAGATCCATGGTTCATGCCAGTATTAGGCTGCTTATGGCAAGTTTAATTTCAAAGCTTTTGTGGGATCAGACAAAATCTTTATGATGGTTCTTGTGGAAGTACATGGTAACCATAGAAGTGATCCCAGGCACTAAGTTTAACTGTTCATGGATACAGACACAGTAACACATCTCTCAAATATTCCAGTACAAAGCTTAACTTAGACACTGCTATTCAGCTCTCCCAGAATTTCTGTGTGAACTAGTCTACCAAATATAAAAAGCACAATGGATCAAGAAGAAAAACCTAAAGGTTTGCCTTTTTAAATTGAAGTATATGCTAAATTCTTGTGTACCAAAATCTTCTTATTCATTTTTAGTGCTAGTGTCAGGCCTGTGGCTTGTACATAGTATATGATTGCTTTACCACTGAGGCTTAACCCCAGCTGTATCCAAAAGAAAGCATTCTTGAACAAGAAAACCTGTCAGGTCATATAACTAAATTCAAAATATACAACAATACTATAGTAATTAAAATTGATTGGTAATGACATAAAAATAGACTGTGAGATGGAGCTGAAAACCTGAAAGACACCTGTGCATAGGCAATAGATTTTGGAGTAATGTGTTAAAGGTGTTCATGGTGAAAGGACAGTTTCTTCAATGAACAATGACAAGTAACTGGTTATCAAAAATAAATTGTAAAAGCATAGTCAAAAAGATTGACAGAATCAAACTGAAAAAATGTCTGCCTGGCAAAGGAAACAAACATTCTAATATGGAGAAATTAATAAAAGTAATGAAAATGAAATATATATGGAATATATATCAATGAAATGAAATATATATGAATGACTAGGATTCATTACCAAAAGTTTCAATCTTATTTCAAAGCAGGATTTGAATAGATATTTCTTTAAAAAAGACATACAATGGCTAATGGGCTTATAGAAAGATGATCAACATCATTAACAATCATATAATGAAAATCACAATCAATAAGGTAGCATCTTGTATCTGCCAGCATAGGTAATGTCAAAAAATAAAATGAAGGGCAATTAGGACTTGAGTGCATAAAAGTGTTTTTTGTGTAAGCCTGTTGTCCTGAGTTCAATCTGCAGACCTCATGACTGAAAGATAGAACTGATTCCTGCTAGTTTTCCTCAAATCTCCACATTACTCACATTAACACACACACACACACACACACACACACACACACACTACACACACTACACACACTGTACACCCAAATGATGATAAATAAAACATTTAAATTCAAATAGTAAAATGAGAAATATTGTGGACAGTGTATAAAAAATGAATTTGGAGAAAGGAGAACCATTGTATGCTTTGGGGAGGAATTAGTGGTTATAGCCATTATTGCAGTTCTACAAAAAAAGTTAGAATGATGAACTACCACATGATCCTGTGATCTCATATCTGGATCTATAACCAAACTAAACAAAATCAACATATTTCAAGAATATAGCCCCTGGTAAGCTAATAAAACCCCAGTGGAAGAATATATACCAAAGAGTATAATGGCAACAGAAATTAGTCATGAGACTAATTTATTTGTAAAAAGGACACAAAACTAGGGAAGGTAGAATGGCTATGCCAAGTGTTGGAAAAGTATCTATATAATAAAAACAAAATGCTCAGAAAATAAAACCATCACAAGCACATACACCATGTATGGAAGAATGAATATTTTAAAGTTTTATTTTTAGGTGTGTGTGTGTGTATGTGTGTGTGTGTGTGTGTGTGTGTGTGTGTGTGTGTGTGTACATATGCAACACTGTGTGGGCACATATGTGCTACAGAATGCATGTGGAAGTCAGAAGACAAATTTCTGCAGTAGGTTTTTCTTTCACCATGAGGTCTCCAGGGATAAAAGTCAGGCTTGATGGCAAATGATTTTACCTTCTTAGTTATCAAGATCGCCCAAGAAAATGATATCCTGTCATTTGTAACACCACAGATGAAATTAGAAGACATTTTTCTCAGTGTATTAAGTGAAACCATCAACTTCAACACTCCGTGAACTTGCTGCTCCTGCATACCAGCTCCAGGAGCAGTGAAGAGGAGAGAAGAGAGGTGGATCCATCTTCAGTAGAGAGAATTGAGCAGGCAGTGAACAGCTGATTAAGGGAAACCAACCGTTGTTTGAACAACTATCTAGAGGATCTAGTTGTTGAGGAGAAATTGAGGAAAGGAGAAAATGAAATACTTGGAGACTCTGGCATATGCAGTGCAAGCTGAAGGTATTAAAGCCCAAGAGAACTTTACTTTCTGTTTCTCTGTCTCTGTCTTGTTTGCTTTTTGACTTTTTGCTGTACTCCTTACTTTTCTTTCTTCGTGTTTATTGTCATCTATCTTTCTATCTCCTTTGCTGCTTACTGTTACCCATTTTTCCATCCCTGTTATTGCTGCTGCTCTCCATCTATTTATCTCTCCTGCCATTCTGTCTTACTCTAGCTTACTCTCTCATGTCTGTTACTTGCTTGCTGTTCTCCTTCGACCAACACCAGTATTTTATTAAAATGAAGTTCAATTTTTTTCATTATAGATTACATCATGCTTTTCCATCTTTACAATCAATAGAACACTTAAAAATTAATAAAGTAAGAGAACAGTCTAACAGGGAAATACAAGCAGTTCCGTATAACCTACAATACAGCAAAAATCAATCCATTTCCAAGCAATGGTCAACATAACCTGATTATTATTTCTTAAACAATACTTAGGAAAGTTTAATAATAAATTTCCCTAGGCTAAAGCCATTGTGTTTACAAGATTGTCATAGCAACACAGCTTGGGCTAAATGTTCTCTACTAAAGAAAAAACGTGACTTATTCCCAGTCCCAAACCAACAGGTGGGCTATCCAAGCCTAGGCTAATTGACAAACGGTCCTTTATTGTAAAGTATCTGTAAAGCATGACATTCCAAGCCCATCTTCTATTGCTTTCAAAGCAGATTCTAAAGAAACTTTTCTAGTGGTAACAGTATCTAGCCAGGTACTCTTATATCAAGATCTTAACTTCATTCATGCAGTTTCTGCTTGGGTGCTCACAGTCAGAGCAAAAAACTCTATCATTGTCTCAAGCCTTTGGCCAGATGCCCTCTTTCAACATTCTCTGTGGGAAAAAAAATTTCCCTGTATGATTTTCATTAGGGCTGAGAAATAAAGAGAAATATACAATTTTAGGAGAAAAAGTAGATATCTAGACAAAATTACACCTGGAACATACATAATATTTAGGGGCAGTGGTGATCAGCTGGAGGTCTCTGGAACTTTGTCAAGCAAAACCTCTATGTCTGTGACATGAACTCAATTAGTGAGCCTCCAAATAATTAATGTCATAGAAACAAAGAATAGGACAGCGGCTCTAAGAGTTGGCAGTTAGGGAAATGAGGAGATGGTGCTCAAAAGGTACAATGTTTGTGTAAAGCAGGACAAAAACTCTGGGATTTTAATATGTAACATGATAATAATAGATGATACATTTGTATATACTTAAATTTAGTAAGAAAAGGGGCCATAATACATTTTCATTTTCTTTTATGTTGGCATATGAGTGCACTGTGAATGTATAAACTTGCTGACATGTGCACACGCATGCACGTGTTGATTTTGCATGCATGTGTATATAGATATCTGAAGCTGACACTAGGTGCCTTCCTTCATAGATTTATACTTTATATGTTGATGTGGTGTCCCTGGCTTAAAACGGAAGTCCCCAATTTTTGTTATTGTGCTTGTCCAATGGACCTTCTGTTTCTGCCTCAGGAATGCTGGAATTATAGACAACCACCATCTCTACCTGGCTTTTATGTGGGTTTTAGGATTTCAACTCTTGTCTTCATGTTTACACAGCAATAGTTTTATGAATTGAGCTATCTCCCTAGGCCTCAGCATGCATATTCTAAACACATGTTAAAAAGTTGTGCATATTGGAGGTCAGGTGTTATTTAGCTTGACTGTAGCAAAAAATTCCACAATATACATATACAAATATATGATAGCAAAGCAGCATTTTATAGCTAAATTATACATACATATGTCTGTATTTAATAAAGCTATAAAACAAATTCACAACTTCTTAACCTGAATGTAGTGAACATAAACATGTTTTTTTTTAATCTCAAGTGTGGTATGTGATGTGAAACAGACTTGTGAGAGAACATGTGATGTTTGTTCACTAGAATAGGAATTGCTTCTTGTGGGACATGGTCTTGCCAACTGATAAACATTCTAGTTCAGACTCTGAAAGGAGGCATATATATGAGCCCAAAGCAAGAGGCAGCGCTTTTTGATCTTGGCATTGATTCCCATTGTTTTGTTCTTCATCATTCCACTTTGAGAAACTCCTAGAGAGAAATGCTTCAGAGAAAGCATCAAGGTTCTGAGTTCTGGCTGCTGCTCTGGATTCTAGCTACAGTGGTTGCAGTCACCTTTGCTGAATTGCTGCTTCCCTGTTTAATGGGTCTGCTGAAATTCTGACAATGAAGAGTGGAGTCACTCCAAGGAACTGAGTCTTAAAAAGTATATTTCATCTGTCCCAATCCCCCACTGGGTGAAGTCTCTCAGAGAACATCTATGTTGGCCTAATATCCACTTATAAGTGAGTATATACCATGCGTGTCTTTCTGAATCTGGGTTACCTCACTCAGGATGATCATTTCTAGTTCCATACATTTGCCTGAAATTTCAAGATTTCCTTGATTTTAATAGCTGAGGGGTATTCTGTTCTGTAAATGTACCACAGTTTCTTTATCCATTCTTAGGCTGAGGGACATCTAGGTCGCTTCTAGATTCTGGTTATTATGAATAACATCACTATGAACATAATTGACCAATGTCCTTGTTGTATGGTGGAGCATCTTTCGGGTATATGCCCAGGGGTGGTATAGCTGGGGCTTGAGGTAGAGCTGTTCCCAATATTCTGAGAAAGTGCCAGATTGATTTCCAAAGTGGTTGTACAAGTTTGTAATCCCACCAGCAATGGAGGAGTAGTCTCCTTTCTCCACATCCTCACCAGCCTGTACTGCCACTTGAGTTTTTGATCTTAGCCATTCTGATAGGTGTAAGATGAAATCTCAGAGTCATTTTGATTTGCATTTCCTTGATAACTCAGGACATTGAGCATTTCCTTGGGTGTTTCTTAGTCATTCGATGTTCCCCTGTTGAGAATTCTCTGTTTACAGAGAAATTTTAATTGGATTATTTGGCTTATTGTTATTTAGTTTTTGAGCTCTTTATTTATTTTGGATATTAGCCCTTTGTCAGATGTAGGGTTGGTGAAGATCTTCTCCTAGTCTGTAGGCTGTCATTTTGTTGTCTTCATAGTATACTTTGGCTTACAGAAGCTTTTCAGTTTCATTTATTAGTTACTGATCTTAGAGCCTGAGTTATTGATGTTCTGTACAGGAAGTTACCTCCTATGCCAATGAGTAATGGATAACTCATGCTCCACAGTTTTGGGGGAAGGAACAGAGACTACCTCTGACATGTACATGGCACCCCTGATTTCCCCTTGGTAGGAAGCAGGCCATGCAGATGAGACCTGATGGGCTGTGGTCATATGGTGGGGAAGGAGATCCCATTCTGTCAGAGGTCTAGGGGAGGGGAATAGGGCAGAAGAGGGAAGGAGGCTGGGAACTGGGAAGATACAAGGGAGGTAATAACAATCTAAATGTAATATGAATAAATTATAATAACTTTTGTAAAAAAAATGTCTGCTTCTCCTGTTACCATTAACCTCTATTCACTTCTACCTAGGGTAGGTGGTTTGTAAGGAAGGTATAAGCATTAAAGAACCCCAAATTAAGTAGGTTAAAAAAATTCAAAGCCTACACCTTTAGCTACTATGCATTTAGATATGAGTTTGACCTCCCAAAGGAGTCCTTCCTACTTATTTTGTCCTCTGTAAGTATCAGGTTCTCCTTGATTTTCCTTAGAGCTCTCTCATTAAATCTTTACCTTTTCTGTAAATCCATATGATCTCTGAACCTTAGACTTTCTGCTACTGCTGCTCATTACACTTAATATGCAATCTTGGTTATCTATCCTTTTCTTCACTTGAATCATTTCCTCTAGGAATATTTACATCCCAAGAGAGATCCTCCTCACAATTAAGTACCACTTCTCTTGTTGTAGGAAATGGATATATATATATATATATATATATATATATATATATATATATGTGTGTGTGTGTGTGTGTGTGTGTGTGTGTGTGTGTGTGTGTTGTGTGTGTGTGTGTTTGTGTGTGTTAGAATTTAGCAGAATATCTTTCCTTTCTTTCTTTCTTTCTTTCAGAATTCTTTCTTTTGGGGTGATTGGGTTTGAGTTTTTTCAAGACAGGTTTTCTCTATGTAGACTTGGTTGTACTGGACCCATTTTGTCGACCAACCTGGCCTTGAACTCACAGAGATATGGCAGCCTTTGCTCCCTGGAGTGCTGGGATTACAGGTGTGAGCCACTGCACCCGGCTATCAGAATATCTTGAAGCATTGTATCAAGGACAGAAAATCTGGGACACAATTATAAACCAGGAACCATGGATCCACAATACCATGATACCTGCAGTTGAAAGAAATTGAACACACAGTGGAAAAAAACAGCCTTTTTTCTCAATTTTGCTTCAGGCTGGTCTTATGGAAAAAAGTCCCTACAAAACCATGCCCTAACTAAATAGCACATCCACTGAATTATTTAGGTTTAAACAGTATCTTGGGAAAAATACATGACAAGTTGGATTGTTTTCCAAATAGAACTACATGCTTCCATTCAGATTGTAGATGAAACTCTTAGGCTAATGTTGTCACAAATTAGCCTCTAGCTATCTCGACAACTTGTATATTAGATCTAGATCCATACTTAGAGATGGAGTTCAAAACTGCACTCCAACTCCCACTTCTTTATTATCTAAAATGTTTTTCCCAGTAGAGGGTATATGTGGATACTTTACCCTAGGATTGGTTCCTCAGCATCTTGTTTTCACCTTTCAGAAAAATAGAGTGATTACCTTCATCCAAAATAACCTTCTCTGGTCCAAAATATGCTCTATCAGTATATTCCATTTGTGGGATGAGTTCCTACAAAATTTGACACTATTTTTTATTTGCATTAGGTTTCATTTCATTTCATCTTTCAGACCATGAAACAATTCTCTGTGGCTTTGGCATCTTTCCACCTTCTGTCCTATCTTTTATCCTATCTTTTCTAATATTTCTGGATGCAGAAGATAAGATATTAGAAGAATAGAGCCAAGGGGAGAGTAGATGCAAGGAGATGCTGTGGGATGATGAGAACATGAGGGCTGAAACTATTGCTCCTTCTCATGTCTCAATGCTATCAGCATCATTGGTTTTCAAATTTGTCTCCAAGGTCTTTACGAGATCATTTAATTCCAGTTAATAACTGAAAATTGACTTGTAAATTGCATTTGGACAGGGGATCTGGCTCTGTAGATAAATTATTTGCTGTTCAAATGTGAGGATCAGAGTTCAGGGCCACAGTATGTAGGTAAATAAAAGGTAGATATGGTTGCCAACATGCAATTCTAGCCTCAGAATGCAGAAACAGAAGATCCCCGAAACAAAGTGGCTAATGATAGTAACCTGTTGTTTGTGTAGTCTGGATTCAACATTGACTCAATAAATAAAGTAGAGGACAATGAATAAAGACATCTGAGGTTAACATTAGGCCTTTATGTGCACACATGTGTGCAGGTACCCCTTCCCCACCCCACACACAAACTGTACTCATTAGTTATTGTTGTTGTTGTAGTTGTTGTTATTGTTGTTGTTTTCCATTTTACACAAGCTTGAGCCATCTAGTAGGAGGAAACTCAACTGAAAAAATAAATATCCCTATATGATTGGCTTATATACAAGTCTGTAGGACATTTTATAGATTGCTGATTGATTTAAGAGGAACAAGACCACTGTGGGCAGGCAGTCCTTTGTTATATAAGAAAGAAAACTGAGCAAACTGTTGAGAGCAAGCCATTAAGAAGCACTCATCCATACCTCCTGCTTTAGTTTATGTGTGGAGGGCCCTTCATACTGTACTAAAACTGTAAGATGAAATAAACCCTTTTGTTCCCCAAGTTTCTTTAAGTCACTACTTTAGAATATCAACATAGAATAAACCAGGAAAAACACCTCATGTGCTCATTCATGTGTGGTCATGCATATGTATATACATACCACCCACAAAGACACACATAAAAAGAAAACAAAATAAATACTATGAATATACATATATTTACTGGCTATAAATGCAGTTTTCTACTGTATTCCAAGAAAAAATGGAAAGACAATATTAATATTAACAAAGATTCAGTTCATCAGCCCACAGCAATTGTGGTAAACTGATTAAAATGTTTTTCATTTCTGAAAGGGACATTTTTTAAATCAAACCATGTGTCAATATAACAATAATGTGGGGTTTTGGTAACTAGATTTTTTTGGTTCAGGGACCTCTTATTCAAAATAATGAAATCTGATTTCTACTTCTGGTCCTGCCTGGGTCAAGACAGGACATTGCAATCTGCTCCAATGTACAGAGGATATTTGATAGAGGTCAGATGTTAGCGGAGGAGGCCTCCCCTTTCTGAGGACTAGCGGAGAGAGAGAGAATATTAGACTGTAAACATTAGTCCAACTGGGACTAATAATCACCTGTACAGGAGACTACTGTCTGAGAATTCTGATTCGACTGAAGACATGCTAACTAGATAGGATGGATTATTATGAGTTCATGGACTCCTAGGATCCCCCAGTTTATGGACTCCTAGAATCCCCACATAGTTGCTTATAGAAGTTCATTGCTAAGTCTATCTCCTTTTCTGAATTCTAATTCAAAATATACCACTTTTCCTTTAACTTCATTGCATATCTCCTTTGAATACCAGCTCAAAACCTAAGCATTCTTGAACAGTACTGTGAAAGTCTCATGATTTCTCTGAAACTGCCCTTCCAAAATGCAGCCACTTCTTAGTCTCCATTGCTGATCCTGCCTGTGTTCTTAGGCCCAACCTCAAAGAGCATGACATTCTCCTTCTCTATCTCTCTAGCCTCCTGGGAGATGGTAATATTTTCACCCTGTCTGCCCTGTTGTTTTTCTCTCAAAGTAAGAAAATGATTACCGATCTCTCTTGTGAACCAAGAACACAAAAAAGGTAACCCTGATTACCTGGCAACATATGGGCTAAGACAGAATTGAATTCAATTGGTACAGAATCCTAGCACTGGGAAGCAAAGACAGTAAGATTCCTAGGGCTTGATTGTCCACCAGCGGAGCCAACTTCTAGAACTTTAGGCCAGAGAAGTGATTCTACCTTAAACAAAGACAAAAAATTAAACAAAAATACCACATTAAAAACAAAAGGACTAAATGCCGAAATGGACAGTGTCAGAAAACAACAATAGAAACTGACCACACACACACACACACACACACACACACACACACACACACACACACACACACATACATACACACACACACACATGCACACACACACACAGAGTTTAGGGGGAAGGTATGTACACTTAGGAAATCATTTTAAGAAGCCTTTACTCACAATGTCTTGGCTTTAGTTACTTTTGGCGAACTGCCACAGGTACTCCATTTTATTGTTAATCTTGAGACATGATCTCCTGACATAGTGAAAATTGAGAAAGGAAAAAAAAAACAACTTTTAAAATTAAATGACTTGAAGTTTCTCTAGTATCTAAATATATAAACTGAAATGATGGGAACTTTGACACCAAGAAATTTGGTGAATAATTCAAAGTGTCTATTTATATCATGATATCAGGGTTAGGGAGAGTTAAATTTTTACCTCTGTTTTTTAAAAAGTAACCTGAAGAGATATTTTTGTCCCTTCCACTACATCAATCAGAAAATCAGTATCTTTCCATATGCAGAAATAATACATTACCATTGCCATAGCTGAAAATATTAAAATTTAAATTACATTCCACCCTGCTGTCAAGATTGTATTAAGCAAACTTAAATATACTAAAAATGACAGTACAATAAAATACAGAGTATGATAAATCACTAAGCTTCTCTATTTCATATATGTGAAGAGAGGGTTGAATTAAGTGCTTGAATCTCCCTGCCCAAACTTGTCTCAATGTTTCAACATTTGTCTTAGGAGAAAAAGAATTACATAGCATGCAGTTCTACCCATAGAAGACATTCCTTGCACCAGCAGAAGTTATTAACACAAAGAAATGAAAATCAGTTTCAAACTTACATTTGCTACAAGGAAAATGGGGGTGTGGTTAGAGATGATGTGCATATTGAAGAGTATCTTTGTAGAGCTACTCTAAGGGCAGACTACACAGAATAAAACAAATTAAGGAACTGAGGTAGGTGTTAGGATTCAACACCATTTTCCCACTCAAATGAGAAATATAAGAGCAAAGACTAACTTACTTCTCTGTGCCACATATTCCTAGCAAGGAGTGATTTAGTACATAATGCCTGATAGATAACTTTTCTAAAATTTACTAAATGGATAAAGACTATCAACAACCAAGTATAAATTAAACAGCACTGTAAAATATATTAAAGAATCAAATTATATTCAAGATATATTTATGAATATAATTGTCTAACACACCACCATTAAAATGGTATTACAATGTTGACTATGTACAATTGCTTGGTTAGGTGGTTTGTCTTTCAAGTCATTCGCATAACCCTTAAAAATCAAACAGAATTCATCAGCTTAACTTTAGTAGAATTTATAACAACCATTATATACCCATCTTGACCCATTCTCTCTCTCTCTCTCTCTCTCTCTCTCTCTCTCTCTCTCTCTCTCTCTGTGTGTGTGTGTGTGTGTGTGTGTGTGTGTGTGTGCGTGCGTGTGCAGCATTTGTCTAAAAAAGAAGATAAGATTTAATTTGAAAGAGATCATGTATTATATTTATAATTTTATGAGTTTGGTAAAGAAGTGTGGGAGCAATGCTATCGAAATGAACTGATTTATATTGACTGATTGATACCACTGAGTGTCACTGGGTATATCAACCATACTCAATGTTAGGGCCTATATTTTTATTTGTTTTGCTATGTTGTGTTAGTGAGGTTTTTGGTTTATTTTAGTTTTTTGGCATGTTTTTGCCTTACTGTTTGTTATTTGGTTTTACATTTTTGTGTTTTGATTGTATTTTCTGAAAGAAAGAGAAAAAGACCATAAAGTTGTATGAGACAAAAGAGATAGAGAGGACAAGAGGACAAGTTGAGGGAAAGAAGAACAAAATACAACCAATACACACACACACACACACACACACACACACACACACACACACACGACAGAAAATCAAGGGATGATCACTAAAGATCAGTCCTAAGAATGTATGAGTCATGAAAAGACATAAACGTAAAGACAAAAATTACTATATTAAGTGCTATGTCTTTAGGGTTTATGGACTAGAAGATGATCAATGGTATTGGTGAACAAAACAAGCCTGCAAGTAACATACTCAACATTATAAACCAGAGTCTAAAGGGGAAATTCTAGGGAGATACCCTGGGACACACTGACTAGTAAAGAGACTAGACATTAAACATTTCTCCACTTTTCTTACGCATGGGAATCAACTGTGAATCCTAACAAAAATACGTGTTCTAATTCCACTATTGTGATATTAGGCTCTAACAAACTCCAGAATGTTTCTGCTCTAAACTAGACATTAGGAAGCATTTAGCAAGGGCTTCAATGATTGATATCCACATTAATGTTTGATGATCAGTCCTTTTGAACTTCAACTAAGTTATCTTTTAACTTTGATATTTAACAATCTTACTAAGTATTTCCTAAAACAAACTTAGGTTTTTGTTGTTTTGTTTTGTTTTGTTTTGTTTTGTTTTGTTTTTGAGACAGTCTTTCTCTGTGTAGCCATGAGTGCCCTGGACACACTTTGTAGACCAGGCTGGCCAGGAACTTACAGAGATCCACCCACCTTTGCCTCCCCAAATGCTGGGATTACAGGTATTCACCACTATGCCTGGCTTCTAAGACAAATTTTATTTTTATTTATTTATTTATTTATTTTTGGTTTTTCGAGACAGGGTTTCTCTGTGTAGCCTTGGCTGTCCTGGACTCACTTTGTAGACCAGGCTGGCCTTGAACTCACAGTGATCCACCTGCCTCTGCCTCCCGAGTGCTGGGACTAAAGGCATGCACCACCACACCCGGCTCTAAGACAAATTTTAAAAGGTCAAAATTATTTAGTCATTATTCCCATATTCAGTTTATGTTCTTTTTATCCACATTATTTCTCTTATGTGGATAAAGCAACTTTCTGCTTTGTGTCCAGAAGACGCTCCATTTGAAACATAGAGATGTCCATTGATTTTCCAAATTTGTTGAACATGAGAGAAGAACAGAAAGATTTTTTAAACTTTGTAAGTTCAGGCCACCTGCAGTTCTCAGACTCTTAGTGTCATTCCACCAATTGAAATCGACTTTATAGACTTAAATTTATGGGTATTTATAATGCTCATTATACAGTTACTACAATCTATTGTGTATATTTATGCATTTATTCACATGCATATATGTGTATTAGTGTGTTTGTATATGTCTGTCATGTGTGTGTATATGTATGCACATGTGTAAATGTCTGTAAGCACATTAATACATGTGAGTTAGAAAGACAAGAAGGGAATGAAGTAGGAAAAGATGGAAAGAGAAAAAGATTTCTTATAATGAAGATCGATTAGCATAATTAGTATTTGTAATGGCCAGAGAAAATGGCCACTGGTCTCTTTCTGATATTAACACAAGAGAATTAAAGAAAAATGAACAGTGAATCTCTGTCTTGATTCTCTCTTTTTTCCTTTGTTGAAATTTTCATGGCAGATTATATAATTCTCACCAGGCTGCAAATAAGCTACATTCAAAAAGTGATGGATGTGAGCACAGAAAGTGTCATGTAATAAAGATAAAGATTTTTTTCTCTGAAAATGCACAGCTTCATGGAGAGGCAAAGTCTGCCTGAACTCGTACAATTATTATGAACATTCTGTGAGTGATAGAAAACAGGCTTGTTTTCAGCTTTATAAATGAGTGCCAGACAGACTTTAATAACAAATGCACATCACATGCATGAAAACCCTCTTGAGGCATGGTTCCTAGAATCAGACATTCAGTATTAATTACCAAGGAGATTTTCTTAAGTGGGAAGTAGAACATTGCAATGTAAAAATTCTGAAAATACTGACATTGTATATACATAGCTAGCTTAGATAAACACTAAGTCACAGAGGCATTGTGCAATGCTTGAACATTTATTATCAAAAGCCCTCTATTACCCAACCCCATTGTGGTGAAAAAAGAAGAGAGATATCATAGAGAAAGAAATAAAATCAGGGAACAAAAAAGAAAAAAAGGGGGTGCCAAAGTTCAGCTTTGCTCACCACAATTTTGTCAAGGTTTGGCTTTAAAAAGAAGTTACGCTATCATTTCATGTTCACAGAATTGTTTATCACTCTCTTAAGCTGATCAAAGTATTTAGCATTTGTTATGAATCAGTGAATTTTACAAAGAAAACATAGGAGAAATCCAAGTAACTTGCCCCAACGCTAGAGTCACAGAACTGTTCGTTTAAGCTCTAAAGTCTATTCCAAGGTCCAGGTCCATAACAACTCTCCCTATGTGATACTATGAAAAGATGAACAATTCTTTGGGTTCATAGAATTTGACTGCCTGTCTTGGAGATAAAAATGAACCATTTATTATTTTTAATTAAAAAATATTCCAAAACCAAAGAGCTAGGTTGAATTGACTAAGGACATTGTCCCTCCACTGTACTATACTTTAATTAAGTGCATGTTCCTTGGAATGACTCAGTTTCAACCTCTTGCTATATACAGCTCTGCAGTGCTGTAGTAGGTACCTAGGGAGACAGAATAAAAGAAGAGTTTGTCATTTCTAGTATTAAGGAGTAAGAGTATATGTTAAACTGAAAGAAAAGGTATCTAAAAAGGTACTCTGCATCTATCTCATTTGCTGCCCAGGCAGCTTGCAGGACAAATTCATATCAATATATTAGCATCTTATGGCACAAATGTCATGCTGATAGTAACATGTTTAATAAATAGTGTGTTCCATGGTAGGTGTTACCATTTGGATGTATACAGCTGGATAGCAAGTCTTGATTCCTCTTCCCACCCATTTCTTGCCATCATCTTCAGTTGCAAGCTTGTTTTCCCTGTTATAACCTCCTACGTCCAAAAATAATTTTAGAGTTCTCTTCTGCATCTGGTTTTGATTCTTTTATCTAGGTGCCAAAGAGCAAAGAAATAAGACTCTGTGCCTCCTTCCCCAGAAGCATTACCATTAAATACAATTAGAAACAGAAAGTGATTAGATTTAGTCCATTTTATAGTAGTTCTGAATAAGAAAAAGTTCCTATAATGTAAGATATGTGCATATATACAGAAAGAAATACAGAAAGAAAATAGAAGTGTGTGCTCAATGCAAAGAGAGGGGAAGCCTAGTTCTTACAGTAGGTAGACCCATGTTATATTTTCCTTGACACTTCATGATAAGAAAGAATGTGCTGTACACAAATTCACCTACTGTCATTTGAGTTTAAGTATAAAGATTTTGATGAGACATGAATGTCACTGATATTCATTTAGAGGCTACTCTTCCTAGGGTAAAGCACTTTACCTCCACGTCTTGGTTTCTCTGTAGTACAAACAAGTTCATCTTACTTAATGGACCTTACAAGAGTACTGCCAGTATTACAAGTAATAAATGTTTACAAGGCACTTGGAGCCAGATGAACCAAAGTTACATTCAACACACAAAACAATGTAATTACATACTAGAATCTGCCTTTTAAAATGCACTGTTTAATCCAAGTTTTAATTCTAAAGTGTCAATGCAGGATATTAAACCTACATATTGTTCAACTGTAAAGATTAATAAAATGTATGTATAGATTCCCTGGTACCAAAGGTTTATATAATCTTCACTAAAATAAGCCTAACCCTCTACAATATCTTTGAAACACTGTAGAATTTGATGAGCATAAATTCTAATACTATTTTACGTATTGTCTTGCATATCACATATCAAATATTTACCAAAACTATTTCATAAGAAAATTGAATATATGTACATGCTTTGCTACAAAGGCAGAGATATAAAGACAGATCACAGGTTTGTGTCACTACTTTGTCACAAGACATTACCTTTGTGCCTTGCCTGAATCTGTAAGGACAGAGGTTAATTGAAAACTTAAAATAAGAAAGAAATTTTAAAAATAGCATTTCCCAGTATTGTAGGGTTAACTTTCAAAATGAACTTTTATATGAAAGCCATTTCTTCTTTACACAAAACAGAAAAAGGACATTGGATGCACAGGATAATTTGAGAAGACTGAGAGCAGAGAACAGAAGATGACAACTTAGATGAGAAATTCTGGAGACTAGCAGTTTCTACTATGATTATACTGTTGGAACAAAAAAGAAATAACCAATGTTAGTTTAATAACATGGGAAGGATATGTCATTATTGTCAGTAGAATTAGGAAACAACGGTCAATAATTTTGGACAAAACAATCTGAAAAGTCTAAGACTATACTTACAGGCAGATACTTAAGAAATCATAGACAGCAATTAAAAAAAGTGGTAGGGGAGACATTGTGTGGTATACATCGGGAGATAGCATATAAGGTGGCAACTACACTCAAGTAAGGAAAGCCCAAATAACTGGCTTCTAAGGCCACACTACAAACAGAAAGAGGAGTTACAATTTCTCTAGCTTTATAGAAAGGCTGGTATCCCTCTGAGACTTACAAGACTATACATAAATGTAAAGAGACAGAGATGTATGAAAGATAAAAGTGTAAAGACAGTAGCAGCCACAACAACTGCAATAGATGCAGTTAAGACAGAATTCTTGATATATTTCAAACTGGACTGATGTAAGTACAAAGGGAGCCGGAGAGGCCCCTATGGTGAACATACTTCCAAAACCATTACTTTTAGATGATATACTCACAGGACAACACCTTGAAGAACAGTGGAACTACATCTAGCTTAGTAAAGACTTTGTTTCCAAAGAAAGCCTGCTAAAGGAAAAAAAGTTTATTCAATAAAAAGTTCTGACACCATTGCTTGACTATTTGTTGGGAAATATGATTAATTTTCTATACCAAGAATCACATCAAAGGTATTTCAAGGTAGACTGGATAGTGGTTCATTATAATTAAGTCACAATAAAATTTGAGTAAATAGTTTTTATTTTTTATCTCACAGAAGAATGTCTCCATATATTTGGGACTTTACAAAATCAGTAAGAAAGTGATAAATCTTTCTGCTTAAATCAGGAGTTGGCAGACTGTAGTCATAGGACTAAATTGATTCACTATCTGTTTTGCCGTGTTACTTGTTTTCTTGGTAAAAATTTTATCAGACAAAAAACTGAGCATTTTTTACAAAGGCCATTTTGTTGCAAAGCCTAGAGTGTTGATTATCTCTCTGGTCTTTTACAACAAATTATTCCTATCCATGAATTTATACTTTGATTAGAGAGGTACATAAAAGTAAAGACAAAGGCTTATTAAAATGTAATTATAAGCTGTTCTATTTAATAGTCATCAAAACTTTAGATTGTATGATTAAAAACACCACATGTCAAACTGGCAGCATAGGCAAAGTTTCAGGAGAACATGTTTTGTCAAGTAATATTTACTCGACTGTAAAAGAGTGCGCTTGTTTAAAGGATATTGTAGACCTATAAACTAGAGAATTGCAAGATGCATATAATCCTTATTTGACAAAGAAAAAGAGTGTGCCATGAACAAGCAATGGTAGGAATCTTGTTGCATGCCTTGTCCCCCCCAAAAAATATACTCACTCATGCTAGGGTACAAACAGACCAAAGAAATATCCCAATCCAAGTTCAGCTTTGAGAATCAGTGTGTTCATTGGGATTACTTACAAAAGCATTAGTGAGTTAAAAGCAGCTACACTACTAAAAAGTCCTACCCAAGTATAGGTGACAACTTAAGAATGCTGTACTTCGGGAGTTCTACTCTCAGCCTACATTCCATCTCCTATATATTCTGCCACTACACTCCCAAGATTGTATGCAGCAGAAGAAAGGAGGGATTGAAGAAGTGGCAGGCTCAATCTTGGGTGAGGTCTGGTGACACTGAGATAGGAGAATAATGCCTTAAATAAATGCTGAAAATTTGATATTAAAAAAAAAAACACAACAAAGAAGCAGTCTGGAAATCACTTGCCTGGAGCAATTGGACTTTGCTGTGCCACTGATACAGCAGGCACCAAGGAGCTCTGGAGAGTCTCAACGTAACCTACAACTCATTATAATACTAAAATATACAGCCTGATTGGGCCCTTAAGATACTATGGTAATTAGATATGTGATACATGAGGTTGTATGTAGAACTCCATGTAACAGACAAAACATGCACAAAAAGCATACACTGTATAAATATTAAAATCATGGGCTACATGACATGAAGACCCATACTCTGTCCATTATGCACCACTGATCACCTAAACTTTTTTTTCTCTTCATGAATTTATTTTATAAAATATGCCCACTTAATTTGTCTTCTTATCACTTTCATAATACATAAGAAGCACAGTGGCTAAACTTTTTCCCTACTCCAGTTTATATCCCATTCCATACTCTACTACCTATGTATCTCTGCATAGTTGCTTGTTCTGAGACACAGGAACCCAGAATCTCTCCCAAGTGTTCACTGAACCTTGATGTCTACCCATATCACTGCACCCTCCTTCAAAGAGGAAATGTCCACAGCTCTATTGCCATCATCACAGACTGAGCTGACAGTATTGTTCGGCTTGTTCTACCTTAAATATAGGGCAAGACGTTTTGCAGTTCACCGCAGCAAACGCTGATCTATGTTGGCTGACGGTGCTCCTAGTCCTGAGGAAAAAAAGCATCACTACAACAAATATAAATAGGTAACATCTTTCCTGAGGATACTTTGGTCTTATAGAAAGTATTTTAAAATGATTACAACCCGTAGGCACAGTGATTCATGCTGCTGCAATTTTGTCCTAAAGAAAAGAGAGATGTGGTCAGTGAGTAAAGTACGCTTTTGCCAATCTAAAAAATTGTTGAGAGTCCTCATGGTAGAAGGTGAGAACCAAGTGTAAAAGTAATCCTCTGATGTCTGCATGCATATTAAACAAACAATTTAAAAGAATTTGTAGAGAAATTAAATATACATGAATATTTAAGCAATAAGAATATGTTTGACAACAAATAATAATTCAAAATTGAAACAATTATGGTGCAAGAGAAGATTTTAATTATATAGAGCAATCATCACAATTTATTTTTAAATACAAAAAAATCAGTGCTTAGTGAGGGAAGGCCAATTTTAAATTCTATGTGCTGTTGCGATTCACATGTATCTACTCTCACCTGATAACCTCAGAATGAAGAGATATAATAAGCACTAATTTTGGAATGAGGAAGCCCCCTTTACATACATCTAACTTTTAAGAAGGAGAGAGTTATATAGGACAAGTTTGACCTTGTATAAGAACTTAAGCTAAAGCAATGTCTTTGTCATAAGAAATTTCCTGAACTCTCCATCCCTTCCCTGCAAAATAGAAAGAAAATTAACTTCCTACCTGACTCACTAGTTTATGAGTCTCAATTAAAATAATGGAAGTTAAAACGCTCTGAAAATTTTCAAGTGCTACCCAAGTATGTTGCCTTATTAGTTTAGTTGATCAGAGGCCGTGCATCAGAAACTTAGCTCATAAAATGAGTTTGTTTATCATTAACTCCCAGTGTTTTCCTCAGCCATGGCAAATACTAGTGCAATTAATTTGACTGAGATGAAGGTTTTTGATATTGTTTCAGGTGGAACAGATTTGCTTCACAAGGGGCTTAGTTTTTAATTTCAAGTAAGGTTGAAAGGGAAGCATCTAAGAGCAGTAGGGCTTCTGATGTAGCCCAGTTAATGCTAGTGTTTGATTAACTCCATTTGCTATAATACGGCCTTTATTAATATAGTCATCTCCTTGACTCATGCTATCATATCAGCGACATGTACATGAGTTTAAAATTAACTTCTACAATCCTTCCATTTTCATGGGAGCTTTGTAACCCTTCACTATTTTCGGTTTCACACTTAATTGGGCTGCACACTGACACCAAATTCTCCTCCTTATCTCAGTGCAGGATGCAAACACCTTGATATTTTGTTTTAGCTCTCAGAACAGTCATGAAAGCAGGAATAAAAATAACACTCATTATTAAGTTGATTTTGTACATTCAGAATGTACCTGCTGAAAGCTATCTAATATGAAACTGAAGGGAAAAGACATAGCTTTCTCTTTTTTCTCCCATGTTACCAACATTTCTTCCATTGTTCATGCTTGAAATAAGGGTAGCATACCCAAATCTGAAATTCTCTTTATTTTATGCAAATTATGTTGTTTTTTCACTGCCTTTCCTTTTATATTGCTTTGTTCCAGTGACTTTAAAATTATAGAGAGCATCCAAATGCCTAGGAAAGAATGATCAAACACAGATTTCTTAGCTTCACCACCAGAGTCCCTGACTGAGTGCCTAGAGTGACAAATAAGAATGTCTAAGTTTAATACCATCATAAGGAATGTCTCTACTGCTAATCTTCAGGGTTATAAGTTTGTGAACCTGTTTTATGTTTATTCCTTCTATGTTTTTGCATTTTCTTTCATTTACTTTTTTGTTTGTTTGTTTGAGACAGGGTTTCTCTATGTGTTCCTGACTGTACTGGACAGAACTCATTCTGTAGACCATATTGACCTCAAATTGTATTTTGAGACAGGGTTTCTCTGTGTAGCCCTGGCTATACTAGAACTTACTCTGTAGACCAGGATGCCCTCAAACTCAAGATATCTGCCTGTTTCTGCCACCAGAGTGCTGGGATTAAAGATGTGTGACACCACAACCAGCTGTTATATATTTCACTATATACTTTGTAGACCTACTTTGTACAGAGGAGAAAAATAGTTAAAGAATCAGGCTGAGCTGGCATTGAATTATAGATTTTAGTTTTTGTCTATGTGATATTGGAAGAGTTTTAGGTTTCTATTTCCAATTATAAAATGTTGGATAAGATTACAAATTACAAGCTACTGAAAATATAACCAAGGAATCTATAGCCACCAATGTGGCTATGTTCTCTTGGTAGAAGCAATTCACAGTTTCCAACACACACACACACACACACACACACACACACACACACACAACTGTGGATACAGGGAGGAAGAATGTCAAGGAGAATCATCATGTGGTCTATCTGCTATAAGCTGGAACCAGCTGACAGATTAAATGAAATAAAATACTTCCCAGTTACAAAGTTGAATATTAGATTGTTCTAAACTTTGAGTCCAATAAGATACACAGGCTTGTATTTTGAGCACTGGCATTTCCTTCTCTCTGTTATGACATGAACTGAGCTGCTCCAACACATTTTCCCATCATTAACTGAACCATCTGTACCTGTTAACCAAAGTAAATCTTCCCTTTGAGTGGCTGAGATGGAAGTATATCACAGGCGTATCTGGGACTTCTGGGTCTCCAGTTGATGGTGCTATTTGGAGCAGTTATGGAACACTTAGGAGGTAAAGCTTTGTTCATGGAAATATACTACTTGGGGCAAGCACTGAAAGTTCATATCATCAATCTGCTTCTAGTTCTCTTTCTTGTTTCCAGTTTGCAGATAAAAGTAAGCAGTTAGTTTCCTGCTCCTGCCATAATTCCCTGTCTCCTTTCACATAAGGACTCAATGCCTCAGAAATCATTAATCAAAATAAACTCCAGTTTCGGTAAGTTGTTTTTCATCATGTCATTTTAGTAAATGAACATAAAAGTACATATACATTCTATTACGTTGTTCATGGCAGGTATTTCAGTCATAACAATACAAAATAAACTAATACAATGCACCTCTGTTATTTTTCAAAAGATTTACTTTTTTATTTATCTTTCGTTCTGAAACACTCAAATGTGTAGATAGTCAGAAAGATTGTTACATTGAAAACTTCTCAACCATGTTCTCCAGTTGTTACAATTTTGCCTCACTCCCTCCTTCATAAATATTATAGCAGATATTCTCCCAGAATAAATGACTATCTTAAATAACAGTAATACCATTTTTCTTAGCTAATAGATTTAATATTAATACATTACCTAGGGACAGCAAAACAGATCCATGAAAATGAGACCAGTTGCCAAGCTTGATTATTGGAATTCAAACTACAAGAACCACATGAGCCACAAGTTGTCATGTGAGCTACACATGTACATACTCATACAAGCACAGACACACAGTAAATGTAATTAAAACTTGAAAGCATATTGCACAGAGTTTTCTTGATGAAGTGTGAAGCCTACACTTATTTGTGAGTATACAGAGAAATGTTTATATACTGTTGTTAGGGGTTTTGCTCGTTTAATAAATTAGTGGTTGTAGATATTCTGCCTAATAATAACAATGACTTCACTAATATTGAATAGTTAGCTAGATTTCCAATAGTAAGCTTGGTCACCCTCTTTTTTATCAAGTCTTAAGTCCATACATATGTGCAGAAAATAACAATTAGTAAAAGAAAAAACAACCATGAATGCTAAGGAGAATGAGCAGGGGTGTAAAGCAAAGTTTAGAGGAAAGAAAGGTAAGGAAGAAATGCTGTAATTAAATTATCTTAAAAATATAAAATGAATTAATCATCATATCTTGACCGTACCCAAATTCCACAGCATCTTAATAATTTCTATTAGAATTCTTTTACATCAAGGTCAAGCTCAAACCCACATTTTATTTTTATGTTTCTTTGGTTTCTTTTTTTGAAAAATTGTATTTCCCAAAGATAGTAGTCACATCTTTGGGAATTTGGTAACTCTGTACTCTCCTGTTTCATTTGGTTTGGTTTTTATCACATAAGAATTATGCCTTTTAAAGGTAGCTATCATGTTCAAGATTGTTACAGTCAGGTGTACATTTACCAACAGTACTTCACTTGTATCATATATATGGTTTTGTCTAGTTCTTCATTGTGGATTGTAATCAGGGAATCACACGTTTGTTTGGAAAGCTGTAAATTTTATGGCTACATTCTTGCTTGTGAAGAGTCTCTGTAATATTCTTTCAGTTGGATTCATTCAGCATATGCTGAAAATACCTTTCAAAATGAATTTACTACGGTGAAAAGTAAAGCACAAGAAGAAAGAGAAGGAAAATATTTATGACACCTTTCTTAGATTTTTAAGAGCAATCATTCACACTAGAGGCTAAACGAAATCATTGTTGCAAGCAATGGAGAAATGTGCATAGTACAGAATCAAGTATTTCCTATAGTGGCATAGATTTATATCTCATCTATTTCAAAAAATCCTGTAGGATGACTATAATTATTTGTTATTTGCAAAACAAATGGCAGAATCTGAGCAGCAAAATTATTTCCAATCTTCATCTACAGCCAAATTCTCAATGTGTTTGGCCTTAAAGCTTGTGATCTTTCAACCACAGAGTACTGCATCAGTAAGGGATACCAAAATATCTCCAAGGCACATATTGGATAACTCCAGAGAAAAGGGGTTTTTAACTCTGTTAAACTAACTTTATTTTTCTTTGGGTTTCTGAAATATGATACGGAGGCTAACCCATATATTTCATGGTACAATTTGACCCCTAATTATCTCTAACCTTATCAAATCTCCATGACCATAACCAATTCTTTCTATTTCCACATTGACTGTCAAGGATTTTGGACAATGAAGTAACTCATATTTTGCTCTAATACAGTGTAAGAACAATACACAACTCAGTGTTAGAAAAGACTATTTCAGCCCTATCTTAGAATAATCTTGTTGCTGAAGTTGCACACAAACATAGATATAAAGTTATTTTTCCTATAAGAATAGCATGTCCCCAAGGATGAACTTTCAGTGAGACTCAGAGGATATTGCAATTTTATTAAAAATATGTTTTATAGTCTTATAACTTTCCACCTCCACAAACAAAAATTCATTTCTAACTGAAACTTGATGTCATTCTTTCCCAACTAGAACATGAAGATTTGGGAAATGGGTGAAAGAAATTTATTGAGTTGTTAAAAATATATGATCCAGGTCTTGTCTAGTTTTCACCTTCTTGGCTCATAAACACAGTTGCTTTCTTTCATGCTTCATTCCTGTCAATCACTGTGACAGGCATAGTGGAATTCCCTTTCTTGGCCTTTCTAAACAAAAGTAAAACAAACAAAATAATATTTCATTGCAGAAAACCAGCATTTTAGTGGTGGTGAACTATTTTTCCTTTCAAATACATAGTCCATGTAAGATCTATTCTCAGGCTGAAGGAAATGTGACTGCAGTGGTATTCTTAAACAGGGTCTGTATGAGCCTAGAAACTAATCTGAATCAGTGGGAAAAAGTGAAAGGGCAAACATCCTAGACAGCACGCTAGATAGAAATGGCTGTAGCATATACACTTGGCTTTTCTCCATCTGACTGTGAATTCTGAAAAGCATTTTGGAAGCAAGTTTGTAGAAATGTTTGTGGTATTGTCAAGGATCCCCAAAGCCAGATGGAATTAAGGCAAACCAACTTAAAACTATAAGGGATACCTTTCTCTGCCACAATTATTTAGGAAATAAAGGAAATATTTTTGTGCTAGTTTGGACTTTGAAGTACAAAAGCTAAGAAATTATTGTTACTCGTAAATAAAAACCTAGATGGGAAAATTTCAAAACATGGGATAACCAAACAAATGGAAAATGGAGGGTGGTAGACACATATTCAGATCTTACAATATCTACTCAATGCATGTCAGCTGACCTGGACAGCTATCCCCTGTAAAATTGCATCCTGTTCTGACTGGTATACAAATTGTGCCCTGTTGACTAATGCTCAGCTAAATAATTCATTGTATTTCTTAGTCTATTGCTATGAAAGAACCTCATCCAATAGGCCAGTTAAAGACTCATTAATTTGTTATAGTAAAATACATTTTAAAAATCTGTTTATATATATGTATATATATATATATATATTCATATATATACATGTCTTCCTCCTTAACCTTTAGATATACAGACTACTATTAGATTCCCTCAAAATGTCTATGCTATAAAAAGAAAAAATAAAGATGAAAGAAAATCTAAAGAACAGGTGGGTGATCAAGAACAATTTTAACTACTTTTCTGGCTAATGTTAGCATTCAACTTGACACAACTTAGAAATCACCAAGAGGAGAGTATCTATAGTGCAATGTCCTGGATCAAATTCGCCTGTAGCTGTGTCTGATAGGGACTGTCTTAATTTTAAATTGACTTAGGACATTGTCTCTGTAGACAGCATGATTCTTAGGCGTGTGGTCCAAGGCTCTATAAAAAATGAGCTAGGCATAAACCTGTGAATGAGTGACGAGTGAGCTAGCTAGCAAGCGTCCTTTTCCACATTTTCTGCTGAACAACTTTGACTCTGAAGTGAGTTCCTTGGTCAGAAGTAATGCTATATAGAAAACCAAACCTCCCTGCCTTAGAGCTCCTGTCCTGGCTTGCCTCAATGATGGATGGTGACCTGTATTGTGTACTAATTTCCTCCCCTAAGTTTCTTTAGGTCAGAGTGTTTTATCACTCTACTGTGGCAATTGTAACAAACCTAAAATGGCCATATATAGATATACCTAGAAGTGACCTGAGACTTCAAATAAATACATGCAACTCAAGCCATAATGCTTGTATCCAAATATTGGCTCTGACACTTAGTTGTGCAAGGCTGGACAAATTAGCTTTCCACAGCTTAGTTTCTCTCAAAATGAAACCTCAGAGATTTATGAGGATGAAATAAATGAATCAATTTAAAGTGGTTAGAGTAGTTTTTGACTGTGACAAATATTGTATAGCCATTTTCCATTATTACAAACTACAGTCTTAAATCTGTCTAGTTGGACTGCAGTAATGAAACCAAGGAGAGTATAAACAGACAAACCTACACTTTACTGTTATTTGTTGTCATAATTTGTATTAAAGCAACAAAAACTGGCAGTCTGGACACTTTAGCAAGCAGGTTTCCATCACAGACAACACTACTTATTGACCTCCACTTCCATTTACTATTCACCATTTC
This sequence comes from Acomys minous, assembly GCF_964271855.1. Lineage (NCBI taxonomy): Eukaryota > Metazoa > Chordata > Mammalia > Rodentia > Muridae > Acomys > Acomys minous. The sequence continues at coordinate 27,206,258 of NC_140488.1, read as the reverse complement.
CCCCTTGTTCTTGCAAATATTTAACTGAACGTGCATTTCTTAAAATTAAAAGTATTCTGTCAGCTTATAACAAGAGAAAATATGCTACACTTCTTTAAGGCCAGCATATGACATCCTAACCTTTGAATAGTCTCCAGTGTTCCCAATAGGCCATGTTTAAAATTATCTAAATTTCCTTTAACATACTTAACAGCGTATGTTGTAACACTCATAATTGGCTAAATATGCTCACAATTTTGACTGTGATGTTTATTTTCTCCAACAACATTATACATTTTTGAGGAGTCTAAAAATATAGCTCCATTTTGTTATGACTTCTGAAATGCCTAACAGAGGGCAAGGTATGATATAAGAGTTTCATAAAGCCTGGTAAATGATTGACTGATGACTAATTTTTTCCATATTTTATAAAACAACATGTTCTTGGCTTTTTATATGATTCAAAGAGAAAATTAAGTTTCATAGTTGAGAAAAACTAGCACAATCTCACCATTTCAAAAATAATATTATTTGTCAACATATTGAAACAGTTTTCTTTCTCTCCTTTAATGATCCAAATATTATTGAAATGTCACTGTTCACAAAAACTATGCTAGTTCTTTTATCAGCAACATTAGTATGAAAATTTTTGGCTAAAAGGCATTCTTAAGGACAGAGAGTTTATCATTTCCTGTATGGTGGAATAATAGAAGGCAGTATTGTTTGAACCAACGAACTAAATCTAGCAAAGGTATAAATAATATACATGGAAGGGAAAAAAGATGGGGCAACCTTCTTGCTTTAGTCAAATAGCTAAACTGACCTGTTTTTATCAGCTCCTACTCCTTCCTGGCACTTTGTCAACAACTGCTCATCTATTGAGTCTTGATTTTGCCTTCACAGCGTTTTTGTTCAGTGGCCATAGTGAATGGAATAAACAGTCAAAGACAGATGGAGACAGCTGACCACAAAGGAAAAAGTATCAAAGGGATTTCTTTGCAAACAAAAGGTCTTATATTTTAAATGAATAGCATCATCATAGGAAGGACAAAGGTTAATGTTTTAACTACATATATGTGTATATATATATAATAGCGAATATAAATGAATCACAATCTTCACATGTCCATTCACACTGCCCTAAACTGCCAACCATTTTAAAATGTATTCTCTAGATTTCTTTAAGAGAACAATTAGGTTAGTATTTTCATTTTGTTTGTTTTTCTTTTCTGGAATTAAAGTAAAATGACTGTAACAATCACTAAGAAAAGATAGTCACAAAGAGATCAACTCTGTATACATTCTAAGAGAAGTAAATTCAAACTGCTTTTGACCTTTAGTTTGGAACACAGTAGTATTTCCACATGCCAAACCATTATCAGATTCACTTTAATAAGGATTTTTTCTATTGAGGATTATTCTAAGAATAATGTTCTTATTTCCATTTTCATTCCTTCTGCAATCTAGGTTGAAAATTACAGCCAATGCTATGATAAACCATATAGAAGCCTAAGTTTCCATACATATACTAATTAATCCTGTTTGAGTACTCACTACCTGCTAAGTAGTTGTAAGAAAGATTGGAAACAAGAAAGATATGGTCATTGGTGAAAGTTCAGTAAGCATCATAGACCTAATAAACTTTTACCACACAGTATTGTGGGGACAGTGATGAGAACAATGAGGATTTCCTGATATTACAGAGAAGGAATATCCAACCCTAAACCTAGGAGAGAAAATATAAGTGAGCAAGGACCAAGAAAGCTTTCCAGGAAGAAATAACCTGAAGAAAATAATTGAATCATGCATAAGAAGAAATGTTCCAGACACAGGACAATAGAATGTGGAAAGTATCCAAAACAAAAAATAATCCATCCAAATGTATATAACATATTCAATAAATTTTGTCACAGAAGCCCACAAATAGCAGCCTACCAAGAAGAGACTTGATACCCTATGAGCATATACAGGGGGAGGAGGTGCCCCTCAGTCACAGTGATAGAGGAAGGGAGTAATGGGAAAACGGGAGGGAGGGAGGAATGGGAGGATACAGGGGATGAGATAACAATTTAAATGTAATATGAATAAATTAATAAAATATATTTAAAAAAAGAAGCCCACAAAATGGTGTGAGGTCTTACCATATTCAACTTGTCTCCATGTTTTAAGGACAACAGCACCAATTCAACTAATAACTTTCCACTATCAAGACTTGAGTCAAAAAATTGAACACCTTTAACAAAATTGCCTAGATATTCTTCCTCTAGAATTCCTTTATATAAAGGGCATATTCTCATCATGTCCTGTCTAAGAAAACAAGTACTCTTTGACATTTCAGTCTATTGAAAGGGCAGAGATTCCTCTAAGTTCTTGCTTATGGTCCAACCTGGAATTATATTTCCAGAGTATTGAACATCCAGGGTGATCTCATAGTTCACAGGAGACTTTGCCACAAATAACATTGGCATGTGACATTCTTCTGGTACATACCTCAGTATAAACAGCTTTCAATCTAATTCAATAAGGCAAAGAATAGTTATATTCAGATACTTCACAACTGGAATTTGATTCAGCTACAGACTTGAGTAAGAGCAATGGCCAGAAGCCATAAAAATTTCCCCTGTTAATACAGTAACAGGAAATAAAAAAAACAACTGTTCCAGGATTCAGATTTTATAAAGATGAATATTTAATATCTCAGAATTCATATTTATTTTCCTGAAAGATCCTAAAAATATTTTATTCTTCTCATAGGCAAAAATGTACAGAGAAAATTTGCATATTATTAGGATGGAAATATCTTTAAAATATAAAGAAGTGTGATATATGAGAATCTGCAGTAAGCATACAAAAACAGTCCTTTGCAAAGCTCTATGGGTTACTGCTCTTATATTATTGACTATAAATAAGGCTATATTCACTACACATTTATTTTCTATTATTTTAGTTTTCCCTTATTGGATACTTGTAAAAGAAAAAGAGGTGATATATTTAGTCACATAAATAGAATGGTTATTTTTTCATTTTGTAAACTACATTTGAGATAAATGTTGATGTTCCAAACATATAATGGGTATTAGAAAGTTGAGTCTAAGAAACTCCAAAATTGCCCTTTTATAGGTATTCTCAGAGCCTTTATATTCCACAAGCACTATAGATCTCCAATAAAAGACTATCATATTTGGTGCATCCAAAATGAATTTGTCTTTATTTTTAAGGAACTTCCATTCACACACAGTCTATAAAATATATTCTAAGAAAATATCAAAGGCTGTTTATTTTCAGAAACTTTGGGCAGCTCCTCAGTTAAATGTGATACAAACTAGCATGTCTGTTAAATGTCCTCCCATATATATAACTTTCTCCATACTTCAGTAGTAAAAACTTTCTTTGAGGCCTTTGGCTGAAATAAGTTTTCTAGATCTCTCAATATTTATTGCATTATTCACTTGTAGTACAACTTATTATAGGTAGTACACTGTAGTAGAGAAATCACTGGCAGTGAATATAGAAAGCCCTAATTTTAGTCCTCTGTAAAATATCCTGGCAAACATTCTGAGTCTTTCAACCTGAGAATTAAGGAAAATAATCTTAGATCAAGTGAATTGACATATGTGTATTGTGAAAGGCTATGTAACTCTGCTAGTACCATAAGCATTTCTGAGTAGTCCATGGTAAAACTATGTTCTCACAATTTGGTTCAACAGAATTCTGTTTATAACCTTTGTCATTTAAACTATTTGTTGATGACAGCAAGCACCACTATGCATTTCACGTATTTAATGTAGTACAGTTTCACTGCAAATAAGTCATTGCATCACATTTATATTGTTGTGTATTTTACAACGACTTTGTATGTAAAGGTCATCTTTTTCACATTCTTATCTGTTATGCTTCATCAGTCATCTAGAAACGTGCCAAAAATGAGAACTTTTAAATACCCCACGTTAGCTTCCTGGCTACTAAGATAAAATAAATATATTGTAAGGCCAATAGTGTTTCCTTTCATGAATTTGCAAAATCCTGTTCTTACAGAAATTCCTTGCATATTGTACATAGCAAGGCAATAAAATAAAATTTCTATTTGAGGAAGACAGAATTATTTTAAGAAACAAAAATCCAATCATGATGTAAGTTTCTCAAGGTAACATAGCAGGTTAGAGATGATAACAAGACTCCAAGTTAAAATATGTTGACTTGACTTCCTCTGATCACCCATGTGCCATACTAAACACAATCAAATTTCATCTAGAACAATACTGGTTAATATCTCCTGGTGCTAAAATGGAACTGGAGGGTAGAAATGGAAATAGCTTACTTAATTCACTCTAAATCAATGCCTCTGTTGATAATGCATCTGCCAATGTATGTATCAGAAATCCAGCTGGGTACTGGTGCATAGCTCCTCAGTCATTGTCTCAGGATGTCCTTGTGACATTAGAGAGAAGATCAGATTTTCAATCAGGCTTCAGCTGTGCTGCCCTTTTTTTCAGTACACATTAAAATTCACTTACAATGACCTCCATACCAGGGACAAAGAAGGGAAATTCTCAGAAGAACTTTTTGAGAGATTTTAGGGACCAGTGTAAAAAAAGTGAATTTGAAGATTAAGTATCAGATATTTTGAATGGGCTCACAGAATATTTAAACAATAAATAGAGCTTGATACAGGTCTTACAATGGATGAATGGTGAATTCATATTTTATATATGTGTTTGTGTAGAAGGAAATATATTAAACAAGTATGTAAGCTTATTAACTTTTTCATATAAAACAGTTTGATCATATTCTTTCCTTTTCCTGAACTACTCCTAAATCCTCTCTGTTTTTAAGGTTTTGTTTTCATTTTTAATTTTTGAGAAAGGGATATAGATTGTAAATTTTAAATGACTTAAATAAATCATAGGGTAGATACCTACTATAATCCGGGAAAAACAAATTATTAATACTTTCCCTCCTCAGACTTATCTTCTTTTATTTGGATGATTCCTTCCAATCTGCTGTTGATATTCCAGCAGGATTAAATTATTTCTTTTGTTTTTTCCTAAGAATCATGCTGTCAGATCTTACAGCAATATTGTCACCATTCAGTAATCAAGTTTCTTTTCTCAAAATGAAAGTATAGCCCTTCTTACACTGCAAGATATGCACATTACTAGACTCTCCATATCATATATATGACAGTATAATGTGAAGTCCTTTGTAGTATGAAGAATAAATTATTTAAATTAATATTTGTATAAATAGTAAATAAAACTGTACATTGAAAACACACAAGGGCACTAGAAAGCCCAGGCATCTTGCTTTGTTAAGAAAATACTTCAGCATATATCAGTGCTTGAGAAATATAGGAGAGGGACACAGAAAATAATTATTCTGAGGACATTGCAGTTGTTGAAACTTGTCTTTCTAGATGTATAGAGAACTAAGTCTAAAATTTCAGGATCACCAATGACCAAAATGGATCTTGATAAATTCATTCTAATTCACGATTTTCTCATTTATAGAGTGGAAATAAAACAATATCTCTACTCCTATAAGTACTGGAAATATTTAAAAAAAAGACAATCAGATAAAGTATTAGCATGCAATAGATATCCAATAGACATTATCTATTATTACTAGCAGTTTCTACATATTTAAATGTGCTGACCCATTGAGATGTGTTATAAAATGTCTGTAACCTTAAAGTTTATAGTATGTACGTTTTGTGCTGCAGGAAGGAGGCACAGGCCAAAGACATATTCTACCTTTTTAATACAAGCTATAATTATATTTCTATGTATAGATTGACCTAGGAGAGGCTATCAGGAGCTTATAAGGTCAAAACATTAATGGAGTTTTAGGCAAATTCCTTTTAGTCTACTCACTGCAGACATAATTTTTGTCAAAATACTTTAAAATTAATCAAACTGATCTGTATGTATCAATAAACAATCTTTGGTAGCTCAGATCATGGTTCAAGGACACCATAAGACCCCACCATGCAGTTTGGACAAATAGGAAAGGGAAGAAAAATTGCATAAGCTATTTTAATAAACTCATTAATGAGCATCTTTAAGCTGTCCAGCTGGAAGAGAGCTCTATGAACAGGGTTAAGTGAACTGCCACCAAATTAATAGAGTAAAGGAGCTGGAACCAGCAACATACAAAATGCAATCCATTTATATATGGTCCAGATGCCTCATCATTTAAAAATAATTATAGCTCAGATGATTTTTTGAAGGAGGCTGAAAAATATTTTGATAATGGTATTGAAATTACTTTCAGAACTTTTAATATATACTGGATTATCTATCAAGCACATTGATAAATCTTTAGTATTGACACATCTCTATACAGTAGAAACTCCTTTGTATCCATTTTTATTAAATATGAACATTTTTTTATTAATTTATTCCTGTTACATCTCAATGGTTATCCCATCCCTTGAATCCTCCCATTCTTCCCTCCCTCCCATTTTCCCCTTATTCCCCTCCCCTATGACAGTTCCTGAGGGGGATTACCTCCCCCTGTATATGCTCATAGGGTATCAAGTCTCTTCTTGGTAACCTGCTGTCCTTCCTCTGAGTGCCATCAGGTCTCCCCGTCCAGGGGACATGGTCAGAGGTGAGGCACCAGAGTGTGTGAGAAAGTAATATCCCACTCTCCACTCTACTGTGGAGAGTGTTCTGTCCATTGTCTAGATCTGGGTAGGGGTTTAAGGTTTACCGCCTGTATTGTCCTTGTCTGGTGCCTAGTTTGAGTGGGACCCCTGGGCCCAAATCTGCCTATCATAATGTTCTACTTGTAGGCTCCTATTTATTAATGAATTTTAAGTAGTTACAGTGACATTCTTTTTTTCAATTTTTTATTAATTAAACATTTTATTTTTTACACATACATTTATATTATTAAAATGTATTTTTAAAACTACCTATAGAAGAAGAACCATGAAACAATCAGGAATTATATAAGTGTTACATTCTTAGTGTTTTGGCTATGTGTATTTGACAGCATTGAAGAAAACGTCTTTCCTATTTTGGCGCATCTAAAATTTTGAATGTAAATCAATATCTATCATATTTCATCATTATCAACTTAAAACATCTATCTAGACATAAAAATATCTTAACCCCTAAAAAACTAATCTTAATTGTAAAACTAAGCTACCAGGTCTTCAACCCCATCAGAGACTTGAGAAGGAATAAACTTGATTACCTGAATATGCCAGCAGTGCAGGTTAGTAGCTTTCTAAATGAGAAGATGAGAGAGACACTTTGCTACCTGAATAGTCACCCAAAACTCTCCATAACATTGGAGCATCTTCTTAAGCCTTGTGGCCCAGTATATCTAAAAGACATATTTGTGAGGCAGGAACTATTGAAAACTAGGTTACCTTCTCTTCACAGAGTTTGGCCATTAACTCTGCCTGCGTACAAGCTTGCCCTTTCTTAGGCATAATTCTGACTGTGGTGGAAATGAGGACAGCTTGTCCACTGGCTGGTTTGCCATATTTGAAGCCATCTCCATACAGAGGTTCTTCGATGTTCATCATCTTCTTTGAGGTAGACTGGGTGTTGTCAGGAGTTAACCTGTCTCATTGTCAGTGAATCTTTAATAAAAAACATTTTAAATGCCATATTCTGCATGTCTGTGAGGTTTTTCAAGACCTTATCTAACTATCCTACCTTATCTTTCTATAGATCTTATCTATCTGCCATACCTAAGATTTATATATTGTGATAAAAGTAGACTAGTGATTGACATGACCATGATTTGATCAACTAACAATTAACTTGTATAACTTATTTATCTTAAACAGCCTGCAATAGCACTTTCAAAGTATTGGAAGTAAACCTTGTATTATAATTGATTTATATGGGTACAATACCTCATATTAGAGTAGAAATATTTATACATATATACACATATATATGTGTATATATAATGTATGTGAAGAATAATTTTACATTTGAATTCTATACCACTGTACCTATAATTAAACTTATTTTGCATTTATATAAAAAATTCTATACCAGTGAATTAAAAATAACCTTGTAAGTGACAAGTATGGCATTAAGATGAGGAGTAGATTCACTAATCTACTTTTTGTTCTGTCTTCCCTATATATTTCTATATTTTTTAGAACAGAAAACAGAGGCTCAGAAAAGAAATTTGACTAGAATGTGAAATAACAAGGATGTAAACACGTTTCAATACAGAACACTATAGCTAGATCACATATTTAAGTTTATGTTTTATCAAAGAACTCCATGTTTTAATAAATAATTTTTATCTTTATATAGACAAACAGAAAAATAATTTGTCATAAAGTATGAATAAGTATATAAATTGAGAGGGAGGCAGATAGAGTAAATGGAAGAGATCAGAAAAGGAAATAAAATTATACTTTGAAAAAATGTGCAAACACTTGAAAGATGTTTTCTGGAAAACTAAAGGAAAGAAAATTAGAAAAAAACTTACCAAAGTAAGAAATTTTTCATTAGTCATTTCATCACAGAAAAACACTATCTTAATTTCTTTTCATATTTTAAAAAGTTATTAAATACTTTCAGGCAGCAGCATGACAGAAATCATAACTAAATGGTTTATTCTAGTGTCTCCAGACTTAATGGAAGGAAATCAAGCAATATTACACTAGACAAGATCAGAATAGAGAGGTTCATTCTTGTTAGTATGATTGGCTAGCAAGTATCTATGAATGATTAAAAGAATGATACTCTCCATTCTGATGTTGCATACATATCAATAAAAAACACTTATATAATAAGGTATCTATGTGGTTTGGTTTTAATATTTATATTGCATTGTCCATATTGAAGTTAAATATTAATCTGTCTGTAAGCAATGTCTTTCTTTTAAAATGGCTTGACTGTCTATAACTCCAGACCCAGGGATCATATGCCCTCTTCTGCCTGCACAGATATACATGGAGGCAAAATACCATATACATATAATAAAAATAAAGGAAAACTAATATATACATATATGTATATATAACATAGAATTAAAAGATATTTAAAAATGGTTTGAAATTCGAAATAAAATAGTCAAACACTTGGTATAGAGAATTCATAGGCTGAAAATAGAGCTGTAATCAGCTTGTGAGGTGTAAATTTGGCTTTGTTTTTAAGTAGAAGGCCATGGGATGTTGGAATTTAAATGTCTATGTGAAACCAAATCACTAAAGTATTCTATAACTATTCAGTACCACCAACACTTCAGAGAATTGCTTTCATTTCCTTCTGAACGTTCCTTTTTGTGATAGTTTGAATGAGACATGTCCCCTATAGCCACTGGAATTTGAACCCTAGGTTGATGGTACTGTTTGGGGATGTCCAAGTGCTACAACATACCTGAAGGAAATCCCCGGGAGCAGGCTTTAGAATGACTTCCAATTCACTCTCTGCTTCATGATTTTGTTTAAGATGTGATCTCTTTGCTTCCTGCTCCTGCTGCCAGGCCTAGGCCTTACTACAGTATTTCCCTGTCCTCTGGAATCACAAGCTAAAATCAGCTTGAATGGCACCCCTCCATTATCTACCCTTTTCTTTCCCAACTGTCTATTTTAATCACATCTCTTCTGCCTCTATCTCTCTTTCCCCTTTCTTTCCTTCTGTCTCCTTTATGTTTAGTCTCTTAGTTGTTCCATAAGTATAAATTCTTATCTCAATATTTTCTTTACATAATTTTCAAATTCTCTGTCCTTTTCATTAAGCTATAGCTACCTCAAAGAGAGGCAACGACACTATACAACTTGACTTTTATTCTATCCTAAGCATTTTTATCATATTCTGACACAAACATGCTACTCACTGAATCTGGTAAATTCCTAGGTTAATGAATGCCAAGTTGGCAAGTTTAGACAAATGCGATATCTTCTTTTCATCTGACCTCTACAACTTAGATCCATTTACACAATGAAACCAGCTCAAGAGCTCTAATTCTAACTACCCATAGAGAAGGCAGTAGAAATTAGCAGAGTGGGTCTTGGTATGAAATTAACAGAAATTAATGGTTGAAGTTGAAAAATAAACAATTCATTTATATCAAAATGTCAAAAATCAGTGTACTAGCAAAATGAAATGTAATCAGTATATTGACAGTTGTTACTAGTCTTCTGTCTCAAAAAATCTATATTGTCACCCAACACTGGAAACTTTCCATTGTCTTCTGAAATCAAACATCTCATAGAAGTACTCAATTAGCTAAGGAGAACTGTTTTGTATAAGGAGTATTTTGATGTACTTGCCAAAGGGCATTCATTCATATCATGTTCAGAAAATGAATTTAGGGGAAGTTTGTTGAATGGGTTCCAATAATAATAGAGAATAAAATTGAATGAAGCAGGGTTTCTGCCACAAGTTTATCGATTTCCTTCCCTTGGGGAAATTTCCTCTTGAATTTAAATGATCTATGAAATTGAATCATTTAAATGCAAATAAATCAGGAAAATGAAAAACAGAAAGCACTAGAAAATCTGGAATGCTTAAGTGTGTATTTTACATTGTAATGTATAACATGCAATATAAATAAAACAGAATATTGAAATGGTAGGAGAACAAAATTAATCTTTCAAAAATAAGTTGGAGATAAAGGATATATATATTAAAACATTTTAAGATGACATGGAAAATGAATATATGCAATTATATTAAATGATATATTATATGTATTTTTCTCAGTAGCCAAGAAAAACTTGTCTTTCTATTTTTGATTGGAAAAAAAACGTGACATATATATTTATGTAACTTGATCTATCTCACACAATCAGTAAAAGGCACAGCAGGGGCTCAATGATCTTTTAGGAAATATAAAGGTTTATATATAAAACATACCTTTTGATAACATAATCTTATAATTATATATAATCACCAAACTAGTACACTCATATATAAATGTTTTACATATATTAAGTCTCAAATTATTATACAATAGATTTAGAGGAAATCAAACAAAATTATGAAAAGAACTTACTGAGTAAGATAAATTTAGTGAGAAGCTATTATCCATGTCATGCATAACCTTTTAATGACAATAAAAAATGAAAACTCCTATAGATATCTGTAAAACCAGCTAACAAGGAAAACAATCCACTCACAAGCACAACATCCAAAAAAAAATACAAGTACACGTTTTATTTGTGATATATTTCATGGCATTAGAGACTGTTAAACAACTGAACAACAGCTATAGCATTTTAAGGAGAAGGCAAGTGCCAAAAAAGTTATGCGAGCAGTCAAGGTATTTCTCACCTTTGACAGCAGTAGAAATATATTTTAAGATATTCAAGGATGAGAAAGTATACTTTCTAATTATTAAATTATAAAAAATGAATAACATATTGATCAAGATGTGAGTCAAAATTAAATTTGATAATATAAGTACTATAAATTAAATAACTGTGGGTAAATTAAGAATACCATAATCCCCTGTACTCAGAAAGGATATGCTGCTAGTTTTTCAGTGTATCCTTGAATTTGTGGAGAGTGCTAAACCCTCTACATATGGTTTTCTTTACATATACATACACATAATAAAATTTAATTTTATTATAACTTAGGCACAATAATATATTTGCAACAATGACTCATAATGAACCAGAACAATTATAATAATGTATTTAAATAATAGTCATTTAAAACTGAAGAATTGCTGGACTGGAGAGGTAGCTCAGTGATTAAGAACACTCCTGTTTTTGTAGAAGTCCCGGGTTCAGTTCCCTGCATCCACATGGTAACTAATAATTGCCTGTACCTCACGTTCTAGAGTATCTGATGCACTGTTCCAGCCTCCACAGTCTCTTGCACAGATCTGATACTCAATCTCAGGCAGGCTAAAACACATACACATTAATAATAATGATAACAATAAATCATTTAAAATAAGCCCTACTGGGTTGCAGAAACTAACAGCAAATAACCAAATAAATACTCTTGCAATTATGACTTGTATATTTTTTGACTCTATCATTTTATATTTTCAGGTTACAGTAGACTATGGTGAACTGAAACAGTGGAGAGCTAAACTACAGATTAGGGTAATGGTGGTCTCTGTGATTGGACTGAAGACCACTTAACAAACTAGTAAAGTGCACCTTTGGATTAGTTTGTAGGGACATCTCTAGAGAGGAAAAGACCTGTATGTGTGTGAGAGTAGCCCATAAGTTTTGAGCACAATGTAATGAGAAGAACACCCACTATTCTGTGTGTCTAGCTGTCTTTCTGACCACCACAATGTATACTGCCCTGCTCTACTGTGCCCTCATCCACGCCCTTCACTCAGGATGGTCTAAAAGTTCAGAAATAATAAGCTGATAATAAGTAAATCTTCCCTCTTTTGCCAAGTAGTTATTGCTCATGTCTTGAATCTCAGCACTCAGAAGGCAGAGACAGACAAGTCTCTGTGAGTTTGGTCTACAAAGTAAGTTCAGGACAGCCAGAGCTACACAGAGTAACCCTGTCTAGAGAAATCAAAACAACAACAACAACAACAACAACAACAACAAGTTTTCCTCTTTCAAGCTGTATTTATTACAGTTATGGAAACTCTCACACAGAGGATTAGGGAGGCACTACCTAAGCAGATGCTAAGAAAGGTATTATATATTAACATTTATATATGTCTTATTATATTAGTATATTAATTAGAAAGCTTGAACTTATTCTTTCCCAACTTGCTCAAACCCATTCAATAGCTTTGGAAAAATTAGTTCTAGTATTGAAGTCATACAATCTTATGTTTCTGAAAAACAACTAAGATAGTATTTTTCATTATTATATTTATTTTGCAAATTATACACAAAACCCACAAAGATATGCAAATAATTTTGATGTTGTGGTATTAGACATATGAATTATTGCATAATGTTTAAGTTAGCATAATCTTATCTATTTCCTCAAACATTCATTTATATGTTGTGTTTATGATTTTCAATATAATTTATTAATTCTATTGTATTTACTATTTTTTGAAATTTTCAAAGAGTACATGATATAATTGTTATCTATAGTCACCTCATCTTGCTGTGTAATAGAACTATGGAGTCCCTTGCTTCTATGTAACTGTACTATAGGTCAGTGTTTCCACATCTCCACGCTACTTCTTCCCTGTCTACTACCATTATACATTTAATTTCTTAGATCCATTATTTTAGATCCCATGTATGAGATTATAAGCTACTTCCCTTTCTGTTCTTGTTTCACTTAATGTAATAGTTTATATATATACATAGATAGATAGATAGATAAATAGATAGATAGATAGATAGACAGATAGATAGATAGATAGATATGGTGTGAGTGGTAGCCTTTTCATCCTCCTAGGGGTGAAAAGTATTGCACTGTGAACATGTAAAACATTTGCTTCATCAAGGCACAACTTAATAGATTTATGTTGTTTCTTTTTCTTAACTATAGTGAATGCTATGTAATGAACATCATGTATCTCTTACATCTCTTACATATGCTAATTTCCGTTACCTTCATGTAACTCTTATACTAGGATTGATGAATCAAAAAGAAAGTATGTTAACTATAGCCATTTCCCATTTACTACATGTCTCTTATTTAATTTTCTCTTGTCCCTGAAGCCTTGAAATAGCTCTCACACTCCCACAATGTAAAAAAAGGTAACGCATACTGGGAATACATTTTGCTTGGGTTTAGTGTGAGATGTGTGTGTGTGCACGCATGCGCACGCACTTGTGCACATGTGTGTTACATATAATATTGTGTATTTATCAGTAGCCATCCCAATAAAGGAATAGTGGCTTTTAAGAAGACTCATAGCTGGGTGTGGTGGCACACGCCTTAATCCCAGCACTTGGGAGGCAGAGTCAGGTGGGTTGATGTGAGTTCAAGGGTAGCCTGGTCTACAAAGTGAGTCCAGGACAGTCAAGGCTACACAGGGAAACTGTGTCTTGGAAAAAAAAAAAGAAGACTCATAATATTTAAATAGGCCAAATCCTATTGCCATGGCATGAAAGAGAGTAAGTTACAGCAAAATATAAACATGCCCATGCCCTATAGCACTTGGCACAGAAAGAACATAAACAACAGAAAATAACCATGGAAGCCAGTCTCTGGAATATTTATACAAATTTCATAATCAAGAAACTTGATATAAGTTTTCTACAATTTAATCTCAATATAAAAAATGATGTATAAACAATGAAAGCTTAAAACCATCCTAAATTACCATTTTTAATCCTTTCAACTATTCTTTAAAATATAGAAAAAATTTTCGTTGCCATTGCTGCTTGTTATGGGGAAATAATCAGAGTCAGCTGTCACCACACTCTTCCTGGACACTGTCTAGGTTAAAATGACTTTGCCATTGCACTGTCTTCCTTAGCATTGCTTTCTTATTCTTCTGAGAATTTGCTGCCTCCAAAATGGTTTGATAGTTTTTTTTTTTGCAGAAACTTAACTGAACGATTCATTGACTCTTTACTAGAAAGTTTACAAAACATTTTAAAACAAGATTTTTCTGAAGCCCTTAAGCCCAGATATCTTCTTCCATTTTCACCAGTTTTGGGACTGTAGTGTTATACTAGTCAGTTCCTAATAATACTCCTACATTGAACTATGTGCCTTAAACAACTCTATTTCTCAATAAATGATTATATATTTATATAGTAGATATATAAACATATTATATAGATAGATAACTTATATAATATACAATATATAAAATAAATAGACAAATAATGCATATTTTTCTTCCTTTTACTTGATAGTGCTTTGTTTCTTTCTTTGGAAACCAATAAAAATACCTTTGTCTTATTAACAGGTAGTAGTAAAATGCTAGAAAAGCCAGAGATAGCAGCAGTCAGAAACCACCAGCAGTGGTGAGATCTGCCCATGCCTGCCACACTCCATTTTCCAGGTCCCAGATCTACGTGAAGTCCCAGGAGTGGCTATCATCAAGGATTACCTCCAGGCCAACATAACAGTGGTATTATCTGCACTGTGTCCACCGTGAACCTGTTCCTGGGTCCCAGCTCTACCTGCAATCTCAAAGGTTGGCAGCCATCATGGACTACCAGAGTTTGACAGCCATAAGGGAATCCCAGAGGCCTGTAACCATTAAGGGACTACCAGTTTTACCTGTACTCCCAAGATCTACTGGCATAAGGGTATACCAGGCTTGCCAATACCAGGGTTAAACAAATGGCTAAAGTCCAGCATAAAAACACACTCAACAAAACTAAGAGCAATGCAGCATCACCAGGACTCAGCTATCTTACTACAATATGCAATGGATAACCTAACACACCAAAAGAAGAAAAAAAAAAAGACTTCAACTCTAATCATATAAAGATGATAGAGGGCTTTATAGAAGAAATTAATAAATACCTCAAAGAAATACAGGAAAATAAAATCAAACAGGTGAAGGAAATCAATATATCCTTTAAAGAAATACAGGAAAATGCAAGGAGACAGGAAAAGGAAATTAATAAAAGTGTTCAGGACCTGATAATGGAAATAGGAGCATTAAAAAAACAATAAACGGAGGCAATCATGGAGATAAAAAACCTAAGAAAGACACAGGAACTGCAGATGCAAGTACCAACAACAGAACACGAGATGGAAGAAAAATCTCAGTCATAAAACATACTAAAGAAGCAACTGATAAATCTGTCAAAGGACATGCTAAGTCTATCCAGGAAATTTGGGACATTAAGAAAAGACCAACCTAAGAGTAATAGGATTAGGAGAAGGAGAAGATTCCCAGCTCAAAGCCCCAGAAAATACCTTCAACAAAATCATAGAAGAAAAATTTCTTAACCTAAAGGCAGAAATATCTATAAATGTAAAGGAAGCTTACTGAACACCAAGCAAAATGGATCAAAAAAATAAAATCTTCCTGTCACATAATAAATCTTAAATGTTGCAATAGATAAGGCCCATGTAAAATGCAGATCTACTAGAATTACACCAGATTTCTCAACAGACACTTTAAAACCAAGAAGGGCCTGGGTAGATATTTTGCAAACTCTAAGAGACTACATATTCCAGCCTAGACTACTATATCCAACACAACTTTATATCACCATGAATGAAGAATTCAAGATATTTCATGAAAAATTAAACAATATATGTATACAAGAAGCCAGCCCTTTAAAAAAATACTAGAAGAAAAAATGTACCCAAGAAAACACAGGATATAAATAACCCCTAAACAGAAAAAAGGGGAAGCACATACAAACACCACCAACATTGAGTTAACAGGAGTTAACACCATTGGTCATTAATATCTCTTAATAGCAATGGTCTCAGTCTCCTCAATAAAAAAGACAGAGAATAACAGAATGGATGAGAAAACAGGACCTATCATTCTGCAGCATACAGGAACCACATCTCAGAAAAAAAGATAGACATTATCTTAAAGGGTTAGAAAAGGATTTTCCAAGCAAACAGACCCAAGAAGCAAATTGGAGTAGTAATTTTAATATCTAACAAAATGAATTTTCAACCAAAATTAATCAAAGAGATGAGAAAAGGCACTTAATGCTCATCAAAGGGAAAATCCACCAATATAGCATCCCAATTATAAACATCTAGGCCCCAAACACAAGGGCACACACATTTGTAAAAGAAACGTTACTAAAGTTTAAATCCCACATCAATAGTGGGAGACTTCAACACCTCACTCTTACCACTGGAAATATCTTTGAGATAGAAACTAAACAGAGAAATAATGAAACAAACCAATGTTGTGAATTAAATGGACCTAATGGATATCTATAGAACATTTCATCCAAACACAAAAGAGTATATCAAATTCTTAGCACTCCATGAAACTTTCTGCAAAATTGAACATATGGTTAGTCACAAAGCAAGCCTCAACATATACAAGAAAATTGACATAACTCCTTTTATCTCATGAGACCACAATGGATTAAACCTGGACTCCAGAAATAACAATAAACCTAAAAACTCATGGGAATTGATTACAACTCTCTACTCAATGATCCCTGTTTCAGGGAAGAAATAAAGAAAAAAATTGAAGACTTTCTAGAATTCAATGAAAATAGGAAGACAATTTGCCCAAACTCATAGTACCCAAAGAAAGCAGTGCTAATGGGAAATTCCATGGCACAAAGTACCTTCACAAAGAAATTAGAGAGATCTCACACTAGTGACTTAATAGCATACCTGAAAGCTCTAGAACAAGAAGAAACAAGCACACCCAGGAAGAAAAGATGGCAAGAAATAATCAAATTCATGGCTAAAGTCAATTAAGTGGAAAAAGAGAGAATAATATAAGGAATCAAAAAAGCCAAGGATTGATTCTTTGAGAAAATCAATAGAGAGAAACCCTTAGCCAAACTAACTAAAAGGCAGAGAGACAGCATGCAAATTAACAGAATCAGAAATGAAAAGTGGGACATAACAATGAATACTGAGGAAATCCAAAAATCTTTGAGTCTTATTTCAAAAACTTATACTCTTCTTGGTAGCCTGCTATCCTGACTTGATACCCTATGAGCATATACAGGGGGAGGAAGTCCCCCTCAGTCACAGTCATAGGGGAGGAGAGTAAGGGAAAAATGGGAGGGAAGGAGGAATGGGAGGATACAAGAGATGGGAAAACCATTGAGATGTAATATGAATAAATTAATTTAAAAAATTAAAAACCTATACTCCACAAAACTGGAAAATCTAAATGAAATGAATAAATTTCTCAACAGATGCCAATTACCAAAGTTAAATCGAGATAGTGTAAACTATTTAAATAGACTTATAAGCACTAAAGAAATATAAGTAGTCATTAAAATTCTTCCAACAAAGAAAAATCTGTGAGCCAGATTATTTTAGCATAGAATTCTACCAGATTTTCAAAGAGTGAATACCAATATTCTTCAGAATATTCCATGAAATGAAATAGCAGGAACATTGCCAAATTCATTCTTTGAGGCCGCAGTTACCCTGATACCTAAACCACTCAAAGACCCAAAAAAGAAAGGAATTTTCGGACCAATTTCCCTTATGAACATTGATGCAAAATACTCAATAAAATACTCACTAACTGAATACAAGAACATATCAAAAAATCATAGACCATGATCATGATCAATGGGGCTTCATCCCAGAGATAGAGATGGTTCAATATATGAAAATCTATCCATTTAATCTACCATATAAACAAACTGAAAGAAAAATAAATCACCCGATCACCTGATTAGAGGCTGAAAAAAGCCTGTAACAAAATCCAACATACCTTGATGTTAAAAGACTTGGAGAGATCTGGGATACAAAGTGTATATCGAAACACAATAAGGCTATATACATAAAGCTGATAGCCAACATCAAATTAAGTGGAGAGAAGCTGAAAGTAATTCCACTAAAATCAAGTTCAAGGCTGCCCTCTCTCCATATGTATTCAAAATAATATTTGAAGTTGTAGCTAGAGCAGTAAGACAATAAAAGGTAATCAAGTGAGGCAAATTAGAAAGAAAGAAGTCAAATCTACTCACAGATAATATACTAGTATACATAAGTAACCCCCAAAATTCTACCAGGGAACTCTTACAGCTGCTGATAAACACCTTCAGCAAAGTGGCTGGATACAAAATTAACTAAAAAAATCAGTTGCCTGGTCTGGAGAAACAGTTTATTTGTAATGAGATCTGGTGCCCTGTTCTGGAGTGCAGCCACATATGTAGGCAGAACATTGTATACATAATAAATAAATAAATAAATAAATAAATAAATAAATAAATAAATACTCTTTTTAAAAATCAGCAGCCCTCCTTTAACAAAAAATAAAGGGTCTGAGAAAAAATAGGGGAACAACACCATTCACAATAGCCAAAAATAATATAATATATCTTGATATAACTCTAACCAAGCAAGTGAAAGACCTATATGAGAAAAACTTCAAGTCTTTAAAGAAAAAAATCAAAGTAGATATCAGAAGATGGAAATATCTCCCATGCTCATGTATCAGTAAGAATAACATAGTAAAAATGACCATCGTACCAAAAGCAATATTCAATGCAATTCACATCAAAGTTCCAATACAATTTCTTACAGACCTGGAAAGAGAAATTCTCAACTTTATATGGAAAGATAAAAAAACAGAGGATATCATAAACCATCATGTTCAGTAAAATAACTTATGTAGGTACCATCATCCCTGATTTCAAGCACTTCTACAAACCAATAGCAATAAAAACTATATGGTACTGGCATAAAAATAGACAGGTAGATGAATGGAATCAATTCAAAGACACAGAAATAAACCCACATACCTATGGACATTTGATTTTTGACAATGAAGCCAAAAACATACAAGGTAAAAAGAAAGCATCTAGACCAATTTTGCTGGTCTAACTGGATATTTATATGTAGAAGAATACAAATACATTCATATCTAGTGAAAGGAGGAAGGATATCAGGCTACCAAGAAGAGACTTGATACCCTATGAGCATATAGAGGGTGAGGACGTCCCCCTCAGTCACAGTCATAGGGGAGGAGAGTAAGGGGAAAATGGGAGGGAGGGAGGGAGGGAGGGAGGAATGGGAGGATACAAGGGATGGGATAACAATTGAGATGTAATATGAATAAATTAACAAAATATTTTTAAAAGAGTCATATCTAATTAGCACTCTGCACAAAACTCAAGTACTAGTAGATCAAATACCGCAACAGAAAACCAGATACACTAAATCAATTAGATGAGTAAGTGGAGAATAGTCTTGAACTCATTGCCACAGGAGACAACTTCCTGAACAGAAGACCAACCAACAGCTCAGGCACTAAGATTAACAATTAATAAATGTGACCAAATGGAACTGAAAATTTTCTGCAATGGAAAGGACACACTTAATAAGATAAAACAGGAGGCTACAGAATAGGAAATGATCTTTACCAACCCTCCATCTAACAGAGAACTAATATCCAAAATATATAAAGAAATCAAGATTTAAAACCACAACCAAAAGAGTACAGTTTTTAAAAATGGGACACCTTGAGTCTGAACCCAGGACCTCTGACCTTAAATTCTGCTGCCTTGTCAATTGAGCCGTCAGAACTTTGAGAGGTATCTCCTTCCCATATTTCAAGCTGTACTACAGATCAACATTAATACAAAAAAAAAAAAAAGGCCTGTGTGGTATTGGCATAGAAACAGACTGAGTGAACAATGGAATCAAAGTGAAAACCCAGAAATAAACCCACACACCTATGTACACTTGATTTTTAACAAAGAAGCCAAAATCATACAATGGGAAAAAGATAACATCTTCAGCAAATGGTGCTGGCCTAACTGGATATCTGTAGAAAAACGCAAACAGATCCACATCTATCACCCTGTACAAACCTAAGTCCAAGTGAATCAAGAAAACTCAACATAAACCAGAAACACTAAATCTATTAGAACAAAGCATGGAGAAGAGCCTTGAAGTCATTGGCACAAGAGATAACTTCCTGAGCAGAACACCAACAGCTCAGACATTAATAAGAGCAATCAATAAATGGTACCTCCTGAAACTGAGAAGCTTCTGTAAGGCAAAGGACACTGTCAATAGAATAAAACAATAGCCTACAGATCGGGAAAAGATCTTCACAACCCCACATCTGACAGAGGGGCTAATATCAAAAATAGATTAAAAATCTCAAGAAACTAAACACCAACAAATTTAATAATCCAACTGAAAATGGGGCACATAACTAAACCGAGAATTCTTAACAGAGAAATCTCCTTTGGCAGAGAAGCACTTAAGAAATGCTCAATATCCCTAGTCATCAGGGAAATACAAATAAAAAGAGTTCTGAGATTCCATTGTACATACTTCAGAATGGGTAAGATAAAAAACTCAAGTGACAGCACATGGTAGCAAGAATGTGGAGCAATGGAAACACTCCTCCATTGCTGGAGGGGATGCACACTTGTACAACCAATGTCAGCATCAATCTGGAAGTTTCTGAGAAAACTTCCCAGCTATGCCAGTCCTGAGTATATACCCCTAATATTCTGTAACATGTCACAAGAACACCTGCTCAACTATGTTCATAGCAGCTTTACTCATAATAACCAGAAACTAGAAACAACATAGATGCCCCTTAACAGAAGACTTGATAAAGAAACTGTGGTGTATTTACACAATGGAATACTACTAAGCTATTATAAACAAAGAACTCATGAAATTTACAAGTAAATGGGTAGACCTAGGAAAGATCATCCTGAGTAAGGTAGCCCAGACTCAGAAAGGCACACTTGGTATATACCCACTTATAAGCAGATATTAGCCATATAGTACA
Organism: Acomys minous; assembly: GCF_964271855.1. Classification (NCBI taxonomy): domain Eukaryota; kingdom Metazoa; phylum Chordata; class Mammalia; order Rodentia; family Muridae; genus Acomys; species Acomys minous. The sequence continues at coordinate 27,185,003 of NC_140488.1, read as the reverse complement.
GGATAAACATACTACAACTCACAAATCCAAAGAAGCTAAAGACAGCCCATGGGAAGATGCTGAATCTCAGAACAGGAAATACAATAGACATCCAAAGGAGATGGCAAGAAAGTACTAGGTGGGAGATGGGTTGGGGAGGATAATAGGAGTAGGGATCAGGTGAGTGGAGTGAGGAGGGCAGATGAGGACAAGAACTGGGAAAAAGAACAGAAATATGGGAAGTACATATGTGGGACAGGGGAGGCTCCTGGGAGTTTATGGCGGTGACCCTAGCTGAGACTCCAAGCGATGGGTGTTAAGGAGCATAAAGTAGGTACCTCCTGTAGCCAGATGGGATTCCCAGTAGAGGGAGGGGAACACCAACTCACACATTAAAAAAAATCTTCAGTTCAAAAATGTTCTCATCTACAAGAAACATAGGGGCAAAGATGGAACAGAGATTGAGAGAATGGCAAACCAGTGACTGGCCCAGTTTGAAACTCACCCCACAGAAGAGTGCAGACCACTGTCACTGTTACTGATATTTTGCTATGCTTGCAGACAGGAGTCCAGCACAACTGTCATCTTAGAGGCTTCCTTTGGCTGCTGATAGAGACAGATGCAGGGAATCAAGTCCAATTAATGAGCTGAGCTCCAGGAGTGCAGTGGAAGAGTGAAAGGAAGGATAAAGGGAGTTGGAGAGGTCAAAGATACCACAAGAAGAACTACAGAGTAATATAACCTGGGACCACAGGGGCTCACAGAGACTGAACCATAAACCAAAGAGCTTACATGGACAAAGCCTAGACTCCCTACACATATGCAGCAAATGTGCAGCTTGGTCATCGTGTTGATCTCCTAACAATAGCAGTAGAAGCTGGCTCTGAATCTGCTACCTATCTCTAGGACACTTTCCCCTAGCTAGCCTGTCTTATCATCCATAGTGGGAGAAAATGTGCTTAGTCCTACAGTGTCTTGAGATTTCAAGGTAGATTGTACCAGTTGGGGGCCTCCCCTTCTTTGGGAGGAAGGAGAGAGGGGAATGGGAGGAAAGGGTGAGAGGTAAGACTGGGAGGAAAAGAGGGAGAGGTGGGATCACAATTCAAAGTGATTATATAGATTAATAAATAAACAAATGGAGGTAAAAATGTAGTACAGAGCTAAACCCAGAATTCTCAACAGAGGAGTATCTAAATGCTAAGAGGTACTTAAAGAAGTGTTCAATAACCTTAGTCATCAAGGAAATGAAAATCAAAACGACGCTAAGATTCCGTCTTACATAAGTCAGAATGGCTAAGATCAAAATGTAAGTGATAGCACATGCAACAGATGATGTGGACCAAAGGGTACACTCCCCCATTGCTGGTAGAACTGTAAACTTGTACAACCACTGAGGGAATTAATCTGGTGTTTTCTCAGAAAGTGGAAATAGATCTACCTCAAGACCCAGATCTACCACTCCTGGGCATATACCCAAAAAGATGCTCCTCCATACCTCAAGGGCACTTGCTCAACTATGTACATCGCAGCATTATTTGTAATAGAAACAACCTAGATGTCCCTCAATGGAAAAATGGATAAAGAAAATGTGGTGCATTTACACAATATAATACTTCTTACCTATTAAAAATAAAGACATTGTGCAATTTGCAGGCAAATGATGGAACTAGAAAAGATCATCCTGAGTGAGATTACCCAGGCCCAGAAAGACACATATGTTATGTACTCACTTGTAAGTGGATACTACCCACAAATTAGAGGATAAACATGCTACAACCAACAGACCTGAAGAAACCAAGGAGGGCTGAAGGGAAGATTCTGAATTTCAGAACAGGAAATAAAATAGACATCTAAAGTAGATGCATGGAAGAAATTGGATGGGAAGGTGGTGGGGAGGGTAACAGGGGAAGAGATTATATGTGTGGAGAGCAGGAGTGGGAGGGTGGATGGGCTGACCAGGAGAGGACAGAGAATGGTAATTGATAGAAGGCATCTCTGGGACAAGGGAGGCTCCCTAGAGTCTATGAGAGTGACCCTAGCTGAGACTTCTAGCAGTGGGGATTAAGAAGTCTTTACTGGCACCTCCGGTAGCCAGGTGGGATTTCAATTGGGGATTAGGGGAACCAACCTACACATAGCACCTTTAACCCAAAATCTGTCTCACCTACAAGTTCTTTATGGGTAAAAATGGAGCAAAGATTGAAAGAATGACCAACCAGTGAATGGCCCAAATTGAGACCCACCCTATGGGACCAAGCCAATCTGCCAGTATTAATGATACTCTGTTATGATTGCAGGTAAGATCCCAGCATAGCTGTCTTCTGAGAAGATTCTTCTAGCAACAGATATAAACAGATGCAGAGACCCATAAACAATAGGCATAGCTCAAGAGTTCTGTAGACGAGTGTGAGGAAGGATTGAGGGAGCCTGAAGGGTCAAGGACAGTACAGAAGACCTGCAGAGTAAACTAACCTAGTCCTATGGGTGCTCACAGAGACTAAACCACTAATCAAAGAGCTTGCATGGACCAGACCTAGACCCCCCTACACATATGTAGCAAACATTCAGCTTGGTCTTCATGTGGATCCTCTAATAATGGGAATAGGGGTTGTCTACAACTCTGTTGCCTGCCACTAAATCCCTTCCACCACGGTAGGCTGCCTTGTCAGGCCTCAGCAAAAGAGGATGCACTTAGTCCTGCTGAGACTTGAGGTGCCTGCGTGGGTTGGTACCCATGTGGGGCCTCTCCTCTTTGAGAAAAAGGAGAATGGGAAATGGGGTAGGAGAGTGTGAGAATTGTACTGAGAGAAGAGGAAGGAGAGGGGGCTGGGATCAGGCTGTAAACAAACAAACAAATGAATGAATGAAAAAACTTTAAAGTATACTGGAAAGGCAAAGTTATAGTATCCTCAGAGTTATGAACAACAATGTTTTATAAAGAATTACCTTTTCTGTGACATTTTTATGATGCTATCCTACATTTTCATGAAAGGTGGGAGGTGTCAAAGACTTTGCTTGACTAAATTGTAGAGTTCTCACTGTACACTATTTATTTAGGCTTTAATCTTGCCTCTGCCTTCTTCTACTATGTCCTGTTATTACTGAATATGTTGCCTTGAATCAGAATGTCCCTCACATGCTAATATATTTGAATATTTGTCCCCCAATAGATGGAACTGTTTGGGAATAATTAGAAGGTAAAGAATGGTCACCGTCTGCCTCATGCTTGTGGATCAGACATAAGCTCTCAGCTAATACTCCTGCACCATACCTGCTTACCTGCTGTCATGTCCTCTGCCAGGATGGTCTTGGACTCTAACTTCTAAAATCATGAGCCCCAAGTTACATGATTTCTTTTATAAATTTCCATGACTACGGTGTTTTGTCATGGCAAAAGAAAAGTAGATAAGACAATAAACATATCAGTCAATTTTAAGCCAGAATTTTAGCCAGCTACTTTAGTTAGAGAAAATCTTATGCCACTATTACATCCCCTTAGTAACATCCTATTCACAAATACCAGCACTCCATTGTTTGACAACATGCTCATGTTGGAGGACTTGAGCTCAACCTCTCTTATTGAGATGTCTTATACATATTATATTAACTCTCAATAGCATTATTTCTACTTTAGCAAGTATCAGAATATATTTGTCATAGGCCGGAATGCTGACAAACCAGTATATGATCTGACTGGTTTTACAAAAGCAGAGCTTCAGAAAAGCAAAGTTGTTGCTCTAGCTTCTGAGGAAAGCGTGTTCATGTCAAACTTGCTCAGAATGTCACTGTCAGGAAGAAACCACAGTTTCGTCATGAAAACTAGACTAGATAGAAGCAAGAAGGAACCAAAAAAGTACAATATGAAAGTTTATTGCTGTGGAACCCAGTGTTCAACAATTTTAACTTTCAGCACCTCTGGGCCATGGACCTAGACTTGTGGCATAACAATGAGGTCATTTTGTGGAGAATGAATGACTGTCTCCAGAAGATTCAATAGCCAAATCATTATTTTGAGTATGCCTGCTTGTGCCAATCAAATCTGGTATTACCTATGTCCATAATATTTAACATGGTTAACCATATTCTAATATGATAAACTTTTCTCTTTTAAATAATATAGTGTGTGTGTGTGTGTGTGTGTGTGTGTGTGTGTGTGTGTGTGTGTGTTTTGTTGTGTTTGAACAAGCACACTTTGGTGCATGTGTAGAGACAGCAGAAATTTTTGTAAAATTAGTTGTCTCCTTTCCCCTTTATGTCGGTTCCAGGGAGCCAACTCAGGACACCAGGTTTGCAAGTCAGTTCTTTGCCTGCTGAGCCATCTCCAACCATACCACAAAATTTTTCTCTTGATTGAATAACAAAGCCCTTAAGACTATACAATACCAGCTAGAGAAGAGCACATTTGAGTGAGGTGAGTCTTTAATGAGAAGAGGGTGAATTTTAATAGGGAAGAGTAGTAGCAATTAATTTTTCAATGCAATCAGTTAGTCTAGAATCTGCTGTGGAAAACAGATGCTGGAAAGACCTATTTCAGTGGTATATTTTCTTTCTTTTGCCCCCTGTTGAGGCAACTCCTAGGGAGGGTGAAAAATAGGACACAGTGTGAATGAATAAATCTGAATTAGTTCCCCATAGGTGGTGGATGACTTTTTAGCTCCCAACATCATCACTCAGAGGAGAGTTTAAGTTGAAATTTCATTCCTCTTGCCCCCATCTAACATACACACATATATATCCACAGAGAAAAATAAAGCTAACTTTGTTAATTGTTCTTTGCAGACTACCAATTCAGTCAATATGTCTACAAGTCAAATTCCTGCATTTTTGATAGACAAAAAAGATACTTTGAACATGCTGAACTTTGTATTAAATGTAATACTTAATCAGTGTGTGTGTGTGTGTGTGTGTGTGTGTGTGTGTGTGTGTGCATAGATTATATAACAGTATATATGAATCTCTCAAAACACATGGGCACAAAGTGGGAATTTCAAAGTAAAATAGTTCAGTATCATCTACTGATACGATGGAAAATATAGATTCTCTTTACACATTGATTAAAGACCTTCACCGCATACTTGATCATAGTAATGTTCTTCACTAGAATATAGATCTTTTGGAAAGCAGAACACATTCTCTTCCTCCATACTTAATGCAATGTTGGGAGTATTTGCAATTTGAAATATTTGAATGTCAGTTGAGTCTATCCCACAGAAGTAAGCATCATATTAGTATTTGGACAAAGAGGTACAATTTAACCATAACCTTAACTCATAAGAAAAAATGTGAAGAAAGATTAATCACCTCTAATCACTCACAAAGAGTATGTTCTTAAAATATCTGTTTGTATTGCTTCATAATACTTTTCCTCTACCAACTCCCTTTCTCACAACATAACAGATTGTATGTAAGTTATTACTTAAGACTCTAATTTCCCAAGCTGTACAAACAGATGTTTTACATAAATGTTTGTCATTCATTCCTGTGATAGACACCGTGATGAAAAAAACAACTTGGTGAGAAAAGGATTTATTTGGATTATAAATTGTGTTCTATCATCAAAGAAAGCCAGGAAAGGAACACAAGGCAGAGACCTAGAAGCAGGACCTGAAGCAGAGGGATGCTTCTTACTGGTTTGCTTCCTGCTTCTGCTCATCTATCTTTCTTATGGAATTGTGGACCATCTGCCCCATTTTGGCACTCCACAAAGTGGGACAGGCCCTCTTCCATCACTCATTAATCAAGAAACCATGAAACAGGTCAATCTGATGAAGGCAATTTCTCAGTTGTGGTTTCCGCTTCCCAAATGTATCATGTTGACAAGCACTATACTGCCATACAACAGGACTCTAATCGGTGTGCATGTAGATACTCTAGGATGAGAATAGATAATTCTGAATCTAAACCAAGACTATATATCTTCACCTCTAAATTAACAATATTTTATTAGATCTACTTTTGAAAACTAACTACACTCTAGATATTTTATGACAAACTAGATATTTATAAAATTTATGTTTTAATTCGAAACAAACAAACTAGCTCCATTGTAGAAATAATGAGAGGCCACTTAAAGGAGCTAACAGGGTTGAGTATGAAAAAAATTCATATGGCAGATGTCATAGAAAACAATAAAACTGTGTGACTAAAGGATGGATAAATGCTCATATTGATTCAAATCATGAATGCTATGAGGGGATACAAGAGAGAAGAGAAAGCAATTTGGAAATTGTTTTCTAACTACCACAGGAGGAGTCTCTAGATATGATTATTATTACTCCAGCTTCCTCATTCTTTATTCTAATTTGCTGGGTATTACTAGTATTTCTCTGTTATGTTCTGTCCTGTGGGGAACACAACAAGTTAAGGGTCTGATACATTTTTTTTGCATTTGAACATGAGGGTGAAATGATGAACAAGATTGAGCCCTTGGGTTTTCCCTTCTTCTTCCCTGTTTTCTCATTTTACATATTCTTGCTAATAATAATTAGACCATTTGAGAATTAAATCCTTCCATTTCCAGCCAAGATTTTTTTCCCATAGCAAATACCCTAGAGGAGAGAAAGGTTTCCTCTTCTGTGTGATTTTTGAACAATCGCTGATTAGTCAGCCTTGACAGCTGTTAGGAAATCTTAGTGTAGCTTGAACATTATATTGATTAACTGATACATGGCCTGAGACTTGGCCAGGCTTATTGCTTTATCACTAAAGCATTTAAGAAGTCCAGAGATGTTAGGCCTCATTATAAACATACATTTATCTGGAACTGAAAACTCGAGAAAGTTTAAAAAGTCAGACTTATTTCCAGGTGTTTTACAAAATACTTAAGGGCAAGAAAGAAGACCAAAATGATTTGTGAATTATATATTCTTCATTTGTGGTAGGCATTGACTGAGATCTCAAAGACTATGGTCCTTGTCTCCGAGAAGCTACCAGTCCAATGACGAAAGGGAGTTTTAGAAAGATAATAATATAGTGAAGTCCATGGAGGACTGGGGGTATAGCTCAAAGTTACACCATTTCCCTATCATACATAGAGCACTAGGATAATTCCCAAATCCCCCTGCCACCCATCCCCTACACACATGAAGCCCAAGGGTTTGTAGCAATGCGGACATGATGATATCCTTTTACATATGAACTCATACGCTTTTGATTGGAGTCACATCTGTTTTAGTCAGCTCTTTTACAGTCATGCAAAAATCTAACATAATACACTTTAAAGAAGAAAATGCTTGGTTGGGTTTACACATTTTTGCAGGTTTCAGACTGTGATCACTTGGTTCTGTTGCTTTGGGTAGGGGTATGTGACAGTGGAGGCCTGGTCACACTATGGTGGCTGGAAATAAGAGAGAGGATGAAGGAAAGGGGAAAATCAAGAATACACAGTCCCCTATAATGGCATCCTCCCTTGATCTAACTTCTTCCAAATAGGTTCCACCTCCTAAATATTACACTGTTCTCAAAAGTGTCAAAGACTGTATGTAGTCAAAGCATTTAATACACTTTTTGGAAAGTATTCTGGATTCAAACCATAGCACTGTCAATGAGGAAAATACAGTGCCTGAATCTTATAGCATTAGCACTGGTTTGGGATCTAAATTCACAAGTGTTTACAGACTACCTCTGATAGATATGAGCTGTATGAAACAAGATAACACTAATGGTTTCTAGACATCGTTTATCATTTTTGAGATTTACTTTCTTCTCCTATATGAAACTAATGACATTACTCATGCATCATCTTCCTGGTTTCTCATAAGTACAGAGATATTTATCTCTATTTTACAAAAGATCACAGTCTGTTAGAACTAAAAGATTTGTGTTAGGATGCCCAACTAATCTGTGGAGGACAGCCTCATGTCAATATCACTACTATTCTTTCTATTTTTTCATTTAGCTTAAAAAGTTACTAAACTACCTACTCTGATGGAAACAGGCATCTTCAAGGAAAGCTTTCAAACCTGAGAGGGGAGGCACATGAAATTTCTCAATTTATGGAGCTATCTCTTCAACAGAATCCCTTTATCATGTCTTTCACCATACATGCAATCTCCGTTTCTTCCTAATTAAACTAGTGATATATTTACAATGACCTTTACGTGCTTTAAACAGAATGCTTAGTTCTATCTTCAGTTTATCAGTTCAGACAGTGCACTAAGCATGTTAAGTAGTGGCTGGGCAGACAATTGTTCCAGCTGTGCATTGTTCGCTGCCTTTCATGGTGACATAAGTGGAATGGAAGACACCTGGGGTTTATTTGATTCCCTGGTTTCCTAATGTCTCTTTCATGTGTACATGCCTTGGTTCTGAAAGTTAGCGATTGACTTTCTACTGGCAAAGACAGAAGTCAAAAAGAACAAAAACAAAATAGTAAAAAGATGATAAAGTCAAAAGTGGGGGGAAAATCTACCTTAATAACTTTTATAATCTGCCCTTCCTAGCCTAAGGGGTCAAGTGTTGGGAGGGATATTCTTTAGAAATGTTCTTGTATCAGAATTCAGACATTATCTTCATATTGGTAAAAATGATGACTATAATTTTAGTTTAGTGAACCGGAATGAAGAACACCTGCCTTGCCTCTCATCATCCTGGCATGTGAGAATAGTGATAAATGGCTAGGGGTTATTGGATGTGTCTTGCAAAATGGTACTGGTGGGCTGGAACTTGAAGTTTGTCATTTGCAGACCGGAATTGACTTCCCCAATTGGACCCAATTATGACAGCCATGATAAATAGTCTTTCCATGTTGGCATGTTTATTTCTCAAGATCCTCAACACAGAATTTGGTTTTACGTATTTTTGTGGGTGAGAAAAATACTCTTTTTATGATTTCTTATAACAAATTCATCAACTGATAATCTGAAGGCACAATCAAATTACAACAGCAGATGATGTTAGTTAAGCAAGATATTAATCAGGAAGTGAAAAGGAAGTTTTATTTTCTTTTTCATTTCAATCCTTGGGAAGGAAAATATCTCTCTAGTGACCAAATCAGCATACCCTTTGTCTCATCTTTGACAACTTCATATTTTTCACTAAGATCCTACAGGACAGAGAGAGAGAGAGAGAGAGAGAGAGAGAGAGAGAGAGAGAGAGAGAGAGAGAAACAAGAAAGGAAAGGGTTCAGTTTTTATAAAATTTCCTCTGTTTTGCTCAAGAAAAATCTAGTTTATTTCTAAGTTCTTTGGTGCTTTAATTCTCACTGAGTAGAAATGTTAAATTCTCTTATTTCCATTGTTAATTATCCAAAAACTTAAGTTTGTATTCTAGTCTTTTGTAGAGGTCTTAATGTAATGCTAATTATGAAAGACAGATTACAGGTTGATATATGTTAAACATGTAGAAATAGTTCAAGTAAGATAATATATATATTTATTCAACAGCTGTATTGCAATTGTAACATACTCAATAGAGTAGAGACAAAGTTGACAGACTACATGTTTTTACTCTTTATAACATATACAACTATACTCCTGTCTTTTAAACTATTTTCTTAAATACTGAAGATCAGATTTGGAGTCTTATTTCCTATGCCAGCTCTCCCTTAATAATACTTGAAGTTGTGGTTAATTTTATATTTTTACTAGCCTTTAGAGGTTGTTGCATAACTATCAATTTCTGAAAGTTATACAAATTACATATGTATACAATTATATACACACAATATATAACAATATATGTTCTACAAATATAGCATGATTATGAATTATGTTATTTAAGCAGTATATGATAACATACCTGGACTTCAAATTTCCATATGAAAGAGATATTCATGTACCAATATCAATGAGGATCCATAGGATAGGATTTAATACTGTGTATGCCCATGTTTTAGGGTAGAGACAGAGGAGGCTGATATGCTAATAATCACTTAGACTATGGGCCCATTAGTTTTCAGTTGGGATAAAATAGATCATAACTATGTGGTATATAAAAGAGAGTGAAATTTTCAGCAAACTGTAAAATGTGGAGCTGAAGATTCCAGATAGTCAGTTTTGGCATGCAATGCTTTAGCAAAGTTTTATTTAGAAATAGGAACCAGGAAGAGATGAAAATTAGTTCAATTATAAGTTAGTATGGGAGACTGAAGGATAAGAGAAAATAATTTAATTGCCCTACTTATAACTGGTCTTCATAAGAACAGATTCCAGACTTTGGAAAGTGCAAGGTTGAAAGCTATTATTTCTATTTTCCCTCAGACTCTATTTTGTGAGGGGACTATCAGCTCTGGTTTTATCTGCTTGTTCTATTCTATAATATAATGGTATCTGTGATATGGTCTAAAACTTTATATCTCCTCCAACTTCATATGTTTGAAACCATATTATCAAGCGTTATGTTACCTTAGAGTTGACTGAGGGATGAATTAGTTTAGCGACTATTGACGTTTAAATGTAAACTAAATCACATATACTTAAGTATTTGAACATTTTTTCTACTGGGTGGTGATATTTGGAGAGAGATTGGGGAACTTTCAGAAAGTAGGGTGTTATGAAGTTAGCTCCTCTGAATTAAAAGCGTATCTCCTGCTAGATACAATGCATACACCTTTAATCCACACTTGGTGAAGCAGAGGCAAGAGGGATTCTGTGAGCTCAAGGCCAACCTGGTCTACAAAGCGAAGTCTTCTGAAAGCGAACCTAGATGCTTTTGGTTCTTCTTAGTCTTATTTGTCAATGTTCCAGCCACATGTTTTCGGAGAAATTATTTAAATGTCAACTCCTGGGAAATTGTGGCTCAAACAAGTACGTGCAGGGAAAAGGCTTTTGCCACCCACCAGCATAGCAAAGTGACCGAAGCATCGCTGTCTAGCCTCCCAGACATTTGTCAAAAGGCAGATCTGGCACTGTCTTTTGCCATGGACTCATTCAGAAACGTGACTGAAGCGCTTCCTGAGCTGGAGCACAGAGCTGCTGGCCTGGGCTCTCTACTTATAAACATTTGGTGGATTTTGAATCACTCCTCTCTATTAGATGTAAATTCTCACTCTAAAACATTGTAGTTAATGAAAACTAAACCTTGTACAGATGCCATTAAACGTGTTTTATTATAAAAAAAAATTGGGAAGATAATAACATATACTTGGGAAGATCAGGCTCTGAAGTTAATAAAATTTACAAGACTCCAGAATTTCAAATGGCTATAAAACCCATGAGGACATTCTCATAAGTAATAAACAAGTAGTGAGCAAGAATTATGTGAGTAGTAAACAAGTGCTAGTGGGGAAGAATCCCTTCATTGGAGCTGTATACTACAATGATACAGCTTTCATCAGTTATCACCCATGCTAGAGTTGGCACTTCAGTCACAAAGCTGCCTTTGCATCATCCATGCTCCTGCAAGTGACCCCTAACCAATTGATTTATAAGGAAACGAAGTAAGTGAATTGGTTCACCAAGAAAGATTTGGGCAGAATTGTATCTTTAGTCCATCATCAGTGGTCTACCTGGGTAGCTTAGTTCCTTCATGGTACTTGTCATAAACACGAGGGCGTTGACCAAAAGTAATTTGAAGAGATTTACCCACAGGTTAATCTGATGGAGGAAATTCCTCGATTGAGACTTTCTCTTCCCAAGTATGTCAAGGTTTGTGTGAAGTTGACAAAAATGAACTATGTCACAGAGTCTAATAGGTATTTGTTCACTCTCTTCAGGAAAAATTTAGAGATGCAAGCTAATGAGGTCTTATATTGATAAAAGAAAAATGTACTGGGCTTTCCAAAGAAGTGTGGAAAACAAAAATACCTATATAAATACTGACAGTAAAATCTATATTTATGGGGTTTCAAAAGGATTGAAAAATTATCATAAATTAAGCCAGAAGTCATCCATATCATATTGTGAACAACATTATGGCTATGTCCTGAATTTCAATGAGGCTAAGTTTAAAAGCAAGAGCCTAGTTTATATGCTAAAGAAAATTGGAAAATATCATAACAGTCTGTGTCATGGGTATTGTTCACCTACTTTTTAACCTACATTACAAATAAAATAAGGAATGAAGGAAGAAAGAAGGGAAAATGTATAATTTGACAAGAGTAAATATAAACAGAATTGGAGTTCCAGACATGGTAAACAAGGGGATATACACAAAGAAGCAATATTTGTTAAATATATTAGATGAATTAAAGGTAAACAGCATGCTTTGTAGTACATAACTGAAAACACATTTTAAAAATACTCATTTGAGTGGTTGGTGTCTGACATTAGATAGAATGTCTAAATAGACCACATCCATAAGAGTTCACTTCCCCAAAATAGCCTCTTGGAGAAATGATTTTCCAAATCTAGTTGTGTGGTCACTGAAATGCCACCAAGTGATGGTAAATAGGTGTCAGTCTATGCCTTGAACTAGCAGTAGAATTTAGTGCACCACACCAAAGTTCCATCAAGCTCCTTAAGGCAGGCAACAACAGCATCAGAGTTAGATAACCTTTGTGAAATTCTGAGTTGGATGTGCATGATACTGTGAAGGTGAAGGTAAAGTTGAAATAGACAACCTAAAATTATGTAAATGCCTAGTATATAGGACATCTGAGGAGAAGGCTTCAGTACTAAGTAAAATCTACCTAGAAAAAAAAAAAACACGTAAGTGACACCGGTGATAGAAATGGAGACATGTGAGTTCCAAAGCCTGTTAAAGCTTAGATGATACCACCATTATCCCCCAAACCAGACACTAAGAAACAAGTTGAAGTGTTTTCCCTACAGTGTGTCAGTCCTTCTTTGATATGGTCTTTCTTTACTGATATGGTCTTTCTTTACTATTCTCCCATTCCTTTTTTTTTTTTTTTTTTTTTTTTTTTTTTTTTTTTGCTTTTGGGTTTGGGTTTGTTTGTTTGCTTGTTTGTTTGAATATGAATGTTTTCTCTATGCTGTGGTATACTGGATAGGTACATACATACACACATGACACACATTCAGGGTTTATGTATATATGCACATATGTATACTTATATTTTTAATTTGCAAGAGAATTTGTCTTCAATCTCAGAAGAGATTTTTAATTTTTGAACAATGTTATAACTTTTAAGACTAGGAGGACTTTCAAAGTTCTACCTAATGAATTTTACATTATAGATGACCATGAAGCTATAACTGATACAACAAAATGCCAAGTGAAATGTGCCTGTGGTGGTATGAATGAGAACGGCCCCATAGGCTTGTAGATTTGGACGGCTTAGTCTGCAGTTGGTAGAACTGTTTAAGAAAAACTATTTTATAGATGGAGATCTGAATGGATACAGCTTGGGACAAACTGAGGCATACAAAATGGAGTACAAGTATGGTTATCAGATGGAGGGGCAGAGAGAGAGAGAGGGAGAGAGAGAGACAATATATTATATATATGCTATATAACTGTTTCTCTCTCTCTCTCTCTCTCTCTCTCTCTCTCTCTCTCTCTCTCTCTCTCTCTCTCTCTCTCTCTCTCTCTCTCTTTCAGAGCTAGAGTTGGAATCCAGGGACTTGCATAAAAAGTAGGTAGTTCATTCTGTTCAGTTTTTAATTAACTCAACAACAACAGAAATTGAGACATCATTTGATGTAATGAGCACATATTTTTGAGTCAGGCAAATGCCAGTGGAAATACAGATTCCACAACTTACAAGTCTCATATGGTTATATTCTGAAATATCACTCACAAACTCAAGTTTTGAACATGAAAGTTTTTGTGCCAGTTACTATGCTCATTGTGACAAGATACCTGGTGCAAGCAATTTAAAGCATGGTGGATATATTTTGGCTTACTGTTGCAGGGAGCACAGACCATCATGGAAAAGAAGGCATGGCAGCTAAGCAGGAGATGGCAAGGCCCGTATTTAGTGCAGAGCTCCCTATCTCAATAATTCTAGTGTAGAAAATACTGCACAGACCTGTCTAGAGATTTGTTTTCATGGTGATTCTAAATTACATCAAATTGACACTCAGGATTAACCATCTCCAAATGGTTACTATTTTGAAAGTAACTGTCCTGAAGCTGTCACTATTTTGAAAGGCTGTGGAGCCTTTAGAGTTCCTCAGCTGTGGAGTAGATCACTGTTAGCCTTTGATGGTGATACCTGCTGCTCATTCAGCACTTATTATCTGCTTCTAGGTTTGCCAACATGTGAACAGACTTCGTCACTTGCTCCAATCGCTATGGACTGAGCTATTCCATCATTAAATATGACTCAAATATTTTCAATCCATGAACCAAAACAGTGTTGCTCCTCTTAAAATGCATTTGTCATGTATTTTCGTTCCAGAAATGCAAAAGAAACTAATGAATAACATAAGGATATTGGGAAAGTTGCTTATTATATTTTTAGGGTTTCTGTTGCTGCAACAAAGCGTTGTGACCAAAAAGCAAGTGGAGAGAAATGGTTTATTGGCTGACACATCCATTTTGATGTTCATTATTGAAGGAAATCAGGAAAGGAACTCAAATGACAGGATCTTGGAGGCGGGATCTGATCCCGAAGCCATGGAGGGGTGCTGTTTACTGGCTTACTTCACATGGCTTGCTCAGCTTCCTTTCTTACAGATCACTGATTGAGGAATACCTTAGAGCTGGATCTCATGGAGGAATTTCCTCAACCCAGGCTCCTTCCTCTATGATGACATTAGCTTGTGTCAAGTTGACACATAAAACCAGCCAGTACACTTAGTGTTTGAGAATCAGTTAATTCACCTGTAAAATAATGAACTCTTAGAAACATCATTAACATTGACATGATGATTAAATTAGGTACAGAACATAGGACACTGTTGGTTCTTTACCAAATGCTAAAATTAAATAAAATAATAGAAATATAACATTATTTAAAACATATCAGACACCAAGAGAATGTTGGTAAAATCATTTTGTTTCTGTCCCTTAATTCCTTTGAGTACCAAGCAAATAATGGATCAGAATACCCAACAAATGCATTGTCACAGGATGATTTGGTATTTTTCTAAATCTAACCTTCTTTTGTTTTCCCACTGAAATTATTTTTGATGCAATAATGGATTCTCTGTCCTCCAACTCTTCCCAGATCCACCCACATTGCTACTACCCAAATTCTCTCTCTCTCTCTCTCTCTCTCTCTCTCTCTCTCTCTCTCTCTCTCTCTCTCTCTCTCTCTCGCTCCCCCATGACAAATGCCGAAAGAAATGCAAAAACTACATAACTACATGGAGTCTATTTTGTATGGCTAACTACCTCTGTACTAAGTGTCTGCCCTGGATTGTAGCTAATATCCTCAGTGGCACTCCAGCGGAGAAAGCAGATTTTCCTTTCCCAGCAGGTATCAATTACAGATAGCTTCCTGGTTAGGGGTAAGGCTTCATGTCTACTTTTCCTGCTCAGTGCTTTTACTCATGTGGCTTGAACCTGTAACAGGTCTTGCCCATGTTTGTCACCATCTCTGCTTTGCTTTCAAGAGTGCTTACTTTGAGTCATCTACCACTTCTGGCCCTTATTCTCTTTCTGCCTCGTTTTATGTATAGATTCCTGAGCCTTGAGGAAAGGGCTTTGATAAAGGCATCTCATTTAGATTTGAGTATTCCAAAGTCTCTCACTCTCTGCACATTCTCCAGGGGTGAGTCTTTGGGGTTGTTTCCATCTACAACCAAAAGCATCTCTGAGAAAGGCTGAGCAAGGCATTGGCATTGATCTATGTGTATATGAGCATGTCATTGGAATTCACTTTGTTGTTATGTTCCTTTAGCCAAATAATAGTAGTAGGTGTTTCTGTCTCAGATTCTTGGCCACTTTGGTAATGTCACTTATGGGTACCTCTTATGGAGTGGGCTTGAAATATAATTTTCTACAAAAGTGACTGGCTATTCCCGTGATATTTATACCACTATTGCACCCGCATATCTTGCAGGGAGATGACTGTTATAGGTCACAGATTTTATAACTAGATGATTATTGATTATCTTTCTGTTCTGATAGCATGCAAAGTACCAAACAGTGCCAAAAATAGTAGGCAGTAGGGGTGAAGTTTCTAGTTATGCAGCATCTCAACATCTCTGTGTTCAATGGCATAAATCAGTGTTGTCTTCAGCAACAGGACTTATCATCAAGTTGTGAGAACAATCAATAACCTCCAAGTCTAACTTGCAATTTAGACAAAAGCTAAAGTTTCTAATACATATTTTATTGTGATTTATTTACATTACATCTTGATTGTGATCCCCTTGCTCAAAAGCTAGAGTTGTAATCCCATTTCACAATTATAGAAGGTACCTATGATCATTAGGTTTAACTCTAGCCTGAACCAGAAATGAAATCTTCCTTACCTCAGACATTTCCCTTAAAGATTATTTCAGCATGTCAGGAGTTCCTAACTTATTCAGGTATTATACTGGAAGCACACTTCACTAATAGAGCAGAGGAAAAAAAAAGACAAAAACCAAAAAACTGCAGGTTGTTACTTTGACTCTATAGGAAGTAACACAAGTCAGATCAAATTCCACATTTCTGTTTCAACTAGCTGGTGCCCAGAGGCTCACTGTTGTGTACTTACTTTTGGGCCTTGAACAAGACATAAGACTGTGCTTTTCCAGTTATATTTTTTTATGTTACTTAGAGAATCATGAGGTCAAAGCTATTTTTCCCTGGAAACAAGAGAAATCTTCTGCCGTGCATGCAAGAAGGAAAGCCCAGAGTAGATAAAATAATTGGGATTGGGATTCTTTCCATGGTCTTTGGAAGCTAATGGGATAGAGTATCCTGTTAGCGTCAAAGATCTTCATATTAGCTAAAGCCTTAGCTATTATATATTGTTTTCTCTTTTCTCTGGATGAGGTCCATACTGCTTGTAAAACAATACTATTATTTTTGTACTAATGGGTAAAAATCACAAAAATTCTCAAATGAATAATTATATCAGTTTATATTTGGCTTTTCAATGGAGGATATGTGTAAACATACACTTCTTTGCTTGGTGAGTTTTAGCTTGTAAGACTTTGCTTACAGTAATAATAAAATCAGTACACTTCCTAATGGAAACCACAGGCTTATTAGACTTAGAACACTGGATTTGACCATTCTCAACTGGTTGCAGCTAATCCACAGAGTGAAGAGTACACAGGGAAGCAGTTGAAAAGTGCTATTTTTCACAAGAGGAAGTGTGGAGGATATAAAACAGCCTTCCAACTTCTGTAAATACTTTTCTCTCCATTATTTTGGGGGTTTTGAACAGACTTTTCATTTAAGTGCCTTTCAGTTTCCATAACCGCTGTGAACCTCTTTTGCCCTCTTTCTGGCACTACCCTGTCTGGGATCAGGGAGCATTTGCTAAAGGCTTTCTACTTTTTCTTTTCTTTTCAAAAAGTTTCCTCCTGTCTTACTCCATCGTCTTAACAACTCAGTTCAACTGCCCCTACCAAGTGAGACAAATGACCTCAGAAAATGTTCTGTGCTTCATTGAGAGAGTTGCTAAATAATATAGGACATAGAAGACCTGAAGCCATATGAATGAGGAGTTAATGGCTAAGCTTTACACAGTGGCTGCACACCAGCCACAGAGGGAGAGCTTTGGAGCAGACACTCCTTCTGAGAACACATTTTCATCCCTCTTTCATTCTAATCTGATATAAGGATTCCCTCCAAATCCACCCACCATGCCACTAAGTCCCTTCCACATAGTACTCAGACCAATCACATAACACTTGATCATACACAGGTCATTGCTTTTCACCCCAGAAGCTCCTTCAACTAAATACAATTCACCCTCCCTAAATGCCTGCCAGAAAGCATAGCTTAAATGGGCCATGAGATTTCCCTCCTTGTTTGCTACCTCTCAGTCTTCCAAGCCCTCTGTCTTCCTATACCACGCAGATTGCTGGGATTATGCATTTCATAATAAACTATCCCTTTTCATGATCAAATTAATACAGTAATGTGGGCTATATATTAATTTTTTCTTGGCACTAAGGATGGGCTTGACCTTTGATCTATGACTGACCAACTTCATAGGTCAGTATTAAGTTCAAAATAGTAAGACTATTTTATTTCATAAGCTGTAGTAATTTCTTTCTTACAGATCAGGCACCACAAAATTTTATGGTTCATATATATTATCTGTAGCTCATCATTAGCTGATTAAAAAGATTTGAAATTCATATTTGTACTCTACCCGAATTAATTGGAGCTGGGGGCTGGAATGTACAAGTAGCAAATGGAGTATACAAATCCAATCTGGGCAGGAGTCAGGAAGAATGGCTCTGCTTTGCTTTCCATCAACCTTTTCTTCATTTTTCTCGATTTTTCCCATGATAATGTCCTTTGCATAGATATAAGGTCTCCTGCAATGTGCCTCTTATATCACTGAGTGAATATTGTTATTTCTCTCTCTTGCATTCCACATCACTTTCATAACATTTGTGTTAGGAACACTGTGACATCAGATCTGAGCAGGCTTAGATCACCAGTTAGTTTAGAGGAAATAGGTTAAAATTCACTAACTCACAAGTAACCACAGCCTATCAGTTCCAGAGCTGGCCTCCTAATTTATTTTCTAAGTATATACTAGTTTGTCTTCCCAGTTTGTTTGCTCAGACAGGAGTATTGCATACCATGATGGTCACCACAATAAAGGTTAAAAAGATGAGCTTTTGAGTCACACAAACAATATTTATACACTGACTTTGAAATTTCTAGCCACATTTTGTAGTAATATAAATTCCACCATGAAAATAAATACAATTGTAATACCCATCACACACAGTTATTTGGGGAACAAATATGAGATAACAATGCAAAAGTTGTGAATCATATTTTACTCTGTGGCCATACCACCCTGCATATACCTGATCTCATATGAATCACAGATCAACTGTAGGAGGTTTCCAGCAGAAATGGATATATTCATTTAAGGATAATATTCTCACTCATATTGCCAGGATTTCTTCTAAGCTCCATGATATACCATAATAAAGAAGAGTCATAACAGATTCAAAAAGACTAACTCTAAAGAAGTCTTGGTGATCAGGAACCTCAAGCTCAGAGAAAGAGACTGAGTTATCTCAAATCATTTGGAAGGCTGTGATATCTATGAGGTTAACACTCAGATCCCTATTCTCTCCTTCCTTTATACAAGTTTGCCTCTGTGATAGTTTTAACAATGGCTTTTCTACATTGACAGAATACATAGGAATGTATTCTTGTGAGACAATGGGTCTGAGTAAGCTCCATGCTATAGGAACATAGAAATAGCACAGGAGAAAAATCAAATGAAGTAAAAGCAGATAAATGCTCTGCAAAATTAGACATTTCTACTAGAATGGAAAGAGCATCTATTATGTGCACATTATGCAAACACAACATCACAGAAACAAGTATACCCAGCATAAGTATGAACAGGTAGAGGGGGAAAAAGTCCAAATTTGAGAAGCAGTATTAATAACAATACCTCAGAATCAAGAAAAGTTAACAGAGAAAAGAAAGGGAAAACTCCATTCTGACACAGGCTCTGCTAAATTATCTTCCCAAACATTTAAGAACATTAAGAGGATGTTTCCTATTGTACCTTGCCAGACTCTGTCTTATCCTTTATGGATCTATTTATAAGGAAGATCAACAATCTATCTACATCTTGGTTTCTATGTCCTGTAAAGGGAAGCTTTTCCACAGCTGTTCAGCCTTCATGAAGCTCCCTAACTCATCCCACACAGTTACCACAAAAGCTGTTACCACAGACGGATTTGACAGAAGCCATTTAGTTAAAGTGCATTTTCAGCTGCCAAAAATACAGTGTAAACTACCTTGGCCAAATTCTCACTCCTAGAGTTGTTTCCCCTCCTCCTGGATTTCCCATAGTGAGGTGTCAGACTGACCCTTGCCTCAGCAGGCTTAATGGAGAACAGACAGCAGATTTTGGTAATGGATCAGTTCCTCTCCTCAGCATGCTCGATCTATAATGAAAATGAATTACTGTGTTTTAGTTCACTCAGAATAACCAAGTATGGATTAGTCTTTGATTCTGACTTTACAGATGCACAAATCCTATTGTCTAAGGCCTTAACAGGACACTGTAATGTTTCAAGTCCAGATGTGCAAAGGAGAGCTGTGCATAGATTAGCCAAATGTCCATTTATTCACTGACACAGCAGGATTCGAATAATAGATCTTCCAAAACAATTCTCCTTAGTCAGTTTTCTTCTCAAGCTTGTGCTTCATAGGTACTAGAAAGCTGTTCTTGGCAAAGCACTGTAACAAAGCAGGAAAGTTTTCTCTGCAGGTTCCTTGCATCCCTCTTGTTAATTCCCTGTCACTGTGCCACAGCACTGGATGTTTCTCTTGCCCTGCTGTACTGCCCCACTTAGATTCCAGGTGATAACTTAGAACACAACACTCTTCTCATCTCATGCCACAACTCTTATTTTTTTTTTTACTAATCAATAATTTAATTCAGAAAAAATATGAATTGAGTGGTTTCTCTATGGAATCTCAGTGTTTATTATGATATTGTTACTCAGTGTTAATAATCAGGTATTATTACTCCTTTAGAAAGGAAACATGTTTTTCAGTCTTCAGAAAGATATGCTTCTGAAAAAACAAGCAAAAATAAGACTGTTAACTGCACATATTTTGGAATGGTATTACTGTAAAGGGTTCACATTTCAGTATTCAAGTAGTTGGTATATATGAAACAAGTTCTGTTATTGTTCATGATGTTTATTTTGAATCAGGACCTCAACATGTAGCTCATGGAGGCTGAGAGTTAGATATATAGCCTGGCCCACCTCTCAGTTTACAATGTTCTTACCTCAGTCTCCTTGAGATTATAAGCACACATACCATGCCAGGCTTGAAGAAAGCTTGATAATAGAATGTATCTCAAGTCTTATTCAGAAGATGCTATCATGTAGAAGTCATTGTAGTTCTCTGGCTCTTACCATCTTTCTTCGCTCTCTTCTGAAATGTTCCTTGAAGCTTAGGTGTATGAGTCATAATATGCACATCCAATAAGAAAAAGAAGGACGCCATTCAGTCCTTTATGCTCTGCATTTTGACCAGTTGTAGGCTGTTCCGCTATTCTTTCTGCTACAAAAAGAAGCTTCTTTGGTTGGATGTGAGAGGTGCACTTATTTCTGTGTAGAAGAGTGAGTATTGAGAAGGCAGATGCTTTAAAGCTACATTATGTTAGTAACGTGATGGTAGTAGGTCCTTCTCTAGGGCCTAAGAGCTTTCCAGCCATGTGCAGGTTTATAGTCCAGGCATGAGTTCAATACAATTGAGGGCACTTTAAATTCAGGTAGACAGCTTCAGTTGTTCCCACTCTATAAGTGCCAGTCTTTCACAGTTAGACTCTATCTTGCTGATGCTATCATTATCATGGTCCTCAAGCTCTAGAAGTAGGTAAGATTGTTGCCCTTATGAGAGTTTGACTCAGGGAGGAGGCTTCCAGGCCTGTACAAGCCTGATTTCCCCAAGTCCTCTAAAAGAAGTATGTGGAAAATTCAATAAATAAATAAAAATATTTTCAAAGCTCAAAGTCAATGAAGAAAGAAATAGAAATGACAGAAAAGAAAGAAATATCATATTATAAAGACAGACTTTAGGAGACTAAGGTGATGTTTGTGGCAAAGGGTATAAATTATACAAGTACTGTAGCCAAGGTTCCTGAAGTAATATCAGTGTTAAAGCTCCTAACCAGTCAAAAGTCAAATGCCATGGATTAGAAAATTTAAAATTGTTACAGAATCAATATAAAATGATGCCAGCGGCTGATTTAAAGTGGGACTTACACAGTGTTTTCTAGTGAGATCAATTTAAGATAATGATTCAGCTCTTTTGTGGGGCTATATTGGGAACAGTGAGTGAAATAACGAAGATGTTCTATGTGCTCATGAAATGACAAATCAGTCAGAAAACTTAAAAGGCAGTCTTGAAGAAGTGTTCTAGACATAAAATACTTGAGAACAAGGTTAGGCATTCAAACTTCTCAACTATTCTTGCTGTCTCAACAAAGGGGCTCTTTCAAGGTAACACATAGTGAAGAAAGGCTGGCAAGAATAATTTATACATGGCAGCAAGATCATGCCATGTTCATTCTATAATCAAGTATATAGTATATTTTCAGGATGAATATGGATACAAAGGACAAGAACAACTCAAGTGTCATAGAAATAAATTCACATATTCTTATTTCAAGGTCCAGATGTGTCTCTATGCTTGTGACCAATGAAAGAATAAGTATCAGTGATTTGAAATGATGTTAAACAATGTAGATAAAAAAGAGATGAAAATGGGCTTTGAGAAGCTAGAGTAGTGGCTGGATTTAACCAGTAAAATGTGATGATAACTTTGAAGGGTGTATGTGCTGGATTTGATGCTTTCATGCTCTGTTCATTTCAGATTCACTTTACACAGATACATATACACACAATATATGTATGTATTTTATACGTGTATGGTAAATAGAATAGCATAACCATTTAATATAGGTTCTCTATGTTTCAATCCAGGTTTCAATGCTTCTTTGTTATATGATCTTAAAGAAATCATTTGAAATACTTTTCCCTTTGTTATCCTCATCTGCACATTGAGTTCAATTACAGGACTTTTTCTTAAAGTATTTTAATGAGGATTAAATAAGTCAATATATGGTAAACTGCTTCATAAAAATCCATAGAACGTCTTAGTTGTTGAGAAGTTATGATGATATGACTAAGTATTTCCCACATGATAGTGTCCTGTCCTTTTCACTATTTTCCATTTTTTCACAACCTCCTCTTTCTCTTATACAATGTTCCATTAGCCTTGAAGGAAATGGTAAATTGTTTTATTTGGAGCTAAGCACTCAGTGGTCATTTATTCTCAGAAGCTTATGTAGCCATACATCTCTGCCTTCATCATGACACACTGGAAACTGTCCTTCTCTGGTTGAAGCTGAGCATGTTAATTGTACGAAAAATGCACCTATCAACAGCCAAACAATGACAGGAGAGGAACTTAGCAGGGCCTCAACCATCACTGATGAGCTATTTCTTACTCATAGGTTCAGGGAAATGGAGAACCATTGCTTTCAGTTTACTAGTGATCTCACTATGCTCCAGTATGTAACCCCAAACCAATCGTTACAAGATGGCCCTGATTAAACTCAATGCTCATATAACTAAACCAAAAGGAATGAATTTGAGGAAAGGATAAGATAGTGTGTTGATATGGGTAAGAGGGAGATATGAGAAGATGGGGGAAAAGAGTAACTAAAATGTATTATACAACTCTATAAAATTATTGAAGAATTAATAAAAATAACATCCAGTTGCCCATTTCTACCATCACACTGCAGACAAATATCTCATTTAATTCTAGGTAGTAAAACACATTTCATCCTTCTCTCGCAGACAATTATAAGATTCAGAAAGCCAGTACTAATCACAAAGGACATATACACATATTTTAAAGCAACCAGAAATTATTTTCTCTCCATACTCCCACCATTATTATATATCTTCCTATATGAAATTTTAAGCTCTCAAAACAAAAACAAAAACACCTGGTCAGTCTTCTGATGTAGAGTGTTAAAGACAGCCATGAGAACAAAACAGAATGAAGCAGAGAGGAAAGAAAATCAGTGTAATTATGGAGGCTACCGAGGAAGATATCAAAAGGAATATCAAATACTGAAGAATGCTTTTCTGAGGTTTCTAAGAAAGTAATAAAAAGAGACCCATGCTCGTACATTGTGGCCTTAGGTTTTCTACACCTACTTTATTTAGGGTTCTTAAATACAACATCAACCTCACTTCTAACACACCAACCAGAGGAAGGGAGAAAGAATATCAATAAGAGAAAGGGGTTTGGGACATATTTAGATGTAGTTCCTTAGGACAGTATCACTGTGCTTTGTAGATATACCAGCTGTCCAGTCCAATACTCAACACCAAACAGTCACATGAGTCCATAGCAGTAGAAATAATCCAGAAGGAAACAAAAGGTTTCACTGAAACAATATGAGTGGTCAGAATCAGCCAGAGTACCACAAGAAGTTCTCTGGAACATTCCTTTCTGCAAAATGAAGACAAGCAAAGACCAGGGAAGACCAGCAAGTCTTGCAAGGCAGGGTAGCAATGCAAAACCTCCTATTCTCTGTGGATTTCTATTTATAACCCTTCCAAACCTCACTCACTCTCTCATGCATGTACTCCCAGCAAACCATGATATGCCTTCTCACAAGATCTTTTCTAGAAAAAACATCATGTGACACAAATGAATGTTCAAAGAAACCAGAAACTTCCACTTCAGCTCATATCCTAAACAAACAAACAAACAAACAAAAACAGTGTATTCAAAAGATGAAGAAAACTCCCTACAAATATCCATGGAGAAAAATAAAAGAGAGAGTCTATAAAGCTACAAAGTTTAAGCTAGCTTCAAATATCTCAGGCACACAATATGTTCCAAAAGGCAACAAAGTAAACAGATCTTTGAAAGAAAAGGCTGTGTACTAAGAATTATGTTAACCTAAATTGTTCTTTGTGTTTAGAGGCACAGATGTGTTCAGTTTATGGTTCATGAGGCTCATAGAACAGTGCAAAAGCCAAATTGTACCATCATGATGATGTATGATAACTTCCAGAACTATGACTGAATAATCACAATTTACAAATAAAAATACTTCATTAAAATAAGTATGTAATTGCCCTGAGCAAAACACCTAGGTACCCAGGACTAACAGAAGCATCACAGTGAGAAATGATGTGAATGGCTTTCAACTTGTTAGGAAATTACTTGTGCCTAGTAATATGTATATATATATATATATATATATATATATATATATATATATATATATATATATATATATACACATCCTACTGTTCTATATAAATAAAATAGTTTGCCTAATGAAAAACACCACCCCAAATAAATGTACCTTATAGAACTACTAATTTATAATTTACTAAATTTTATTTTTAGCCTTTGAAAGTTCTTGTAAAGCATCATGCCCTCTATCTAGACAAAAATATGTTTGTTGCAATTACCTTGGTATATGCTATTTGAGCCTCATCTCATTCATAAATTGTTTCTTATCCCTTTATAAATTACTACTTATGTTTTCCTAATTCCTTAGAAGATCATTGGACCTGACAATTTAAATGATGAGATTAAATCTATTTTAATATATTCATACTTGCAAATTTCTTATACTACAATTTTCTTATTTCACTGTTCACTATTTCACGTATATCTGTATCACATCTCCATATAATCTGTAATTTTCATGGGAATAAAATCATGTTCCTCCTGAAGAGTTGTTAATGATGTGGGAAAATACTTATTATTTGGTGTTGAATGGAAAAAGCAAGATAAAATTCAAATAAATAGTGTGATAGTAACGACATAAAACAGAAAGAATAGAAGCATATATACTAAAACAGGCTAGTGGTATTTTTTTCTGTCTAGTAAAGCTATAAATAATTGGTAATTAAACTCAGCTGATTTTAATTTTTTCAAGGATACATACATACATTTTATAATAAAAATATTTATTAAATATAGCTAAAATGTTCAACTAAATGTTATTCATCATGGAGACCTGTTCAAACAGGCACCTCAGTAATTCCTTTAGCAGTTACAACACAGACATGTTTAAACAGTTCCCTGGATTTCTCTTAAATCACATTTCTTTTAAAACAAATCATGTTTCCTATTTGTTTCTGCAAATCTCAAATTAACCACCTGTATAGGTTAGGATACTTTATATTTCTAGTGAGCTAAAAACTCTCACTCAAAGTGTCTTGACATAATAGAATATTGATTGCCTCCTAGAAGAAAAATCTCCAAAGCATGGCTGATGTTAGACTGCCAACATACTATAGCTTACTTTAGATTGAGCTTATGGTTTACTTAAGAATGAGTTTGGTTCAGGAATTCAAGGTGTCTTGCTGGTTTCTGCCATATTCCCATAACCGTAACTCAGCTCTCTTTTTCTTCCTTTAAATGTTGTCCTCAGGCTTTCATTTTTATTGTGTCCAAAAATGGCTAAAGTGATTTGAACCCATCAATTGTCAGATTACTCAACATGCTTAGGATGATAACCTCTATGCCAGTACTCACACAAAAATTGTTGAGGGTACATGATGCTTGGATTGTATTGCTTACTTTGTGTACCTATTCCCACAGTCATTTAGACAAATGTAGCATACAGATTAGGTTAAGCTGAATCTACTTCTCATAGGAGGACTTGAAAATGGTCCATTTCCAAAGGAAGCATAGATTTCTGTTATATGTAGAGAAAAAAATAGATGCTGGATACAAAGCCAGTTATCTACTATACAACCTTTTAGGATATCATCTTCTGTTTCTGTCTCTGCTTCTCTCTCTCTCTCTCTCTCTCTCTCTCTCTCTCTCTCTCTCTCTCTCTCTCTCTCGTGTGTGTGTGTGTGTGTGTGTGTGTGTGTGTGTGTTTATGTGTGTAATCATATGACAAGGATAAACCATATAAATTAGAGAATATTCAACCATTTAAGTCAGTATGTTATATAAAAACCATATGAATTTGGTAATATTTCTTCAAGGAGACATATTTTTATAATCAAAAATGTTTATTAAAACACATTTAAATTCTTCATATAAATTTTTTTCATGGTAGAGATATACACAACAGGTACAAGACCTATTTTGTGTGACATACATATCTGGACATACATCTGGATGTGTGTGTGTGTGTGTGTGTGTGTGTGTGTGTGTGTGTTGACATTTAGAAAGCATTAATATTGTTGGAAATCTATAAATACTGATTTGATCAATTTATCATGGCAGCACATATCAGCCATGACTGATGTGTACAGAAAGAAAGCATATATCATGAATATAGAAAAGCAAAGGAACAGTGCAATACAATTTATTTTATTAAAGTGCTTGCTAGTGAAACATCAATGCTTTTTGTTCTTATTGTCTTCGAAATTCAAATTGACTCAAGTTCTTTCCATGGTTTCCTTTCAACACACTTGCTGAGCAACCTTAATAACCTTTACTAACATCCTCAATTTCCTTGCCTGTCAAAACAGATAAGCAGTCAGCAGCTGATGAGTGGGTGACATTGTGACCCTAACATCAGAATGACAAATCTAGTTTTCTGAGGATGAACAAGCTGACAGAAAGGAGTCATTCATATATGTCTATTGAAAACAAACAGAACAAGCAACATATATCCTAAACTGTTCAGCTACTGATGTGCTATGAGTAGAACAATATGAGTAGGGGGAGAAAGACATGTCCCACCAAGTAAGTCTTCTTTTATTTTATTTAAAAGACTTTAACGGTTATATTGCCTCTTCGTCAGCTTTTCTTATTTGGTGATTCAGTTAGTCCTACTCCTTAGAGTAAAAATTTGCCTAAGTAGTAGCAAATAGGGGTAAAATAACTTCCTAGCAAAATTGTTTCAGAAATATAGTAATCAAATGCTCCAGCTAAGAACTGCAATACTCTCCCTTTTTTCTCAGGTTCTCAAGCAGTTCCACGCTTCAGTTACCTACTTTTGTTTTCGTATAGTGGAAGAAAACAAGACCTCCAAACTGTTATACTTATGAGTCTTCCTGGTAGAGTAGTCATGATCTTTGAGAAATAGTGTGGAAAATGCAAAAACAAACTATATTTTCCCAACACAGAAAATATTCTAATGGCATAATGCCTACCAGAATCATAGGAGGGAGGACCTGAAAACCTTTATATCCTGTTGAAAAACAATTAATTTTCTTAGATGTTTATGTAGGATTATTTTCTGGTTTCCATGATAATTTTTTCATAGTCCACTCCTAGTTCATCACTCTGTCAATTATCCTCATAATTCAAATTCTATATTGAGCCGTATGAACAGAATATAGGCAACCATTGAAGACATTATTATTCAATGTCAATGATGTTTTAACTAAATCAGATATTTTGATGATACTGTGATTTAATTACTATGGGATGCTCAAAATGAGAGTAGAAATAGCTGATTACTATTTTCCTTTGTGCTTTTGGGATAAAACCATTGAAGTTCTATAAGTGAAATGTGTTTGACTCTGTTTCAGAGATTCTTGGAAAAGTATCCCCTCTTATTAATGACTAAATTTTCAAGAAGACTTCTATTATCTGACTGAGATTTTTACAAGTCTAAGTATTGTAGAATAATGTTACTGGAGATTAATGTAATTTTTAAGTCTATAATACGCAGGGAAATTGGAATATAGAGGAAATTTGAAGGGGAAGAATTAATTATTTCTTATAAAAGCTTGCAGGAAGAATTCTGATGGAAAAGCCATTGGATATATCAGTTGGGATGCACATATAAAACTAAATCACATCAACTCCATGCCCAGGTAAAGAAGTAGATGAGCAGAAAATATTAAGCAGAAGCATCTACTTAGAGGAAGAAATACTACCATATGCTGTAAACTTTCAAAAGTTGTAGCCAGCTAAAGAAACAAATAATGGTGCTATGTTATCTTGGGAAAGCCATTCAAAGGGAAGCTAGTGGATGATACTCAGGTGTATTTCAGGAATAACCTAAAATCTGTATAACGTGCCAATGACTGACCACTCTTAGAGAAAAGTTCAAATAACATCTTCAAAAGTAGGAGTGCATGACTACATCCATCAAATTCAGTACATACAATGAAGAAATCATCATAGTTATAAAAGCCTACAATTTTTAAATTCCATGATGAATACTTAGACTGATATAAAGCCCAAGAATATTCTGAGAGAATATATGTTTCAAGGTGATGATGTCAACTCAAAGAACAGCGCTCTAACTACCTGGGGAATAAAAAATACTGCATTCTGAAGTCAAATTTGAATGCCCAGGAACATATATCTGGGTTACCCTAGGTTCCATATTCTGAAGGGGAGGCAATTTCATGAAATTTTACAATAGCAGAACAAAACAAAGAAAATCATAAACTAAGGATATTTAAAATGACATTGGTAGAGATATCAGACAAATGGTTGTTATTCTCAGCGACTCAAGGAGAAAGACCACCAACACAAATCATCATGCCTAAATTAATTAAAGCAAGAAATTTTATTTGTGTACATGGGCTGCCTCCCCTAAAGTGGAGTTCAAGAGGTCAGCACTACACATGAGGAAGATAACATTGTTATAGCTCAGGGGCAGGAGATTTCTAAATGGGAAGAAATAGGCAAGGTTATGGGAGCAGAACATAAGGATAATCTGATCATAAACTTTTGAAACAATCACATGATTGGAATGTGGTCATAACATTGTAGTAATAACAACAGATAGTAAAATTAACCTTTTAAAAACAAAGGTAGGGTTGCAAAGTGGCCATCACAACTTTTTGAAACAAAAGCATGATTGCCCTTTCCTGAAACAAGAAGTACAGAACCATTTGTAGTTATGGTTACAAGTGGGGCATAGTGCAAATTTTGAGAAACTGAGGTTTCATCATAAATAGGAATGAGCCTAGCCTGTCTTTACTGTAAGATGTCTTTTAAGCCTAAGAGGAAGGCAGGTTGGTTTATCAGTTACAGATCGATAGAAAAATATCTCCTATAGGACTCATATGCTATCTGATAATATTCTTAGCTTTCAGGTAAGTGGAAGCTAGTATTCTAAATTGATGAAAGCTAAAATGCCTTTGTATATTAGTTACAGACTGTTAGTTTTGACACAAAAGTGTGCAAGGGCTGGCTATCGAGGGGACAAAGTTTTTTAAAAAGCACAAGATAAAGTATAATTAGGCTTTGAACCAGAAACCTTCCAACATCTCCACATCATTGCAACACTACTCAATTAATCAGTCTTTGTAGATTCAGCTTCTTCCAAGAACTTTTTGTTCACAGTAAATTGAAGGAAAATATAAGATCTATTATAAGATTTTAGAATAAATAAAAAAATGTATACCATCCACACAGTAATATTGGCATCAATTGAGCTCTTCTTCCCTTTCTTCTGACACTACTTTTCCATATTTAACTTTTCTTGAGAGAAAAAGAAAAACAAAGCTAAATATACTTGAGATGTAATAAACTTTTAAATGCAAAAGGACAGAAATGAAAGAAAATTCATTTAATTTTTCTTAGAACGAATATAAAACATATACAGAGCTTACCAAGCTAAACATGACCAATTAGTAATATGACAAATAATTCTATCATAACAATGAAACCTATGAAAGTAAATCACCAATAGTATCACTGTTGTTCCCAATTTTCCTTCTGTCCTCTCTTACATTTTTGTGTCTTTTGCTTTGATATTGATTTATGTCCAACAGTTTGTGAAAAGTCGGTCCTTGGACTCCTGCTTTAATATCCAGTCTAGCTGAAATGAAAGCATCAGTTGAATGTTCTTCCTCCATTCACACTAAGTAAGTGAAGGTTTGACTAATGCCTAAAAGTGACTTGAAAACCTTACTCTTTTAGTTGGAAACTTTGAAG
This sequence comes from Acomys minous, assembly GCF_964271855.1. Taxonomy (NCBI): domain Eukaryota; kingdom Metazoa; phylum Chordata; class Mammalia; order Rodentia; family Muridae; genus Acomys; species Acomys minous. The sequence goes on along the minus strand of NC_140488.1, from coordinate 27,154,655 downwards.
TGTAATATTGATGCCAGAATGTCTGTGCAGAAATAAACCAAAGCTTCTCTCTGTACACATTTGACTTAAATTTACCCCTGGGATCTCCCCTGTTTTCCCTGTCTCACTTGAGCATTTCCAAAGGGGCTACTCCCTTCTTTAGTTACCTATTCACATGGAAATCCTCCTGTAAGGCGCTACTTCTAGGGAACCCAACTAAAGATATGCAAACATGGCTGAATAATCCCATTTTCAAAAGATCCCCAATGAAAGGAAGAAAAATTCCTTTTTCTAATTATACTATGAAAGAATTTGATGTTAACAATTATTTCAGTAATATTAAATCTTGGTGACAAGACAAAGAAAGTACCACATTAAGATGACCAGTGAGATTACTGAGCTATGAAAACAAAACAAGGATCAAAATACTGTCCTTACATAAGTAATGATCATTAATATGCATAACATGAGTAGCTATGGATTAGATTCTAATTACTGAAAAAAAATAGAAAGTATCTGAGACCATCAGGGAATCTGAAGGAAGAAGATAAAGTAATCAAAGATAAGATTAGGAATGTGTGTACATATATGTGCAACAGGTAAATACAATTCATTCAAAATACAAAAAAAAACATTAAAAATATTTTCATAAAAAAGTAACTCTGTAGTGTAAAATATCACATGATGTCCCATGGAAAGATAATACAAAAATTAATACAAGAAACACAAATCAGTTCATAGACTTCTTAAGGCATTAATTTTTAATATTCATAATAGCACATGCTTGTGTCTAGTCATTAAATATATTGTGTACAAAAAGGACTTGATTGATGTCAAAATTCTCCACTGCACTATTCAGTATGAGAACATGTTAAAATATTGTCTTCCATGTTCTGTGTAAAATAAAAAGTGACCCAGATATATCATACTTAATCAAATTGCCTTGGAGAATAAAAGCTACATCATAGCTCAAACCAAAAAAAAAAGTGTTGAGAATGCAATTACAACTTTTATATAAAAAGAAAAGGAAATGAAATTGAGGCTAAAAACATGCTAAAATAAATACGAATGTGTTGAAATATGTCAATTGTGTGGACAATATGGAAAAATATTTAAGTGAATCATAAAAATATAACATCAAAACTATTGGAACTGAGGCTATACATTTATATTTTCAAGGGGAGTTAAATTTAGAAAACTTGGAGGGAAGCATACTCGCAATCATCAAGACATCAAATGTATCTGAGAGTAATAAAAAGAGAAGAGAAGCCAGTGCTCATAACTCATGAGTCATCTCTTCACCACCACACACCCCTGAACCTTTTTTGGGAGGGTTAAGGATACATAACAACTTTTAATATTCACAAGAGTTTCGACAATCTACAGATGAAGAGACTCAGGCATTAAGTGGAAGGTGTGAAGAGGAAGAGGCAGGAAAGCAAACTTTAATCCATTGCTCCTAGTATCAGGCTATAAAGAAACTATCACAGCTTTCTTTAGGTACATATAATTCATCCACAATTCCAAAGCACCTGCAAGCACTAACCTCTCCAAATTCAATTTCTATTATGCTTTCCATCACTCTGTACATTGTTTAAGTACAACAGAGATGTCAGTGTAGACATAAGGAAGCGTGGAGAAAAGAAGGGAGAATAAAAAAACCGTAGAAACACCAGTTACTATATTGAGTCAATTATGCAACTTTGTGCCCTCGTTTTCTGACTCAAATTTCATTTTCTATAATGGCAAAGTGGACAAAACTGGAAGAATTTTAGTAAGTTAGTACCTATATGTATGGTTATGGAATATGTGTTTATGTACATGCATGTGTGCTTATGTGTGCATGTATGTGTATATATGTGTGTGTGTGGAATGCTACACACATGGGTGGTGTACACAGTTAGAAAACATATAATAATTTAATATATTTAATTACATTGTTATATTTTCATTGAATACTTTCTTCTATAATCACCAAGAGGAAAATTATCAGATTAAATGGATTACTCTTGTCCTGAACTGGACAGAGGGTGATGTTTTCTCAGTATACATGTGGAAAAAAAGCTTGAAAGGGTAACATGCAATTTAAGCATGTAAGAGAAACAACCAAGGTTCTTAGATTATTACAGCACAATATTAAAACCCAGAAAATATGCCCACACCCTATATTCAAGAGCCCCGAAAATACTGATATTTGAAATGCAATCTACTGAGCCAGAAGTATTTCCTGTCACATTGTCTCCATTCTCCAATATGTCACAATCATGGCACAAGTCAGTGGCAAATGCCTCAGCCTGAAAAATGCTAATAGCAGTGTAAGTGTACATATAAATACAGAGTTCCATTCTACTGGACACCATTGTTAGAGTCATTTGTTTAAAAATATTTCTTCACCAACTCGGTGCTCAGTTTGCTTTGATGCCACAGACTATCCATACATGTGAAAATAATTTTCAAGTCATCCACTTCTAATGAAGATTAAGGTAGTCCATTATCTGAAATAGCTAACATCTTAATGAAAAAGATATAGTTATGGAACAAATATTTTTCTATCACATGACAGACCAGAGCACCAAATGATATAAACAAATTAGTCTCAGAGAATATGCAAAATATGAAACCTTACCTAGTCCAAGGTAAGATAAAAAGGAAGGATGCCATTGTTCAGTAATTGTTTGAGTGTCCTAGAAGGACAAGAGAGGTGGAAAATCCCATATAGTAACTGAGAAGGAATGGAAAATTAAATCTGATGCTTCAGCTGTAAGTAAAAATTATGGTAAGGAAAGTATACACAAGCTAGGGAGATCTACAAATGTTTTCTATATAGGAATTAAGAATGGGTGGGAAACTTTAAAGATGCTGTAATATTACTTACAAAAGGTAAGCCACTTTGAGCTGACAATATGTATGTTAATTTATTATGTTCCTCAGTTGTTTTCTGTCTCTTCAGTCATCCCAAATTCTCCCTAAAGAGGCACAATTCAGGAGTAAATCAGAAATGATAACCTGGTGTTGAAAGGGTTCCAGAAGTGTTATTGGGAAATGGTTACATTTTAGCTAAAAAGTACTGATTAGGGCAGTGAGATGGCTCCATGCATAAAAGCACTTACTACACAAGCCTTTTGATGTTGGTTCAGTCACTGGAAAAAATGTTATGATGGTAAAAGGGAATCCACTCTGCAAAGTTTTCTTCTGACTTCCACAAGCATTCTGGGGCATATAAGCCTGCATATACATAATAAAATAAATAAAAATTGTAAAAGTATATGCAAAGTCTATGATAGCAGTAATAGTTTGACATAGATAGGAATATAATGAACTCAATAATATGAGAAGGAAATTGGGTGTTTATAATTTCTAAACTACTTTATTTTTTAAAGAAATGACTAAAACTAAGAGAAGTAGCTAAAGATTTGAGATGAATTATTAGCTTGATTTTCAAAAGCATAAAAATGTTCTATTCTGGAATAAAAATCAAGAGATAAATGTTGGTTTCCAGCAAAACTGTTATTAAGCAGATGGCATTTGGGCATTTATGAAAGAAGCCAATATGGGTTCACCAAAAATTCATGTTCATTTCTTTTTTTATAGTGTTACTTAGCCGGCAGCCTTGCTAGATATTCTACTTAATGTTCATGTAGATTGCAAAGAGAGATGCAATAACTTTAAAGGCTAGATGGCAACATTCTGGCTGGAATCATATAAGTAGCTATTTATGAAGGTGAATAAACAATACCAGAGATTGTACATCAAAAGATAAAACAGTGGCATCATACGTAAACAGGTTTCCCTTATAGATTTCAGTTGTACAATTACTGACAGAAGATACAGAAAGTTTGCCTATTAAGCTATATGTAAAAACAAATGAAAAAGATACATGTGAAAGATTATTCACTTATGTTACAATGGAGGAAATAGTGATGGTGGTTTGAATAGAAAATATTTCACCTATATCCATGTGTTTGAATACTTAGTTTGTAGATGCTGGTACTCCTTAGGAAGATTATGGAACCATAAGAAAGCGGAGACTTACTGTGGGAAATAGACACTGGAAATGAATCTTGAAGTTTTATGGCCTAACCCCACTTCATGTTGACTTGCTGACTAAAGATGTAATGTACGCAGCCAGCCTCCCACTTCTGTTGCCATACCCTCCCTACTGTGATAAAAAAAAATATCCCCTTCTTTTCCAACTATACACTGGAATAAACCTTTCCTTTCTTCAACTGCTTCTTTCTGTGCATTTTTGTCACAGCAGTGAGGAAGTAACTAATGTGCATGGAAATGGCCCAGCTTAATTGAATTCCTTTTTATTCATAGTACTAGTGAGTATGTACAGATGGCATTTTATAAGAATTCCATGGCTATCCACTAGATTTTGAAATGAAAGTATTTTCTCAAGGGGCCTACTATGACATGAATCCCATATTGACATGTTAATGGACTATAATTTCCCCCTCTAATTTCAGGCTCTCCTTCAATCTCATCTTCTGGAAGGATAAGTCTATTTTATTTCTACAAGTCAAATTTAGTCAATAATATCCAAAATGTCATTACACTCTCACATGGTGGTAAATATTTGGCCTATCAGGAGACAAGTATTGAAGAAGATGGAGTGGTAAAAAACATTTTGCCTAAGAAATATATTACTGCAACAGCTTGTAGAGCCAAGGCCAAGTATAGGCTGCACTTGGAACATACTGCAGAGAGACACAGGAACACAACAGGGCCTTATTGGTAACATGTTTAAAAATCAAACTTTAGCTTTATAACACTTTACTATGGATTCTATTTTCTTGTTGTTGTTCTTGTATAACACATGACACTCATTATCACCTAGTTGACAATCCAGGCATGTGACATACCAAATAGAAGTATTTTTATGAATGTGGAGAGTATGGATTCTGTATTATAGAAAAACATAATAGCATCAGGAGCAAAAGGGTTGTACATAGAACAATTATCAACTAACATTTTAGTACCTGCTGAAGTGTAATGAATATTTAAGAGATGGCTAGATTAAGTAATGACTAGGTCCCCAAATACAAAGCAGAGCAGTATATGCTTACCATATTGTTTAATCATGATGGAATTTGAATGAACAATTACCTCAACAATAACACAAATAATCATATAATATAGGGTATTTTAATAGTATTAACATCATGAGTAGATGCGGGAAAGAATTTTCCAAGTAGGACACTGTTTGCCCAATAATTAAAGGCCAACAGTTCATAAGTGGAACTTCATAAAACTAAAAATTTCTACATAGATTGAAAAACAATCAACTGGGTGAGGAGGACAGCCCACAGAATGGAAGAGAATCTTTGTCACTTGCACATCTGACAGAGAACAAACATGTTTAAATACTTAAAAATACTTAAAGAACACAAAAGAGTCAAAAAAAATAAGAGAGTCGTTTGAAAAAAATGGGCCTAGGACCTACACCAAGAGTTCTCAAAAACAGAACAAAATGACTAAGAAATAATTTTTAAAATGATCACCATCCAGAGAAATTAAGGAGTGCAAATCAAAACAATTTCCAGACTTGACCATATCGTAGAATGGCAAAGATCAACAAAATAACATAAAAAAAAAATGCTAGAAGTGATGTTGGAAAAAGGGAATGGTCATTCACTGTTGGCAGGATTGCAATCTGATAAAGTAACTATGGAAATCAGTGTGGAGAATTCAAAAGAACTTAAAACATATCTACTATATGGTTCAGTTATACCATTCCTTGCATATGCTTGAAAGACTGGACATTCTATTCCATAGATAGTTGATCAGCAACACTCATTGCTGCCCTAGTCACAATAACTAGGAAATGGAAATTGTATAAATATCTTTGCACAGATGAAAGGATAGTGAAAATGTAGTACAAATACACTATTGGGTACTATTTAGCTATAATCATTTTTAGGTAAACAGATAGAATTAGTAAAGATCATAGTGTTGGAGGTAACCCAGACCAAGAAAAACAAACATCACATGTTCTTTCTTATCTGAGGCCCCTAGCTCCAAATCTTCAGATGTGAGCACATATCATGGAGTTACTACAGAAACCAAGAAAGTAAAATAAATAAATAAATAAATACATAAATAAATACATAAATAAATATATAAATAAATTAAAGGACCATTTCTGGGATATGTGGTTTGGAGAGCAATAGAGAAAGAAATAGCATGGTATGGGTAATCTAACTAAGAGAAATGGAAAGATAAGAGACTCCTTATGGAAATATGGAAGAAGATAATAGAGAAGAAAAAGGGAAGAGGGTAAAAAGCAGAAATAGTATGAAAAAGCCATAAGAAAACATACTGTTAGTTATCTTTTAAAAAGTACATTACACAGCATTCTATGTATAAATATAAATATATATTTGAAATGAAACATTCTCATCTGTGCTAACAATGATTCCTTCATGAACCAAAGACTACCTAACAAATACTTAGCATCAGCCATGAGGTCTCCTTTGAGTTGCTAGTTGGGTTGTCCAAGAGATTTCTTCATCCTACAGCCTTTTGCCATTGACCTTGCTTGACTCTCAGAGTTGGAAGGTAAATCCCTATTGTTGTACACACCATAGGCTTAATATACTGGCCCCAGAAGTCCCTGAATTAGAATTTACAGGAATGTCTTTTTCCTTAGGACTAACTTTCAAGGTACCACAAGGCACCATGCATAATTCCAAAGAAGGGAAGCAACCAGTAGTCCTACCTATATATGACACCTATGAACAAACACAACAACCAAGATGGCACAATAACCCTAGAGGTGCATTAGTGACACGCATGCCTTGATCATAACCAACATCTCTCTAGTTTGATTTAAACACACAAAACAAGGTTGGAATCATGGCTGGTACTAGCAACTAAGCCAATTACAAAGGGCTAGTCAAGTCATGGCTATTAGAGAGGAACCTACAACTTTCCCTTTACTAAATCAGAATAACCCCTAAAAACACTTCAAGTAGTTATTCTTATACCCCCAGATAAGCGTAATCCTCACCCCTCACTAAGGAACCTTCTTAGCAACAGACAGAGAACATCAGAAAAATACCATAATCATTCAAAAAGGAAAGTTGTGGAGCCCAGTATCAAGAAATATATCTACAAAACAACTCTAGTATCTAATTTTAAAGGAACATTATTAAACATAGGGCAGAAAGATTGCACAAGCCAGGAATGATGGAGTTTGCTTTGATATTGTATCCACTAGTAATACCAGGAGCTACACCATAATATCTGACCAACATGACTGCCTCCACATGAGCTAAACAAGGAGAACAATAATAAACTTGTTAATGTGGAGAGGGTAAACCCATGAGACATCAACCCTACACAAAGAACTATTATAGGCAAGTAAGGGATGCTGAGAGTGGGAGGAATAGTCTTCTTAAGGAAGAGCAAACCAAAAAGAGCAAAGAGCAAACCAGTTGATTGTTTTTGGTTATCTAATACCAAATGGCCATCTGAGAAACATACATACAAATAACTACTACACAGACCACAAAGGTTATGTTTAGAAATATATGTAGATACATATACATATGGATGTAACAAGAAGTAATGAAAAAGAGATCATGTGAGAATCATTTGAGAGAGGCATGAGAAAAATAAATGATGTAATCATATCTCAAAAAAGTTTTAAATGGATATTCTGTTTCTGTAATGTTTAACAATGATTTTCCTGGTTTTAAAGTACATTGACATTATTAAAATATATTCCATCATTCATTATGCATTCTTATGTAAGCTGTCTTATGTTGGCTCTGTTTCTTAACAATTACAGTTTATTATACAACCCAACTATTCTATACAAGACGGGAAAAAGGTTAAAGGGAAACAAGAATAAACCTTCCGGATATCAGCTCCATGGGATGGATCCCTTGTTGTCTCCGGGCCTGCAAGTGGATCCTCTCCCTGATCCAATCCGCACCCTCATGGTCTGAACCTATAGCCTTTTCCTCTCCTCAGCCTGTGTCTCTCCTTCTGGGTGCAATGGTTTCTCCTCAGGATCCCTCCTCCCATCGATGTTTGATTAGAAACAAAATACCTGGCTGGAGTCCCTGGTTTGCTCCTTGAATTCCAGACCCAAGGATAGTTCCTCCTAGTCTATAACAATGTCCATCTCAGTGGGGTATCCATGGTGTTTCCAAGGGGCAAAGCCTGGGGCAAAGCCCGCCAAGACTTCTTTCACCTAGGACAAAGACTGCAATCCTTCCACAGACTTACATCTTCAATCTCACAGAACCTATTATATAGAAAGGATCAAAGTAACATTTACTTCATGTTCTCTGTAGGTTTCTGAATTACATCAAGTAACTTTTGTCATCATGAATTTAAGTGCTAAGAGTGATTATGTCTAATTGTCTGTTAAGAGTAAACATGTATACTCATATAATTACAATGTGTAGTTACATAATTATAATGTATAATTAAGCAAATGTCACTGGAAAATGCTGGAAAGATCTGCAGAGCCCTGCTGGAAGAAGGAATGATTTAGTCTCTAGAAACTCCCAGACTCTAGTTTGTTTTTGTTTTTGTCTGTTTTGTTTTGTTTTGTTTTGTTTTTTAGTTTTTTGAGAAAGGGTTTCTCTGTGCTATCTTAGTAGTCCTATGCTTGCTTTGTAGACCAGGATGGCCCTGAACTCACAGCAATCTACCTGCCTCTGCCTCCCAAGTGCTGGGATTAAAGGCATGCACCACCACATCCAGCTTTTGACTCTATTTTGTATTGAACATGTGTACCAGATTTTCAAGGAGTCTATGAGTTGAATGACATATTAGAGTTTAGTATTGTTGTTCCAGATTGAGGAGAAATAGAAGGACAAACATATACGGCATCTTTTCTATTACATTGCAAATAAGTATTTCCTTGTTCTAATTTAACCATGCAAATAACTCATCCCAATGCAGGCTTAGGACACAATACAAAGGATTATATCCAAGTCATATAATTCAAAAACTAATATCTTCCAAAATTATTCATTCACAATGTTATATATGACCATGTAGGTAATTTGACTTAAAAAATATCTATCAAGTTACTGGGTTTTTTTGTCTGTTTGTTTGTTTGTTTGTTTGTTTTTCAAGACAAGGTTTCTATGTGTAGCCATGGCTGCCCTGGACTTGTTTTATAAGCCAGGCTGGCCTCAAACTCACAGTCATCCACCCGCCTCTGCCTCCCTGAGTTCTGAGATTACAGGCATACACCACCATACCAGGCTACTTTTTAAAACATAGTGTTTATTATTTTGTAGCTTTCGGGTGTAAGATTAATTACACATATGTAGAGGTCAAAAGGTAATTTGTACTCTCTCATTCTGCCATTCTGCCATACAGGTTTTGGGAATTGAACTCAAGTTACTGGTCTTAGTGGCAACCATCTTTACCCACTGAGTCACGTTTCTGGCCCCAAAAGTATCATATAAAGGTGGAACTTTCCTTGATTAAATGTCTCTGCAAATACCCTCACTGACACACCCCATGTCTCCTAGGTGATTGCTAATCAAATCAAATTTACAATGAAAATGAACTATCACACGAGCTATTAAATGCCTTCAGATTTACAATTTTTACTTCATCCTAGTCTATCATGTGCTCAGACCAGTACTAGTGATTCAGCTTTCTTCTCCAATTTTTCTGAATGCTATCACAGCTCTCAATCTGTCCTTAGGACCCTCTATTTATACACCTCGATTATTGGCGTTTACAAGTATGTAATACCATGTCCACCTAAGGTATTCATTTTGGACAATTTTTTTCATTTGTGCCATGTTATTTCCCATTGTTTCATAAATTAAAATCAGAGTGATTTTTCCTCTTAACTAAAATGTAGCTTCTTTACTGATAAGAAATAATATGCAAGATTTACTTCTTTTCTGTGTCCTCTGTTTGTAAAACAAACTAGAATGACTATTAAGTGATGTCTTGCAAACTATTCACTGTTCTTGGGACTTTGTTAAATGATAACATTAATGTAATTCAGAATCCTTCATACATTCTTAGCTACCCTGTACTTGTATATGTATACATTTATATTTTTCTTCCTAATATGTTTTAAGCAGCAATAAATAGCATTAAGTTTTAATGGAAGCTTGACATATAGTATACAGAATGATGTTTGCACTGTAATTAGAAATTTCAGCAAGCTCCAACTCACAGTACAAACGAAAGTAAGTATCTCTACAATTTGATGAATACTGGATAATGACACACGATCTAGTAGCAAGAAATTTTCTATGAAGTATTAAATCCATGGTGGTCATCATTCTTTAAAGGTCCTCTGATCACTCTGATGAGAAATCTAGAGTTCAATCAAGCAGGAAAAATCTGGTAGGCAAACATATCTGAGGGAGTAGTGAATCACATTGGTGTCACCATTCAACAAAGTCCCTGGAAAAGTTAATGGTGTGCTAAACATCCCTCAGTTAGTCCATCCCATTTTTCAAAAGCTGCTAAAAGGAAACCTAGCTCTACGCTTGGTAGAGCTCCTGATGAAGGCAGATGATACAAGATGGCATAACTCATACACCTAAAGAAAGTGATTTAAATCCGTACAGCAAACTCAAATTGTTTGCTCCAGTTGGCTAGCATATTTCCATAGTTACAGCCACTCAATTAAGGCATTTCCAGAGATGCACACACCTTAAAGAATTTAATTTGTATTGTATTTAAGAAAGGTAACACATACCCTGCTTTCTGAACCACTTTACTCATTTAACTTGACCCTAAGGATCAACTACCTTAACTAGTACTTATGAAACAAGTGTTCTGTGTTGTATATTGTACTGGAAAAGTACACAACTAATAAATAAAGCATTTTTCACATAAGAGCTTAAAATCCAATAGTGATAAGGGCATGTATTTCCTAATTTTTGTTATCTTTTTTTTTAATGAAAATAAAGATGTTTATTTTTGTACCTTGGAAATTCCATCCTGAGCCAAAAATAACAGGGTTCTTTCTGAGTGCAAAGAACAGATTGAATAGCATCAGTTTAGGGTCTCTCCTTCATTTTCTCATTGGCTGGAAAATCAGAAGTTTTAAGGGTCATCTGACTCTCATTAATTTACATTTGTCTTTTTTATTAATTCTTTTACTTTACATATACATTTATATCATTACACATATATACAATAAACTACCTACAGCAAGAACCATAAAACAATCAGGAATTATATAAATGTTACATTCATAGTGCTTTCGCTATTTGTATTTGGTAGCATTGAAGAAAACATCTTAGGCATAACAGATAGATATAATTCTATAGAAAGATAAGGTAAAAGAGTTAGATAAGATCTTCAAAAACCTCAGAGACCTACAAAATATGGCATTTAAAATGTTTTTATTACTTTAAAGATTCATTGACAATGAGACAGGTTGACACCTGGCAACACCCAGCCTACCTCAAAGAAGATGATGAGAATCCAAGAACCTCCTTACGGAGATGGCTTCAGGTATGTCAAACAAGCCACTGGGCAAAATGTTCTCATTTCTATCACAGACAGAACTCTGCCTAAAAATGGGCAAGCTTGGATGCAGGTGGAGTCAGTGGCTGAACTCTGCCAAGACAGGGTAAGCAAGTCCTCAATAGTTTCTGCCTCACAAATGTGTCTGTCAGAAATACTGGGCCAGTAGGCTGAAGAAGATGCTCCAACATAGAGAGTTTTGGGTGACTGCTCAGGTAGCAAACTGTCATTGTCATCTTCTCATTTGGTAGGCTGCTAACCTGTACCACCTGTATACGCAAGTAATTAATTTTATTTCTTCTCAAGTCTCTGACTTGAAGACTAGATAGCTTAGTTTTATAATTAAGCTTAGTTGTTTATGGACTGTCATGGCGCATGCCTTTAATCCCAGTCCTTGGGAGGCAAAGGCAGGCAGATCTCTATGAGTTCAAGGCTACCCTGGTCTACAGAGTGAGTTCTAGGACAGCCAGAGAAACCGTGTCTTTAAAAAATGGCTTAATTATTTAGGTTTAAGATGTTTTTGGGTCTAGATAGATGTTTTAAATTGATAATAACAAGATATAATAGACATTGATTTACATTCAGACTTTTAGACGCACCAAGATAGGAAACACCTCTTCTTGTCTTTTTTTTTTAATCCAGAATCACTGTTGGCAGATTTATTGTCAATTTGTTCCATCCCAACAAAGATACCCTTATTAAATCAACAAAAAAGTATACCTATTTATGAGTTGAATACACAGGTTAATTTTTAAAGAATGCTTTACTCAGATTTGGTTTAAAACAAGGCACATACATTTTATTTTTATTCCTTTATTAATTTCCTTAAATATTTAACTGGACAAGGAAGAGACAATAATTTCAAAACACTGATAGAATCTGAAAGTTCTTGGCATAGAAAAATAGTGGTCATGACCATTAATGTTATATTCAGTTTTTAAATTCTTCATATCCCATATAATTAAATATATATCAATTTGTTGATTTTATAACTGTTATAACCCAACTAATCTGTAGACCTGTTAACTATAGCTACTTTATGAACATATACAAGGAGTATAAGAATAAGGAAATAGAAAAAGGAACAAAGCATGAATACATAGCAGAAATTTTCACCAACAATGAGTGAAGTTTAAAACGAATTAAAGCAACCACAGAATGATAGTTTCACATTTTATCTCATTTGTGGTTCTTCAGTTTTATATAGACACACAGATATACTCATATGTCATGAAAGCAGAAGAGAAATTGTCCGGTAGGACAAAGACATCAGCAAGTGTGCAGGTGAAAGAAAAGAGCACATAGGTGGTATGAGGGGATTCATGCTCATCACACACTTTGTACATGTATGAAAACCAGAAAAAATAGAATTAAAAGAAATGCTATACAGTGCAACACAACTCATGCTGCTGAGTCTCAGGGTCATAGCAGAAACAGGGACAGAATGATTGTAAGAGCCAAAAAAAGTATGGAGTGAAGGAAAGGAAGAATCTATACCTATAAAGTCCCATTAACATTACTACCTAAGCATGAGATGGATAAAAACGATACTATATACATGCTATCAGAGAAGTGGAAAATCTCATGTGGCCTCATCCCTAGACAAAGACCTATACACAAATAAAGATTACTGAAAGCAGGAGAAATAGTCTGGCATGGACGAACCTACAAATTGGTTATCCAATACCAAGTGTTCATATACAGATTGAGAAGGTTGTGTTTATATATTTAGCAGTGTGTGTGTGTGTGTGTGTGTGTGTGTGTGTGTGTGTGTGTAGCAACAATTAAAGAAATAGAGGCCATAAATTTGAAAGTGGAAAGGGAAAGAAAGAAGAAAGGAAAGGAGAAAATAATTGTTTTAATTATATGAATATTTTGAAAAAGAATAAGGCTTGACAACCACATCTATCTGAAATACGCATTTTATATCTAGAATATTTGAGGCATTAGATTCTGTGACACCTGAAGAATGTTTTATTATGTGCTCGCTAGTATTATTCTCTACTCTTCTGAGCTAAATGATGGGATCCTGTGCCAAATAACACTATCCTAGAGCACAGTAAAACTGTATTATAGTACTCTACCACCTGCCTTTCCTGCATTCAGTTATAAGCACAGGACAGAATTACAACAAAGTCCCTGTCCTCATGTCATTTGGATAATTAATCTGATTATCTCATTTTCTTCAAAAAGAGATACCAGAATATACACGATTGAACCTTAATATGTAAACCTAGCCCAGCTTGTGTTACACAGCAAAGTGTGAAGGGAAGAAGCTCAAAGGACTCAATAGCTAGAGGTTTATGTCAAAGTGTCAAAGTCTCTTCTGTCTGTGGGCAGATATAACCAATACTAGTCTCTTCACAGATCATGGTCCCTACAAACGGCTATCAGGCTAGTTCAATTTTGAAAAAGTTGTGCTGTTTGTCAAAATATTAACACAATACACAATATATGTTTTACATATCCCTAGTGTATCACAAACATATTTCTTTCTTTTCTTCAGACAAATGTAAATTTACGAGACTTTAGTATTTGAAGTCTCACTGCAAAATACAGTACTCACATTTCAATATCTTCTCAAACACTGTCTGGAGTAGTTTGGAAGAATACCATTACGATTATTGCCTAAATTCCCTAATAAAATTTGAAAAAGACTCTTGGAATCAGGAAAACACTATAAAATGATTTCAGAGAAATGGCTGACCTTCAGAGTTTACCCAAGCCTAACAGTGAGGTTGGAGCCCTATAGATGGCTCAGTTTAAGAGCACAAAGTGCCCTTGCAGAGTACTAGAGTTTAGTTCCCAATTCCCACACCAGGCAGCTCACAATTTCTGTAGCTTCTGATCTAAGGGCACCCAAGGCGTTTGGCCTTTGCAGGCTTCTGCACTCACATGTACACATACCTACACACATACACATATTTTGAAATAACTAAATAATTTTTAAAATTTTGATGTGAGGCTAATTCTCTGGGTGCCCTATAGCCTGTGTGTCAAATACAACTCCAGCTTGTTTTAGAACAGCTGCAAGCTAAGGGTGCATTCTACATCTTATAGGGTTGCTTCAAAGCTAACAAATAACAAAAATGTCTGACCGACACCTCTATCCTAAAATCATTTACTATCAGAAAGTCATGCCTAAGAACATCCCCTAATTCTCTGAAAACTTCTTTGTGTGACAATAAAGATGCAAAACTTTTTATCCATAATACTAGGCCAACAGCCTGTATCCCTTCTCACCTTATTTTTCACTGGTGTTCAAAGGCTGTCCAGAAGGGAAGTACACAAATTATTATTAATTAGTTTGTCAAATTATAATACATATTTGAATCACTTAGGTATCTTTTTTTAATGTTTTTTTTTAATTTGGGTGTCTTGTTAAATGCAGATTGTAATTCACTATGTCCAGGATGCTGCCCTAGAGTCTGAATTGCAAATAAGTCCTCAGGAAATACTAATGCTTCTAGCCCATAGGCCATCAGTCTTTAAAAAGCTGGTTTTAGGCATGTACAATTTTCAAATGGTATAATTTACATTTTCCTTTCACTATTCAATGAACTTTGACAAAGGTATAATGTCCTACCACAAGCATCAGGAAAAAGAAAAATCCTGTCAGCCTATAAAGCTCCCCCATGTCTTTTCTGAATCAGTCTCTTAGTCCAATCCCTGGCAACCATTGATTTCCTTCCTATTCCTATATTTAGTTTTTTTCAGAATGCCAATTAAATTAATAAAATACAATATTTAAATTGTGACATGTAGCTGCTTTACTAACAAAGGCATCATAAGATATTCAACTATAATTTTTTCATTTGCCGAAAAATTATGATTGAGTCAACCTGGAATTCCAGAATTTGGGAGACTGAGACAGGAGAACCCTACCCTTAAAAGGATAGAATAACATAATGAAGGAATGTCTTGCATAAAAGCAAGTGTATATTTAAATTTGTAAGAAGCAAGTTAACTGTATTCCACAGTGATTGTGCCATTTTACATTACCACCAGTGATGTATGAGAATCCATACTCCCTAACAAGTGATTGAGCAAGAGGTCATTTGTTTATTTTCTTCAATCATACAGTCCACTTCAATGAAATTTAATTTTGTGTTTCTATAATAAATAGATTATTTGAGTGTCATTTTTTCTGTGCTTTTTTTCCTATTTCAGTGTGCTCTTGAGTGAAACATCACTTCAAATCCTTTGCCCATTTTGAAAATGGGTTTTTCATTAGAGTCTATTTAAGAGCTCTTTTTAGCTTACAGAGATAGGTCTTTTATCAGGTATCTGTTTTGCAAATGTTTTCTCCTTCTCTGAGTCATACCTTTTGATTCTGTTAGTGTTATATTTCATAATACGTTTTATGTGACAAAGTCCAATATTTTTAAAAAATAAAAATGAATGCTCTTCTATAAAATGTTATCTAAATATGGAAACAGAAACTCATGTATTGCCTCCTACATATTTTTGTTTTTTGTTTTATGTTTATTTATGTGATTTATTCTGAGATAACTTTTTATAAATTGTATGAATCATAGGTGACTTAGTGTATATCACTATGTTCCCCATATTTATTGTTATAATTATGCAATAAAATAGTATTTATATTCAAGTTACAAGATGTATACTAACATGAACTCATGTAGTTGAGCATTATGTGTGTGTATTTTGTGTTGAGTTCAATGGAAGTGACTAAAAGATCAGGAATGAAATTTTCACATTGAATTTTTTGTTCTATTGTTAATTATGTGTTCTTTGATTAATGCACAATGAGATTAAATTTTGAAATCAAGTAGTAAGAGTTCTCTCAACTTGTTCATTTTCAAAAGTACTGTTAGCTATTCTTGTTCTGCTGCTTTTTCTGAACATTTTTAGATTGTCTTGTGATTATCTCTAAAAGTCAACTGGAATGGTAATTTTAATGGCATAAAACTACAAATCAACTTGAAAATAAATTTTATCATAAAAACTCAAGTTGATAGAATCAGTAAGACAGTTTATAACTCAATTGATTCATATTATCTTCTATTTTCCTATTTATATTTAGATTTTTGAATGCATAACTATTTCATGTGTTTTGGAGAAGTTAGTGTGCTTTCATAGTACATATATTTTGCATACATCTTAATTTACAGTTTTTCAATATAAAGTTGAAATGTGATACACAGTATTTTTATTTTTCTCTTGTTAGAATTTTAAAAACTCATTTCTATGTTTTAAAACATTTTGGTAAATTTTACTAAAGGTTTTCTATAGAGATACATACCATCTCTGAATAGAAACTGTTCTAAATTTTTGCTATCATCTTACATGATTTTTACTTTTGTTGGTTTTTACTTACGTTGGTTGGCTTTCACTGTAATGTTGAGTAGGAATTGTGCCAATAGGTCCTTCTGTCTCATGTCTGACTTAAGAAGAATATAACTTGGTCAAAATTATTAACTGTGGGGATTTTTTGTTGGTCATACATTTTGTCATACCTTTAATTGACTAGGAGATTCTTATGAGCCTGGTGTAGTGGTACACACTTTCAATCCCAGCACTCAGGGAGGCAGAGGCAGGTAGATATCTACGAGTTCGAGGCGAGCCTGGTCTACAAAGTGAGTCTAGGATAGCAAGGGCTACACTGAGAAGCCTTGTTTCAAAAAAACCAAATGAGATAGACATAGACATAGATGAGAGAGAAACAGAGAAAGAAAGACAGAGAGAGAGACAGAGACACAGAGAGAGACAGATATAGAAAGACAGACAGACAGACACTTGCATGCATGTACACACACATACACACACACACACACAGAGAGAGAGAGAGAGAGAGAGAGAGAGAGAGAGAGAGAGAGAGAGAGAGATATTATTATGAAAAATCTTAAGATGCTGTGTTTTTCATATGAATAATTTCTTACATATACTTACAGGGAATTCATCTGATGGATGCTTAAAAGTTGAACAAACTTTCTATTTCCAAGAAATACACATCTTCACTTAGTTACAATCTGATCCTTATTCAATTTTTCCGAATTCAATCTGGTAATGCTTTTTTAATGATTTTTACATCCAAGTATATGAAGGCTATTACTTTAATTTCCTCATATCAACTCTACTTATTTTGTTGTCAATATAAAAGTGTCTGGCTAGTTACATATCTCATATTGACTACTGCCCTTGGCAAAATGTAATTTCTTAAATGAAGGTTAAGAGAAGCCTTAGTCTTTGGTTACAAAATAAAATATGTAGAAGGCAGTTAGATGGTATGACATTTAGTAAAATAATAATAGTAGAGTCTCCCACCCCAGTAAAAGCTATGACGGGTTTGTAGTACCAGGCATGAATTCATTCCTGTGGAGGTGACTTCAAATCCATTCAGAAAGCAGCTGGTCACCTTACAAAAGTACTTGATGCAGACTTCTAGGGTATCTTTTAAATGGATCTCAATTATTTGAACATCTGAGCCTTCTGGTGTCTCTATATAAGGAAGTACATCTCTGAACTGGCAGAGATGATGAGTATCATAACTGACTGTTGTCTACTATAAAATGAAGCTTCTCAGAAGGAAAAAAACTGAGAGCCGCCCAGGAGTATGAATATAATCATAATCCTACTTGTATATATTCATGCCATTCTGAATGTGTCCAGTCTCACCTAAAATACTATTTTTAAAATGCAATTGGTATTTGATTTAGTTTTCATTCAAAAATATATCAGTAATACTTTTCTTAACATGAACGTGAAAGGTTAGTAATGCAAGATGTAGTCTTCTTGTAACCTTCTTTAAAGCATGCTATAGTCTCCTTTTTATTAAATTATTTATTTATTCCTGGCCTACACACCTCCTTCCTCTCTTCACAACCCCATCCTACCTCCCTTTTTTCTCATCCCCTATCCCCTACTCCTCAAAAAAGGGGAACCTTTCATTAACCCACCCCAGCTCATCAAGTCACATCAGGACTGAACGGGACCTCTTCCCCTGTGGTCTTGCAAGGTGATCCCACCAGGAGGAAATGATATAATAGCAGTCAATGGAATCCATGCCAGCCCCTCTCCCCTTACTAGAGAACTTACTTGAAGCCTGAGCTGCCCATCAGCTATATCTGTGTAGTGAGGCTAGATCCAGTCCATGCACGGCACTTGGTTGGTGCTTCAGTCTCCACAAACCCCTCTGGGCGCTGGTTAGTTGGCTCTAGTAGTCTTCTTGTGGAGCTCCCGTCACCTCTAGGTCCTTTTCTCCTTCCCTCTACTTTTCCCCTACGTCTCCTTACACTTCAACCAATGTTTGGCTGAGACGCTCAGCATCTGTTTCTAACTGCTTCCGGGAAGAACATCTCAGAGCACAACTATGCTAAGGTCTTGTCTATAAAGATAACAGAGTATCATTAAGAGTGTCAGGGGCTGGCTCTCCGCCATGCATGGGACTTGGGTTGGTCCAGGCATTACTTGTACAATCTCTGCTCTATCTGCTCTATCTTTATCTCTGCATGTCTTGTAGGCAGGGTAAATTTTTGGTTGCAGTTTTTGGGGGTGGTCTGGTGTTCCCCTCCCTCTACTAGGAGTCTTGTCTTGTTGGAGGGTGTCCTCTTTAGTCTTCAAGGCTCCTGCTACTGGGAGTCTCAACTAGAATCCCCTCATATCCTCCCATAGGCTTATGCCGACTTAAATCTCGAGCATATCACAAAGATGCTCTTATCCACAGTTTCTCCTTTCTGATAGGCCTTCTGTCCTGCCTACTCTCTCCCCAGGTCCAATCTCTGCCATCATTTCTCCCTGTGCTCCCTCTCCTATCTTGTACCCTCTCTTCAAACACTACTATATCTATTCAATTTCCACTTCTGAGAGTTAAGCATCCTCCCTTGGGTCCTCCTTGTTACCTATCTTCTTTGGGTCTGTGCATTGTAGTATGTATATCCTGTACTATATGGCTAAAATCTGCCAAGAGTACAAACCATGTTTGTGTTTTTGGCCCTGAGTTAAATCAGTAGGTATGATCTCTTCTAGTTCCATCCATTTGCTTCCAAATTTCATGATTTCCTTGTTTTTAATAGAAGAGTAGCATTCCACTGGGTAAATGTACCACAGTTTCTTTATCCATTGTTCAGTTGATGGACATCTAGATTGTTTCCAGATTCTAGCTAACCTTCTTCTGTGTCTCAGGTAGGGCCAAGCATTGGTATAACATTCCATCATTCTCTGTTCTATCTGCTCTATCTGCTCTATCTTTATCCCTGCACATCTTGTAGGCAGGGTGAAATTTTGGTTGAAGTTTTTGCAGTTGAGTTGGTGTTCCCCTCTCTCTACTAGGAGTCTTGTCTAGTTAGAGGGTATCCTATTCAGTCTCTACAGCCCCTATGACTAGGAGTCTCTGTTAAAGTCCCCTTCTCTTCCTTCTAAAAGCCTACCCAGACTTAGGTCTCCAGCTTGCCATAGAGATTCCCCTGCCCATATTTTCTCTTTTCTTTAAAGGCCTTCTGCTGAGACTCACAGGTAAAATTTAGGCAATGCATAGGGAGTCCTATGGAAAAGTAAAGGGAAGGAGAAAAGGATACATAAATGAAAGGAACTCCACAAAAAGGCCAACAAAACCAAGTAACCAGGGCCCAAAGGGGCTTCCTGAAACTGAAGCACCAACCAAGGACCAAGTATGGACTGGACTTAGGCCCCTTACATAGATGTAAATGATGGGCAAATCAGGCTTCATGTGGATAAGAAGAGCCTGAGTTGTTCCTGACATGGACTCTGTTGTCTGCCTTTTTTTATTATTTCCCCCTGGTGGGACCACCTTGCCAGTCCAAAGGGGAAGAAGATCTGCTCAGTTCTGATGTGACTTGATGATCTGGGGGTGGATGGGAAGGGGGGGTTCTCTTTTTCTGAGGAATAGGGGAGGACAGATGTGGGAGGGTAAGAGAGGGTAGGATAAGAGGAGAGGAGGGGTGGGGGCTACAACCAGGATGTAAAATGAATAAGTAAATTAATTAATTAAAAAAAGAAAGCCAACACTCAACTTGCAGGCAACATCAAATAGAGAATGGTGGATTTCTTGATTGAGAGAGGAAAGTGGAATTCAGAGATTCTGAGGATGTTTACATATGTAAAATAATAATAATGAAGAAGAAGAAGAAGAAGAAGAAGAAGAAGAAGAAGAAGAAGAAGAAGAAGAAGAAGAAGAAGAAGAGGAAGAGGAAGAAGAATTCTTAATTAAGAGGAAAAGAATTCATAAATCTATAGGGGTCTCACTTGTCTCTGTATAATGTAAAACATTGCAAAGTTGGACAATAGATTTTCAAATTTGCAAGATTAGCAGTTCTCAGAGCTCATATACCATGTGGTGGGATCAGCTTGAATGTGGGATCAGTCTACATACAGGAATGCAGTAACACAGAACTATTACAATGCAAGTTTTTAAAAAGTGATGTTACTACTTATAAAACAATAGAAAGAAAAATAGAGTTTGAGGACTCAAAGTAAGTAATTCCTCAAGGCTCCGCAAAAGTGCATGACCCACAACACACTAGACACACTTAAAACACTCAACACTGAGTTTCATAAACTACGATAACTAAAAGAGTGGTGTCGGGTGTTTCAGGCAATCCTGTTCTGGCAGTGATGGTTATATAGCTCCAGTTAAACTTGAGTGTTTATTCTTATTTCAAAATGCTACATTCTCATAAAATTCTATAGTTATTCTGAGAATTAAGTGAGGATGTGGATGAGCTGAGCCAACCAAGGTCATCTACAACTTAGAAAATGTTAAAAGCATTAAAGAGGAATAAAAATTATACCACAAATAATAGTTTGTAATCCGAACAAAAACCAATACCTATGAAAGAAGTTGACAAAATTCAAATAATCGCCTATATTCCATTCACAATATCCACAATACCAACAAAACTTACTGAATATATAAATATGCAAGAAAATGACTAATATTGTTAATGTGTCAAATTGTTCACCTAGACCTAGAGATCGACTACAATTCTAAACAAACCTATAAGGACTTTTGGAGATACAGACATATTGACACAAAAGTTTACTTAGAAATGCCAGAAATTATACAAAATTAGAACAATCAAGATACTGCAATGAGATTGAAGAACAAACATCATGTGGAAAGAAGATGGCTCTGAACATATTAAACTGAGTGATCACAAATGTGCAAAAGCCACATGATGAAAATTGATAGACTTCTTGAGTTTTCTATTGTTTTAATTGATAAGTTTAATAATGTGTATTTATGGTATAGCATAATGTTTTTATATAGAGATTCATTATGCCAGAATTAGATCAGGCTAAATATGTATCTTACATATTTCTCTTTGGAAGACAATATTCTAAATCTACTGTCATAGAAATTTCCAAAGTACATTGTTATTAAAGGTATAAGTGAGATTTTGAGTCTTTTGAGCAATAACTCCTGTCACTTGTTTACCATCCTCTTGTAATTACCAATATTCCTGGTTTATATCATGCATGCTGTTTTAGGTATGATGATATTTTCCATCATGTGTTTATGTAATGTCATCTCTATCCATTAGAGTAAAGTTGAATAGATTGACTACGACTTTTGGCTATGGTGAATGATGCTACAAATGAATGTGAAAATGCAGATATTACTTGACCATAGTAATTTCATTTAGTGTTTTGGGTAAACAAATACCTAGTTGTGAGATTTATAGATCATGTAATAGTTCCATTCTTAACTTATTAAGAAACCTCCACTCTGTTTTGATAATATTTGTACTAATTTGTGTTTCACATTAACAAATCTCTCGTCTTTTTTGCAGTGTAATTAAAATTTTATTTTAAATAACATTTTCTTTCTTGCATTTTTAATAATACATTTATTTTATTACACATGCATAAAACAAACTACATACAGCAGGGAGAACCATGTGACAATCATGAGAATAATGAGTTCTATACATGTTACATTCATAGTGAATTGGCCATCTGCATTCATCCTGTTTGAAGTCAGTGTCTTTCCTGTCTTGTTGGGTCTAAATTTCTGAATAAAATTCCATATCTATCCTATCTCAACTCTAATAGCTTAACTTCTTTATCTTGATTCTAAAATGATCTTATCCCCTAACCAGCTTCCCGGACAACATTGTAGAAATCTTCTGATCCAATTGGGACCACCATTTCAATCTCCTACTAAACCTGGAATCACTCAACATTTTAAAACTGAACCACAAATGCAATCACTAGACTGCTTAACCATTCTCTCCAATTTTTGGGACCCATTCCGAAGTATTATTTGCCCCAATTCAACCTGAAAAAACCTTAAGAGAAGGATGCCCCATTTCATCTAAGGGAGAGTTGTATAGGTTGCTGTTTGACATCTTGATCTACAAATGCTTATTCTCATCAGGAGGTGGATATAAGAAAAAATTAGGGGAAATGCAGGAACGCCTCTCTTTGCCTTTATCTTGCATACATAGGCAAGGAGATGGGAGCTGGAAAGAAAAAAAGGAGATTTAGGAACATAGAGGGAGGATAGAACAAAAGCTAGATGATTGAACCTACTCTTTAACTCAAGGCCTTAATTGTTCCTTATAATGAAGGTTATGTCTAAGTCATTGCTATAGAATTTAGTATATTGATACAAAACATGGGCATGTCAAATACTTGGCAGATTTTAACACAAGAATATATATCCTAAGTCTAACAGATAGGACTCTATAGATATATGTGGTAAAATAGTTGAATAAGGTCTTCAAAAGCCTCAGAGACACACAGAATATGGCATTTAAAGTTGTTCTTACAACCCAAAATTTCTTCGACCACAAGACAAGTTAACTCCTGACAACACCCAGCTAACCTCAAAAAAGATGATGAGCATCAAAGAGCCTCCTTATGGACATGGCCTCAAAGGTGGCAAACCAGCCACTGGGCAAAATGTCCTCATTCCTGCCACAAACAGAATCTGCCTAAAAATGGGCAACTTAGATGTAGGCAAAGTAGGCGGCCGCCCTCTGCCAAGTCAGGGTAAGCAAGTCCTCAATAGTTACTGCCCTGTGAATAAGTCTAGCAGAGATATTAGGCCAGAAAGCTGAAGATGGTGCTCCAACGTTATATAGTTTATTGGGCGACTGGCCGGGCAGTAAACCATCTTAAGTCAATTTGTACATTTTGGAAGCTGCTAACCCACACAGCTGGTTAACTCAGGAATTTAAGTTTTATTCCTTCTCAAGTCTCTTAGGCATTGAAGACAAGAGAGTATAGTTTTCATCTTTTTAAAATTTTATTTACCCTAGAAGGTATGAAGTAATATCTACTTGTATATTTAATTTCCCTTAAGATTATTGAGTCTGACACTAAATCTGTTAGAAGAAAAAGTGGGGAAGAGCCTGGACCACATTAGCACAGGAGACAACTTCCTGAACAGAACTCCAACAGCCCAGGCTCTAAGGTGAACTACTAATAAATGGGACTTTATAAGGCTGAGAAGCTTCTGTAAGGTAGAAGACACTGTCAACAGAACAAAGCGATAGCCTACAGACTGGGAGAAGCACACCTCACAAAAGTCTCATATCCAAAATATATAAAGAACTCAAGAAATTAAATACCACCGAGGCAAATAACACAACTAAGAAATGGGGCTCAGAACTAAACAGAGAATTCTCAACAGAGGAATATCAAATGGCTGAAAAACACTTAAAGAAATGCTCAACACTCTTAGTCATCAGAGAAATGCAAATCAAAACTACTCTGAGATTCCATCTTACACCCATCAGATTGGCTAAGATCAAAAACTCAAGTGACAGCATATGATGGAGAGGATGCGGAGAAAGGGGAACACTCCTTCTTCGCTGGTGGAAGTGCAAACTTGGACAACGATTTTGGAAATCTGGCACTTTCTCGGAAAACTGGGAATAGGGATACCTCAAGACCCATCTATACTATTCTTGCATATATACCCCAAAGACACTCCACCACACAACAAGGACACATGTTTAAGCATGTTCATAGTAGCCTTATTCGTAATAGCCAGAACCTGGAAACAACCTAGATGTCTCTCAGTCGAAAAATGGATAAAGTAACTGTGGTACATTTACACTATGGAATACTAATCAGCTATTAAAAACAAGGAAATCCTGAAATTTGCAGGCAAATGGATGGAACTGGAAATGGTCATACTGAGTGAGTTAACCTAGACCCAGAAAGAGGCACATGGCATATACTCACTTATAATTGGACACTAGACCAGTGGAGATATCTCATAAAAGTCTTCACTTAGCCAGAGATTGGGATGGATACTGGGACTTCCTACTGGGACTCTAAATGAGAGAGGTAAGGCAGAATGTGGAAATAGAAGGATCCAAAGGGTCCTAGAAACCTACAAGAATACCATTAAGTCTGGTGGATCTGGACCCATGTGGGTCAGCTCAAACTAACGTACCAACCAAGGACCATGCATGCAGTAAACCTAGAACCCCTATCCAGATCTAGGCAATGGACAGCACATTCTCCACAGTTGTGTGGAGATCAGACCCTGACTCCAACATGAACTCTGGTGCATCCTATTAGGCCACTTCCCCTTGGTGGGGAGATCTGGTGACACTCAGAGGAAGAGTAAACAGGCTACCAGGAAGAGACCTGATAGGCTGTGATCTTATAGTGGGGGACAGGGTCCCCTTCCATCACAGATGGAGGGCAATAGGATTAAGTAGGGAGGGAGGGGAAATGGAAAGATACAAGTGAGGGGATAGCAGATAAGATGTAATCTGAATAAATTACTTAAATAAATAAAAAAGAGGCAAATTGTAAGAAAAAATGATTATTGAGTCTGCATATTTCTTCAAATAAAAGGAACACTCTGTGTATGTGTGTGTGTGCATGTATACACATGTGACATATGTGTACATGTTTGTGTAGGTGTTCAATGAGTATACAGGTGTGTGAGATTAGAGGACTAATGTAGACATTAAGAATCTTCCTCAATTGCTCTACATCTTATATTGGGAAACAGACTTTCACTAAGCCTGGCATTCACCAATTTGGCTAGACATACTGGGAAATGAGCTATAGGACTATCACCACCCAACTCAGAGGTCCTGGGGCTATAGGCACATGGTGTCATTCCTATATTTTTACATAGAGGGTGAAGATCTGTACTCTGACCCTCATGTTTACACAGCATGGACTTTACCTGATAAACTATCTCAGCAGCTCCTAGAAGGAATAGTAAGGCAATTTGATATACAAGTGTATAAAAAGGCTACCATGAATGGATTTAAACACATCTTTCATTTATGCTGAGTTCTTCAAGTTTTGGGACAGTGGTGAACTCATGGTCATCAAATGCATAGTAGATTTTTTGAATGTTCACTAATGGTGGGTGAGATAACATATACAAAACCTGTATAAGCCCAAGCTAGACCAAATCTCATGATAGAAATGTGATTTAGTCATAAAATCCCTCTCCTAGATATAGAGGGGATTGACAATTGTTAGCTGCTAAGGTAGGTAGAGTAAGTTTTATTTAAGAGTCTAGGCCTTGGTAAGTCAATCACACTCTAGCAGAAAGCCACACAACCAAGAATGTATCAGTGGCATACATTGAACCTGATTGGTTAAAAAAAAATAAAGAACAAAATATTGGGTTAATAGGAAAGGGGGTATGAATTTGGGAAGAGATGTGGGAGTGGGTAAATATAATCAACGACATATTATATTTTCTTTTAAAATGTGATGTTTGTGATACTATCTAAAATATCATGTACTTAGTAATATATTAACATATTATGTGCATTATATTTCTGTATAGAATATCACATATCAATATTGAGAGATATTAAAGCAATCTAACAAAAAGAATGCACATACAATAAACAAAACTGTACCAAATAATAATGTTAACATGATAATTTTCCACAAATAAGATTATAATTTAATTATCAAGGCAACTTAACAAAGAAACTGTTTAACTGGGCTATGGGTCCAGAGGGTTAGAGTTGATAATGATAGAACAAAGTGTGTATGGCAGCACAAACAGCTGAGAATTGACATCTAGGTCCACATGCAGGAGACATAGACCATACTAGGAATGCCATGAGTCTTTTGAAAGTTCAATTTACATCCTCAGTGACATATTTCTTCCAGTGGTGGGTGCCATGAAAGAGGAGCTGCAGTGGGCAAGTGAGCTTCCTAGAGATGGTCCACCATTTTGCCCAGTTCTTATGGATGTACTTGTTGAGACACAGCCACAGAGGCTTCATCTCTGGATTGTTTCTTGCTACTGCTGTGCCTTCTCAGGTTTGTAATTGCTATACTCCTCATTTACCTGGCATGGTGTGATTGGGCATGGGGAGATCCTCAGTGCCTATAGTCTGGTGTGATTGTTTCCTGAGTGACAGCCCACTCATTTGGCCAATTTTCCTGCAAATAAATATAAAGATGAACTTGCATAAAATAATATTGTTTAGATGACTCAATGATTTTTATAGATATTCTGATTTGATTTAAATAGTTTTAGAAAGTTAAATTAAGGTATTTTTGTCAATGGCTCTGATGTAGCAAACCTTGAGGAACATTTGGAAGTTCAGAAACATACATAATAGTTGAGCTGGGGACTTTTTGAGGTTAGAAAGCAAGAACAATACCCCCAATTAATGCTGGTTGACAGGACTATCTCTCTGAAGTTGGGCTGGTGTTGATTAATTTCTTGTACACATTTCTCTCTCAGCTTCCTGATATGACAATAAAAATTGTCAATGAGTAGATGTACACCTTGAAGACTTAAAGTAGAAATACCTAATTGTTTTACATAAAGTTTATATTTGTGAATCTTCTAAGATTTTTTATGATATTACTGTTTAAGATAACTGATTCTTTCTTTGTAATCACAAATTGCAGCCCGCCAGTAAAGAGAAACTGGCTGAACAAATTACCTTGCTTGCTTACACTTTGTTAATCTATAACAAGCTGCTGAGTTACAAATGTATGTGGGTTCTTGGGAATAATTTGTTTTTGAAATTTGTTTTTCACCCATAATATGTAAAACATTTGATCATGTGAGTTTATTGGGGAAAAATATATATGTGCTCATTGTAATTGTTCATTTAAAGAAAAATAGAATGTAACCACATTGTGATTTTTGTACTGCTTGAAAGATTTTGTTGGCATATATAAGCTATGGGAGTAAAAATAAAGCTGGAGTTTTTTTCTATCCATAAAATGTATATGTGTGTGTGTGTGTGTGTATGTGTGTCTGTACACCTACATGTGTATATATATATATAATTATGATTGGAGCTTACTCATTGGAGCTTTGTTCCACCCACCCAATGTGTGAATGTATGTGTAATGTATGTATGCATGCATGTATGTGTATGTGTGAAATTGTTGAAGCTTATTCAAATCTGCTCACGAGAGCTTGTCTTTCTTCATCCACTAAATGTGTGTGTATGAATGTGTATGCTTCTTACTACCACCCCTTCTCCTTTTTTCCTTCTCACTACCATCCCCAAGAGAGTTCAAAATTCAGAACCAGTTCCCAGTTACAAGTAGCACTTGCCTCCAGTCTCCAACAGCCTGGACCCTGCTGACTCTATGCCCTGCCTCAGTTTACCCTGCCATATTGAAGCTGACCTTTGACATTCCAGCAAGGCCATACTTCCTAATCCTTCCCAGATAATTCCACCAACTCAGGACCAAATGTTTAAATTCTGAGGTGATCTACTGGGGGGGGGGAGTATCTCATTCAAATTACTATACTTCACACCCTGGAATGCATAGTATCTTGGCAAAATCATAAGGAAACATGAAGTTAGTCTAGTTTCAAAAGTACCTAGTCTTTCACAGTTTCAAAATCATTTTAAAATCCAAGTCTTTTCTGAGACTCAAGGCTTATAGCCACTCCTCATAAAATAAAAAAGCAAATTACATACTCCCGACATACATTGTTATAGAATATGCATTGCCATTCCCAAATAGATGAATGGGAACATAATGAGGAAATGGTGGACCAATACAAGACTAAGACCTAGCAGGACAAACTCCCAATCCTATAGACATTAATATCTGATGTCTGAGGGCCTATATAGCTCTACCCTTCTACTGTTGCTGACTGAAACATACTATCTCTCTTGGGCTGGTTCTTATTCCTGTGTGCATCTCTCCTTCACAGATGTGTCAGGGCTCTGAGATCTCCAAAATCTTGGGTGGAGAAACCCTGTGAGAATACAAAGGAAGGTGATGCAGGCTGTATAAAAGAGTGAGATCTGATAGGCTGTGGTCATAGGGTGGGGGAGGGAGACTCCACTGGTCAAAGTTCTAGGAAAGGAGAATAGGGCAGAAGAGGGAGGGAGAGTGGGAACAGAAAGATAAGAGTGAGAGGTTTGCAAACAAGATGTAATGTAAATAAATTATAATAAAAATATGTATATCTAAAAGAAAGAAGAACATGACTGTTGTTCAGGAAAGCATTGTCATGTTTCAGAATCAGACTGATTTATTGGCAACAATGGTCCTCCAAAACAGTAGAAGACTAAACGTGATTACTGCTAAATAGGGAGGCATATGCATGGTTTTAAATAAAATAAAATGCTATTTTATACTAGTCAGCAAGAAATCGTATGAGAAAAATGCTGAAAAGTTATTAGGAAGAATTAAGGCAGGAGGTACAAGTGAGATCCAATGGAGTATAAAAGAGATGATATGCCGGGAGTAGCAACCTATTCTTCCAAGATAGATTCATAAGGTGTTATGAAGGTGAAGAGGAGGTAATGAAGTAGAATGATGTATAAAAGACCAATTATTAGGCACTGATTTATTTAGTGAGCTACTTAAAGCACTGCTTGTACTGCCTATTTGCCAAGCATGACTTCATTAGCTACTTGTAACAGAATGACCTGAAGAAATAGCTGGAACAATGGGACATCATTGCCCTTAACAACCCCCTGAATTTCTCATAAGCTTTTGTAGAATCTTGCTTAATTTCTCACCCCAACTTGTGGTTCTAGAATACAAAATGGGAATGCAAACTGGACCCAGTATTGAAGTTTTTAGAAGCTATCCTAGCTTTGACATCTCCCTTCCACTCCTGTCGGTATTGAAGGACTCATTCCAGAAAAATTCCTTCAATGGGATCACAATGTTCATCCACTTCTCTAGTCTAAAGTTCCAAAAATTTCCACATTTCCCCTAAAATTTCACAAAGTTAGGTCTGTCAGTGTAATATTCCATTCTCTGAAAACATAAACAGAAATAATAGAATTGTGTATATATATATATACATATATATATATAGTATGTGTATATATAAACACACACACACACACACATACACACACACACACACACACACACACACACACACACACACAGAGTTCAGAAATCCAGTAGTTATTCAGTCCACAAAACTGGATGTCTCTGTCATCTCAATCTGGTTCTGGAGTATTGAGGATTCCTACAGGGACATTGGTCTTCAGTATAAATTGGAATCGAGAAGAAGTAGGTTCTAGTAGCAGTGAAGGAATGCCTCAGTGACAGAATAAATGAACTTGCCAGTAAGACTAAGGGCAAGCAGATGAAAGCAAAATTTCAATTTTTCTATGTCCTTTTATGAATGTTACCCGGAGAAATTGTGGAACAGAGTTAGGATGAGTATTTACACCTCAAGTGATCCAATGAAGAAAATCCCTTATGTGCATGCTCAAGTACACACTGGAATTTTTCAACTTTAAAAAGACAAGAAATTCTCACATTTTACAGACAGCAGAAGAATGGACAATGAGAACATTATAATAGGTGAAATAAGACTGACACAAAAGACCAAATGTTGTATTCCGAGTGGGCCCTAGAATAAATTGTACAGACAGACAATAAAATAGTGATTCCCAGGAACCAGGGAGAGATACTTATATGGACTCAACAGTTAATAAACACAGACTTTCAATGTAGAATAATGAAAGATGTCTAGACATGGACAGGGATAATGACAAAAAAAAAGGAGTGGGACTGTACTTAATGTCACTGAAGTATTCACTTTAACACTTAAAGTTGATCTTTTATCTTGTAGGTACTTTAATACAATACAACTTAATAATTAAAAACTGAAAACCAAATAATTAGGGAGAATGGAAAACAGCTGGGATACTGTTACTTTGCTTTTAAAAGTATAATTGGTACACTCTTACTAGAAAATCTATGATATTTGTGAAAAAAAAAATATAGGCTTTCTCTATGACCTAGTCATTCTATAGTAAGGCATATAATCAATATAACTTAACTGTTGACAGCCACATTAAGATGGATTGACTTTACATATTAAAGTAACAAAACAATACATACTATACTGTTCCATCAATACAAAAATACAAAGAAACAAAAAGTAGCATTAGAAGTCCAATGTAATAGTAAACTGAGAGAGATGTGATTTGATGGTGACTTAGAGTTGACATAAGGAATCTTCTGGGGTGCAAAAACATTTTGTATTCTTGATCTGTTTAGCAGCTACATTGGCTGTTATTTGCTGAAGATTTAGAGCTCTGTACTCATGTTTTGTGTATTTTCTGGTTTTTGTGCTGAAGTCAATACAATGATTTCTTAAAAATCAAATATCTGGAGTTCTGAACATTTCAAAATGCAATCTGAATATTTCCTTTCATCTACACAATCACATAATATAAGAAAAGAGCTTTCCAGAAATCTTCTCTCAATGGAAATTGTTGAAACTGGCCAAGGCAAAATCACTTGAAAAGCTATCTATTTTTTACTGTGGGAAACAACATAGTAAACTTTACATGCCTGTAGGCTTAGTCACCCTCACTTAACCTTAAACAGTGTGATAATGGCATCTTTATGCACTAAGCAATGAACTATGAAATTTATATAAAACTATATTTAATTTATATAAAATATGTGTGTACGCTTCTGTGTTTGATATGGGAGGAGTGGGAATAAGTTAGCTAATCTACTTTAATTCTCCAATTTTAGCTCTATAGAAATTATTAGAAGCCTATGGCATGGCATTTTGTCAGGAAGGTATAGAAGATAGTTTAGGGGATTAATATCTGCCCTGTCCCAGGTGAACCAAGGCCATTTTAAAAATATAAAAAAAAATAATGGCTGAACTCTCCTTAAGTTTAACCATGTGGATATTTATTTTTAAAGTCAAGAAGTAGATATTCTTTTGTAGAAATAATTTATTCAAAACTGACCCAATTTCTCTTTAGTTTTCTAAAAGCAAACTTCCACACAGAAAGTTATGTAAGCCATTATGTGAAACTCATGGCTTGATTTCAGAAATAGTCTGGTCATAAATTAGAATAAGCAGCAATGGTGTCCACTTTCAAGGCTAAGTATACTTTAGAAACAAACCAAAATAATTCAAAGAATAGAGAAAAATAAAAAAAGTGGAGACTGAAAACTTTGAAGCTATAGATACATATCAATTTGTAGAGTATTTGCCCAGCACGACTGAGGCCACTGGGTTAATAAACTAATTAGAATGGCAGTACCTTTAATTCTAGCAACTGGGGTAGAGGCTGATGAATCACAAATTGAATATTATCCTTGGCTACATACTGATTTGTGGGTCAGCCTGAGCTATATGGAATGCAGTCACAGAAAAAATGAAAAATATTTTTGAGGAAAAACACACATACATAATGACAATCAATAGACGAGGCCAGAAAAAGAAGATAAATACATATATTTTAATTGAGTTAAAACGAATCCTTAATATAATGAATTGTTATAATGATATAGTAAAATATAATATAAAACTAATGAAATAGCAGAATGGAGAGATGGCTCAGTTGATAAAATGCCTGCTGTGTAAGCTTAAGGACCTGATCTGGCATACTTATCACCCATATAAAACAAACTGATGTGGTTTCAAGCATCTGTAACTATAATGCAGGAGGATTATTTATAATTACATCATATTTCTGCAATTCATGGCCATTCAGGCAAAAAAAAATTAGAAACTTCACAAATATATGTAAATAATGAACTCCTGAAAAGTGATAGATCAAAAGAGAAATCAAAACTAAAGAATCCTCCTCTGGCAAAGCCATCAGCAGTGAAGCCCTTCGAGTATATGCCATTTCCCAAGCCCAGTTCTACTTGAAATCCCAAAGAAAGTAGCCATTGGGAACTTCCTGTTGAAACACCACCTCCAGTCCCTTGGTTACTGGCTTCCTTTGGGAAAACTCAGTAGCCATTGCACAGAACATTTCATATCCCCTAGTTCTACCTGAAATCATAGAGACCAGCAACCATCAGGACCACCAGGCCCCAGCTCTACATGACATCCCAGAGACAGCAATAATTGGTCTACCTTTAAATGAAAAACTTAGGATATGTTAAATTTAACAGTTGCAATAGGAAAAAGCTTATGTACCAAGTAACACTCATGACCAAAAACATTTCAAAGGGGTCCATTCCCCCAATGTATGTGGGTAGTATATATAGCCAGAGAAAGATAAATATCCTTATGGGTTACAATTCAATGTCTGTATTGTATGAGAATCATGGGCATCTTTCTGCAGCAATATATGCTTACACTGAGAAAAAGAATCTATGGTTGTTTGATGTCTTAGTTACAGTTTCTGAGTGCTGCTTACAGGCTTGTGTCCCATGGTTGCTTGCTCAGCAGATCTCTCTCTCTCTCTCTCTCTCTCTCTCTCTCTCTCTTTCTCTCCCTCTCTCCCTCCCTCCCTCCTTCCCTCCGTCCCTCCCTCTGTGTGTTTGAAATATTTTTCAGATAATATATTCTGATGATCACTCAGCTCCTTCAAGCTCCTCCCTACCTCTCCACCTACTCAACTCCATACTTTTCCTCTTTCTTTAGGAAACAAACTCACAAAAAATTAGATTACATTTTTAAATTAAGAAAAAGCACAAGAAAAACACACACACACACACACACACACACACACACACACACAATCCCACAAGAATAAGTAACTGATCAGTAAACAAAAGTGAAAATGAAACAATATGGGAAAAATCATTGAATTTGTTTTGTGTTGGCTCTGTACTGTTAGGCATGAGGCCTGGCCATATTTGTAATTAATATGTTCAATGAGACTCCATTGGGGAAAACTAATTTTTTTCTCTTTTCAAGAAGATGTCAGCTGGAAATAGGTTATTGTTTAGTGATGAGAGTGACCATATTGAAAAGAAAGAATTAAAATAATAAAATATTTGGGTTTAAAATTCAGCAAATAGGTAAAAGTTGTATGTATCAAATCTATTAAACACTAATAAACAAAAACTGTGGAATAAAAAATAAATGAAAAAATACCTCATATGTGTAAACTGGCAGATGTAATATTGATAAACTTCCTAATGCTACCCAGGATATACTCAGGATAGTTTAGTTTCTATCAAAATTGCCCTCATAGTTTCCCTGGAAATAGGAAAAAGTAACTCAAAGTTTAAAAGCAATTATGAGACATGTAATAGTTAAAGCAGTGTAAGAAACAGAGAATGGAACAAAAGATGGCATCTTTCTTGACTTCAAATCACATTCTAGAACCAAATTGATTAAAACTATATGATATGTGCACGTTCACAGACATGCAGACCTGTGAGATATAAAAAGATCCCAAGAATTAATCCACACAAATGTGGTCAATTAATCTTTGACAAGCTTACTAATAACAAAACAATCAATAAGATGGTTTCTTCGATAAATGATGCTGAGAAAAATGGACACCCATATGTAGAACCTTCCACTAGTTAGTTTTCTGCCTATGTGGAAAAGTGCTTGCAGTAATCAACCTCAATGTGGAAAAGATTGTTTTTCTCTCAGAGTTTCAGTGTATGGTTTTTTGACTCCACTTTTTCTGTGCCTGTGGCAAAATCATATTGTCATTGTGAGGAGAGCATACAGGAACAGAGCTTTTTGGCTTAGGTCAACTAGGAAGCGGTGATAGATCGGAAGAGATCAAGATCTCTTCATGTACGCCAAGAGAACACATCCCAGGACTTAACTTCCTTTTACTAGACTAGGCATCCTAAAGATCCACCTTCAGGCTAGCAAGCAAGCCTTGAATACATGGCCATGGCCTTTAGGGTACATTGTTTTAAATTTTCACACATACACACTCCACACAAATAAACACACACACACACACACACACTGAATCAAATGGGTTTTGTTATTATTTAATCAAGAGAAATCTGTGGATATAATTCAGTTCATAAAGTACTTACCTTACAAGTATAAGGACTTGTACATGATCCCTAGAACACATAAAAAGAAAGCGAAGTTTACTGGTATGTGCTTATAGTCCCAAAATGACACCCAAAGTTGTTCTCCAGCCTCCATACATGTACAGACACATGCATGTGAGCCTAAATGCATATGTACATCTCTACACATGCATGCATACCTGTACAAGTGGTCAAACAAACACATACACATTCACAAATATGACAATAGTAGGCTAATCTACAATTAACATTTTCTGATTAGTTGACTAATAAGTAAATAAATAAAAATCAGAAGATCACCAGTGTTGATGAGGATGTAGAAAAAGTCAATATTTCCTGACACTTCATGGAAAAAAATTGTAGCCCTTTTGTAGGACAGTACAAAGGTTTTGATCACACACACACACACACACACACACACACACACACACACACACACGACCTTCCAAGTGATCCAGCAATTTCATTACTGTGTATATGTTCAAAGGAAGTTAATGCTCCCATTGTTAGAAATAAATTTTTTCAGTGTCACACAGAGAAAAATGAACAAAGTGAAAGTAATTCAACAAGACAACTTAGTTTTGCAAAAAGGATACAACATCTTATAAGCCAGGATATCAACTTTATTAGTTTAAGAAGTTTCCTATGTTCTTACTATAGTTCATATGGTGACTGCATGATTCCCCCTTGGCTGGGACCCCACCTCGCAGTCTTTCCTGATTTGCTAGTTTTAGAAGAAGTAGTGCAAGGGAACTGAAGGAAAGGGTGATCAGGTCAACTACCACAAGCCATTGAGTTCTAAAAATGCAATGGAGTCACTCTGTGAACAAAAGATTTATCAGATCAGAGAAACAGAAATATTTTCATAGGCTTACAAGGTGAGACTCGAAAGATAGCGTAGTAGTCAAGAACACTGGGTGTTCTTCCAGAGGACCCTAGTTTAATTTCCTTCACCCTTAAAGCATATCACAATGACCTTTAACATCACATCCAGGCGATCCAGTGCTATCTTCTAGATTCTGTGGCTACCAGGCATTCCAGGAGTACACATAGTACTTGCAAACAAAATACTGGAATATATAAAATAATATTTTTAATTACAATGCGAAGCAATAAAAGATTTAATACAATTGCATTGAAGTTTTTCAGCATGAGAAGATTTGTAGACTGTTGCCCTTTTGCAGACTATCTTTGATAGAAAAAAAACATTTCGCATACCATTTTGAAGATATATTTGCAGTCTTCTGTTCATTGTAACATTATTCACAGTAGCCAAGATAGAGAAAATGTTGAAATGTCCTTGAAAAGTGGATGGTTTTAGAAAAGGATATGCATTTGTGTGAGTGTGTGTGTGTGTGTGTGTGTGTGTGTGTGTGTGTGTACGATAACCTGTTTGTATGTTTGTGTGAATTTTTAAGGAAATTGTAAATGATGCTGGTGAAAAGGAAAGACATGGAAAAGTAAATATAAAACAAATACAATATAAATTATAAGATAGAATTTCCAATCACTATCAATTATATATATATATATATATATATATATATATATATATATATATATATATATAAACAATAGTGTTAAAACTTTTACAGATATCACTTTTCCAACCCTTTCAAAAGGCCAAAGTTCAATACCCACTGCTTGCTTTTCAGCCTTTCCGTGGTGATTCTTTAAACTGAAGGAGGCCTTGAGATAATACAAATCAAGAAACCCTCCCAGCAATCAAGAGATGGACATGGATATCTGTCACAGTCTGATCTCACAACTTTTTCTTAGATCTCCAAGGATACAAAAACAACTCATAAACACAGGGTTCTGAGTGCAGGAAATCTACATATCTTCTTTACAATTAGTTGTCAAAGAGATGAGCACAAAAACACTCTAGCAAGATGTTTACAAAAGAGCTTCCATTTATGATGAAACAAAAAAGAGCTAGTTTTAACTTTTTTCCTTTTATTTGAGTTCACTTCTACTGTCTCATGTTGCCTTAAAATATTTAAATGTGCAAGTCTAAAGATATAAGTCCTGGGTATAGATAAGTACAGAAGTTGTTATTGTCCATACAACTGTGATTTTTCCCATTATATAGTAATTAATAGGAAAGTTTTTAAAATTGTCCTTTTACGTATTGGTTCACAGGTTTTTACTTTCCAGCACAGAGACTGAGAGCTGAAATAACCACTATCTTCTGAAGGATATATGGTAGCTAAAATGATAGTGAAAGTCGATAGAAAAATAGACATTTGATTTACCTAAATGTAGTTGCAAATGTCTATTCAAAGTCTTACTAATGAAGGCATAAAAGGATCTGTGAACAACCATGATAATATAAAAGAAGACAGGAGAACAATGCAATAGTAGTTTGCCTCTTTCCCAAAGAGCCCATGTTTTGCTAGGGGATGGTAAATAGGAGACTCTCTCCAAATCCCATGATGCCAGATTGCAAAGAAATTAAGGGCCCATAATCTGAACAATGACCAGTGGTGGAGAGCAACTAGAGAATATAGAATTTCCATTAGGTCTCTGGCGCTATTGTCCAGTAGTTGGTTATAGAGTTGTACACAGAAATTGCTTATAAAATATTTGAACCCCAAGCAAATGTTTCCTGATATCAAATAGTGACTTTTTAAAAAATAATGGTGCATGGATGGGCACTCTCTCCTTCTTTGTGACACTTAGCTTTTCCTTATCTTTCTAACTGAAATCGCTCTCCCTAATAAAGAGTACATTTCAGATTCTATCCCCCTCTCTCCTTCTCTCCTCCTCTCTAGTCTCCTCTGTAATGTGTGTGTTTGTCTCTGTGTATGTGTGTCCCTGTGCATGCACACGTGAGTATGCACATGTTCATTTATGAAGATCCATGTGTACAACTGAAGACATATTTAGGTGTCATTTCTTCTCGGGAAACATTTGCCTGTTTTCCTTACTAACCTTTGGTTCAATGGGTAGACTAGGCGGATAGTAAGCTAGAACTGAAAGAATTCATCAGTTTCTACTTCCTTAGTTCATGGATTACAAGTACAAGCCACCAGGGCTGGAGAGATGGCTCAGAGGTTAAGAGCACTGACTGCTCTTCCCGAGGTCCTGAGTTCAATTTCCAGCAACCACATGGTGGCTCACAACCACCTATAATGAGATCTGATGCCCTCTTCTAGCCTGCAGGTGTACATACAGGCACAACACTGTATATATAATAATGAATAAAAATATCTTAATGATCTCTTAAAAAAAAAAAAACAAGTACAAGCCACCATGCCCAGCTTTTCAGTATGACTTCTGTGCAACTCAATTCTGCATGTTTATTTGGCAAGAACATTTTTGATAAAACTATCCCCCCATGTCTTATCGGCTACATTTGCTAAACAATCTAACCTATTATGTCCTTCAAAGATCTAGTAGAATCTTTGAAATTTAATATTTAGTTATTTAGAAATAATTTATTCAACTGGTCCCCAGTTGGTAGAATTGTTTGATAAGGATTACAATGTGTGGTCTTGTTGGAAAGAGTTGTGTCACTGGGGCCAGGTTTTGATGGTCCCATAGTTTGGATGTGTTAACTTTTGCAGTACAATGACTATGCATTATTAAATCTGTGTTCACCATGAAAGACCTACAATATCCACTTTGTCACCAGGCACAGATATAAGAAAGTATATTACCTGCTTGCATGTGGCATTGCAGATATATGTAGAAATCTCTTGAGTTCCTAAACTTGATGACGATAATGATGAAAAATAGAACTAAAAATTATATACCCTACACTTCAAGATCTAACTTAGTTTTTCATCTTCAACTGAGTCAAGTGGTAAACATAAAAATACCCCTACATATCTCTTTTACAATCAAAATTGTATCAGGAGGAAGTTCAGGATTAGAATTCCAACTGTCTAATACATGAAATATAAGGAGTAATGGAAAGGTTCTAATAAGATATATAATGCTAATATCCATTGGTATTTTCTTCAAAATAGTGCTCAGTTTTCTCTACCACCCAGAAAGTCAGAAAAACTTAACAAAGATGGCTTCATTAAAATTAATTAACCAAAACATAGGGTTATCCACTTAAATGGGAAAAGAGTGTCACTACCACTTTTTTCTAATAATGAATGTAAATATTAACCAAAATTAGTAAGGTATTTCACAAGATCCCAAATTACCTACAAAGCACTAATTATATCTGATTATGTTTTTTATTTTTTTAAGTTTATGGTATCAAAGCAATGGGGATTGGGGCAAAAGTCAGTTAATATCATACACCTTTAGGAATCTCTGTTGCAAATAGTTGTGAAGTGGTATTTTCTATGTACTCATATTTTATGTAATTTTCTTTCAATTAATTAATTCACTGAGATGTTATTTAGTCAGAGAGTCAAGTTACAACATAATGCAAAGTCTAGCAATTTGACAACGATATAACTGTCATAAAGGGTTTACTTCCAGCATGTACTAGACCTAACTGGAATCAAATATCTACTTCACAGCATTTCTCTTGGATTCACCCAACTCTGAAAGCTCTCAGGTCATTAAGGCATTTCAATTAGTAATGACTTACCCACCCCCAGTAGCCAGTGAAGCATACTTTTAAGGTGGTATGTGCAGTCAAAATTTTAATGTGCACAACTTGAAAATGTCTCTTACACTGGTAAAGAGAGTAGTACTATCTGAGAAACCCATTTGCTTGGAGTTTTATATTGCAGCCATTAAAAAATATTTTATCTCCTTGGGTGAATGTCTTATGGACATTTTTATACCTATTAGGTAATATTAATTATATAAAGGTTTGGAAAACATATGAATCATTAAAAGCAGAAATGGGACATTCAATAGCCTGGAAGAGCTAATGTTATCACTTTTGTAGCCTATTTAACACCTTCTTGGTACAATTATTTTTAAATAAGTCATCATGACCCAGGAAAAGTTCCTTCTTTTAAAAGCAGAACACTGAATGGACATGAAAATGAAAAAACAGCCTCAGGATATCTTAAGCTCTCACATTAGAGATTGGTGATGTTTTAAGAAACTTTTTAAATTATATCTTAGCAGGAACTGTTAATAGAAGAAATATTTGTTAGGTTTCATTAACTTTTTATATTTATATTTTACATATAAACTGAAGTTATTTTCAGTGTCTAACAATTAGTCCTTATAGGAAAAGGTGCTAGGACTAGAAGAATATTAGATATGGAAATAAATAATTCAAATTCACTTTAGAACATGTTCATTATTTTTTCAAGTTTATGATATAAAAGCAATGGGGGATTGGGGCAAAAGTCATTTAATATCATCCACGTTCCAATAGTTTCTGTAGCAAATGACTGTGAAGTGCTATTTTCTCTATATTCATATTTTATGTAATTTTATTTCCATGAATTCTTTCATTGAGACGGCATGACCTATAATTTTACTGCCTCGAAAATGACATTTTCAGGCACAAATATTGCAAGTAACAGGAAGCACACTTGGCTTACATAAACAAAATGATTAATTAGGGAAAATCATTATCCCAATTTAGTAAAAAAATGCAAATAATGTCCAGTAATGGGATACATTAGGAAAAGTAGTCTCAATCTCATTTATGTTCTCACATTTTGAGCCAGATATAAACAATACAAAGTAAATATGAGAAAGTGAATATGAAAGTTATGCAGAGATATTTTTTATATTTTCCCCAAGAATACCTTGTACTAGTCAGGATTCTATGGAGAAACAGAATAAGTGGGATGATTGTATGTGTTACAATATATTTTGAAAGCTTTACATTCAGATATACATAATTACATTTACATAGTCACATATGAATGTCAAAGATTTTTTAAAAGAAATTGGCTTGTAGAAGCTGTCAAGTCATCATATCTGTAAGGTGATTCAGAAAGCTGCAAACCCTAAAGGAACTAATCATTTAGTTTCTATGCATAGTGAAAGGCCTGAGAACAAAGAAAACAAACGTAGCATTTCCTGGCAGGCTTTAGAATTAGATGGAGCCTATATTTCACTCAAATCAAGTACAAAGGCAGCAAAAAGATGAAGTCCCAGTTTTGAAGGTCATTAAGCAGGAATAATTGGTACTTGAGGTCAGCCAGGTTTTGTTGTTGTTGTTGTTGTTGTTGTTGTTGTTGTTGTTGTTGCTGTTGCTGCTGCTGCTGCTGTTGCTGTTGTTGTTTTTGTTGTATTCCACCTGTCCACGTATTAGGTGAAGTCCACCATTGTTATGAAGAACAGTCTGCTTTACCAGTTTATATGTCAATCTCACTTAATACAGTCACAGAACGAATCATAAAAATGTTTGGCCAGATATCTGGGTACACAGTGGTTCAAAGAAATAGATGCAAAATGGTCATATCCTTAATTTCCCACAGATTTAGCTTTCACACTAAACTTAGGCAAATAACTACTAATAAAATGGAAGAAAACTAGCACAGGGTCTAATGATACATGGCTGGAAGATGGCAGGTTAAAAAAAGCACTTTTATGGGAGAAAGTAATAAAAATAGTGTTTCAAAATTGAGTTAGAGAAGTATGGATGGATCCAAGATGGCGGCGAGCAGTGTGGACCGTGTTTGAAAGCTCCAGCGAACAATTCAGGGAATTGCACAGATTTCTGAGCCAGGAACACCAAGGTCCCCATACCACGGCAGCAGAAGTGCTCCACGGTTCGGAGGGACCAGGGTGCGGAGGACCTGCCTGCCCCTGCACACGGGAGGAACAAGGACTTTCTCGGATCACAGCTGCGGCGGCTGTGGGGACAGCAGTGCTACCAGCGGCTCCGGCAGCCCCAGCGGCTCCAGCAGCGACAGCGGCTCCAGCGGCGACAGAGGCGGTGGCTGAGGTTTGCAGCTCAGAGCCTTCTAGTGGAGGCGATTAGTGCGGTGGATGGTGGGAGTTGCTGCGGGCGAGGGGACTCTGGACAGGATTTGGGTCGCGTGGCCTTGAGACCCAGCTGGACTCAGCGGATGGTTCGGCCCCGGAGTCCTGGGTTTGCTCAGTGAGCTGTGCTGTGGAGAGGCTGGCCCGGCTCGGCGGGCAATTCTGCCCAAGGCACAGCTCCTCTGCTGTGACGCAGGCTGGGCAGGGTGCCTGCTTTAGAAGCTGGGATCCAGCTCAGCGCAGACGCAGTTTTTCTGCTGTGACACGAGCTGGGCGGAGCGCTCAGTTATACTCTGGGTGCTTGCTCAGCGCTGCGGAAGTTTTCCTGCTGTGACGCGGGCTGGGCAGAGCTCTCAGTTATACTCTGGGTGCTTGCTCAGGGCTGCGGCAGTTTACCTGCTGTGACACGGGGTGGGCGGAGCTCTCAGTTATACCCTGGGTGCGTGCTCAGCGCAGACTTGGTTTTCCTGCTGTGACACAAACTGGGCGGGGCTCACTTCCACCCTGGGAGCTTGCTCAGTGCAGTCGCAGTTCTCCTGCTGTGGCAGACGGTTCAGGCCCTGAGAAACTAGCTGAGCTCCACGCGTGGTTCGGGCCCAGTATCCCTGGCTGGACTTGGCAGGGGACCCAAAAGGTTGTGGATACCTTGGCCTGACCCAACGATCATTCAGAGACCCAGAACGATTGAAGGACCCACAGCAAAGGGGAGCTAAGGATCACTGGCAGTGAGAGCCCAAAACAACAGGGCTAACCTCCTGCCATTCACACAAGTGAAGTATCAGGGCTTCCAGCCTACGGAAATCGTGAGAAAACAAGTGAATCTATCACCAGACTCCCTCCACTCAACTCTGGAAGTTACCCAACAAAAGCAGAGACGGCAAGATGTCTAAGGGACAGCATAAAAGCATACGCAAAAAACCCCAAAACAACATGGCGTCTCCAGTTCCCAGCTATCCCAAAGAAAACAACCCGGAGAACTCACATACAATGGAAACACAAGAAAATGACCTCAAATCCTTGGTAATGAGGATGGTAATGGAGGAAACAATTAAAATTAGAAATCAGATGCAGGAAGAAGCAACGAAGCAGGTGCGAGAAATAAAAGAAGCACATAGAGTGGAACTGGAAAATTTTCAGGAAAATATAAACAACCAAATGAAAGAAATAAAAAAATCTGTTCAAGATATGAAGATGAAAATGGATTCAATGATAAACACACAGACAGAAGAAAAACGAGAACGTGAGGTCTCAGAGAAGAAGGCGAATGACACAGTGCTGAGCTTTTCTAACAGAATCCAAGAGA
Source organism: Acomys minous (assembly GCF_964271855.1). Taxonomy (NCBI): domain Eukaryota; kingdom Metazoa; phylum Chordata; class Mammalia; order Rodentia; family Muridae; genus Acomys; species Acomys minous. Next base: position 27,111,871 of record NC_140488.1, on the reverse strand, counting down.
TGGAAGAACGAATCTCAAGTCTAGAAGATACAATCTCAGATCTTGAAGCAACCATTAAAGAAAATGCCAAATCTGGAAAACTCCTGACACAAAACATCCAAGAAATTAAGGACACCATGAAAAGAAGAAATCTGAGGATAATAGGCATTGAAGAAAGAGAAGATATCAGACTCCAAGGCCCAGACACTATTCTCAACAAAATCATAGAAGAGAATTTCCCCAATCTAAAGAAAGAGATGCCTATAAATATACAAGAGGCATACAGAACACCAAATAGAATTGACCAGAAAAGAAAAACTGCCCGTCACATAATAATCAAAACACAAAACATACAGAACAAAGAAAAAATATTAAAAGCTACAAGGGAAAAGGGCCAAATAACATTTAATGGCAAACCTATCAGAATTACACCCGACTTCTCAGCAGAGACCATCAAAGCCAGAAGGGCCTGGACAGAGATCCTGCAAACCCTAAGAGACCAAGGATGCCAGGCCAGACTACTTTACCCAGCAAAACTATCAATAAACATTGATGGAGAAAACAAAATATTTCATGACAAAACCAAATTCAAACAGTACCTATCCACAAATCCAGCTTTACAGAAGATACTAGAAGGAAAACTCCATCCCAAAGGGTCAAGCTACAACCAAAACTACTCAGGAAATAGATAACTATACCATGGCAAAAACACAACTACACAAACGCTCAACTGGAACCAACATCAAAATTAAGACTCTTAATAATAACTGGTCGTTAATATCTCTCAACATCAATGGTCTCAATTCTCCAATAAAAAGACACATACTAACTGAATGGGTTCATAAACAGGATCCAACATTCTTCTGCATTCAAGAAACACATCTCACCCATAATGATAGGCATTACCTCAGGATAAAAGGTTGGAAAAAAATATTCCAAGCAAATGGTCACAAGAAGCAAGCAGGTGTAGCCATTTTAATATCGAACAAAGTAGACTTTCAACCAAGATTAATCAAAAGGGATGAGGATGGACACTTCATACTCATCAAAGGTAAAGTCAACCAAGATGACATCACAATTCTGAACATCTATGCTCCCAATACAAGGGCACCCACATTTTTAAAAGATCTGCTAAAAAGGCTTAAACCACACATCGATCCCCACACAATAATAGTGGGAGACTTCAACACCCCACTCTCACTGAAGGACAAGTCATCGAAACAGAAACTAAGCCGAGAAATAACATCATTAACCAATGCCATGGGTCAAATGGATCTAACAGATATCTATAGAACCTTTCACCCAAACAAGAAAGAATATACCTTCTTCTCTGCACCCCATGGAACCTTCTCCAAAATTGATCACATCATATTTCACAAAGAAAGCCTCAACAGATACAAGAGGATTGAAATAATACCTTGTATCCTATCAGATCATCATGGGCTTAGGCTGCAATTCAACAACAACAGAAATAACAAAAAGCCTACACGTATGTGGAAATTAAACAACACTCTGCTAAATGACACCTGGGTCCCGGAAGAAATAAAGAAAGAAATCAAGGAGTTTCTGAAATTCAATGAAAATGAAGGAACAACATACCCAAATTTGTGGGATACATTGAAAGCAGTGCTAAGAGGAAAATTCATAGCACTAAGTGCCTTTAAAAAGAAATTGGAAGCATCGCACATAAACACCTTAACGACACAACTGGAAGCTCTAGAAAAAAAAGAAGCAGAAACACCCAAAAGGAGTAGATGTCTGGAAATAATCAAACTCAGGGGTGAAATTAACAAAATAGAAACTAAAAAAACAGTCCAAAGTATCAACAAAACCAAGAGCTGGTTCTTTGAGAAAGTCAACAAGATAGACAGACCATTAGCCAAACTAACTAAAAGGTAGAGAGACAGTATTGAAATCAACAAAATCAGAAATGAAAAGGGAGACATAACAACAGACACTGAAGAAATACAAAGAATCATAAGATCCTACTTTGAAGGCATATATGCCACAAAATTTGAAAATCTAAGGGAAATGGACGATTTTCTTGATCAATTTCACTTGCCAAAGTTGACTGAAGAACAGATAAACAAGCTAAATAGCCCTATTTCCCCTACAGAAATTGAAGTAATCATTGATAGTCTCCCAACCAAAAAAAGCCCAGGGCCAGATGGCTTCAGTGCAGAATTCTACAAGACCTTCAAGGGTGAGCTAATACTGATACTCTTCAAGCTACTCCAAAAGATAGAAAGGGATGGAACATTACCAAACTCATTCTATGAGGCCATAGTCTCATTGATACCTAAACCTCACAAAGACTCAACAAAGAAAGAGAATTTCAGACCAATTTCTCTGATGAACATCGATGCAAAAATACTAAATAAAATACTTGCGAAACGAATACAAGAGCACATCAAAGATATCATTCATCATGACCAAGTAGGCTTCATTCCAGGCATGCAGGGATGGTTTAATATATGGAAATCCATCAATGTAATCCACCACGTAAACAAACTGAAAATAAAAAACCACATGATCATCTCTTTGGAAGCAGAGAAAGCATTTGATAAAATCCAACACCCATTCATGTTTAAAGTTTTAGAGAGATCGGGAATACAAGGCACTTTCCTCAACATAATAAAGGCTATATATAGGAAGCCAATAGCAAAAATCAAATTAAATGGTGAGATACTCAAGGAAATTCCTCTAAAATCAGGAACAAGGCAAGGCTGCCCACTCTCTCCATATCTCTTCAGTATAGTACTCGAAGTTCCGAAGTTCTAGCCAGAGCAATAAGACAACATAAGGAGATCAAGGGTATTCAAATGGGAAAGGAAGAAGTCAAATTATCCCTATTTGCAGATGATATGATAGTGTACATAAGTGACCCTCAAATTTCCACCAGAGAACTCCTACAGCTGATAAACACCTTCAGCAAATTGGCTGGATACAAAATTAACTCAAAAAAGTCTGTAGCCTTCCTATACACAAATGACAAGCTTGCAGAGGAAGAAATTAGGAAAACTACACCCTTCACATTAGCTACAAGCAATATAAAGTACTAAGGAGTTACTCTAACTAAGCAAATGAAAGACCTGTTTGAAAAAAATTTCAAAACCCTAAAGAAAGAGATTGAAGATGACATGAGAAGATGGAAGGATCTACCTTGCTCATGGATAGGGAGAATTAACATAATAAAAATGGCCATCCTACCAAAAGCAATCTACAGATTCAATGCAATCCCTATCAAAATACCTACACAATTTTTTAAAGACATTGAATGTTCAATTCTGAACTTCATATGGAAAAACAAAAAACCCAGAATAGCTAAAACAATCTTGTACAATAAAAGGTGCTCTGGAGGAGTCTCCATACCTGATCTCAAACTGTACTATAAAGCAATAGTAATTAAAACAGCATGGTACTGGCACAGCAACAGGATGGTTGATCAGTGGAATCGAATCGAAGACCCAGATATGAATCCACACACATATGGTCATTTGATTTTTGACAAAGAAGCTAAATTCATTTGATGGAAAAGGGATAGCATCTTCAACAAATGGTGCTGGTCTAACTGGATGTCTATGTGTAAAAAAATGCAACTGGACCCATATTTGTCACCTTGTACAAAACTCAAATCCAAGTGGATTAAAGACCTCAACATAAAACCAGAGACACTAAGTCACTTAGAAGAAAAAATGGGAAAGAGCTTGGAACATATTGGCACAGGAGACAACTTCCTGAACAGAACACCAACAGCCCAGACATTAATGTCAACAATTAATAAATGGGACCTCATGAGGCTGAGAAGCTTCTGTAAGGCAGGAGACACTGTAAAGAGAACAAAGCAACAGTCTGCAGACTGGGAAAAGATCTTCACCAACCCCACATCTGACAAAGGTCTAATATCCAAAATATATAAAGAACTCAAGAAATTAAATAACACCAAACCAAATAACCCAATCGAGAAATGGGGAATGGAACTAAACAAAGAATTCTCAACAGAGGAATATCAAATGGCTGAGAAACACTTAAAGAAATGCTCAACCTCCTTAATCATCAGGGAAATGCAAATCAAAACAACGCTGAGATTCCATCTTACACCCATCAGAATGGCTAAGATCAAAAATTCAAGCGACACCACATGCTGGCGAGGATGTGGGGAGAGAGGAACACTCCTTCATTGCTGGTGGGAATGCAAACTAGTACAACCACTTTGGAAATCTATCTGGTGCTATCTCAGAAAAATGGGAATAGGGCTTCCTCAAGACCCAGCTATTCCACTCCTTGGAATATATCCAGAAGATGCTCCAGCACACAACAAGAAAATTTGCTCAACCATGTTCATAGCAGCCTTGTTCATAATAGCCAGAACATGGAAACAGCCTAAGTGTCCCTCAATAGACGAATGGATAAAGAAACTGTGGTACATATACACTATGGAATACTATTCAGCTATTAAAAACAAGGAATTCCCGAAATTTGTGGATAAATGGATTGAGCTAGAAATGATCATAATGAGTGAGTTAAGCCAGAAGCAGAAAGACTCAAATGGCATATACTCACTTATATCTGCATATTAGCCCAAGGGGCATGTCCCACGAAAGCCTTCACTTACCAGGAAACTGAGACAGAGGGGAGGACATTCTAGTGGGATTCTAGATGAGAGAATCATGGGAGAAAGGCAAAGTAGAAGGACCCAGAGGGTCCTAGAAGCCTACAAGTAGAACATTATGATAGGCAGATTTGGGCATAGGGGTCCCACTCAAACTAAGTCACCAGCCAAGGACAATACAGGTGGTAAACCTTAAACCCCTACCCAGATTTAGCCAATGGACGGAACACTCTCCACAGTAGAGTGGAGAGTGGGATATTACTTTCTCACATACTCTGGTGCCTCACCTTTGACCATGTCCCCTGGAGGAGGAGACCTGATGGCACTCAGAGGAAGGACAGCAGGTTACCAAGAAGAGACTTGATACCCTATGATCATATAGAGGGGGAGGTAATCCCCCTCAGGAACAGTCATAGGGGAGGGGAGTAAGGGGAAAATGGGAGGGAGGGAAGAATGGGAGGATACAAGGGAGGGGATAACCATTGAGATGTAACAAGAATAAATTAATAAAGGACAAAAAAGAAGTATGAAAGTCTTTCCTATATGATATTTGATAGTTACAGCTATGCTTATCTTTCTGTAACTGTGGTCACAGACCTAGTACTATTTATCATTAAATAGTTTTCATTGGATCACCAAATAAATAAATGAAAGTGAAAAATAATTGGCAAAGCTAGAAGAGTAGAACAAGTATTAGCACCCCAAAGACACAGTATTGACATCAGGAATTCTGATACAATTCCAGATACAAATGTTGATTCTAGTAAAAGGTATCAAGATAATTTAGGATAGTGGTTCTATTATTGAGTTCACATGCTATTGCGCATACAGAAGGACACATACATACTCAAAAATAAATGATCACATAGCTATAAGGCAACATCTGCTTTTCATACAAATGTTTGCATTTTTGTTAAGTTTTGTCAGTCTCATCCCTCCCCAAATTTTAGTTTACTTCTTTTGATCTTTACTTTTGTATTATCTTGTTAATTTAGAGAATGGTTTCATGGAGGCCAGGTTGGCCTGTATCTAGCTATGTAACATATGATAATTTAGAACTTCTGATTATATTGACTGTACCATCTGAATTCTAGGATTACAAAAACGGACCACTATGCCAGGTTTATGTAGTGCTAGAAATGAAACTCAGTACATGCTGAGCAAGTATTCTCTCAACTGAGCTACACAACCAGCTTGGCTTTTAATCCCAATGGTCTCCCTGTAGTGATACTAATTAATTTATATGGTGCTATTATTATTTTCAGTAACGGTTATTTTGCATGGAAAACCTGATTCATCCTCAGCAACCTAATCTAACAAAATATCTACTTGTCAGATACACCTTCCTCAATTACAATACATATTCGTTCCATTTTTAAATCTCTCTCTCTCTCTCTCTCTCTCTCTCTCTCTCTCTCTCTCTCTCTCTCTCTCTCTCTCTCTCTCTCCCTCTGTGTGTGTGTGTGTGTGTGTGTGTGTGTGTGTGTATGCACACATCCATTTTAAATAGTGCATGCATATGTACTCAATCACATATAGAATCCAGAAGAGGCAATTGAAAGCCATCTCTCCAGTTCCTCGTACTTTTGAATTGAACACAAGGATAACGTTACCACATATATTTTGACTGACTTACTTCAATGTTTTCATATGAACGGATATAGAAAATACTTAGTAAGTATTCAAGCAAATGTCTTGCTCCTCGTTGCTTGCTCAGCCTACTTTCTGTCTATCTCTCTATCTATCCATCTATCCATTCAATATTGATGTTTGTATTTTTCATCTCCTCCCAGGCTTGCTCTTCATCTTCCCCTTTTTGGCTCCCCTTCTCCTCAGAAAAGGAGAGTCCATCCATATCAAACCACCTCTGCACATCAAGTTACATCAGCACTCAGTGAATCTTCTTACCTGAGGCAAGACAAGTCAACCCAGCTAGGGGAAAGTTATGCAAAAACAGGCAAGAGAATCCATGTCACACAGGGATATCCTCTGCTCCAGTTGCTAGGGTACCACATGAACACCAGGGAAGTTATCACCCACAATGGACTGGGCCCTCACCCATCAATCATTAATTAGGAAAATGCTTTAAAGCTGGATCTTATGGAGGCATTTTTTCAATTGAGGTTTTCTCCTTTCAGATAACTCTAGCTTGGGTCAAGTTGACAGTAAGACTAATCATCATAGTACCAAATTGTATATTCTAAGTACTAGATTGGTGAGAGACTAAAAAAAATCACTGGTCTAGTGAGGCTTACACCTTACTATTAATCAAGTATTAATAGAGCCTAATTTATTTTCCACACTAGAGGGCTAAGTGGAATATGCTCACTAGTACAACTACAAGTATACATTGAGTAGGAAGAAGTAGAGGAAAGACTTAGTAATACTGAATATCTTTATTCCTGTTTCAGTGTTTCAAGTGCCTTCTCCATTTATTCTTATAAATCATGGCTTATAATGTATCCTTCTTAATCTATATTTGACCACAATGACCAAGAGATATATTGTCAGCTTCCCACAACAAAAGATAAATTACTAACTGGAACATAAATTGATTCTACGCTGTCTGTTTCAACTGAAATTGGCCCCACCCACTGCATATGAACCATATTTCTATATTGGATAACGTAAATGTGGAGGGAAAAATGGAGATGGATTAAAGAAACAAAATCTGAAGAAAATAGTGGTTTAAATAAAATATGTAGTGATGGTATGGGGTGCTATAAAGATTTTATTGCCACTTACTCGGGAAGACTAGCATAACTCATGCCTAGTGCTACCACTTATAAGTAATGCGATCCCTGCAAACTCATTGCAATAAAAACTTCAGGCATCTAATACTATCTCTTATTATACACATGCCCATACACCAGTAATTTAGTAACGTTTCTAGCTGCCTTTCTCTTTGATAGACTTTATTTCTTGATGTCCATTCTTAATGGGAAAAAATCATTTTTAGCACAGTGTATGGTTGAGTAAACATAGAGCTCTGATCATTTTTAAACAGTCCTGCAACAACTTACTATTTCTGACATTGAGTGTTTATTGTGGTAGCTAATAAATACTATAGGCAAATCTTCCTGTACTGGGCACCACTATATAAGTCAATAGCTTCTCTCATCCTGGTAAATAAAGATAAGGTTTATTTTAATTGGGTGATTTGGACCTGTTGACTCAAATCACAAAGTCAAAGGATCATGAAAATCAGAATGAAGAAGGGTTTTAAATCCCAACAGTGTATTTTAGACTGAGTTCCAATAAACCTAAGAGGTGACAAGTGGATTTTGTAAAATAGAGATGGCTTAAGAACTGTTTTTCTTCTTGTTGTTCATTCTGTTCTTAATGTTGGAGTTATACCTTAGATTTTATTTGAATAAGATTATGCTTAGAAAATACAGGCATAGACATGTGTGTGTAAACAAGTCACTTAGAAGATCACCAATCTTGACCACTATTCCTGCTATTCATTTTGTGGGCAAGATAATAGAACCATTAATGATAGTAACATTTAAACAATTGTCTTGGATGCATATCTGATATGTATGCACTTAGATTCCCTGTTATTTATTCTATGTCATGCCAATGGAATTATGCAGTTGTTATTAGTACTGTTACTAATAGTGGATGCATGGTTTTGGAGGGGTTAAGAGTACACACTGCTTTTGCAGCGGACAAGAGTTTAGTTTCTAACACCCATGTCAGAAAGCATCTATTGATGGCATTTAAATTCAGATCCAGATCTAGTGACTAAAGGCACCTGCAGGCATGTGCATGTAACCACACACATATTTTTAAATAAAATAAATATTAAAAATAATTGTATCCATTCTTCTCTTTAGGACCATCTAGGTTGTTTCTAATTACTGGCTATTATGACTAAAGCATCAGTGAACATGTTTGAGCAAGCCTCTCTGTGATAGGATAACATGTCCTTTGGGTATATACTCAAGAGTGGTATAAGTGAAACTTGAAGTGGATAAATTTCTATCTTCCTGAAGAATTGCCACACTGATTTCCATAGTGGATGTGCTTAAATATTAATCCTTTGATCTACAATGATGACCTGCCTGATTTGATTTAAGGCCCACCCCATGAGGTAGAACCCACACCTGACACTGCTTGCATGATCAAGACCCAGAGACTAGATAGCCGAGGGACCTAGGGTAAAATCAAATACTACTAGTCTAAAAAAGAAAATAAAACAAAAATCATAGTGACAAAATTACTTCTAATGATATTCTGCTATACTAGATTGATGTTTTGTTCAGCCATCATCAAAGAAGCAGCAGATGGGAACAAATATTACAAAGTAATAGCCAGAAATCACACAGATATTAGAGACCTTGTAACACTCAGTCCTAAATGGAATGTCTTCAGCAAATCCTTCCCCACAGAGCTCAGAGTATCCATCAAAAGAAGAGTCAGAAAGAATAGAAGAGCCAGAGGGGGTGGAGGACACCAAGAAAACAAGTCCCTATAAATCAACATGAACAAAACTTAATGAACTCACAGAAACTAAGACAGCATGCACAGGGATTACACAGGTCTGCACCAGGTCTTTTAAACATATTTTATGGTTTCTAGTTTAATGTTATTATGGAACTCCTGAGTGTGTGAATGAGTCTGATTCTTATGCTTTCTCTTGGGCCCTTTTCCTCCTTTTGGTTTGTCCGGATCAAATTTGATGTAACAATTTTGTTTTATTTTACTATATTGTATGCTGGTATATATTTAAAAAAATGATTGGAAACCTAGCCACTAGAGTAAAGGTTAACAACTGAACTGTTATTTATACCTGCCAGGAGATGGAAAATCAGTTTCCTTCAGTAGAGTGACACTCCAGGGCAGGCCTCATGTTCAGGAGTAGTTGACCAATATATAACAGATTCCACAGTTGTGCATGTGTGTGTGTGTGTGTGTGTGTGTGTGTGTGTGTGTGTGTGTGTGCTTTTTTCTTTTTTTAAAGATTTGTTTATTTATTTACTTGTTTATTTATTATGTGTAGTATTCTGCTCGCATATATGCCTGCATGTCAGAAGAGGGCACTAAATCTCACTATAGATGGTTGTGAGCCACCATATGGTTGTTGGGAATTGAACTCAGGACCTTTGGTAGAGCAGCCAGTGCTCTTAACCTCTGAGTCATCTCTCCATTCCCAAGTGTGCTTTTATTTAGATATGGATTGGCATGTTTTTGTTTTTGCTTTTTCTTGTTTTGGGGGGTGTTTTGCTCTTGTATTGCATTTTTAAAAGAAAGAACATAAAGTTGGATGGATATAGAGGGGGAGAGGAGATCTGGAAGAACTTGAAGGAGGGGAAATGTGATCAAAATATATTTAAACTTAAAAATTGTTTAAGTAATAAAAGTATAATAAAAATTTATTGCTATAAAACATAAATAAATATTAAAAGAATAATAGTATAAGCAATATTGGACTTAATGTGTGGTACCACCTGCTAGAAAAACTACATGTTATACCTTCTCACTGGAACAAATAAAGTTAGGCCAATTTTCTTCCTAAGAAAGATAACATATTTTAAAATAAAAATCTTCAAACATACACATCTCGGTTAGGAGGTAGATGTGGAAAATGAAGTATAATCATATTTAAATATTGTTACTCAATTTCCTAAATTCTGCTACCTTACTCCTGCTTAAACAAGAGTCTTAAAGCAATCCCTAGGCCCAGGGTTCAAAAATTGGCTCTGCTTGATATGTGTAGTTCTCATCCCTTATTAAAGAAGCATATCTTTGCAACAGATGGAGATCTCCACAGAAAACTACAACTTGTCAAAATATAGAGGACAATTGATCATGATGTGCCCTTCCTCAACAGATATGTCTACAATACTATTACTACACCAAAGACTCAGAAAACATCACAGACGTGGGGACAGAATGATTGTAAGAGCCAGAGGACCAGGAAGTCTGCAGTGTGAAACTGTGTCTCCCACAAATAACAGGGAAGCTATGCACACAATAGCACAACAATATGGCTGCATAAACAGCCACAACACTAATATATATCTATGCTAACATGGAAGAGTGGAATCTCAAGAGGGTCCTAATACTAGAAAAAGAATTACAGACAACTAATGACTGCTTATAGAGGAAAAATTAGTCTTCTTTAAGGATGATACTCATAATTGTTTATTCAATACTCAGTGGACATCCCTGAAGTCATGTACACACAAACAACACTAAATGAATTCAGCAGATTGTATATATATATATATATATATATATATATCAATGATAATCAAAAAAGAGGCCATAAATTTGAGAGAGTATATAGGAGGGTATGGAAAGAATTAGGAGTAAAGTGAAGATGGAAACTTATGTAATTATATTTTAATTAAAATTAAAATGTTTTAAGGGAAATTCATGTTTTCATGAATATGGACAACAGATTCTAGGGTACAAAGGCCATTAAGAACATATAAGTGGATATTAGCTCAACATAGATGTCCTCTGAGAGACTAAATCTAGTGCTAGATCAGCACAGATGCTGGGACTCGCTGCTGGACACTAGGCAGATCTCTGAGAGTGGTATGGAAAAGTGGGGGGATGGAAGGACCCAGAGGGTTCAGAAGCCCCACGAGGAGACCATCAAAGCTGGCTGATCTGGACCCAGAGATGCCTGTACAAACTGTTGCACAAACAAAAACAAATGCATGCAGTGAACCTAGACCCCCTGTACAGATAGAACAAATGGACAGCTCATTCTATAAGGTTGTTGCGGGGAGCAGGAACTGCCTCTGACATGAATTCTAGTGCTCCTGATTTGATCATTTCCCTTTGATAGGGAGGCCCAGTGGGCACATAGAAGGGGATGCAGGTTATCCGATGAAACCTGATAGGTTATGGTTAAATGGTGAGAGAGAAAGGCTCTTTCTGCCAGATGTCTAGGGGAGGGTAATAGGGCAAAAGAGGGAGGGTGGGAAAGTAGAAGATACAAGTGAGGAGATAACAATCAGGATGTAATCTTAATTTATTATAATTTATAATAAATTAAAATAAAAATAAAAAGAACTTTTGAAAGGATATGTGAAATTATTTCTCTGCTATATTTTAATTTTTAACTATGCTTATTTGTTTAGACTATGTGTTTGTGTGTGGATAAAGTTTGTGCATATATTAACATGGTGTCCAGAGAGGGCAGAAAAAAATATCTTAGACCTCATTGAGCTTGTCTTAGTTACTCTTCCATTTCTATGAAGAATGACCATGACCAAAGCAAGTTATAGAAAAAAGAAGCTTATTGGGGGCTTGCTTACAACTCCAGAGGGTTAGAGTCTATGATCAATATAGCAGGAGTATGACAGCATGAAGGCCAGGTCAGGGTATAATAGTAGCTGAGTGTCTGCATCCTTGTTGATAAACATGGGGCTGACACAGCAAATTGGAAATGGCCTGGGTTTTTGAAACCTCTAATATCATCTCACCAACTGAGACACACTATTCAAATATATGAACCTAGGGAGGAGGCATTCTAATTCAAGCCTCTCTATGCTTAAAGACAGTCAGTTATGAGCTGCTTGATATAGGTGCTGCGAACTGAAAGTTACTTCTTTGCAAGAGCAGTACATACTCTCAGGCACTGAGCCATCTCTTCATCACAAGAATGCTTTTTAACCTATCTCACTCTCCATCTGAGCTTTAAATGTGGTCTTTATTTTTGCTCTTCATGAACTGACTATCTATGTGGCTGTCCTTTATTTCTGTCAATATCTTTCTTATTTTCTTGTTACAATGACAAATATTTTGACAAAATCAACTTAAGGGAAAATGGATTTATTTTAGCTCACAGTTCAAGGTGCAGTGCATCGTTGAAGGAAAGACAGATGGCAGGGGCTTGAAGCAGATCATCACATCACACTTATATAACGTATAGAACAATGAATGCTTGCTGCTGCTGCTTTCTTTTTCTATTACCTACACTCCAGGAATAGTGCTATCTACCATGAATGCCTTGGTCTTTTCACTTCAATTATCATAATCAAGACAATCCCACAATGGCATGCCAGGAGGTCCATCGACCAAGTAACAATAATTCTGTCAGGTTGACAGTTAATGCCGAAATGTACAAATGTCTACCTCAACCTCAACATAATCATTCCATTTCAATTTTTATTAAGATGAGCATATATTCAATGTACTGAGTAATGAGTTTTATTACTGTATGTTTGTTCAGTGATATAACATATATTGGTCATATCCACCTTTCCATTACCTATCATTTCCCCTTGCTATTTCATTCTTGTTCCTCTTCTCTTTCTAAATGCAACCCCTCTACTCTCTTCCTTTATGTTTTGCTTAAATCTAGATTCCACATAAAATGAAAATCATGTGACCTATCTCTTTCTGAGTCTGGCTCATTTCATGGAACATAATGAACTCTCTTTTTTCAATACGGTATTTCCCCCCTTTTTTTTTGAGTAAATATTTTTGTCAACTCTTGCAAACTTCAATCTATACAATAAGCTGAAAACTAGTCTATGTGCTTCATAAATCATCACTATCCTCATTTTGACTTGTTATGCACGAAGGATAACCTAGATTTAGACTATATGATTCAGCTGTCCACACTGATGAAAATCACAGCTAAATGGCAGATGTCTGTGTCCCTTAGACTGCATAAATGAGTCCAAAGGGTATACAATCAGGATCTGATTACAGATCCCCACTGCACATAAAGCTTCTTGTTCAGTCTCAACCATATACAGTTGCTTTTTTAGTTTATTCAATAGGGAATGAACATATGGTGGGCATTAAAAACATAAAGAGTTGAAGAAGGTTTTTTGGAAAATGTGCATATAGTACAACTATGGATCATTAAGTAAGGTGAGAATAGTTATGGGGATAGCTCAGCTGTCTGATCTTTCAAGATAAAAAAGGATCATCATTCAGCTCTACTTTAACCCTCTATGGGTATTCCTATCTGTTGTATATTTTGGATTGGATAGGAGGGACAACGGTTATGCAGTTCTCCTGGAATTGTTTGTTTTCTTTTTCAAGTAAAGCCAGTACTCTGAGTGGCTTTCTACATGAAAATAATGCTGAAATATATCAGCTATATGACTTTTGTTTTTCTTTGAATATTTAGGTTTAGTAAACAGTGTCAGAATAACAAATATAGTCACAATGCATTGAAAAAAAACCAAGATTTCGTCCTTACTTGTTTTAGGAAGGGAACATGAAATCTCCCCAACTAACTGAAAAATATTGGCCAGTATTAGTAGGTGAGTGAATAGAAACCTTGGCTTTGAAAGCCCCTGGTTCAATCTGCAGCTTGGAAAGAGCATATACATCAGCCTTTTCATCATCTACACAATAGGCTATAAATTATTTGCATGACATCTTCTTTGCATTAGATGCCATGGGCCGGTAACAAGTTGGTGTGATATATAGACCATTTAAGTGACAATAGTCATAAGTTACAGATGGAAAGCTCTATTTTGGCCAGCCATTGTGATCCCTCTTTGCCCAATTTTCAATATGAAAAATCACCACTGAATATCAAAAATGGCTTCTTGGAACATCAGCTCTGATCTACAGGATTTGTCATGTTGTAGCTCATCTGTTTCAAGAGCACTTCATTCATTTGTTCTGCATTACCAAGATGGAGAGTTCACTGAATAATTGATGAAAAGAGAAAACTATGAGCTTTCTTGCACTCAGTCATTATGCTTTTGATACTACCTTCTGGGAGCTAACTATATTGTTATCTAATAGTCACACAGCCTGAATTATATAGGACACAATCCCTTAAGAGTGTTTGTATAAATGCATACTCATAGTTATTTAAGGATCAAACACTGACATTTAAGCCCCAACTACTATATAGTATAGGAACTTTTACTTATATAAATATGAGATAATTGATTTTAAACTATTTTACTGGGTGTGTGCGTGTGTGCGCACATGTGTGTGTGTGTGAGTAGGGTGACTGATCTTTTGCTATTTATAAGATTTAAAATGACAATAATATAATATCACACCCGTATTATCCGTATTATAATGTGCCAAGGACAATATGCAGAGGCCATCATTTAATAATCATAGTATTTCCAAAATATTACAATCATTTGCCCCAGCCTTCCATGGTTAATTATCAAACTACTACTTCATTTTACATGGATTGGACTACCATCTTAATCATTTCAGCTTTTGGTATTTGAAGTATGGCTGATTAAAAGCATCAGGAGGTCTAGAAATCTTATTAATAGTCTATGTCTAAGTAGGCAAGAAATGAGTTCAATATGGTGTGAATCAGCAAACAGATGACTAAATGTCAAATAGGCAGGACATGATGTCCAAAAGATAGAAGGAGCTAACAACACTACTATGTGAAGTCTAACCCAAAGAAAGATTATTTGATTTTTGCCATACTTTATTGTTTCTATGAAAGCTAACAATATGAGTATCCTTGAATCCATAACTAGTAATCATCCCAAGAAAGAAGCCAAATCAATTTAATTGAACTATGTCCTAGTTTTTTTAAAAGGCAAATGAACTAAACAACATTTCTAAAGACCGTCTATCTACCGTTTATCCTTACTGTGACTGGCATCTAGTGACTCAGTAGTGGCTACACGGTTTTCCTGTACTTTCTCTCTTGTTTCTTTCCTTTTCCCCTATAGATAATTCTTATCAAGGAATTCAGGAGTAACTAAATATGCATCCATTTGCTCAATGACATTAAGATCTATATGAGAAAACTTTGTAGCGAAGTAAGTCTACTTGTTTAGTGTTGGGGAAAACATACAAAATTATATGAAATAAATGTACCAAAGCACTACTGTACAAAGAGCAACCAGAAATTCTTTTTACATGCCTGATTACATTAGGGAGCATGGTTTTGGCATCATTTTGACAGCTAATTTTTCTCTCTGATCAGGTAGGTATATAGCTCTCTCTCATTCTTTCTCTATTTCTCTCTCTCTCTCTCTCTCTCTCTCTCTCTCTCTCTCTCTCTCTCTCTCTCACCATATATATATATATATATATATATGTGTGTGTGTGTGTGTGTGTGTGTGTGTGTGTGTGTGCATCTATATTATAGTTATTCAATAAACAATAATTTCAACAAGTCTTCATTAGTCAACACATAATCACAATAATTAATATATTTTCCAAAATATATGTTTGGTAGAAGGTAAAAAGGGAGTAGGGCTTCAGAATCAGAAGAAAATATCTTCAACATTACAATACTCAACAAAAGCTATCCTCTACACTTAGCAGTACAAACAACCACTACTTTCACCCTGTGGTATGCTTGGTAGACTTCCATCTATCATGAGGAAGTCATGACAATCTAATCAATTCAGTATGGGTTCCCTTTCATTCCTGATAGCCTGGAGGTTGAGGTCTCCTACCCAGATGATGTGTATTGAATTGTCGTCATCATCTTTTTCAACAGCAGAGGTTAGCTACCTCTTGAGTTGATTGACTTGTGGATATGTAGTCACGCCATCACAAGAAATAGCTTACAAATTATATTACTGTTAAACAAAGGTGATCATTTTCACACTGAATGCAGTATTCATAGTTTTTTTCCAAATGATGGATTACAGACCATTTTTCACTTTTATAATGCAAAATAGCTACATGTCCTATCATATTAATTGACCTCATCCATTTCTGTTTGTTTGTAACTTTGCTTACAGATGTAATTATACTTAGCTGTCTGGAGATATAATTATTAATATACTTCTATAATTTTAGTCACATTAAAATTTTACATTCAGTTATATTTAAAGACACTTAATTGCTAGCGTTCTATATTGCACATGTCCTTTATCCTATGAGATAAACAAATATGCATATATGTGCTGTAAATTTAGGCTTTGTTTTGATCCAAACAAATATATAAAATTGTTCTATACAGATACAAAATTAAAGATTCATATTGATATATATCATCTTAGTAACTATAAATTTCTCATACACTTGCCAACTGTGTATGTACACATGTGTGTAACAAGCTTTCCAAAACAACCAATTCTAGTTTGTATATGTGAGGCTACTTTTCAGGTAATCAATCAATTTTGACCTTCATTTCCGGCCTAAAATTTTCCATGTCTTTCTTGTTATTCAAATATTTTGAGAGAAATGTTAGTCTTCCAGGGAGAGAAATAATGCTCATCTGAAAATTACTATCTCCTTATAAATATGCAAGGAATTGTGTCCACGTAACAAACTGCTACTGTTTAGACTCATCAGTTCACAACAAGCATTTTGAAAACATGCCAAAATTACTCAAATGTCACATATGGTCAAAAACCTAGAGAGAAAAAGGACAACATGGCATATTCATTTTGTTTGAACCAGATATGGCCTTGGTCTTTTCTTAATGGTTTGAATTTAACTGCTTTACTTGTCGTCATATCATCCCAGCAAACAGACATAGAAAGATGGAAGAAATTAGGTTAGAGTTTTATAGGGAAATTCTTGAAATACTCCAGTTTACTAAAATAATATTTTATCTTATGTGGTAAAGGACTTTTTCTGGACAGAGTTTGAGTCAGCTCTTCTCTGAAAATCCAGTTTCACCTGATCATGAGTATGGGGAGGCAACTCCTTCCTCTTTCTGGGGAAAAACTCATAAAATCTTGTTTGGTAGAAAAGTATAATTATTCTGGCCCCATTCAGACACTTCAAAGCACC
This sequence comes from Acomys minous, assembly GCF_964271855.1. NCBI lineage: Eukaryota > Metazoa > Chordata > Mammalia > Rodentia > Muridae > Acomys > Acomys minous. The sequence continues at coordinate 27,094,611 of NC_140488.1, read as the reverse complement.
ATTGGGACATGCTTGCCTATGTGGTCCTCTTTTAAATCTGGGACTCCCTTCCCCCTCACCTCCATCCCCATCTTTCTACCCTTTCATTTTTTTCTGAACCCATATTACTCTGCTTTCCCTACCACCTTCAATTTGGCAAAAGCTAAAGCATGAATTTTTAGTTTGGTCAGTTACAAATTCTTATCTTAACTAGATATCCTGTTTAAAATATTGTGTTTTGAGAATCATATTATGCTATGGAGAGTTTATATGTACTTATTTTCTATGAATACCATTAAAAACAAGCAATTTGTTTTTTAATGTATGTTGAAGGAACATTACTACCAACTATTTTCTAGAGATAATATCATTTGAATAAAATAAAGAATGGTTGGGGAAAGCATAGGTTATAATTCTTCAAATTTCATATCTCAAAAAAGAAGACTGAGTGCAGCATTGATTGTGGAAAATGAAAATTGACCCATTGGGGATATAGCTAAAATTGTCAAAAGGACAACATGACATGGAAATGATTGGTAATTTCTTACCAATAGGAAAATATGACTTTCATGTTTCTGTTTCTGAAGTTAACTGAGTAGCACACTGTGTTAGGTACTAATACATAAACCAGCTTCAGATACTTACATTTTCACATGTGTTTGTTTACATACATAGGAGCCTGTCTTAGTCAGTGTTCTATTGCTGTGAAAAGACACCATGACTATGGCAACTCTTATAAGGAAAAGCATTTAATTGGGGCACATTTAGAACTACATGGCAGGAAATGTGGCAGCAAACAGGCAATCACAGTGTTGGAGAGGTACCTGAGAGTACTACACCTGCGTTCACAGGTAACAGGAAGAGAGAGACACTGGGCCTGCATTAAGCATTTGAAACCCTAAAGCCCACCCCAAGGGCATAATTCCTCCCACAAGACCACACCTCTTAATATCCATCAAGTAGTGCCACTCCTTAATGACCAAGCATTTAAATATATGAGCCCTTGGGAGCCATTCTTATTTAAACTACCATGTAACAGTCCCTTGCTTCCATAGGCTTGTAGCAATATCATAATGAAACAATGCATTTGCTCCAACCTAAAAAGTCCCTGTAGTCTATCAAAATCTCAACAGTCCAAGTTTGAATCTTCTATGAAGTGTAAAAGTCTAAAGTTCAAACTCTCTTTTGAGACTCCTGTCAGTCTCTTAACTGTGACTCCCTGTAAAATCAAAATAAAAAAGATCACATACTTCCAACAGACCATGGCACAACATATGTATTACCATTCTAAAAGGGAGGGGGGATCATCATGAGGAAACACTGGAACAAAGCAATACCTAAAGCCAGCAGAGAAAATGCCAGACTCTGCATATCCATGTCTGAGATTTCAAAGCCCTTTTCAGATCTCCCACTCTTTTCAGCTCTGTAGACTGCAACACACTTCTACCTCTTGGAATGAGTCCACACCTGGATTACAGCTTTCCTTGGCAGGTATACTGCGACACTGTCACATCTAACATTGTCTCCAAGACAATCTAGGCTTCACCTTCAAATGGCCTCTCTAAGGCTCCATGTAGGGACACCCCTAGCACATGCCTGGCCACAGCAGCTTAGTGTGGAGAGAAATTCTACATCCCCTTTCTTGTAAACTTGACTATAAAATCAGAGCAACATGGCAGAAGCTACTAAATTTTTCTGTTTGAAGAGGATAGAGCACAGCTCCCCTCATTTGATTACATTTCAAACAGCCTTGTATTTTCAAAGAGTTTCTTCACTGACTAAGCTTAGCTTCCCTAGAACTTGATTTGTAGACCAGGCTGGCCACCGACTTATCACATTTATTTTTAAAAAGTGGCCATTAGTTTGAAAGGGAATGGATGAGGCATAGGAAGAGTTTGAGTGAGGACAACACAGAGGGCAGAACTGATTGAAATTTGGTACTTATATATGAAGTATTTTTAAAAGTTAAAAATTGTTTAAGATTTTGAATTTTTAATAGTCTAGAAAAATAAGCAACTATGTTTAGGGAGTAACCTAAAAAGGGAAAACATCTTAGTGTGTGTGTGTGTGTGTGTGTGTGTGTGTGTGTGTGTGTGTGTGTGAGAGAGAGAGAGAGAGAGAGAGAGAGAGAGAGAGAGAGAGAGACAGAGAGAGACAGAGAGAGACAGAGACAGAGACAGAGAGAGAGAGAGAGAGAGAGAGAGACAGAGACAGAGAGAGAGAGAGACAGAGAGAAAGAGAGAGACAGAGAGAGACAGAGACAGAGAGAGAAAGAGACAGAGAGACAGAGAGACAGAGAGACAGAGACAGACAGAGACAGAGAGACACAGAGAAAGAAAGAGAGAGACAGAGACAGAGAGACAGAGATCAACAAGGGAAAGGAACAGAGAAAGATATACTATCTACTATAACTTTTTGCATAGTATACTTGTAATTTATTTGATTCCTTCCGACTCCACAGAATCAACTTTATTTCCATTGATTTTTAGGAAAGGAGACTGCAATTTTGCAAGTGATGTATTTTTGAGAATTAAGAGATTAACTTTAAACTATTCTCTTTTCAAAAATATAAAAATATTTAAACCAGGTGTGGTGGTACACACCTATAATCCCAGCATTTAAGAGGTAGGGGGAGAAGGGTCAAAAGTTCAAGGTCATCCTCTGATACATAGTGAATTCAAACCAAGCAAGGATACATGAAACATTGTCTCAATAAAGCAAATCAAAACAAACAACTACAAAATACATAAGAGCATCTATGCATGCCAGAAAGAAATTACTTATGATTTACAGGTAAGAAACAAGACTGAGAGTTGTAAAGTATTCTGACCAAGATCATATATCACTTAAAAAGACTGATAAATTTATACAGTAGGCCCAGCTTTCCCCAAACCCACAGTGGATTCTGTTTTCCACAAACATTTCCACAGAGTTAGTTTTAGGTCAGGAAACTGAAATTACAGATTTGATGACACAAATCCAGTTTTTTCTGGGCTATAAAAGGTCCATATTGTTATTTTTAAATGTATTCTCAACGCATGTCTCTGTCTTACCTCCACAATCTCTCTTTCTTTTTTACAACAGAGGCCATGAGGATCTGCCTTACTGCCTGGGCTAGAATGATAAACCAAAAGTTAAGCCTGCATCAATTTCTTCCCAATTCTGCTTGGCACTTTAGATGAATCTCTTTAGCTTCATCCCTGGAAGTAGAGTGACATTACTTACTTTATTTCAGCTGCTGCAAAGGATGAAACCTCTCCTGGCAAAGCTAGGCCTTTGAACTGGTGAAAAGTGAATGATTGATACAAAGTCTATATCTTCTTTCTTCTGAGACAAATCAGCATTTGAAACAGAAGAAAAGAAAGGGAGAGAAGTAAGAATGGAGATGGGAACTAGAGCTAAGAGAGACTGGAGAAAGGAGAGGAGAGTATAAAGAAAAGGTTATTTCAGTAGGAAATGAGGAAGCTTCCTTTGAAAGTTAAAAACTACCTATTCCTGTAAGCAAGAGATTTCAAAACAAGCAGATACTAAGTTTATCATTCACGCTTTTGTTCCTCTCAAGCTTTAAGGATCCAGAATTCTACTCCAAATTAAATGTGCATCTTAAAATCAGGCTCCTGACATTTTAAAGTACTTTTTATGATTCATTAATATGTATTTGGGGTCTTTTTAAGTGCATATTCTGATAGTGGATGTAAATCTCTGGGGACTTTTGTGAAGAAAAAGTTGAGCTTTCTACCTAATCAGGTATGCCCTCATGCCTCATATTCCACATTCCAATGGGCACTGAGGGATTTAAACATTCACTCTGTACTCAGATGTTGCATTGCATAGTTTACTCCACCTGCTAAAATTGACATTTGGTTGAAAACAACTTGTGCACATTGAGAAATACTTCACTTTTCTTGGCTCTCTGATTCCCTCTGCTCTATCAGGAAGATGGAAGAAAGTGTAGAGGGAATAATCTGGCAAGCACAAGCCAAAGATGAGAGGAGAGTGGGAATTTGACCTCAAAGAGTGAGATTTTGATGATAAAGCAGCTCAGAAAATAAAAGTATTTTTGAAAAAAATCCACACTGTGCCATGTAAGAGCCACGAAATCCTCCGGGGGATAATGGAAAGATGAGTCTTTCCACACTATATATACACTACTAGCCTTCTCTGTCAACATGCAAGTCTTGCAAGATACACTGTTTCACACACACACACACACACACACACACACACACACACACACACACACAAACATGCACGCATGCTACAAAATTTATTAGAAATTACTGATCTATAATTTGATTCACTTATGAGTGTTTTATGTATCAGGCATTTTATGCTATGTAAATATTTCTTAGGAATTTGATAGGTACCTATCAAATGTTAAATCTTTCAATATTATAAATATAATTATGTGTTCTTTAAAAGAACATATTTAATGTTTTCTTTTTTTAAAATTACAAACATTATATATTGTGATGCAGCATGATACATGATATTATGGGTCAGGAAATTAGGCAAGGTTAGGCTCTGTGTTTTCTTGGCTACACATGGTGCCAAGTCATCATTCATGAGATTGATAGAATGCTTTGTATAACCAAATATAGCTTCATATTTACAATAGGTGCCTTGGAAGGTTATCACTAGAAATTTGAGTTCAGCTGGAACTATCAACTGAAAATCTACATGTATACTCTCTACCATGACAACTATAAAATAGACAAGCCACATTGCATATGGGCAGGGTCAGGTTTTTCAGAGAAAATGTTTGCAAGAGATAAGAAATAAAATATACCAATTTCTTATGCTACATAACAGAACTGGAAAAGTATTTCTTCTTTTTTTGCCTTAAGCTTGCTGAGACTGAAAGGAAGCATAGACAAACTTCTCTATGAGATGTGTCCAGTCATTTGTGGCCACTTTAACTGGTTCTTCATGGCTTTCGGGATTAATGCAGGCTATAATCACTATTTGTTAAGAGCAAGAATTCTAGAATAAACAGATGTGTGCAATTCCAAAATGTGTTACTTAATGCCCTTAAGCAACTGTCTCTCTGCTTATCAGTTCATTCATTATAATGAAGCCATAACAGCATTATATTGTATATAATGTATATACAATATTATCTACAACGTAGTATGTATCAAAAACTAATAGTAGTTTTCATTATTTATAAAATCCAAAAATGCTCTCTTGTAGTACAAACTTAGTAAATTTGTGTTTTGGAAGTAGAGAAGATGATTAATATAGGTGTTGATGTATGAAACACCCTTATGGAAACCCACTAATTTGTAACCTAATTAAAAAATATAATTAAAAAAGAAAGGAGTTAGAACACAGGTATCATGCATGGGTGGACAGGGTTCCCACAGAAGACATGGTTTATTTAATGAAAACCTCAGTGACAAGCATGGGATAGCTCCCTATAAGCTGTTGGTCAAAGAGAACACAGAAGCCACCATAGCAACATGGGCTATTGTCCCTGCTCTTGGTTGTCCACCATAATCAAATGATAAGACATTATTATTGATTATACAACACACTTTGGTTACAAGATATAAATAAATCAAGTTGGGGCTGGGTGTGGTGGACACATCTTTAATCCCAGCAGTTAGGAGACAGAGACAGGTAGACCTGGATGACTTCTAGGCCAGCCTGATCTATATAGTATTTCCAGGATAACTATGACTATATAGTGAGGTCCTATCTTAAAATAATGACAAAAAAAGAAATAAAGCTGGAAATGACCTCAGAAATTCCTTCATGCTGGCTAAATTTTATAGTGCTGCAAGGTGCAGTGATACGAAGGCAGCTGCAGCAGAAAGGCTGTCAATAGTATTGCCCAAGAGGGGAACCCTAAATGTTGACCTGCCTGCCAAGATGTGCCCACTGGAGCAATAGTGCCATGAAAGTTGTGAGGGAACAAACCACTTTGGTTGGACTTGAGGTCTGATCCACGGGAGGGAATTAATATCTCATACTGTAAATCCCATCAAAGGACCATTGCTTTGGAGTTCATAGGCCCTACTGTTTTGACAAGTTTATATAGTTTCAAACTACCTTCTAAACATTATTATCATACCCATAGATTAGTGCCACTGTGAAATACTGTCTTTTGATCATGATGTAGATGTCTGTTACACTCACGAATTCACTGCAGATGTGATTACCTGCAGAGAGCAAGCAATTGGAATCAGTTGGTTTCAAAAACATTAAATAACAATTTAAAAATGAGGAAAGTATATGAATGGAGATAGGAGGGAAAATTATTGGGTGCATATGTTTAATGTATACTGTATACAACTGGCTTTGAAAGAAGAAACAAAATGTTTTAAAATGGGTTTGATTCATAAGTACAAGAAAAATACGTTTCCCACATAAACCAACATTTGGCAACACAATGGTTATGAAAATTGAAGAATCCCTGAAAGGAAAATAAGAATCCATTGACTTTTTAAAAATCAGATTACATCCCAACTGTTACCCACTCACTTGCATCTTCCCGTTCCCACCCTCACTCCATCTTCTATCCTACTCCCCTACCCTAGACCTCTGACAGAAGGGGATCTCCTTCCCAACCATATGACCAGAGCCTATCAGGCCTCATCTGGATAGCCTGTATCCTCTGCCGCTGTGTGCCCACTGGGGCTCTCCACCAAGGTAAAATGATCAAATCAGGGGCATCAGAGTTCATGTCAAAGGCATTCCCAGTCCTGCCACACACACAACAATGGAGAATGGTCCGTTGGCTAGATCTGGATAGGGGGTCTAGGTTCTTTGCATGCATTGTCCTTGGTTGGTGCAACAACTTGTGGAGCACCCCGCCATGGGTCCAGATCTGCTGGCCTTGATGGTCTCCTGAATCCTCTGGGTCCTTCCATCCCCCCACTCTTCCATACCACTTTCAGCACTCATCCCAGAGTCTCAGCATCTCTCTAGTTCTCCTGCAGTGTGGAGTCTCTCAGAAGACATCTATGTTGGGCGAATATTCACTTATATCCACTTATAAGTGAGTATATGCCAAGTGTGTCTTTCTGGGTCTGGGTTACCTCACTCAAGATAATCTTTTCTAGTTCCACCCATTTGCCTGCAGTTTTTAACATTTCCTTATTTTTAATAGCTGAGTAGTATTCCACCATGTAAATGCACCATAGTTTCTTTATCTATTCTTAGGTTGAGGAACGTCTAGTTGTTTCCAGATTCTGGCTATTATTTTTTTTCCTCCTTTATTAATTTATTCTTGTTACATCTCAATGGTTATCCCATCCCTTGTATCCTCCCATTCTGGCTATTATTAATAAAGCTGCTATGTACATAACTGAGCAAACATCCTTGTTGTGTGGTGGAGTATCTTTGGAGTATATGTCCAGGAATGGTATAGATGAGTCTTGCATTAGCACCATTTTTTGATTTTTAGCATCAAGAATTCAGCAGCCTCAAAGAGGCCCTGACTTAAGTTACAGAATGCACATATAAAGCTAAGGAAGAAAATCGGTGTACCTCATTTCAGTCTATTTCCCGTGCATACCTAATAAATTGTACCTTTTTATGGATTAAAAATATATCAAATGTCCATAAGTAAGTCTAATGGTACTCTGCCTAGGCATCCTGTTTTTTTTTTTTTTATTTAGGCATCAAGCTTAGATTTAGGAAGAACAGAAATAAATGGAAAGCAATGTTTGTCTAGCAATAGGGCATATGAGCCAGCACACAACTCCATCCTTCTGCTTTATACAAAATAGTCAGTACCTCCCTGGAAATAAATAAAACTTTTTACGTCAATGTGAGTAAAATCCATCACTATTTATTCATTAATTCCTAAGAAAGCTTTTTAAAAATGATGTTAAACTCAAAAGTGCCTTGATAAATCACATATACTATCTTTCTCTGATGCTTTACTTCTAATCCATCAACATAGCCTGGCAGCTTTTCACAGAAAACACCAAACTATGACCTCTTAACACAACCATGTTTACCATACTAAACAAGCAATCATTCTGGTTCTTTCTAGCCATGGAGCACTTTACCTGTAATTTCATTTTATCTTGAAATATATTTAGTGAGTATTTAGGGTAGGTATCATACCCTTACCAACAAGAAGATGCACGTTTAGAGGTGGAAACTTATCTTAGATCACCCAGATCCCAGAATCCTGATTCACAATTGAAAAGTTCATATCGCGATATCTTGACTCTTTCTTTAAAACAACAAATTGGTATTTTAAGTCTAGTATAACCTCTTTTTCTTGTAGATAGATTTAATAGGCAATTCAAAATGTAATCAGGTAATATCTATATTAGTATCCAAACTTCTCAAACTGTTTCATTACCAGAGGCAAAATTTTCTTTATAAACAAATCAAACTGAATGGATAATTACAAGGAAATTATTTCCTATACACAGTAGATCAGTTCACAGAGACTAGGACAACATACACAAGTCCTGCACATCCTTATAAAAAACATAATCAGAACATGAAAATGGAAGGTAGACACTAAATCCCACCACTATCTGAATAGCTGTTGGCAATTGATTGCTGTTGGGAGAAGAGTCAGTGCTGGTAGGTCAACAAAGCTCCAGTGAAACATCACACTTTCGCCCTTAATGTTTTTTGTTTTGTTTTGTTTTGATTTTGCTTGGTATTTATTTTTTGTAAAGGAGACGACACACATTTCTGTGGGTAGGAAAGGGTCAAAGATTCAAGATTTGGGGGAGGAGACTGAAGATGAACAGAGTACTTTGTAGGAAATTCTCAAAGAACTAATTAAAAATTGCAAAAGAATAAATTAATAAATTTATGGTATTAGTATTGAGATCAATTATGTTCAGAAAGATCCAAATCTTAGAGAATGACACCACAAAATTGAAATATCCCTAAATGTACAAAATGGCATGTATAATCAAAAGAACACAACGCAGAAGTGACACTTGATATACTTAACTAGATTACACACAGTGGAATATTCTCATGTATTGTATTTTATTCATATTTAGATCATTGCAACTTACAAAACAAGGAAATGAGTAAATCAATTAATTCCATTTATGGCTGTTAAAGTCAATGACCCATTTTCTCTACTATAGAAAATAGTGGTGTTGGTTTCTATATTTCCCCTCAACTTTTCTTGTGCATATATTATCTTTATTAAGGGCCTTAATTTTCACTTGTTGCACTGTACATTTCAGTGTTAAAGGGCTTCAGAACAGTTTAATAAGGCAGTATGATACTAAGCCCCATAAGCATTTTTCCATAGTGGTTGTGACAGATGTGAAGCTTTTTTGACCCAATGACTTTTGAGCCCATCATCAGAGAGAAATATTAAATAGAGGAATTTATCCAAGTAATTCAAGACAGAACAAGCTTTCACCTTAGAAAGGTCTAGGAAATGAAGGCAATTGAAATTTATTGACTTGGGTAGTTCACATAATTAACTTGGTTCATCACCTTCATTTTACTACTGAAATCTTGCCCTGATTAATCTAACTATCCAGAAAATGAAGAATTGCCCAGATTAAATCTGCAATCCTTCTTTGAAATATTTCACAATACTTGTAGCAAAATGCCTGAAGGCACACAAACCTAGATGATTTAAAAGGAGTGACAAATTCTTGACATTTTTAACTAGTCCAGTGATACCCTCCTAAATATTTTATTTTTAGAGACTATTTTATTCTTAGATATTTGTCCATTTGAATGACCTTCACCAAGAGAAATATTTGCAGTGACAGTTCGTATAATAAAAAGGAAGACTTACAAAAAGAGATAAATTCCTCTTAGCTTAAAATCCTATTTTTTATGGAGGCAGGGAAAAGCCCTAATGCTAGGAAAAATACAGTTTTTAGATGTGCTACTAGATTCTGAATTTTTAAATTAGGGCATTGAATTAGGAAATATCTCCTAGCCCTCCCATTTAGGCAGATAGAACTGGAGTCAGAGAGTCGACTGTAATAGAAGTAGTCTGTTCCACATATAGGCAGCAATCTGATGCAGAAGCAAACCTCAAAGGCAATTGGACACAACCTGAAAATGTCACATGTAGAAGAAGCCATGGCCAAAGATGTACCATCTTATAAAAGATAAAGAAATTTCTGATTTATGGGAGTATAAATTAAATAAACATTTGCTCAACCATGTTCATGGCAGCCTTATTCATAATAGCCAGATCATGGAAACAGACTAAGTGTCCCTCAGTACAAGAATGGATAAAGAAACTGTGGTACATTTACACTATGAAATACTACTCAGCTATTAAAAACAAGGAATTCCCGAAGTTTGTGGACAAATGGATTGATCTAGAAATGATCATAATGAGTGAGTTAACCCAGAAACAAAAAGAGACAAACGGTATATACTCACTTATATCTGGACACTAGCCCAAGGGGCATGTCCCATGAAAGTCTTCACTTACCAGGAAAGTGGGACAGAGGGGAGGACATCCTATTGAAACTCTAGGTGAGAGAAATATGGGAGAATGGAGAAACAGAAGGATCCACAAGGTCCTAGAAACCTACAAGAAGAATATTATGATGGGTGGCTCTGGGCCAGGGGTCCTGCTCAAACTATGGCACAAGCCAAAGGCAATACATTCAGTAAACTTCGAACCCCTACCCAGATTTAGCCAATGGACAAGATTTTATTCACAGTTGAGTGGAGAGTGGGGTCTGACTTTCACACGAACTCTGGTGCCCCATATTTGACCATGTCCCCTGGAAGGGGAGACCTGGTGGCACTCAAAGGAAGGATAGCAGGCTACCAAGAAGAGACTTGATACCCTATGAGCATATACGGGGGAGGAAATCCCCCTCAGTCATAGACATAGGGGAGGGGAGTAAAGGGAAGATGGGAGAGAGGGAGGAATGGGAGGATACAAGGGATGGGGTAACAATTGAGATATAATATGATTAAATTAATAAAATATATTTTTAAAAAGTAAAAAAAGGATATGAAAAAGTTGTGATGTGGAAAGAAAAGAGCAATGAATTCAGTTGTGTAAAGAAAGGAACATTGTCTTTTATAATAATTCAAATCTCTTGCTTTATACCAGGAACTCCTTGGTTAGAACTCCAACATACATTCTCCCAAACTTTGCTACTGTTGTAAGACATACCTAATTTTTTATTGAGAAAATTTCACTATCTGGTGTATAATTGAGTCTCATGGACATGAAATTGAAAGGAGTTGCACAATAATAATTTTTATGGAGTTCTGCAATGAGGGATAAGGTAACATCACACAGCATGTATATTTTAAACAGAGTTGTTAAACAATAGTTTCCACATATTGATAGCTCTGTGGTCAAGTAGTGGCCAAGGAACAATGCTATTCAAAGTCAGGCAAGTGAAGACAGTAAGGAAATGTGTCCCAAGAAGTATTCCCCATTAGGGAGAATCATCCTTACAAAGTTGAAAAGGAGAATACTGCTCCTCCTGCTTACTGTATATGTACATATTGACACACTCTGTTTATACAAACATTAAGGAGGCTGTGACAAAGCACAGTCAGTTAGATGTAAAGAGAGCTGTATTGTAGTATCAAATTAGTTCTCTAACTTTAGTAAATTCATTCGTCCTGGTATGTAATGCCTTTATTTTCAGAAAAATAACAGCAATTAATAATGATAATTTATATTTACTAAGCCCTTGTTATATGCAATTATCATTTGTTTTTGTTGCTTTATAAGCATTTTTATTTCTAATTCTGGTGAAAAAAACTATGAGATTGGTGCTATTTATGAAACTTCTACTATTTATGATCTCTGCTGTAATGATAATAAGATGTGTTATTTACCCAACTTTTCACTTCAATGTAGTAGAGCTAATATTTGAAGGCAGATGCATACAATGCCAAAGAACATTAGTGCTTGTGGTTGTTCTAATAAGAATGGCCTCCCTAGGTTCATATATGTGAATGCTTATTCACTAGGGAGTGGAACTACTTGAAATGATTAGAACAATTAAGAGATGTGGACATGTTAATGTAGTTGTGGCCTTGTTAGAGGAAGTATGTCACTAGAGATGAGCTTTGAAGTTTCAAAAACTCATGTCAGGGCCAGTTTCTCTCACTCTCTGCTTGTAGATCACAGTGTAAAGCTCTCAGCTATCACTCCAGCACCATGCCTTCTGGTGTTCTACCATGCTTCCTGCCAGGATCATCATGGGCTAAAACTCTGAAACTATACATAAGCCCACAACTAAATGTTTTCCTATATAAGAATTGTCTCCTTTGCCATTCTCCCATGATTCTCTCATCTAGAATCCCACTAGAATGTCCTCCCCTCTGTCGCAGTTTCCTGGTAAGTGAAGGCTTTCGTGGGACATGCCCCTTGGGCTAATATGCAGATATAAGTTGAGTATATACCATTTGAGTCTTTCTGCTTCTGGCTTAACTCACTCATTATGATCATTTCTAGCTCAATCCATTTATCCACAAATTTCGGGAATTCCTTGTTTTTAATAGCTGAGTAGTATTCCATAGTGTATATGTACCACAGTTTCTTTATCCATTCTTCTATTGAGGGACACTTAGGCTGTTTCCATATTCTGGCTATTATGAATAAGGCTGCTATGAACATGGTTGAGCAAATTTTCTTGTTGTGTGCTGGAGCATCTTCTGGGTATATTCCAAGGAGTGGAATCATGGGAGAATGGCAAAGTAGAAGGATCCAGAGGGTCCTAGAAGCCTACAAGTAGAACATTATGATAGGCAGATTTGGGCACAGGGGTCCTGCTCAAGCTAAGTCACCAGCCAAGGACAATACAGACGGTAAACCTTAAACCCCTACCCAGATCTAGACAATGGACAGAACACTCTCCACAGTAGAGTGGAGAGTGGGATATGACTTTCTCACATACGCTGGTGCCTCACCTTTGACCATGTCTCCTGGAGGGGGAGACCTGGTGGCACTCAGAGGAAGGCAGCAGGTTACCAAGAAGAGACTTGATACCCTATGAACATATACAGGGGGAGGTAATCCCCCTCAGGAACAGTCATAGGGGAGGAGAATAAGGGGAAAATGGGAGGGAGGGAAGAATGGGAGGATACAAGGGATGGGATAACCATTGAGATGTAACAAGAATAAATTAATAAAGGAGAAAAAAAAAGAATTGACTCGAGCATGGTATCTCTTTACAGCAATAGCAAAATGAGTAAGACAGTATTCTAGTCCAAGATCATGTTTGAGTCCTCATCTTGGTCTAAGAATAATTTTCCTGACACCTTTATCTTACACTTCTTATAGACTTTTGAAGACTTTCCTTTTTACCAGTCTTCATTTTCATATTCATAATTATGTATAACTGGATACTAACCGATTCTCCCTATCATCAGGCTACTTCCTCTTTGTTCAATATTATTTATGCTACAAGAGGGGGAAACTTTACTCTAGCAGGGATATTCTGTATCCTGTGCAGGTACATCTTTGCATATCTACCAAGCCTGATAAGGGGAATCCTGGGCTTTTTCATTTCATTATGAAAATAATGTAATTTTATAGTGATCGTAAAAAGAATAAGTAATTCCTATGTGTACCTTATTTGTTTAATATATATGCTTAAATATATTTGTTTAATATATGTGTTTAAACATATTGCAAATGTTAACTCAGTATCCATTAAAATATCAATAAATGAATTCTGTTAACTACTTTAATTTATGTGGAAACAAAATAACAGATATGTTATATAAATTGGTCAAAGTCATATTTCTTACAAAAATAGAGAAAAGCAGTCTAGTTCCTCAGATCTACGATTTTAACTACTAACTCAGATGAAATATCCTATTTTTTGCTTTTTAAAATTCTTACATGATTGCTTTACCTATATCTGTGATGCAGGTATATACAGACTAACACAAGTGATGAATCCTACAAAGCTTAAAAGTAAATATGAAGACTTAAGCTTTTGTGTGAGGTAGAACAATCAATGATACATTGTATAGTTTAATTATTTGCTGAAATAAAACAATGAGTGAATTAAAAACTTATAGAAAATATAAACACACAATAATTTGATAATAAAGTTTTCTTTCTACCTTCAACAAAAGAAGTTTGATCGTATCTACTAACAAGAAAGTGGTGCCACTCAAAATTGACACTTTCACAGATATTTGAGTCCTGATTATTTGTGTTTCACAATAATATAGTTTAGTGGTGTAGCATTTTTTCAAAAGAATGATCTTAGGAATATAGTGGCACTTGACCTCTATTCAATGGGCCACTTATGGACATATGGCTGGAGAAGACTCTAGGAATCATTTAGTCTCTGTTTCCCACATGCACCAAAACTAAGCTGCTTTTGTTGTGATAACAGCACTTTCAATTCTATCTTCTGAAATATGAGAATGATTGAATTCACTAAAACTTATGTATGTCTTCATCCAGTGATTTCCATCTTTATTTTCACAGACTTTATGGTTTTCTTTCATTTTATTGGCGTTATATAGGGAATAGTGTGCAATGAAAAGATTATAGTAAATGCTAACTTGGCCTGTTTCAGGAATTTGTAAATTAAAATGCATTGGCCAAATTTAGCCTGTCTACTTTTTATTTATGATCTGTAAGATGAGAATGGTATTTATATTATCAAATGGCTGAAAAAATAAAAAGATAATATTTCACGACACAGAAAACATATATTAAATTCAAATTTTATTGTCCATAAATAATTTTTTATTTGTGTAGACCCACACACGTTTATGCGCTGTTTATCACTATATCCACACTATTATTGCAGAGCTGAGTAGCAGTAACACAGATTGTATGGCTCACAAATTCTAATACTTACTACCTGGCGTATTTTAGAAAGAAAGGTTGTGGACTCTTGGAATATTTTCTTAAAAGAACTTTCACAATTGCTGGGACTAATGCCAGAATCTATGAATTCATCATTGGACAACCAAAATAAGGCTTCTATTAAAATGCATTTATGTCTGTTATCGCTGAATTAGAGAATAAAGCCACATATGTATAAGTATCAGCATAGTTTCTCCCAATCGAAGTAGTAGGTCGTGGACAGTTTGCAATATTCTTTTAATGTTCTTTTGATTGCAGGAAAGCCTAGGTCATTTCAGATTTGGCTGACAAATAATTTCCGAGAGAAATGCTGTCCCAGAACTGCTTTGAAAAGAACATATGATCTTTTGAGTCACTATCTCCTTCCTCTCTTGCTTGGATACACTTACTAAAGGATGTATTAATGGCAAAAATGGCTAAATAGTAGCTAAATTATAGCTATAAAGTCTCAATGGAAATAAGCTTATGGTTGGGCATCACAAAACATGAGGAACTATATTAAAGACTGGCACCTGGTTGAGAATCACTACTGTAGAGGAAAAGAACATTTCTCCCTCTTTAGAGAACATGTGTGTTTCCAAATTTGCCTACTAGGCAAAATTCTACATAGAGGATCTTTTGTTTCATTGAATTTAATAGTTGACTATTTGCTTCTAGAAAAATAAATTATTTTAAAATGCAGCATATTTTTGAAAAGGGAATATTTTATTCTTATAATTATTTTTAATTGAAAATAAAAATACTTTAGACAATTTATTTTAGTCTCTTTCCATTCCAACAACTCAACTCCTCCCAGATCCTCCTCACCAACCCACACCAAATCTGCACCTTCTTTATCTCTCTTTAGAAAACAAGCAAACAATTAAATCAAACAAGTCGTCATCAACATCACCACCACATTCATCATCATCATTATGCCTGGTATAGTGACACACGCCTTTAGTCCCAGTACAAAGGCAGACAAATCCCTGTATTCAAAGCCAGCCAGTCTGGTCTACAAAGTGAGTTCCAGAACAAAAAGAGATACATACTGAATGAAAATCAGTATCTATCATATCTCTATTAACTTAAAATATCTGTCTTGATCTAAAAACATCTTTAACCCCTAAACAACTAAGCTTAATTGTAAGAATAAACTATCTGGTCTTCAGTGCCATCAGGGACTTCACAAGGAATAAAACTTAATTACCTGAGTGAACAGGAAGTGCAGGTCAGTAGCTTTCCAAATGAGAAGATGACTTAGTCTATTTACTGCCTCAAAGCCACCCAAAACTCTAACATTAAATCATCATCTTCAACCTTCTGGCCCAATATATCTGACAGACATATTTGCGAGGCAGGAACTATTGAGGACTTGCTCACCCTGTCTTGGCAGAATTTGGCAGCTGACTCTACCTATATCCAAGCTTGCCTATTTTATGTCTGTGGCAGAAACGAGAACATTTTACCCATTGACTTGTTTGTCACATTTGAAGCCATCTCCAAAGAAGGTTCTCCGATGCTCATCATCCTCTTTGAGGTAGGCTGGGTGTTGCCAGGAGTTAACCTGTCTTGTTGTCAAAGAATCTTAAGAATCATAAAAACATCTTTAAATGCCATATTCTCTAGGTATCTGAGGCTTTTGAAGACATTAAGTATTTTACCTTATATATCTATAGAATCAAATCTATCTATTAGACTTAGGATATATATTCTTGTGATAAAATTAGACTAGTATCTAACATGACCTTGATTTTTTCAACTAACAATTAGCTTGTATTACTTAACTATCCCAAATAGGCTACAGACGTGAACTGGATATTCTTCTTAGTGATGGAAACACACGTCCACTTCCCATTTTAACACTGTGACCACATTTGAATACAGAATATTTTAAATGAGTACTAGTTACTTTTAATAAAGTATCAGATATATTTATGTTAAGTAGTTAAAGATAAATGAAAATATATTAATTTAAGTTCTTTTGAGTTTTGTTTTCATGGCTTAAAGTGAAAAATCATAACAATTGAACAAGAAAAGTAAAAACACACAAAAAATATTCCTTGGTTTGAATCATACTTTCTGTAAGAGTTACTTTTCTCTTCACTGTGGAAAAAAATATCAAAAAGCAACCGAAAAAAGAAAAGTTGAATTTGGGCAATATCTCAAAGGTATATTCTCTCATTGTGAGAAGGTCATGGTACCTGGAACTTGAGGTAGATAGTCACATTGTGTCAGTACTCTGGAAACAATGGATGATGCTCCTTAGCTAGCTTTCTCATTTTTACTCCATCCAGGACTCTATCCCAGAGAAATACCGAATTTAGGGTAACTCCTTCCTCAGTTAACTCAATCAGGATATGTCTTCATAGGCATGTCCAAAGCTTCTCTCATAAGTCTCCTAGGAGAATCTAGAACCAGTCATACTGACAGGCAATATTTTACAATCATGCTTTCCCACCAATATCTGAAATGAAATGCATACTAATTTTTCATAAAGTGAAGTTTGGAGACTGAAGAAATAGCTCAGTGGTTAAAAGCACTTGCTGTTCTTGTTGAGAATCCAAGTTAGGTTCTTAGAACCCATCATACCACATTTTTGCCTATAGTTCTAAGAGATCTGATGCAATATATGCAAAACATTCATATATATACAATAAAATAATAAATCTTTAAAAACATAAAAGTATGATTAACTTATCTACAATTTACATTAGGTCAAGATAATATAGCCTAAAATATAAGACATCAAGTTCTCAGCAAGAGCAATGGTTTCAAACTAGAGATTCAAAGAAATAATGTACAAGTAGTAACTACAGAACCTAAAACTCATGGATGAAAAGCTCAGTAAGACTTTTAGTTGCATAATAAAGAGTAGTTGGTGGCTATAAACTTTAGCATATTGATTTCATATAAAATTGTATCTCTTTATACTTCAAGGAAATTATTTCTGAAAAGGGAAATAATGGGAGTAAGTTTAGAGTTAAGAATTTAAGTCAAAACTCTTCATTGCACCTTAAAGATCTTCAATTTTCTTTCTGATATCATGGGAAAATTACTAAAAGTCCCTGTTAATTCATTTTATTTGTGAAATGATGATGATAATGATAAATACCATCTGGTATAATGGATACAAAGATTAAATGCAAAATATTTGCTATGACGTATTCTACATTGTCAGCATTCTACAAATGCTAACTCCTACTGCTGCCACCCTCACTATCCTTCTTCTCTTAGGACAATTCATCCTTCATATTAAAATAAATACTTAAAATATTTGTATCTTGTTTTGAATTAGCAATGGATTCTAGCAGCATCTGCCTTATCTATGGAAAACCCAGGTGTGGATTTGTTCTGATTCAATAGGTGTCCCAGAACATATCTAACTTTTAAGAGATTCATTTTATAGATACAATAGTTACTTCTTTTTATATCATAAATCAAGTGTTCCCATCCCTTCAAAATTTGTATGTTCAAATATTAATCCCCAAGATGGAAGTACTCAAATATGAGACATAAGAAAAGTATTTAAGCACTAATAGCAGTGTCTACATGAATCATGTTGGTCCCCTTATAAAATGCCCCATAGAACTCCTTTACATATTCTTACATATGAAGATACAAGAAGAAGATTGTGACCTGTGAACCAAGATGCAAACTCTTAACCAAAAGTCAATCTACCAATTGATTTTGAAGTCCCCAGCCTTCAGAACTTTGGAAAACATTTTTTTCTGGAAGGCACCCAGTGTGCGGTAATTGGTTATAGCAGCCTACAATGAAACAACCCTCTCTTAATACAAAGAAGCCACAAAAAATACATGTAGTTGTATATGTTTTTCAATAAAACCTCAGTCCCAGGCTATAAATCCATAAGTCTCCATAGGGTTTCTGGCACAATCACACACATGGCTACCATAGGTTTGGCTCTTCTTTTAACTTTCATGGCTTTCATATGTGCTTTTGGTCATCAGTCTTCATAGCAGCCAACTATTACTAAATAGCCTGCAATAAATACTTTGTATTAATGATTCCATTTTGTTTATTGATATGAAATAATAAATAATTTTGAAGACTGTCCCCATAGGCTCATATATTTGAATGCTTAGTCATCAGGGAGGGGCACTACTTACAAGGATTAAGAGATGTGCCCTTGCTGGGGTAGGCATGGCTT
Organism: Acomys minous; assembly: GCF_964271855.1. Taxonomy (NCBI): domain Eukaryota; kingdom Metazoa; phylum Chordata; class Mammalia; order Rodentia; family Muridae; genus Acomys; species Acomys minous. The sequence continues at coordinate 27,075,700 of NC_140488.1, read as the reverse complement.
TGTTGGAGTATGTATGTCAGTGAGGGTGGGTTTTGTGGTTTCAGAAGCCCAGACCAGGCCCAGTGGCTTTCTCTTTTTTCTGGTGCAAACTCAGATATACAACTCTCAGCTTCTTCTCTCACACCATGTCGCCTCCATGTCTCCATGCTCCCTGTCATGATAACAATGGACTAAACCTCTGAAATTGAAAACCATCACCAATTAAATTATTTTCTTTATAAAAGTTGCTGTGCTCATGCTGTCTTTTCACAGAAATAAAACACTGCCCAGCATGTATTACTAAGGGTATTCCTTTCACAACCGAGTTCTAACCTTGGATTCAGTTTCCTGTTAATTCACTAGACTAGTGACTTTCTTCAAAAGGCTATATGGTTAATCCATTCTTCGACTGTAGATAAAATGCTTTGTTAAGTGCTGAGGGTACAGCCGTGATTGAATTAAATATGGTTCCTACTTTCATGGAGTTTATAGTTACACTCAGGTTTTACTTTTATCTATTCTTTCAAGAGTATTCATTTAACTCTTAGATAATCACTGAGGCTGCAAGTGGCCCAGACAATATAGAAAAGATAAACATGTTTCATTAGCTTTGTATTGTGGGGCAAAACAATTTACTGCTTACAATGTTTACTAAATGGCACAACTGATGACTTTGAAGATCTTGTGATTTAGTCTCATGATTACCATGCAACTGTGTAGTACATTCATAATAGAATATGGTTTGAAATACTGACATTCTATTTTCAAATTTCAATCAAATGTGATGCAGACTAAAACCCAAATTCAAAATATCACTTCAATCTCATGGTGACATTGTATCAAATCAATTCCTTCCTGGAATCAATTTAGCTTACATCTGGTAGAGAACTAATTTATGCTCATAGATATATTGTTAGGTTTTCTTCAAGTTAGATTAGACTGCTGGGTGATTTTTCTGTAGACTATTATTAATGAGCCACACTTCAGCTTACATGCTTCTTAAAAGTGAGTAATTTTATTATTATAGCATGTTTTTCTTTGTCTTGCAACACTTACAGTGAGTGTTTTGACACTTGGAAAGTCATGCTTTCAAGTAATTTTATGAGAGAAAAATATTTTAAATTGATATTATGAGAGACAAATAGTTATACAGCATAACAGTGGCACAAAATTCAATGTAATATTGCATGCTGTAAATTATACATACAATTCATACTTTTAACTGGTTTTGAGTACTACCCCCCAACTAGGTTTTGTGTATATCCATCTTTTTATGTCTTATATTGGTGTTAGATTATTCCATAAAATGTCACTTCTGTTCCATCACTTTTCATGTCAAAACACTTTACTAGGTGACTGGTGTCTTAAATGTGCTGAACATAAACTCTTGAATGGCAATTCTAGATCATCCACTGCTTGCTTTTCTTTTTGTTAACCTCCTATCCCTTCAAGGAACTAGGTCAGCCAGTGTTGTTGTTCTTACTGTTTTCCTAAATTGGTGTCTTAGACGGTTGAGTATGAAAAAAAGAAAAAAACAAGCAAGGTGCATGCTCAAATACCTGAATTGGAGATGCACAAATTATTTAGCAGGTGGATAGAAATGTAGATTTTGAAACCATCTCTTGAAGGTGCATTGTATGGAATGAAAATAACAATTAACAATGTTGTCTACCCTAGCTATAGGAGTATTTCTGAAAAGCTTCCTGTGTGAAGCCATGCTCACAAGTTTGTCTATATATATCACTAAATACATGTAGGTTATCAAGGTGCCAAGTCTGCTATCTACACACATCACCAATTTTACAATACTGAGTAACCAATCCTGTAAGTCATAGAGGTAAACAACAGAACATAAATAACTTTTAGGCTCTTGGAGAATTTCTGAACAAGTGCATGTTCAGATAACACTGTGAGGATATAAATTCTAGCACATTTTGTTTCAAGTATCAGATTTTTTTGTCATTCTATATGACTAGTTTAATTTTCTAGTAAATGTTTAATATATGATTTTTAGTCCATCCCAATGTTTGTAAACCTGCTGCAATTAGCTTTGTTAATTTTATACCTCAACAAGTGTTCAAATAATAAAAAATGAAAATATGATTATTATGTTTATTATAGCCTAGGGTGCATTTTTTAGTAGCAGAATTTCAAAGAATTATTATTATTATTCTTTAATAAAAGGTAACCTATTTCAAACTGGACAAATCAGAAGAGTAATGGGAAAGATAACACCATTCTGATTACATTAGCTTGTATAGATAGTCATAAATGTAATTTTTATTTCAAAATATTTGAATTTTAGGGAATATCTTAACTAGATTTCCAAATTGTGCAGTCTGTCCAAACTTGATGCTAATTATTTTCAGGACAATTCTATAAGCTTTTAAAAGAATTATCTAAGAATTCACAGCACCTCTTTAAATGGGTCACTTAACAATTTGTTAAGTTCATTAAGCTTGATGACTAATTAAGATTCACTCACAAGGAGTTTCGTTGTTGTTCTCAAGTCTATAATACATATGAGTCACTCTCTAATGGTAATTTTCTATCTGTCATTCCATGAACAAGATTCATTTTTTTCTTCTAGAATCCTTCAAAGAAACTGTACCAGACTTAGGAGAAGTCTCCAGAAATATCCACTTTCTGGATAGGCTTAATTTAGTTAACCTTTATTTGGAAAATTGCCTTGACTTTAGGTATTCTCTATAGAAAAGTATAAAACAACTAAAAGAGGTTCATCTTTTTAGTATAGGGAAACTATTGTTTCTGACATCTCCCAATGTCTTCATTCACTTCTACTGATGCTATTGAAGAGAGAAAAATGGCTGCTCCCTTCAAGTGAAGAAGGAAACCAATATCCACTCCAAAGAGTATAATTAAGAAATTAATAATAATTTATAATAAACTGTACATCCTCAGTCAGTAGAAATTATGAATAAAAATATAATTCAATTTATAAATTACGGTTTGATTCTTTCATTTTGAAAGTTGTTTTTATTTTATGTGCATGTGTATGCACATTTGAGTGCTTATACATGTGGTGAGGTAAACATGTGAGCATGTGTATGTGGAGGCCAGAGGACAACCTTGGGTATAATTCTTTATCAACAATTACCTTTGCTTTTAAAACATAGTTTCTCGCTAGCTGTGAATTTGCTCATTAGAGTAGGTTAGCTGGTGTAAATGTTTGTGCATTTCCAATACTAGAATTGTAGGTACAGTCTCTTACAATAATTTTGTTTACATGGGTTCTGAGTATAGAACTTGAATTCTTCTGCTTCATTTTATTGTTTGGCTTGAACCTAGTTATAAACAAGAAAGATTCTGATTTATTGAGCTGATCATTTTAATGTTTATTTTCCTATATATAGATTTAAATTTTCTATTAAAACTATCAAGTTACCAAATATGTACATTTGCTACCAGCTCATAATGGCTAAAACTATTAGTTACATAAATATATATGAATTTTAAAAGTGGAAATATATTCAGGCAATTTTCATTTGCAGTGGATTTTTTCACATGCACAGTATTACTTGATCTTGACTTAAGCAGCTGTGTACATTTGTGCATACCTGTGAATAGACTTTAGTAAGTAAATGGTGGGAATATTCACAGTTGTAAATCAGATTTGAAAACTCAAACATTTAGTGTCCAAGTATCCCTTTAATATTACTTGGAAATTTTTAAAATAAAATATATCCTTTCAAATTGCTCAACCATCAAAAAAGCATATATGTTTAATATTTTATCGCCTCCAATAATATTTTCAATGAAATTAGGCCAACATCAAAAGTGTTGCTGATTATGACCCTCAGATCAAATTTCCACTGAAGTAACTTTGCAGTAAAAGTTGGCTTCATACAGCCCATGTGAGTATATAAGGTGGCACATTGTGTTTAGCACTACACAGCTGTCCTTCAAATTAATATTAGTTCATAATCAGGTGATAAGGCTCAAGCTGTCAAAATCAAATGAAATGGCCTAAGAGGTAAGTTAAACAGGTCACCTATAAATTCAAATAAGACTAAGGCAGTCAGTTCTCACTTGGGCAGATTTTAAGCCTCAAGGGTTGAGCTCTGCAAGTTTCTTGTACATTTTAGTAAGACAAGAAAACAGGACACCAGGAATTTCTCTGTTGGTGCTTGAAGACTTCCAAGCTTAAAGATCAGCTCTGAAGTAAGGCAGCTAACTATAGGATATTTTAAAAGACAAAGATGAAGGAATAGCAAAAGACTGGCTGAGTCCTACTTTCTTAGATTCCATTGTTGCCAAGAGGACAAGAAGTAGGCCAATTACAGGATGAATGTTTCTGCTCTCTTGAGCTTTCTCTCCCAGTCTTCTACCCCACTCATTCTTGTTCTCCTCCTATTTGTCAGATATACCACATTCTGTTATCACTCAGGAAAGGAAATGGAGAGTATTCACTTTTAAAAGTTGGAATGGGGCTCATTTAACCTCTTTTCTCTGATTTTCCTTGGGCATAGTGACCACAACCAGCATTCCAGAGAATACAGATTTTCAAAACTGCAGACAAGCTAAGGGGATGCGCAGACTAATTACATCATGATGAAAAGAAAAAGCAGAGAAAAGTCTTCTTCTTAGCATGAACCATAGGTCAGCATAGCTATTTTTCTTTTTGAGGTCCAAAAATAGAAACAGTCTAGTAGTCCACAAAAGAGAAAACAAATAATAAATAAGATAGAGATGATAGAGGAGAAACAACTATGTCTCCCTAAATGGATATAAACACAACCTTTGGATAACATGAAAATTCCAACAAAAACATCAAGGGTTTCTAATTTCATAATAATTAGATATTTTAGGCAGGTGCATAAATTTCAGTTTCTATTTGTTTGTGGGCCCACTGGGCAACGACAAGCATAGCTGAGGAAGGAGGCTGACTGCACACAGAAAAGGTCATCTTACCTACATGATTATTAAACTCCTTCTCTGCTTAAGATTCTATTTGATCATCACTTACATGAGACAGAAGTATCTTCACATCTTTTGCCCAGTCAAAAAGCCATAGCCACATGCTTTTTCCCTAAATAAATATCTTTCTCAACCATTTTCAGTCATGATCTTTCCAAATCTGTCCATCCAGCCTGCAGTCCATTAATCAGTAAAGAGTTTTACATCTAGATGTTTCTCCTTCAAAGTGTACAAGCATGTATGTTGTCTGAAGTTCTGACTACTGTGAAGATTTCACTTCACCAGTGTATTTCTGGGATGTTTAAGAAAGGAGTTGTAATGCTGCAGCTGTCTATAGCTGAGTGACACTGGCATAGTGTGCAGAATTATCAATAAGTCAGGCACTAGTCTTTTCTTTCTCTGTCAACTGATAATAGGACACATACCTTGAGATTATAAGCATATTCTTGTGAGAAGAAAGAATTGTAACAGGAGTAGAAAGCATAGGCATTGGGATAATTTCTTTTTTTCCTTTTTTAATTAATTTATTCTTGTTACATCTCAATGGTTATCCCATCCCTTGTATCCTCCCATTCTTCCCTCCCTCCCATTTTCCCCTTATTCCCCTCCCCTATGACTGTTCCTGAGTGGGATTACCTCCTCCTGTATATGCTCATAGGGTATCAAGTCTCTTCTTGGTAACCTGATGTTCTTCCTCTGAGTGCCACCAGGTCTCCCCCTCCAGGAGACATGGTCAAAGGTGAGGCACCAGAGTATGTGAGAAAGTCATATCCCACTCTCCACTCTACTGTGGATAATTTCTTTATATAAGTTGATTATACTTTCAGGACCTGCTCAGGAGAGATTGCATATAACCACTTTCATTCAATACTGGATTGCTGATTTGCCTGTCCTACTTTATGGCTTGGTGGATTAGATAATATCCATCTCATGTTGGGCAATTCAGGTTATGCTAAGCTTCCACTAAGGTTCAGTAGCAGGCCAAAAGCTGTCTAACAAAAGAAGAACAGTTGTCTATAGAAGATCGTAGCGCATTGCTCCAAAATCTCAGGAGTCTCGAGACCTCTGGCTTTACATATAAAACCCTGACCAAAGCTCATGCAACATTCCTGTCTGCCAAGGAAAACTCAAGGACCATCAGGTCTGCTGCATCATATGGTCCAACTGGCAGAGCAGCATGCACAGCAGTTTTGAAGATCTTTCTTGCATTCCAGAACCCACCCAAAGCTAGCAGCTTTCTGAATCACTTGGTACATGGGCAGAATTAACACACTCAAGTGAGAAATGTGCTGTCACCAAAATCCAAATAGGCCCAGTAAGATTTGTGCTTCTTTCATGTGGTGGAAAAGCTCGGGTATAATAACTTATCCTTCATTTTAAAAGGAATATCTCCACATGACCCACGTCACCACTGGATTCCTAGTAATGTCATTGAAGTCAAACATCCTTGAAATTTGTTTGTTTTTGTTTCTTTGTTTGTTAGTTTGTTTTTGCCATTCTTTTGGTGTGAGGATGTATTACCATAATTACAAAGTAGCTGATACATCCTGACCACTTGGTCAACTCAGCATTATTTGCACAATATTGTGTACACAATGAGTATTTTGTGGATGACACAGATTAAGATCCCTTCCAAGCAAATTACGACAAAGGGCTGAAGGATTAATATACCCTTGAAATAAAAGTGGATATGTATATTCCTGGCATTGCCAATGGAAAATAAATTGCTTCTGGTCATCCTTACAGAAATGACCTTGTGGAGCTCCTGTCTCCTCTAGGTCCTTCTATACTCCCAACTCCTACATGAGACTCCATGTATTCCACTCCAAAGTTTGGCTCAGCATCTGCTTTAATCCCCTGCTGGGTGGAATCTTTTAGAGGACATCTATGGTAGCCTTCCATCTTGTTTCTTGTCCTTAACTGCTTCTGGTGTCTATTCTAGCTGCCCTTCTGAATGAGACTTCAGCATACTCCCTAGGGTCCTCCTTGTTATTCAACTTCTTTAGGTCTGTGTATTATAGTGTGGTAATCCTATATTATGTAGTTAATACCTGCTTATAAGTGAGTATATACCATGTGTGTATTTCTGGGTCTGTATTACCTCATTCAGGATGATCTTTTCTAGTTCCACCCATTTGCCTGAAATTTTCAAGATTTCCTTGTTTTTAAAAGCTGAGTAGTGTTCCATTGTGTAAATGTACCTCCATTTCTTTATCTATTCTTCTGTTGAGGGACATCTAGATTGTTTCCAGATTCTGGCTATTACGAATAAAGCTGCTATGAACATGTTAAGCAAGTGTCCTTGTTGTATGGTAGAGCATTTATTGGGTATATGCCCAGGAGTGGTATAGCTGGGTCCCAAGGTAGAACTATTCCTGATTTTCTAAGAAAGCATCAGATTTATTTCCAAAGTAATTGTATACGCTTGCACTTCTACCAGCAACGGATGAGTGTTCTCCTTTCTCCACATCCTCACCAACATGTGCTGTCACTTGAATTTTTGATCTTAGCCATTCTGACTGGTGTAAGATGGAATCTCTGTGTCATTTTGATTTGCATTTATCTGATGACTAAGAATGTTGAGCATTTCTTTAAGTGCTTCATCTTGAGATTCCTCTACTTAGAATTCTCTGTGTAGTTCTGTACCCCATTTTAAATTGCATTATTTGGTTTGGTGGTTTCATTTCTTGAGCTATTTATATATTTTGGATATTAGCTTAGGTCAAATGTAGGATTGCTGAAGATCTTTTCCCAGTCTGTAGGCTGTAATTTTGTTCAGTTGACAATGTCCTTTGTATTAAAGAAACTTTTCAGTTTCATGAGGTTCCAGTTATTAATTGTTGATCTTAGAGCCTGAGCTGTTGGCATTCTGTTCATGAAGTTGTCTCCTTTGCCAATAAGCTCAAGGTTCTTCTCCACTTTTCTTCTAATATATTTAGTGTATCTGGTTTTATGTTGAGGTCTTTAATACAGTCATCCTTTAGTTTTGTGCATGGTGATAAATAAGTGTCTATTTGCATTTTTCTACATGTAGTCACCCAGTTAGACCAGCACCAATTGTTGAAGATGCTATATTTTTTCCATTGTATGATTTGGGCTTCTTTGTCAAAAATCAAGTGTCCATAAGTGTATGGCTTTATTTCTGGGATTTTTATTTTATTCCATTGATTCTTCTGTTTGTTTCTATGCCAGTACCATATAGTTTTTATTACTGTTGCTCTATAGTACTGCTTGATATCAGGGATCCTTTATTTACCTTTATTTACCAGAAGATCCTTTATTGCATAGGATTGTCTTAGCTATTTGTAGTTTCTTGTTTTTCCATATGAAGATGAGAATTATTCTTTTAATGTCTATAAATATTTCTGTTGGCATTTTGTAGGAAAGTACATTGAATTTGTAAATGATTGCTTTTGGTATGATGGCCATTTTTACTATGTTGATTCTGCTGATCCATGAGCATGGGAGATCTCTCCATCTTCTGATATCTTCTTCAATTTCTTTCTTCAGCGACTTGAAGGTTTTTTTTATACAAGTCTTTCACTTTCTTGGTTAGAGTTATACCAAGATACTTTATGGGGTTTGTGCCTTTTGTGAAGGGTATTGTTTCACTAATTTCTTTTTCAGCCTGTTTGTCTTTTGTTTAAAGGAGGGTTACTGAATTTTTTGAGCTGATTTTGCATCCAACCACTTTTCTGAAGGTGTTTATCAGTTGAAGACTTCCTTAGTAGAATTTTTGTAGTCATTTTCTTTTACTATATATCATCTGCAAATAGTGATCCTTTGGCTTCTTCCTTTCAAATTTGTATCATTTGATGTCCTTTTCTTGTCTTATTACTGTAGCTAGGCCTTCAAGTACTGTGTTGAACAGACACAGAGAAAGTAGACAGCCTTGATGTATCCCTGATTTCAGTGGAATTGGTTTAAGTTTCTTTACATTTGGTTTGATGTTGGCTAGAAGCTTGCTCTATATCACCTTTACTATGTTTAGGTATGTGCCTTGTATATTGATCTCTCCAAGACTTTTAACATGAACAGGTATTGGATTTTGTCAAATGATTTTTCAGTCTCTATGACAATGATCATGTCATTTCATTTCTTTCATTCTGTTTATATGATGAATTACATTGATGGATTTCCACATACTGAACCACTCCTGCATGCCTGGGATGATATTTTCGATGTTTTCTTAGATTCAGTTTGCAAGTATTTTATTGAGTATTTTTGCATCAAAGTTCATAAAGGCAATTGATCTAAAATTCTCTTTCTCTGTGTGATTCATGTATCAAGGTGACAGTGGCCTCAGAGAATGAGTTTGTTAGTGTTCCTTCTGTTTCTATTTTGTAGAATAATTTGAAGAGAATTTGAACTTGCTGTTTTTTTTTAAGCAATTGTAGAATTCTGCTCTGAATCCATGCTGTCCTGGACTTTCTTCTTCTTCTTCTTCTTCTTCTTCTTCTTCTTCTTCTTCTTCTTCTTCTTCTTCTTCTTCTTCTTCTTCTTCTTCATTTTTGGTTGGGAGACTTTTGAGGACTGCTTCTATAGGAGTTATAGAAATATTTCATTTGTTTACCTGATCTTGATTCAAATTTGATAATTGGTAGCTGTCAAGAAAATTGTCTATTCCATTTAAAGTTTCAATTTCATGGCATATAAACTTTAGAAATAAGACCTAATGATTCTTTGGATTTACTTGGTATCTGTTGTTAAGTCTCCCTTTTCATTTCTGATTTTCTTGATTTGAGTGCCCTCCTTCTGCCTCTTAGTTTGGCTAAGAGTTTGTCTATCTTGTTCATTTTCTCAAAAACACAGCTCTTGGTTTCATTGATTCTTTGAACTGTACTCATTGTTTCTAATTTATTGATTTCAGCCCTGAGTTTGATTATTTCTGGCTGTCTTCTCTGGATGGTCTGCTTCTTTTTGTTTTAAAGCTTTCAGGTGTGCCTTTAAATTGCTAATATGGGATCTCTCCAATTTCTTTATGGGCATGTTTAATGCTGAACTTTCCTCTTAGAACTGCTTTCATGTCATGTGTCCCATAGTTTGGGTACATTTTTCTTTCATTTTCCTTGAATTCTAGGACATCTTCAATTTCATTTTTTATTTCTTCCCAGACCTAGATAGAGGTCATTGAGTATGGACTTGATCAGTTTCCATGTGTTTTTATGCTCTCTGTTCTTTTTGTTATAGTTAAGTCCCAGCTTTAATTTGTGGGTTATTTGATCTTCTTGTATCTATTTGAGGTTTGCTTTGTGACAAAGTATATGCTCAGTTTTGGAGAAGGTTCCGTGAGGTGCTGAGAAGGGGTATTATTTTGTGTTTGGGTGAAATGTTCTGTAGATTTCTGTTAGATCCATTTGATTCATGATGTCTATTAGTTTCATTATTTATCCATTTAGTTTCTGTCTCAATGATCTGTCTATTGGTGAGAGTGGGGTATTTAAGTCTCCCATTATTAATGTGTGGGCTTTGATGTGTGAATTAAATTTTAGTAACGTTTCTTTTACGAATGTTGTTGCTCCTGCATTTGGGGCATAGATGTTCAGTATTGAGACATTCATCTTGGCATATTTTTCCTTTGATGAGTATGAAGTGTCTTTCCCTAGCTCTTTTGATTAGTTTTGGTTGAAAGTATTTTACTGAGTGCTGGAATCATCATTCCAGATTGATTCTTGTGTCTGTATACTTGGAATAACATTTTCTAGCCATTTATTCTGAGATAATATCTATTTGTTTTCCTGAGGTGTGTTCTTGAATGCAGGATAATGATGGGTCCTGTTTTGCATCTATTCTGTTACTCTGTGTCTTTTTATTGGGGTATTTAGTCCACTGATGTTGAGAGATATTAATGATCAGTGGTTGTTAGTTCCTGTTTTTTTACATTGCTGGTGTGTGTGTGTGTGTGTGTGTGTGTGTGTGTGTGTGTGTGTGTCCATTCTTTTAGTTTTCAAGATGTGGGTTTATTTATTTCCTCTGTTTTTCTGGGTATAGTTAGCTTCTTTGGGTTGGAGTTTTCATTCTAGTTTCTTCTGTAGGGGTGGATTTGTGGCTAGTTACTGTTTAAACTTGGTTTGCTCATAGAATATCTTGATTTCTCTCTCTATTGTGATTGAATGTTTTGCTGGGTATATAGTAGTCTGTGTTGGCATCTGTGGCCTCTTAATGTCTGCCTGACATCTATCCAGGCCCTTCTGGCTTTCATATTTTCTGTTGAGAAGTCAGGTGCAATTCTAAAGCTTGGAGTCATTATCTTCTTCTGTTCCTATTATTATTAGGTCTGGTCTTTTTATAGTGTCCCAGACTTCATGGATATTTTATGTCAGGAACTTTTTTGTTTTAACATTTTCTTTGACTGATGTATCAACAACTTCAACTGTATCTTCTACACTTGAGATTCTCTCTTCAGTCTCTGTGTTCTGTTGGTGTTGCTTGTGTCTGAGGTTCCTGTTTTTTTCTATAGGTTTTCCAACTCCAGAAGTACTTTAGATTGTGTTTTGTTTGTTGCTTCTAATTCCCTTTTTAGAACTTGAATAGTTTTATTCATTTCTCTCTCCCATTTGATTGTATTTTCTTGTAATTCTTTATAGAATTTATTCAATTCCTTCATGTATTCAAATGTATTTTCCTGCATTTCTTTGAAAGATTTATTTTTCTTGTTCAAGGTGTCTATAATTTTCATCACCTCAGAAATAAAATCTTCTTCTTGTGCCTCATGGGTATAAGTATCTCTTGGGCTTGTTTTGGTAGGACCACTGGTTTCTGATTATGTCATATGGCTCTGTGTTTTGTTGCTCTTTGATCTAGCATAGAGTGGGAGAAATCCAAGCCCACAGCTGCTTGAGTGTTCCACAGGCCAGTTCACTATTTTCTGTGGTAAACTCAACTCCAACTGCTTCCATTTGGTCTTTCCAACCATAACAGCCCTTACTTAAAATTTTGGGAAGCCAATGTGGGGATTCTACCACTGTATGTATACTTATCCCTGTTACACATTCTGGAACTGGGGAAGTAATCATAGGATGATTTCAGAGATTAAGTGGGTACACTATGAGTCTGACTTTATCGAAGACTCCTCCTGACCTCCATAAGGCCCTACTTTAACTGGAGTGACATAATGCTTTTTTGGAGTCATCTGGATTCAATGTCAATTCAGAAACGGAATCTAAAAGTTTCCCCCCAAAGTGTGACATTTTCCTTTTTCCTAGTATACAGTTATTGTTGAAAAAAAACATGGGTCCCCCCAGGAAAAGATAAGAGAAAAGCTAATAGTAATATTCACAGGTATTAAAGTAAGGTCCTTTTGCAGGCTAACCTGCTTCTGTTTCACTCAGGGTATTTGGGTCTGCAAACTGTCTGGTCAAAAAATTAGTTCATGGCCCAATATTCCATATTGCTACAATCCAACATAGCCATTCTTTAATCTGTTTGATAATTTTCCTGCTTATATAGGTCAAACAAAAATATAACAGGATTACCTATTTCAATCTTAAACACACCGTTCTTGTTTAGCTAGTACCAAAGCCTCATACAAGTCAAACCACTAATAAAATTGCTGCCTGTGTTCTTGAGTATGATTCAGGCCATTATAGACATTGTGTTGTTTGTACTGCCCATTAGAGTAGCTATGCTTACATTACCTTTGGATAGTCAATGCTGCTACCTGGTCCTTCTTACTTCAGGGACCAGTTAAACTTACCACATTTAATTCATCCAATTGAGAAGCAGCAACACAAACTCTAAGGTCTGACCATCTCACCACTTGTATATTACAGGATTAATGAAGGATATGTCCTCTGGACCCTCCCATTGTGGAGGATCTGGTTTTATAATGTACTCATTCTAGCACTGTAATTTCCCTGAGTTTTAAAATCTCTTCAATATTAAGCCAAGGGTTATCAAACACCTTCAGCTCCTTTTTACCAGGATATCTTATGACAAATGCTTCAGCAAACCAATCAAACTTTGACACATTTAAAACTGTGTGAGCTTCCATGTGAAACCTAGAAATTTAATTCACTGGTCCTACATTGTTAAACTCGGTCTGATCCAATTTTATGTTTCTTCCAAAATTATTTCACACCCTTAGAATCTATTCCCACAGATAATCCCCAGACATGAATTAGCAAATTCACTAAGATTTTTAATGGTGTAACACATATCTTCATAGGATGTATGTTCTATCTTCCCCATGATAACCTGTTTAGCCTTGAGTCTGGTTATAGGTCTACAGGCAAATATTGGTGTGTCCTCAATGATAGGATCAGTATAGTCTTGCCTGATATCTCCTTCAGTGAAGGTTGCTGCTGATTCTAAAGACAAAGACAAAGATTACACACTTTGTAATTATCAAATCAAGATAACTATTTCATTAATATTACACCAAAATATTTTAATAAGAGGTTTTCTATAATCCCTTTCTAACTAGTCTTAACTCATATGAATCCTCAGAAGCTTTAAAAATGTTTAGATATAGAGCTATGCACTGGTAAGATTAGGGAGCTCTGTATGAATTCTCAGAGTTTCTTTGATTTTTCTTAATCTAAATTACTCTACCTGAAATCATTTAATCTAATTTTAATTTCAAATTGATGCATACTCTGCTTGGCAACACTTATCAATCACACATTTTTACATAGAAAATTATACGTTCTTCACATGCTTGACAAGTGATTGGATATATTTCTTGTGGACACAAGTCTTCAAAAACTATAATAAAATAATGCATTTGAGGAACATTTTACGTTTCCTTACTCAGAGTTGTTTAATGTTATAGCTACCTACCTCAACAGAACTTCTGTTGAGAAACAAGGAATTTGCAATCCAATTCAATAGGCATTTACTGGATACAAGCTATGTACCAACTTCTTTGCCAAGTACATGGTACAATAATCTAACACTTTAAAGTCACAGGAGAAATAGTCATTTCAATAGTTTTGAATCTGAATTTTTTTACCTCGTTAAATGATCTAGTCCATAAATAAATCAAAGATGGATATAATCTGTGTGTTTAGGAACTTTCACCCACAATGGATTTTCCTCTCTATTTTACTGAACACATTAAATACGAGCCACCCAATTAGACTTTTCTAAAATAGTACAGCTATCAGATAAAACAACCAATAAAAATTTTAAGACCTTAGCCAGGTGCAGTGGCACATGCCTTTGGGAGGCAGAGGCAGATGGATCTCTAAGTTCATGATCAGCCTGGTCTACAAAGCAAGTCTAGGAAGCCAGAGTTGTTACATAGAGAAAGCCTGAGTCAAAAGAAACAAAAAATTAAAATCTTAGACTAAAATCATGAGAATAAAACTTCACTGTGGTTTTTAAAAACAATTTTAAATTTAAATCCTATCTCTGCTACTTATGATCTAAGTGCTATAAAGAATGACTCCTCACTGGTTATCTTAACCTTTAAATATTTAAATCAATGTTATAGACATCAAGTGAATTAATTCACATAAACAATATTTCATTTGTTATATAACTGCAAACACCCAATTAGTGTTTGGTATAAATAATTTATGTTAGGTATCATGTCTTTGTTTAAATAAAATTTAAACCTATATAAATACATTTGTATTAATACACAAACACTACCAGTTCACTACAAATTTTTCATTGCATCATTCAGTAGCATGGTAAAAGTGTTTGTAGCTTTACTCCTACTTTCTAAATATATATCAAATTGTTGAATATGTGGCCACATCGATGGCAACAGAGACAGAAACATGATTCCACACTGTCACTCTATGCAGCCATGGCCTTATTCTTTTAGGAACCTAGAGTCAGATAAAATAGATCTATTTTTATCACAAGAATATACATCCTAGGTTTAACAGATGGATATGATTCTATAAATAGATACGGTAAAATCATTAAATAAGGTCTTCAAAAACCTCAGAGACCTACAGAATATGACATTTAAATATATTTTTTTATTATTTTAAATGGTCTTTGACAATGAGACAGGTTAACTCCTGGCAACACTCAGCCTATATCAAAGAAGATGATGAACATCAAAGAACCTCCTTATGATGATGGCTTCAAATGTGACAAACAAGCCACAGGGAAAAAGTGTACTCATTTTTAACAAAGACAGAATTTAGCCTTAAAAATGGGCAAGCTTGGATGCATGTAGAGTCAAAGGCCAAACTCTGCCAAGACAGAGTAAGCAAGTCTTCAATAGTTCCTGTCTCACAGATACGTCTGTCAGATATACTGAACCAAAAGGCTGAAGATGATGCTCCAATGTTATAGTGAGTTTTGGGTGATTGTTCAGGTAGCAAACTTGTCTCTGCCATCTACTTATTTAGAAAGCTACTAACCTGCACTCCTGGCATACTCCAGTAATCAATTTTATTCCTTCTCAAGTCTCTGGTGGGGTTGAAGACCAGGTAGTTTAGTGTTACAATGAAGCTTAGTTGTTTAGGAATTAAGATGTTTTTAGGTCTAGATAGATATTTTAATTTGATAATGACAAGATGTGATAGAGATTGATTTACATTCAGAATTTTAGATGCACCAAGATAGGAAAGATGTTTTCTTCAAGACTGCCAAAAACAAATATGCAAAACACTTTGAATGTAACATTTATATAATTCCTGATTGTTTCATGGTCCTTCTTGCTATATGTAGTTTATTGTATATATGTATAATAATATAAATGTATATGTAAAAACCAAAACTAATATAATATGAAAAGATGAATACTATAAAAAGCATTTAAAGGCAAGCTGAGTTGGAACTTGTAAAGAACAGGAATAGAGATGCTTAGGTTATGGATAAAGCATATGGAAAGTGAAGGTTTTGGCTTCTCAAAGAATATTCATTGTTAATATATAGTTTTTTGAGTTCTTTCTATAATTGAGTTATAAATACTCTGTCATATGTATATCTAGCACAGATTTTCCCATTCTGAAGGAAGCTGCTTTACTGAAAGAATGGTGTCCTTTGCTATACAGAAGCCTTTTCTAATATCCTGAAGTCCCATTTGTTAATTGTTATTCTTATTGCCTGCACTACAAGATTCTGTTCAGAAAGTCCTTTGTTATATCAATAAACTCAAGTGTATCCTGTATTTTTCCTTTATCTGATTCAAGGTATCATGTCTTATGTTGTTATCTTTGATCCATTTGGAGTTGAAGTTCGTATAAGATGAGAGACAAAGGTCTAATTTCATTTGTCTGTATATAGCCATTCAGTCTGAACAGCACAATTAGTTGATGATGTTGTCTTTTCTCCATTATGTACCATTTGCTGCTTTGTTAAAAATCAAATTAATGTAGGAAGATGGAGTTACATCTGGGTCCTCAACTCTACTCCACTGATCACTGTTTCTGTTTTTATTACCTGCTATTTTTATTACTATAGTTCTGAAGGACAACTCAAAATCTATGATGGTGGTACCTCCAGGAGTTTTTGTTGATCTTGTTCCTGATTATATTGACTATCCTGGGTCTTTTTGTTTCCATATGAAAATACAGGTTTTTTTCAATTTTTGTGAAGAACAACATTGAAGTTTTGAAGGAAATTGTGTTGAATCTATGTATTGCTTTTGGTAAGACGGTCATTTTCACAATGTTAATCTTACCATTCCATGAATATGAAAGGTATTTCCATCTTCTGGTACCTTCTACAATTTTTTATTAGGGTCTTAAATTTTTTTTTACTGTACCAAGCTTTCATTTCCTTGATTAGATCTGGTACATGTATTCTTTTAGACTATTGTGAAAGGTAGTGTTTCAATGACTTCTTTCTCAGTATGTTTGTCATTTAAATATAGGAAGGCTATTTACTTTTGCAGGTTAATTTTATATTCTGATACTGTTTAGAATGTGTTTATCAGCCATAGGAGATTTTCAGTGTAGTTTTTGTATTCTTTTATACATAGAATCATGTAATCTTCAAATATAGTTAATTTGACTTATTTTCCCATTTATACCTCCTTTTATCTCCTTTTTGTCTTAAGACTTCTGAACTATATTGTATATGAGAGAAGAATGGAAATATTTTCTTGTTCCTAATTTAGTGGAAATATTTTTGAGTTTTATCCATTTAGCAAAATTTTGGCTGATGATTTGCTATATATTGCCTTTATTGTGTTGAGATAGAATCCCTATATTCTACAGAATTTTTTTTTATCAAAACGGGATATTGGATTTTGTTAAAAATTTTTTTTATCTAGTGAGATAGTCATGTTTTCTGTTATTGAGTCTATCTGTGTGGGAGAATACACTTATTGATTTATATATTGAAACATCCCTGTATCTCTGAGATGAAACTGAATTGATCAAGATGTATACTCTTTTTTAATTGAGAGTTTGTAATTCATGTTCATCACACATATTGTCCTATATTGGGCAGGGGAGGGTGTCTTCTCTGGTTTTCGTATAAGGACAATCCTGGTTTCTTTTTTTTTCACATTTGCAATTTTTTTATTAATTTATTCTTGTTACATCTCAATGGTTATCCCATCCCTTGTATCCTCCCATTCTTCCCTCCCTCCCATTTTCCCCTTATTCCCCTCCCCTATGACTGTTCCTGAGGGGGATTACATTCACCTGTATATGCTCATAGGGTATCAAGTCTCTTCTCGGTAACCTGCTGTCCTTCCTCTGAGTGCCACCAGGTCTCCCCCTCCAGGAGACATGGTCAAATGTGAGGCACCAGAGTACGTGAGAAAGTCATACCCCACTCTCCACTCAACTGTGCAGACTGTTCTGACCATTGGCTAGATCTGGATAGGGGTTTAAAGTTTACCACCTGTACTGTCCTTGGATGGTGCCTTAGTTTGAGCAGGACCCCTGGGCCCAAATCTGCCTACCATAATGTTCTACTTGTAGGTTTCTAGGACCCTCTGGATCCTTCTACTTTGCTATTCTCCCATGCCTCTCACATCCAGAGTCTCAATGGGATGTCCTCCCCTCTGTCTCAGTTTCCTCATAAGTGAAGGCTTTCATGGGACATGCCCCTTGGGTTCACAGATATAAGTGAGTATATACCATTTGAGTCTTTCTGCTTCTGGCTTAACTCACTCATTATGATCATTTCTAGCTCAATCCATTTGTCTACAAATTTCGGGTATTCCTTGTCTTTAATAGCTGAGTAGTATTCCATAGTGTAAATGTACCACAGTTTCTTTATCCTTTCTTCTACTGAAGGACACTTAGTCTGTTTCCATGGTCTGGCTATTATGAATAAGGCTGCTATGAACATGGTTGAGCAAATGTTCTTGTTGTGTGCTGGAGCATCTTCTGGATATATTCCAAGGAGTGGAATAGCTGGGTCTCAAGGAAGCCCTATTCCCATTTTCTGAGATAGCACCAGATAGATTTCCAAAGTGGCTGTACTAGTTTCCATTCCCACTAGCAATGAAGGAGTGTTCCTCTCTCCCCACATCCTCGCCAGCATGTGGTGTCACTTGAATTTTTGATTTTAGCCATTCTGATGGGTGTAAGATGAAATCTCACCGTTGTTTTGATTTGTATTTCCCTGATGACTAAGGAGGTTGAGCATTTCTTTAAGTGTTTCTCAGCCCTTTGATATTCCTGTGTTGAGAATTCTCAGTTTAGTTCCAAGCTCCATTTCTCAATTGGGTTATTTGGTTTGGTGGTGTTTAATTTCTTGAGTTCTTTATATATTTTGGATATTAGACCTTTGTCAGATGTAGGGATGGTGAAGATCTTTTCCCAGTCTGTAGGCTGTCGCTTTGTTCTCTTGACAGTGTCTCCTGCCTTACAGAAGCTTTTCAGCCTCATGAGGTCCCATTTGTTAATTGTTGACATTAAGGCCTGGGCTGTTGGTTCAGGAAGTTGTCTCCTGTGCCAATATGTTCCAGGCTCTTCCCCACATTTTCTTCTAAGTGACTTAGTGTCTCTGGTTTTATGTTGAGGTCTTTAATCCACTTGGATTTGAGTTTTGTACAAGGTGACAAATATGGGTCCAGTTGCATTTTTTTACACATAGACATCCAGTTAGACCAGCACCATTTGTTGAAGATGCTATTCTTTTTCCATTGAATGGATTTGGCTTCTTTGTCAAAAATCAAGTGACCATATGTGCGTGGGTTCATATCTGGGTCTTCTATTTGATTCCACTGAACAACCAGCCTGTTGCTGTGCCAGTACCATGCTGTTTTAATTACTATTGCTTTATAGTACAGTTTGAGATCAGGTATGGAGATTCCTCCAGAGCACCTCTTATTGTACAAGATTGTTTTTGCTATTCTGGGTTTTTTGTTTTTCCATATGAAGTTCAGAATTGAACTTTCAATGTCTTTAAAAATTGTGTAGGTGTTTTGATAGGGATTGTATTGAATCTGTAGATTGCTTTTGGTAGGATGGCCACTTTTACTATGTCAATTCTCCCAATCCATGAGCAAGGAAGATCATTCCATCTTCTCATGTCATCTTCAATCTCTTTCTTCAGTGTTTTGAATTTTTTTTTTCAAACAAGTCCTTCACTTGCTTAGTTAGAGTAACTCCTAAATATTTTATATTGCTTGTGGCTAATGTGAAGGGTGTGGTTTTCCTAATTTCTTCCTCTGCAAGCTTGTCATTTGTGTATAGGAAGGCTACAGACTTTTTTGAGTTAATTTTGTATCCAGCCAATTTGCTGAAGGTGTTTATCAGCTGTAGGAGTTCTCTGGTGGAATTTTGAGGGTCACTTATGTACACTATCATATCATCTGCAAATAGGGATAATTTGACTTCCTCTTTTCCCATTTGGATACCCTTGATCTCCTTTTGTTGTCTTATTGCTCTGGCTAGAACTTCGAGGACTATATTGAAGAGATTTGGAGAGAGTGGGCAGCCTTGCCTTGTTCCCGATTTTAGAGGAATTTCCTTGAGTATCTCACTATTTACTTTGATTTTGGCTATTGGCTTGCTGTATATAGCCTTTATTATGTTGAGGAAAGTGCCTTGTATCCACGATCTCTCTAAAACTTTAAACATGAATGGGTGTTGGATTTTATCAAATGCTTTCTCTGCATCTAAAGAGATGATCATGTGTTTTTTTTTATTTTCAGTTTGTTTACATGGTGGATTACATTGATGGATTTCCATATATTAAACCATCCCTGCATGCCTGGAATGAAGCCTACTTGGTCATGATGAATGATATCTTTGATATGTTCTTGTATTCATTTTGCAAGTATTTTATTTAGTATTTTTGCATCGATGTTCATAAGAGAAATTGGTCTGAAATTCTCTTTCTTTGTTGAGTCTTTGTGAAGTTTAGGTATCCAATCCTGGTTTCTTAAAAAGAATTTGGAAATGTTCTTTAAATTTCAATATAATGGAATGATTTGAGGAGAATAGTGTTAGTCCTTCTTTAAATGCATATAGAATTCTACTCTGAAACAATTTGACTCTGGGCTTTTTGTTGTTTGAAATTTTTAAATTACTATATTCATCTCATTGGATATGGGCCTATTTAAATTTTTATTTCATATTTATTTATATGTTATAGGCCATATTTATCAAAAATTATATTTAATTTGGATTTTCCAGTTTATTAAATATGGTTTCTTAAAATGTGTGTTTATGACTTTCTGAATTTCCTCAGTGTCTGTTGTAATGTGTTGATTTTATTCTTTAATTTTATAATTTGCATCCTCTATAATTTTGTTTTCATTAACTTGGCTGAAGGTTTGTCAATTGTGTTAATTATTTCACACATCCTAATTTTCTAAATGACTCATGAAACTAAACAGACAGTTCCCAAAAGATGAAATACAAATGGCTAGGAAACGTTTGAAAACTTTTCAACATTCTTAGTCATCAAGGAAACACAAATTAAAATTAGTTTGAGATTTTTAACCACTGTCAGAAAAGCTGAGATTTTTTTAAAAATGACAACAAATATTGGCGTGGATTTGGGAAAAGAGGAACACTTATTCACTGGTAGTAGCAGTGTTAATTAGTCTAGCTAGTATGGAAATCAGTTTAATGTGATTCAGATAAACCACTTGTGTTAATATACCCAATGGTCTCTAGAACCTATTATAGAGATACCCACCAATCAATGTGGATTGCTATTTTATTTATAATAGCCTAGAAATGTAAATAGCCTAGATATCCATCAACTGAAGACAACATAAGGGAAATATAGAATATTCACATAATGAAAGATTACTCATCAATTAATAAAATGAAATTGACAATTATATGAACGGTGCTAGAAACAGTCATCTGGAGTGAGATAACCCAGACCATTTAAAACATATATTTCATGTTTTTCTAATGTGTAGATGTTAGTTTTGAAACTATGAAACAGATATATGTACTCCATTTGGAATACTCACAGAGCTCAGGAAAATAACAAAGAATTATTGAGGGTGCAGTGATACAAATGGTTAAAGGAAAATATTGGAGGGCAAGGTTGATAAAGGAGTACAGGGAGGGATAATTAACAATACAGACCTTTCACAAAATTCACATAGAAACTAACTACTATTGAACCACATGCATATACATATATTGCATTCATAAAAAGAGCTTATATAGAGCTATATTATAGTCTAACACATAAAAATCTGAGTGTCAGGAATGAATTACCTCTTTTGGAGTTGCTGGCTAATGAAGTCCTACAAAGCACCAATCATTACAAACTACTGAAAATACATTTTTTTATCATTCTCCTAAACAGAAGAGTAAGACCTTATACTTGATACCATATACTTGAGCCATGCAACATGTAAGAATCGTATTGTTATTCATCTGGGAGCTCCATCCTTACTGGCTTGTATTCATGTCCTAGGAGGTGCTATGCATGCTATAGGAGGAGAGAAGTAATTATGAGTGTTACCCAGCTAAGCTGTGAGCTACAATGAGGACTGGATAAATAAGAGAGGCCCACTGGTGCAATAGTGGCATGAATTTCATGGAAGTAACCTATTTCCTGGAATTAACCAATTAACTTTTCATTGTAGTTATGATTCATTCCACAAGTTGAAGGCCATATTTGGCACTGCCTCCTGGTAATTTGATGTAGTAAAAAAAATTCCCCATGACTTCATGTTTTACTCATAGATTAGTTAATCTCTTAAACTTCATCAGAGAAGGTTGTTTTTGCCATAGGTAAAACTTAATGCAGAGATTCATAATTGTTCAAGCTGTAGATAATTAAAGATGGAGGAATGTTCAGCCTCAAATGCAATTCCTACAGCTCAGGGATCACTATAGAAGAGTACAAAGAAAGATTGTAAGGCCCAGAGGATGTTGATTAATTCATGGAAAGAGTATTTTCTGGACACAGTGTGGCAGTTGTTTATATAAACTTGTAATGCTTGTGACAGCATGCACAAGACTATGCAAGGCCAATCTAGATATAATGTCAGCATGGAAAGGGACAGCAGGCACAAATTCCCATCCGTACCTAGGTAAATGTTGGCATTTGATAGCTGCTGGGAGAGTAGACATTTTTTTAAGGGTGCTGTCCTGGGTAAGTTGATCATGCTTCACTGGGAGGTTATATATCTAAGAGTATATAGGCAGCACAAATTAGACTTGGTGAGGTAAAGAAAAAGAAAACATAAAGATAAGTGAATATGAAAATGAAAATGGAGCTAGGTGGAGGATGTAAACATGATCAAAATACATGGTACAAAATTCTTTTTTTAATTTTATTGTATTAATTTATTCATATTACATCTCAATGGCTATCCCATCTCTTGTGTCCTCCCATTCCTCCCTCACTCCCATTTTCCCTTTATTCCCCTCCCCTATGACTGTGACTTAGGGGGAACTCCTCCCCCTTTATGTGCTCACAGGGTATCAAGTCTCTTCTTAGTAGCCTGCTATCCTCCTCTGAGTGCCACCAGGTCTGCCTATCCAGGGGACTTGGTCAAATATGAGGCACTAGAGTACATGTGAAAGGCAGACCCCACTCTCCACTCAACTGTGGAGAATGTCCTGTCCATTGGCTAGATCTGGGTAGGGGTTTGAAGTTTACTCCATGTATTGTCCTTGGCTGGTGCCATAGTTTGAGCAGGACCCCTGGGTCCAAATCTGCCTATCATACAACAGGGACATATGTTCAATCGTGTTCATAGCAGCCTTATTCATAATAGCCAGACCATGGAAACAGCCTAAGTGTCCCTCAGTAGAAGAATGGATAAAGAAACTGTGGTACATATACACTATGGAATACTACTCAGCTATTAAAAACAAGGAATTCCTGAAATTTGTGGACAAATGGATTGAACTAGAAATGATCATAATGAGTGAGTTAACCCAGAAGCAGAAAGACTCAAATGGTACATACTCACTTATATCTGCATACTAGCCCAAAGGGCATGTCCCATGAAAGTCTTCACTTACCAGGAAACTGGGACAGAGGGGAGGACATCCTATGGGGACTCTAGATGAGAGAAGCATGGGAGAATGGTAAAGTATAAGGATCCAGAGTCTCCTAGAAACCTACAAAATTCTTAAATAATTAATAAAAAATAAGAAATGAAAGACTAATATTTAAATGTCCTAGTGACAATTGTGTACAGTATCTTAAAGGCTTTGTAATTCTATTATGCAACAGATTTCTAATAAATTCCCCATTCCTTTAGTTCTTTTCATCTGCTAACTATGATTGTAATGAGAGTGGCCCCAGAGGTGATTTATAATTAGGCAAGATAAAAACCAGAGCTGCTGGCTTGTACAAGTGGTGATGTCCATTTACTATAAATGAGTATCAAGTGAGATTCCTAATAGCACTTATAGATTTATACCAAGAAATGGAGAAAGGCCTTAAAGGAATGGTAGTTGTGTTGGGATTATTGTCTCTCATCTAGCAATCTGCTTCATCCAGTCTCCAAGTGAGAGGTTCCTTTCCCTTCCCATGCCTTCCTTTCATGTGTTCCCATGTTTTACCCTGTCTATTAATCCTGCCTCAGGCACAGTACTGAGAAACTTAAAGAATGCTTCCTCATCTTTGAAAACAAAATCCAATTCTGGAGGAATAACATTTTACAGATGAAGAAGCAGGGTGTTCTGGAAAATTAAATCATTGAGTTAAAGTAACACAACTACTAAGTGATAGAATTGTGAGTCAGTGTTACTTTTGCCCCATACCGTTGTTGTATCTGTTTAATTTTTACCTGGAAATTATCAATAAAATCTAAAATAATAGCCTCAAGCTGTAGCAAGACTAATCCTCAAAGAAATCATCAAAGTTCAATTCACTTTGATTCATGAGCCTAGACACACTGTAGAAGTAATGCAGATTGAGATGAACTGAGAAAGTGCCAATAAAAAAGTTTCTACTAGTTTTATACTGATAACTTTACAGTTATTAGTATAAAATGAACTCTAACACTTCCTTAGCATTCCTTTTACTGCAAATTATCTCCCATCAAGTTGTTTTCCTGAGTTGTGGATGGAAAAGTTCTATGAAAAGAACAAAGAAGTTTAGAACTTGATGCAAAGCAACAATCCCAGAAGCACTTTAATCAGGAGATGCTTGAAACTTTTATCTTGAAAAGCTGAGAAAAAGGGTAGAGTTGTGTGATTGGGATAAACAGCCCTTGATTTTGTAAGGCCCTAAGTAGCCATTTGAGATCATTTCATGGAGGATGACCTAAGAGGTAGCCAGTAATAGCTTTGGCATCCTTTAGAAAAATCAATAATGAATATGGGTGAAGGGTCAAGGAAAAATGAAAAACAGATCCATTCAGTGTAAGAGAGAATGCGAAAATCAAACTAAAGTGATTTTCACCAGCTATAAAGTGGAAGATTGATCTTTATATCCTTAGCTTTGGTTAGGAAAATATGGTGCATTTTAAAAATAATGAAAGGGTCACAAATACAGTCATATCATAGAATATCTAAGTCAAAGACACATTTATCATCTAAGAAGTAAAACAAAGTCTCAATAACAGAATGCGCAGGAAATGGTACACTTGGGTTAATTAAATTGCCCTGTAATTGAAGCTTAATTTAAAACATTCTTTAATCAGTTTGGCTGGTTAACATATTTGAATCTCTTTCTGAAGTGAGGCTGGTCCACAACTTTAAAAGCATCGTCTTCAATTGCACTGGTCAAAATCCAAGCCCAAGGGATATGTGAGCTTCATAGTCAAGTATGTTTGCCACATATAAAAGTTGATTTATCATTATTCTCACATTCTGTCTTGTCAGTTCTCTTTCTTCTTCTCAGAGCTGCATAAATGTCTTTCTTTCAAATCCCTGGCCTAGGAATTTACTATGTCATCTTCCTTAGACTTCATTAAAATCTTTTTTAACTATTTTAATATCTGTCCCTTCCCTTTTTTTCTATCACCTTCTCATTGCTCCCCAGATCTACTGTACTCTACAAGTAATTAGTTTACTCACTGCACAGCAAATGCTCTTAACTGTTAAACCATGTATCCTTAACACTACTGTCAATGTCTTTCTGCCACATTCTACATCTTATGAAAGTGATGTGAATAGAAGTGATATTGAAATAAATATTATTATAATACTACCTCCTATCTAATAGTTCTCTTTATTCTTGCAATGTCTTTTGCCATCTTCTAAAACTAGATTTGAGCTACTTTTATTCTTTTTACAAAATTAACTTCATGTGTCACTTCCCTTGTATTGTTTATTTTATTTTTATTAATTAAACATTTAAAATTTTTCATATACATTTATATTATTATACTATATTATATACTATGTATATTATTATATATTATATATATGTAATAGTCTACTTATAGCAAGAAGAACAATGACACAATCAGGAATTATATAAATATTATATTCTTAGTGTTTTGGCTTTGTATTTGGCAACCAAGAAGAAAATATCTTTCTTATCTTGGTTCTTTGACCATGTCCCCTGGACGGGGAGACCTGGTGGCAATCAGAGGAAGGACAGCAAGTTACCAAGAAGAGACTTGATACCCTATGAACATATAGAGGGGGAGGTAATCCCCCTCAGGAACAGTCATAGGGGAGGGGAATAAGGGGAAATTGGGAGGGAGGGAAGAATGGGAGGATACAAGGGATGGGATAACCATTGAGATGTAACAAGAATAAATTAATAAAGGAGGAAAAAAAACAAAATATAAAAAAATAATAAAATAAAATAAAATAAAATTCTCAATGTAAATCAATCTCCATCACATCTTGTCATTATCAACTTAAAACATCTATCTAGACCTAAAAACATCTTAACCCCTAAACAACTAAGCCTCATTGGAAAACTAAGCTACCTAGTCTTCAACTCCCTCAGAGACTTGAGAAGGAGTAAACTTGATTATCTGAGTATGCCAGGAGTGCAGGTTAGTAGCTTTCCAAATGAGAAGATGACAGAGACAATTTGCTACCTGATTAGTAACCCAAAACTCTCAGGGTTTTTTTTTGTTTGCTTTGGTCTGTGGGGTGTTTTTCTTTTAGTTCTTTTTATAATTGTGCTTTGCACTTTGTACCATCCCATGCTGTGGTCAAATTTAAATTTCCTTACTCTCATTCATTTGACTATTTATGTGTTTCTTTAGAATGCAATGAGCACTTCTTCCTTTGTCATTGTACTCAGGGTCTAATGTTGAACAAATGAATAAATAAAAAAAAATAAATCAATATATCCCTGATATGGGATCTCCTGACAATTAACTGGACTTTTATGACATAATTTTTTTAAATGACTTCATAGAAATATCTTCTAGTGACAGAGACATTATCTAACCTAGTCCTGAGTCTTAGCACAAATAATTTGTAGAAATATGCAGAAATATAGTCTCTATTATATGTTTCACATGCAAGAAACTAAGGTAAGAATAAAATTTACCTCATAGTATGTTTCATTCTAGTTTTAAGTCTGTTTTTCAAGCAGGAGTTACTATCTAAACAATTAACATCATGCCTGGTTTTATGTACCATTGACATCACATTTAGTACACATCCCGTGAGTATAAAGCAATAAGCTCGTAACCTATTATATCCAAGAGAGAATGCTTAACAGTGTTAAGCAGGAAAAGCTATGCCATCTAAACTTCAGAAATTACCATTTCTATCCAACCTGGAGTTAATTCCTTACCAGGATAAGTGGAATATAAAATACTGTTCCCATCTTCATAATGGTCAAAGTAAGCTCTCCAGAAAATACAGACTATTTATAGAGAAGATAAAATGAAAGCTGATAGGCAAAAAAAAAATGTGAAATAATTTTTAATGCAATAAGTAACACACAGCAGGTATTTAGAATGAATATATGATTCTTTAGAAATACAATTGATAAAAACTCTAAACAGAAAATGTTTTTTGAACAACTGTTTAATCAGAGGCTGTAATAAATGGCTCTACTATAGAACACCCTCAGGCAGAAAAGAATAGGGCAAGAATAGCTTGAGGCAGTATAACAAAAATTAGAAAAACTTGGACAACTCCAAACTTAAAAGAGCTACAGATCAGATAAGAACACAGAAATGTTCTTTCCTCAAGTGGTTTAAGCCTTAAAAATGTCTTCTGTGGTGAAAGTATATATTGATATTTAAGCAATAGGTCATATTGAAAAATAAGTTTTATACATACAAAGGCATGTATGCTTAACCATTTAGTAAATTATCATTATATTGCCTTTATTTACTGAAATGCAATTAATATTTGTCTCAATCAAATTTTTGTTAAAGAAACCAGGTACCAGGCTGGACAGATGGCTCAGCCGTTAAAGGCTAGGCTCACAACCAAAAATATAAAAAACAGGTGCCATTTTTATTGAACTGTCTGGGACAGTACAATCCTATTTGATAATCTCAAGCAAGATTCTAATGTGTAGAGTAGCAGACCGATTATAAATTGTCTCTCATATTAAAAGATCTTAACAGTTTACATCTGCTACCCATCTCACAAATATGTAACTGAAACTCAAACTAGTGGACATATAAATAGGATTATTATAAAGGGAATTGCTTTTCTTTTTTAATTTTTTTATTAATTAATTCAAATTACATCTCAATTGCTATCCCCTTACTTGTCTCCTCCCATTCCTCCCTCCCTCCCTTTTTCACCCTACCCCCCTACCCTAGGACTGTACCCCCCTACCTTAGGACTTCCTCACCCTATGATCACAGCCTATCAAGTCTCATCTTGGTAGCCTGCTTATCCTTTCTCTGAAGGCCACCAGGCCTTCACATCATTGGGAAGTGGTCAAATATGGGGCACCAGATTTCATGTCAGAGTCAGTCCCTACTCTCCACACAACTATGGAGAATGTTCAATCCATTGACTAGATCTGAGTAGGGATTCAATGTTTACTGCATGTATTATCATTGATTGGTGTAGTAATTTGAGCAGAACACCCCGGGTCCAGAACCTCTTGTCATGATATTTTTCTTATAGGTTTCTAGGACCTTCTGGATTCTTCTATTTTCCCATTCTCCTATACTTGTCTCAACTAGAGTCTCAATAGGAGGTCCCAGCATCTATCCCAATCTCCTGGTAAGTGGAGACTTTCATGGGACATCCCTTTTGGTCTAGTGTTCGATTATAAGTGAGTATATACCATATGAGTCTTTCTGGGTCTGGATTAACTCACTCAATATGAGCATTTCTAGTTCCATCCATTTGCATGCAAATTTCAAGGTTTGCACCCCTACCAGTAATGAAGGAGTTTTCCCTTTTCTCCACATCCTTGCCAGCATGTGCTGTCACATGAGTGTAAGATGGAATCTCAGAGTTGTTTTGATTTGCATTTCTCTGATGACTAAGGATGTTGAACATTCCTTTAAGTGTTTCTCAGCCATTTGATAGTCCTCTGTTGAGAATTCTCTGTTTAATTCTGAGCTCCATTTCTTAATTGGGTTATTTGGTTTGGCATTGTTTAGTTTCTTGAATTCATTATATATTTTGGATATTAGACCTTTGTCAGGTGTACTTCTCCCAGTTTGTAGGCTGTCGCTTTGTTCTGTTGAGAGTGTCTCCTGCCTTACAGAAGCTTCTCAGCCTCATAAGTTCCCATGTATTAATTATTGACCATAAAGCCTGGGGTGCTGGAATTATGCTCAGGAAGTTGTCTCCTGTGCCAATGAGTCCCAGGGTCTTTCCCACTTTTCCTTCTAACAGATTTAGTGTGTCTGGTTTTGTGTTGAGGTCTTTAATCTACTTGGACTTGAGCTTTGTGCATGGTGATAAGTCTACTTGCATTTTTCTACATGTGGACATCCAGTTAGACCAGCACCATTTATTGAAGATGCTATCCTTTTTCTGTTGAATAGATTTGGCTTCTTTGTCAAAAATCAAGTGGCCATATGCGTGTGGATTTATTTCTGGGTCTTCAATTTGATTCCATTGATCAACCAGCCTATTGCTATACCAGTACCATGCTGTTTTAATTATTGTTGCTTTATAGTACAGCCTGAAATCAGGTATGAAAATTCCTCTGGAGGATCCTTTATTGTAGAGGATTATTTTACCTCTTCTGGGTTTTTTGTTTTTCCGTATGAAGCTGAGAACTGATCTTTCAAGGTCTTTAAATTTTGTGTATGTATTTTGATAGAGATTGCATTGAATCTATAAGTTGCTTTTGGTAAGATGGCCATTTTTACCATGTTAATTCTCTCAATCCATGAATAAGGGAGATCTTTCCATTTTCTGATGTCGTTTTCAATCTCTTTCTTCAGAGATATGAAGTTTTTTTTTTTTCAAACAAGTTTCTAACTTGCTTGGTTAGAGTTACTCCTAGATATTTTATATTGCTTGTGGCTATTATGAATGGTCTAGTTCCCCTATTTTCTTCCTCTGTATGATTGTCATTTGCATATAGGAAGGAAACTGACTTTTTTTTAGTTAATTTTGTATCCCTCCATTTTGCTGAATGTTTTTATCAGCTATAAGAGTTCCATGCTGGAATTTTGCAGGTCACTTATGTACACTATCATATCATCTGCAAATATGAATAATTTGATTTCCCCATTTCCCATTTGGTTCTGTTTAATCTCCTTTTGTTGTCTTATTGCTCTAGCCAGAACTTCAAGAACTATATTGAAGAGAGATGGAGATAGTAGATCTTTGTGTGGTTTATGGATCAAAGTGACTGTGGCCTCACAGAATGGGTTTGGTAATGTCCCCACCATTTCTATCTTTTGGAATAGTTTGAAGAGTAACAGTATTACCTCTTCTTTGAAGATCTGGTAGAACTCTGCACTGAAACCACCCAGCCCTAGCCTTTTATTTTTTTATTTTTTGGTTGGGAGACTATCAATGACTGTTTCTATTTCTGTAGGGAAAGTAGGACTATTTAGTTTTTTTATCTGATCTTGATTCAATTTTGGAAAGTAGAATAGAACAAAAAAATTGTCCATTTCCCTTAGATTTTCAAATTTAGTGGCATGTATGTCTTTGAAGTAGGATCTTATGATTCTTTGTATTTCTTCAGTGTCTATTGTTATGTCTCCCTTTTCATTTCTGATTTTACTGATTTGGATAGTGTCTCTCTGCCCTTTAGTTAGTTTGGCTAATGATTTGTCTATCTTGTTGATTTTCTCAAAGAATGAGCTCTTGGTTTTGTTGATTCTTTGAATTGTTCTTTTTGTTTCTAATTTATTGATTTCAGCCCTGAGTTTGATTATTTACAGATGTCTACTCTTCTTGAGTGTTTATGATTCTTTTTTTCCCCTAGGGCTTCCAGACATGTCATTAAGTTGCTTATGTGGGATGTTTCTAATTTCTTTATAAAGGCACTTAGTGCTATGAATTTTCCTCTTAGCACTGCTTTCAATGTGTCCCATAAATCTGGGTATGTTTTCCTTCATTTTCATTGAATTCAAGGAACTCCTTAATTTATGGCTTTATTACCTCCTTGACCCAGGTGTCATTAAGTAGAGAGTGGTTTAGTTTCCATGTATGTGTAGGCTTTTTGTTATTTCTGATGTTACTGAAGTCCAGCTTTAGACCATAGTGATCTGATAGGCCACAAGGTATTATTTCAATCTTCTTGTATCTGTTGAGGCTTGATTTGTGACCTACTATATGACGTTCTGTGGGATGCTGAGCAGAAGGTATAATCCTTTGTGTTTGGGTGAAAAGTTCTCTAGATACCTGTTAGATCCATGTGATTCATGATGTTGGTTAACGTCATCATTTCATGGTTTAGTTTC
The DNA here is from genome assembly GCF_964271855.1 of Acomys minous. Lineage (NCBI taxonomy): Eukaryota > Metazoa > Chordata > Mammalia > Rodentia > Muridae > Acomys > Acomys minous. The sequence goes on along the minus strand of NC_140488.1, from coordinate 27,044,706 downwards.
TGTTTTGATGATCTGTCCTTTAGTAAAAGTAGGTTGTTGAAGTCTCCCACTATTAGTGTGTGGGGATTGATGTGTGCTTTAATTTTTTAATAGTTCTTTTACAAATGTGAGTGCCCTTGTATTGGGAGCATAGATGTTTATAATTGTGATGTCCTCTTTGCTGACTTTACCTTTGATGACTATGAAGTGATCATCCTCATCTCTTTTGATTAATTTTGGTTGGAAGTCTATTTTATTATATATTAAAATGGCTACACCAGCTTGGTTCCTGTGTCTGATTGCTTGGAATACCTTTTTCCAGCCTTTTACCTCCAGCCTGAGGTAATGTCTATTCTTGTAGCTGAGATGTGTTTCTTGACTGCAGAAGAATGTTGAGTCTTGTTTATGCATCCATTCAGTTATTCTGTGCCTTTTTAATGGAGAATTGAGACCATTGATATTGACAGCTAATAATGACCAGTGACTGTTAAGTTCATTGATTTTGATGTTGGTTACAGTAGAGTATTTGCGTGGTTGTGGTTTTGCGGTGGTGTAATTATCTATTTCCAGTGTAATTTTGGCTGTATCATGTCCCCTTGGGATGGAGTTTTCCTTTTAGTAACATCTGTAAGGTTGTATTTGTGGATAGATACTGCTTGAATTTTTTTCTCATGGAATATCTTGTTTTCTCCGTCAATAGTTATTAAAAATTTTGCTAGGTATAATAGTCTGGTGTGGCATCTGTGGTCTCTTTGGGTTTGCAGGACCTCTGTCCAGGCCTTTCTGGCTTCTATGTTGTTTTTTTTATTATTATTATTTGGCAGGAAGATTTTCTTTTAATTTTTAATTTTTAATTTTTTTGTCTATTCTATTTGGTGTTCTGTAGGCCTCTTGTATCTGTGTGTGTGTGTGTGTGTGTGTGTGTGTGTGTGTGTGTGTGTGTGTGTATCCTTTAAATTGGAGATATTTTCTTCTATGATTTTGTTGAAAATATTGTCTGGGCCTTGGAGTCAGGCATCTTCTCTTTCCTTAATGCCTATTTTTCTCAGGTTTTGTCTTTTCATGGTGTACCTGATTTCTTGGATGTTTCGTGTCAGGAATTTTTCAGAATTGCCGTTTTCTTTGATGGTTGCTTCAAAATCTACGATTGTTTCTTCCAGTTCCGAGATTTATACCTCCATCTCTTGGATTCTAATAGAGAAACTCTTGGACAAATGGATTGAACTAGAAATGATCATAATGAGTGAGCTAACCCAGGAGCAGAAAGACTCAAATGTTATATACTCATTTATATTTTTAATTTATTTTCTCCTTTATTAATTTATTTTTGTTACATCTCAATGGTTATCCCATCCCTTGTATCCTCCCATTCTTCCCTCCCTCCCATTTTCCCCTTATTCCCCTCCCCTATGACTGTTCCTGAAGGGGATTACCTCCCCCTGTATATGTTCATAGGGTATCAAGTCTCATCTTGGTAACCTGCTGTTATAACTGGACACTAGCCCAAGGGACAAGTCCCATGAAAGTCTACACCTACCAGGAAACTGGGATAGAGGTGAGGACATCCTATTGAGACTCTAGGTGAGAAAAATATAGGGCATAGGGAAGTAGGTGGATCCAGAGGGTCCTAGAAACCTACAAGAGGAACATTATGATGGGTAGATCTGAGCCCAGGGGTTCTGCTTGATCTAAGGCACCAACCAAGGACAAAACATGCAGTCATCATCAAACCCCAGATCTAGCCAAGGGACAGAACATTCTCCACAGTTAAGTGGAGACTGGGGACTGACTCTCACAGGATCTCTGGTGCCCCATATTTGGCCATGTCCCTTTGTTGGGGAGGCCCAATGGCACTTGGAGGAAGGATAGCGGACTACCAAGAAGAGACTTGATACCCTAACACCATATTCAAGGGGAGGAGGTACCCCACAGCCACAGTCATAGGGAAGGGGGATTGGGGTGAAAGTGGGAGGGAGGGAGGAATGGGAGAATGCATGCGATGAGATAGAAAATGAGATGTAATATGAATTATTTTATTTTTCAATAAAAATGTGTTATTAAAAAATAGAGAAACTCGCCTCTGTGTTGCTTGCTTTCTTCTCTAAGCTCTCTCATTCTAATTTTTCTTCTGTCTGTGTTTTTATCATTGTTTCCATTTTCATCTTTAGATCTTAAACTGTTTTATTGATTTCCTTCATCTGATTGTATTTTCCTGAATTTCTTCCAGTGACTCTCTATATGCCTCTTTTATGTCTTCAACCTGTTTGGCTGCATCTTCCTGAATTTGTTTGCAGATTTTATTCATTTCTTCCATTATCATCTTCATTACTAAATATTTCAGGTGATTTTCTTGTATTTCAATTGTGTTCGAATTCTCTGGGTTGCTTTCTTTGGGATAGCTGGAATCTGGAGATGTCATATATTTTTGGGTTTTGCTGTTTACGTTTTTATGCTGGCTTTTAGTCATTTTGCTGCCTCTGATGTTTGGAGGTAGCTTCTGGTATCTTTCACTGGCTGTTGTGAGTGGTTTGTTGATGAGTGATTATAGGTTGAGGACCTTTGCCTGTGGGGATCAGGGAACTCTTCCCTGGGACAGACATGTGACCTGGTTTTGGCTCCTGGAGACTTTGCTCCATACCCTGAGCTCCCTACTGGGTCAGAAGAGTTAGGTGCTGGTTCTCTGCAGCTCCAGGATCAGTTTGAGGTAGTGTATATGTGAGCCAATTATCTTGTCTTTGACTGAGCTTTGAATACCCTGCCCTTGGCCCGTGGGGCTAAGATGGGTCCATTCTGGTTAATTGTACAAGGATGGTCTTCTGGGGCAGATATCTAGGTTTCTGCCCAGACCTTTCAGCAGACACACCTGAGGCAGTTTCGTCCTGTTGCGTTGGGCAGGTTGAATAGATTCCTGCCTTTTCAGGCCTGTCCTGACTCTCCTGAGAGCGTGGGAGAACATGGGAGGATGTGGAGCCTAGCTAGGCTGGGTCCATTATGACCAATTTTGCTGGGACAGTCCTCTGAGGGTGGCAGCAAGGCTCTGCCCAGCCCCAACCAGACCACACCACTCACACCGTGCCACTGTGGCTGAGCAAATTATCCACAGCTTTCTGGGACCCCGTGTTACACCTTGTCTTTCTGTGGGCTGGTGTCGGTCGGGGATGGGTGTCTGAGGACAGATCCACCCATTTCCTGAGATTTCCATATGCAAGGAGCACTGGTGCTTCACTGCCAGGAGTTCAGTCTCATATATGCTGCAGAGCAAGGCGACAGCTCGCATCTTGCAGGCGTTCTCCAGTCCAGACTCTAAGGACTGGGCACTCATCCACCGTAGGTTGCTGGATGTTAAGAAGACAGACCCACCCATGGTCCCCACTGCGTGGACATCTCTCAACCAATTTTCCCTAGCTCCCACACTTTATGGTTCCTAGTACTGTCCTTGGTCTCCTCCCTAAGATGAGATATCATGTGTCATCGGTGCCACCATTTTGGAATCAATGTCAGGAATTACTTGTCTAATACTTTCTTCCATTTATTATTTTGTATAATTCTTTGGAAAGGTTTCCAGAAGACTTCAGGACAAAGAAGAAGGGGAAAACTAAAAAATATCCTAAGAATATAGTTGATAAAAGAACTAGTTTGTTATCATTGTGACGGTAATTTGGACTTCTCAGAAAAGGAATTTGTTTTTAATTCCAAATTATTCAAGTGACTCCAGGCCTTTTTACAATAGCATAATAATCATAAAATGTAATCATGTTTTCCTATCATACCCTATTAGCACCATCTAAGAAAAAGAAATAAGATTCATCTCAAGGTGTTATGAAATCTGTACACAATTGCGAGTTCCTTTCAATATGTTACGACAGATGAAGCACAACACATATTAGCTCTATCCAAACTCATTTTCAGGAAAATGCTTGTGAAATTAAACATGACAGAGGGAAAGGGAAAAAACTAAAAAGCAAATAATTATCATGCAGCTTTTAGATTTCTGTGTTTACAGAAAAATTAGAAAGCAGCATTTCTCTCAGATTTTGCTGACAGTGAAACTCCATCTTGATCTAAAAAGGGTTCAAAACAATCATTCCTTTTACTTTTTAATTCAATAATTCTCACCAACAATGTATCATTGTTTTCCTCTCTAGTATATGAATACATCAAATTATGTACCAAAATCTTCATATATGACCATGAAGTTTTAGATTTCTTCCTTTCTACAGAGGTAGCATGGAGTGTAATGGAGAAGAAAATTATCAAAATATTTGATATTTTGGCTATCAATCTGTGTGTGGGTGTGTATGTGCGCGCGCGTGCGTATATGCACTAAAAAATTCTTGATCCCACACATATGTCTCACAGAAAATGATTTCACCTTCAAAATACTAAATACTTTCTTCTAAATTCTTATTTTTCAACAGCACTGACATGTTTCCCCTCTCTTTTAAAACTCTATATGTACCAAAAGAATAGTATATCTTTTTTACTGTCATCCTCTGCACTCAAATAGTTTTCTTTATTTCTTTCTTTTAATTATGTTATTGTCTATCTTGTTTACATAGTCAGAATTGACACTTTTAAGACAATTTTGACACCTTCTTAATCTTGGATACAGTTATGTATTGAATTCTACCTAATATGAGTAATTCAAGATACTTTCTCTGGAGCTTACGTGTTGAGAAAACCATGAGCAAAGAGAGAGGGGGAGAAAGAGAGACAGACAAATGGGGAGAGAGAGAGAGAGAGAGAGAGAGAGAGAGAGAGACAGACAGACAGACAGACAGACAGACAGACAGACAGACAGACACAGATAGAGACCGAGACAGAGATACAGAGACAGAGACAGAGACAGAGACAGAGACAGAGAAATCTAATTGGAATGATATGGGCCTTTGAAAACCACAAGTCCTTATCCAATGGGATATGTCCTCCAACAAAGCCACATCTTCTAAATTCTTCTCAAATAGTTCCAACAAACAAGAAGCAAGTATTCACATATAAGAGCCTATGGGGACCATTCTCATTCAAATCACCACAATTCACTACCTGGTCTCCATAGACTTGAATTCAAATTGTAATACAAAGTTCATTTAGTTCTACTTCAACAGTTTTAGTAGTCTTTCCAGTCTCAACACTATCAAAATTCTAAAGACTCCGAGATTCAAGGTAATCCCGTAATGATGAAATATCAAAACTCAGATTACAAACCACAATACACAATAGCATAGAATATGCACTGTCATTTCAAGAGAGAAAACTCAGGGCATAGTAAAGAAATATTGGACCAAAGAAAGAGCAAAACCCAGTGGGGCAAAGTGCAAATCCCATAGCTCTATGTCAAAATTCGAATCCTATTAGCTCCATGTTGATGTCAAATGACTTAGATTGCTCCCAATTCTAGCTTTGATCTCCCAGTGTTTTCTCTTTCTCTTTCTTGGGATGTTTTATTCCTTGTACAGCATTTCAATATTTTGAGGTCTCCAATGCAATCCAAGTTTCACCTTCCAGCTTCATGCAATAGCTTCTCTGCACCTCCATGATGCCACAGTCTTTGCCAAAATATCATAAAAATTACCCTCTCACACACTTGGTCTCAGTGGCTCTCTTTAACTGTGGAGGAATGTTCCACAATCAGTGCAAGGCAGATTCTTGGAACAAGGGCAAAACTTCAGCCATATTTTTCCTCAAAATATCACAAGAAATTGTTGAGTAGCTGTATACTGTATAGATAGGCAGCAAGTAAAAAAAAAAAAAGGAGAAACGAAAGAAGGGTAAATACACAACAAAGCAGAGGGATAAAGGTGCAAGGAAAAACCTCTGAATCTAAATAGTCTAAGTACACTTACTAACTATTCAAATGGACACAAATAAAGTAGCAGCAGCCCCTATGTGTGGGATATTTTAGGTTGGAATGAATACTCTTCTGTCAATAATTATATTTTTCTCATGATATTCCTTTCTGTTAGTACTTCATTCAACATTACACAAGAAAAAAGACCTGAGATATGCCACTTTGTCTAAGAGCATACAGTTAATATTGTGTCTAAGCATGGTCTTGTATATATCCTTAGTAATGATAAAGTTATGTGTCATTTCATGTTTTATCAGTTTCTTCTTGAGGCATTTTAAGTATCTTGAGAGTGGGAACCACAACTCCCTTCACCAACATGGTATCTATAGTGCTTAATACACTGCTTGCAATGAGGAAAGTGTTTTAAATATATTTGTTAAATGAATAAAAGTAAAAATACTTCATATTAATATATATGTATGTGTATATATACTTATATATATGAACATATACCATGATTGAAGATTGAAGATGTAGGATTTCAAATTATTTTATATTAACTATAGATATGCATCTAAATATTCATTAGTCATGGTCATGGCTTATTATTACATGAAAGAAAATTAAAAGTGAATAAATTTAAAAGACAAATGCCATGAGATTATGGATGGGAAAGCAGAGCAGCAAAGGGAGTACCTGAATAAATAAGTAACTATAAAGACACTGAAAAAATTCATATAGAAACTACTACTGTATAAGCTTCCTAAAATAAAATATACGTACACACATACAGAACACATTTAAGTAGAGTTAACACATAATAAGATATCAGTGTCCCTATAGGCTAACAAATTAAAAGCTCAGTGTCAGAAAGTGCTCACTTCTTTTGAAGTCAGTTGTAGTTTGTGAATGACAATTACTCCCATAGACTCATATATTTGAATGTTTGGTCCTTACTTAGTAGAACTATTTGGGAAGAGTTAGGAAGTGTGGGCTTGTTGGAGGTGGTATATCATTGAGGGTAGATTTTGAGGGTTTCAAAAGCCCATGGCATCCCCAGTCACTCCCATCCTTTTTATCTCTGACTTATGCTTGTGAATAAAATGTAAGCTCTCAGATACTGATCCAGTGACATGCCAACCTACTATTATTAGGTTCCTTGCTGTAGTGGTCATGAAATCACCCTCTGAATCTGTAAGCCCTAATAAACTCTTTCCTTTATAAGTTGCCTTTATCATTGGTGTCCTTTCATAACAGAAAGTAAGTAAGCCAGAGCTGTTGGCCAGTGAGACTCCACCCCCTCCAAATGTTACAGACTATTTCCAATGTATTTAACTAAGCCTATAAAACTTGATAGTAAAATAATATTACTAGATTCAAGTTGTTGACCAGCCATAGATGGACATGGAACTTCTTGCACCTCCTTTCCTGCTCTGGTTTTCTCCTCTGCATGCTGGCAGGATGGCCCACAAGCAGAGCTACTACTCCAACAAATATTTGGACAAGCGCTATAAGTACCAGCATGTTATTTTACCCAGAGCAGTCGCTAAACAATTCATCTGATATTTGAAGAGGAGTGGAGGAGACTTGGTGTCCACCAGACTCTAGGAGTACATGATTCATGAGGCAGAACCACACATTCTTCTTTTTAGATGACCTCTTCCAAAAGAACAACAAAACAAAGTACATCTGTGATCATCTAATCTTTTTCAAACTTAATGTATATGTATATATAAGCTAGAATTCAGAGAATACTTTAAAAACATACAACTCTTAAATTCATACCTACACATGAGCTGTATTCTTCACTGCAACAGAACTAAGTTAAATGCAACTACAAGCAGATTGTTTGAAATTAATAATGATAAATGTTCTTGTAGTTTTTTTCTTAATATAAGTGCCTATTTTACTTTACCTGTTACTTTTGTTAAATGAAGTTTGTATATTATATTAAAACAAAACAAAACAAAAACAAAAAAGTTATTATTACCAAACACATACTTGAGTCAAAGAACATGGAGAATTAGGGTTACCAAACTGTGGACCTTGTGAGTTACAATAACAAGATGGAATAAATATTACGGACATAACCAATCATTTTCTTATTGAATTTAAGCTCCACTGTAGAATCTTAAATTTATATGTGCCATCGTTATTCAGGTCAAGAACCTGTGACTACAGAGTTCACAGGCCCTAGAAGAGAGCCTATCCCTGTCAAATCTACTAAGTGGATATAACATTAAACTAAATCCTAATGACTTATTGTTTTATTCCTAGTATATCACTTAAACCTTATCAGAGAAGCTTCTTTCTTGAGCACATGGAAATTAACACAGAAACCCACAATTAGTCAAGGTATAGAGGAAGAGAGGTTGAAGAACTTTCAATGCTAAATGGGACTTCTATATCATATTCTTTACTCCTAGTGCTCATGGATTAAAGCCAAAAAGGAAGAAGAAAGACAGTAAGAGCCAGAGGCAGTGATTATCTGTGGTGATGCACAAAAAAGTCATCTTGAATGAAGGCCATTCTCTATATATTGAGCAGCACAGAAAAAAATAATAATAAAATGAGAAGATGAATTTTTGTCTTAATTTTTCTCCATTAATTTATTTATTGGTTCATTTTACATTCCAATTGCATCTTCACTCTCTCCTCTCCTCCCAGTCCCACCTTCTCACCCACTTACCCAATACCCCTTTCCTTTCCCGCATCATCCCTAACCTCAGATACCAACTCACCCTAGTACATCAAGTTACATCAGGACTAAGTGCCTCCTCTTTCACTGGGGCAAGACAAGGCAGCCCTAGTAGGGAAATGGGATCCAGAGGGAAGCACCAGAGTCCAAGTAAGAGAGAGTCTCAGCACCAGTTGTTAGGAGACCTACTTGAGGACCAATTAGCCAATCAACATCATGTAGTATAGAGGGCCTACCAGTCAGTTAATGTTCTTTGGTTGGTGGTTCAGTTTGTGTGAGCCTCTATGAGCCCAGGATAGTTGGATTTTTAGGTCTTCTTGTGGTGTCCCATGACTCCTCAGCTCCCTTAAATCTTCCTCTAACACTCCCAGAAGACTCCCAGAGTGCTGCCTAGTTTGGCTGTGGGTCTCTGCATCTGTTTTCATTATATGCTGGACAAAGCCTCTCAGGTGACAGTTATGCTAGGCTCCTTTCTGCAAGGATAGCAGAATATTGTTAATAGTGTGAAGAGTTGAGTCTATCACATTGGGTAGGTCTCAAGTTAGGCCAGTCATTGGTTTGCCATTCCCTCAATCGCTGTTCCATATTTTATCCATGAATATCTTGTAGACAGGACAAGTTTTGGGTTGTGGGTTTTGTGGGTGGGGTGATATAGCCACTTCAGTCTCAGTATGCTCCACTGATAGGAGTCTGAGATAGGGTCACCCATGTATCTTTCCCATCTCATGTCTTCAGCTTGTCCCAGAGATGCCCCAGCATCAATTTCCCTTCTCTCTCCCAGCCCTCTCACTCTTCCCACTTCTGATACCCACTTCCCTGTTCCTTCCCCTCTCTTACCCAATTCCCCTTCTCCCTCCACTTCAGATGTCTATGATATTTTTTTTATTTCCCCTTCTTAGTTGGATTCAATCATTTTCTGTTGAACCCTCCTTGTTATTTTGGGTCTGTGAGTTTTAGCATGATTATCCTGTATTATATGTCTAATAACTGCTTATGGGAATAAATACCATGTGTGTCTTTCTGGGTCTGGTTTAACTCAATCAGGATGAGCTTTTCTAGTTCCACCCATTTCCCTGCAAATTTCATGCCTTCCTTGTTTTTTGTTTTGTTATAGCCAAGTACTATTCCATTATATAAATGTACCACACTTTATTTATTTATTATTTGGTTGAGGGATGTTTAGGTTGGTTCCAGTTTCTGGCTATTATGAATAAAGATGCTATTAGCATAGTTGGACAAGTGTCCTTGTGGTTTGGTGAAGCATATTTTGTGTATATGTCCAGGAGTGATATAGCTGGATCCTGAGGTTACAAGAATATCACAAGGCAGAAAAATATTCTGAACAGCCCAAAAAGCCACAATCAGGTATTATCTTCCTATAGCCACATTAAGCATACCTCATATTTGAGAGAGGAAAGCATTGCTCTTATTGCCTGCTCCATTCCAGAGCATAATATTTAGATGTAGTCACTACATCTTTTACACACACACACACACACACACACACACACACACACACACACAAACAAACAAACAAACACATACACACACATTGTTCTCACTCAGAAGAAAAAGAATGGGTCACAAAAGAAAAACTAGGAGACATGGTACAATTAAAGCTTTGCATTTAGCTGAGTTTGTAGGATTTAATTGCATTGGAAATATAAAGTATACCAAGATTCATTATAATGTTTATCTTAAACGCCAGTTAATTATGAATGGCTTGAACATACAGCATGTAAGCAGAATGACTGCATTCATGGAAATTATCTCAAAGTGCACTATTAATTGCTTACTGGTTTGGGTATTTATAAAGGCAAAATTGAAGTAGCATTTCTCAGAAAACACCATTTCTGTGGATGTCTACAAGAAAATGGTGTTTTCCAAAGACAATAGGTCAGTTTTCATAAACTTATAGAAGTTGTGAAATCAGGCCAAAAAAAAAAAAAAAAAAAAAAAAAAACCTGCGTCTCTCAAGCCAGACATAATGATAGCTTGAAAAAGAGAAGTGGGGATGAAGTCCCACCCTGCCTAAGGAGCTATTTGTCATCAATAGATTCTAGCAGAAAAGAGTCTGTCTTTGTAATGATGTGTTCCTTAGTAGGTCAACCATGCTCCATTAAAAAGCTACATATACAACAATTTATGTAGAGTACAAATTGGATTGCATGGATTTTTTTTAAGAGCAAAAAGAAAAAAATACTGGTGGGTATGGAAAAGGGTTGAATTTGGGTGGCTCTGAAGGATATAGGAATATGGTCAAAATACATTGTATGAAGCTTTTAAAAAGTAATATAAATGGAGGAAACGCATATCATATAATTGAAAACCAATGTTTTTTATAAAACAATATTAGGAAGACATTCAGAGTTATATTGTAAAGCTAAAATAAGAAATGCTGCCTAGATGATTCTGCCCATAATTAATATTTGCTGTGATGAAGTTCCATTTTCTTAGATTATGAATATACTCTATTACATAACACATCCTCTGCTTGATTTAGGTCTGAGTCTTTTGTATTATATAATGCTAATTTTTTAACTTTTAAAAAATTTATTCTTGTTACATCTCAGTGGTTATCCCCTCCCTTGTATCCTCCTATTCCTCCATCCCTCTCATTTTCCCCCTACTCCCCTCCCCTATGACTGTGCCTGAGGGGGACTTCCTCCCCCTTTATATGCTCATAGGGTATCAAGTCTCTTCTTGGTAGCCTGCTATCCTTCCTCTGAGTGCCACCAGGTCTTATAATGCTAATACTATTGTTATTTCTTTTGTGATGACTGTAAAAATTTATAATGTAATTAATAATCATAACAATTATCCAACTACAAAAAACCTAGTCATCTGATAATAATAAAGAATAAATATATAAAGGTAAGTTTTATTAATCTAAGTATCAGGATTCAATTTAAAATTCACAGAGAAAACACTCCATGGATTATAACTGTAGACGATTTAAGAAAGAAATGAGGACAACGCTTAGATTTATTTCTTACTTTACCTCAGTTCTTCTTTTGCAATTCTAGTGCTCAAATAATCCATGGATGAAGTGACACTAAGGAGCAGGCAGATTGAACCAAGTCCTTCAACACTAGCCTTATTCTCGAGCCCTCCAGTGCTTGAAAAGGTGACTCATAAAGGAAAGGAAATTAGAATTTCAGATAATTCATTACCTTGAAGTCTAAAATAAAAATCAGCTAGAAAAGGGCTTAGATTAATTTATGAATGAAAGGTCCATAGAGAAAAAAAGGGAAACCAATGACTAAAGATAACAATTTTAGACTTAAATTGGGAAGGGACCTCAATTGTGCATCTGCTCTGGCTTCTGGACTTCAGGTAGTTAAAAATAAATCTCTGGTTTCTAATGAGGCAACTGAAACTTAAAGTCACTTGCCCAAAGTACAGAGCCAATCAAAATGAAAAAGGCATAGAAATAATTATTCATCTTTCAAGGGGAAATATATATTCCATGCACTAACTCATTGTTGATCTTGGGCCAAGTTAACTAATTGTTTCATCCTTGGAGATGTGAATTTTATGTTGAACCCTTTTGATAAATGTCTTCTATATTATTGTACTGCAGAAGGTAAAAGTAACTGGAGAAGTAGCTTCATAATTATCTCAGTATAAATAATTCTATTTAATCTATAACTTTCATTGGCACAAAAGATATCATTCCATTTTTTTAAGTAAAATACTTGTATAACTAAAAGGTTTCTAAGATCATTTTTTTTCACTAACACTTCTGCATTCTAGGATCTAAATTCAATGTGCACAGAATTTGGAGTTTGTTATGATGACTTTTCAATTTGAATTTGTAAGGAGAAAAATGTATTATCTGTACCTAAACACTGAGCATTATGTTGTATGTTTTATGAATGTGCATTGGCATTCAAAGAAGGAACAAGTTTCAAAGGTAATGTAAAATTATCAATTGGCATGGAGTTTGAGAATGATCTTTCTGATTTAATGCAGTATTAATTCATGAGTAAGTTCTTCCAGCTGGATTAACTTAAATTTTGTAGGGATATTATATTATCTTCTTATCAGTATGCAAATATGTTTAATAAATTATGACATACAATAAAATATAATTAAATACTATTAGTAAGACAAAAACACCTTTAAAATTCTAAGTAAAAACCCATATCTCCATTTATGAGTGGCCACAAAACTAAGGATATATAGAGCTGGTCCTTAAGATATTATGATGAAAAAATGAATACTGTCTTCCTTTATTTTTACAAGCTTATTCTTATTCTTTCAGTACAGCCTAAATGTTCCCCACTGCTAAATCACCTGCTGAGTAGTGTTGAATCATTACTGAAGTGTGCTTTCTCAACCATTCTTTCCCCAAACTTGGAATTTCTCCCAGCCCCCTTCTCATTCATAAACATTATTTTGTACCTCCTCTCCAAGGACTGCAATCCAAGAAGAATACAAAGGTGTTTCTTGCCTATATTTTGCTTGACAGTGTTTAATATTAAGTCTACATTGTCAGTGTTTCTTTACGCATTGGTCTTCTTATAAAGAGGGTAATTTATGACAACGAATGAGTCAGATAAAGAGTTTCTGACACAAGGGCAGAACTTTGGGCAAATATAGTACTATTGGGAGCATATTATAATGTTCCATATCATAACCCCAAAGCATGCCCTGGGAAAAGATCATTCACTCTTATAAAGACTTCAGGCTGTCATACAATACTATAGTCATCTTAAAGTAAGTATTGAAGCTGTGCTTGAATAGTATATATTTTTTCTTTCATGCATCAATAAATTTTCTATATTATAGGCAGAAGCATAACTATGTATTTCAGCTATTATCTTGAATAATCAAATTTATCAAAACATAATGGCATGAAATATATGCATTTTATTATTTCATTATATCTCATGACTTCTGTAAGTCAAGACTTCACTTAAGAAACAACTGGTATTGAAACAATTCCTTTCATGGGAAAACTTGACTTTACCTTCTTCATAGAGGCCCAATGAAAACCAAAGTGAAATTCCACAACAATCACCCCAGCAAAACAATGAGTTTATTGTGCTTATTTGTAGGGCATAGATGAAGGGTTACTTGCAAAAACAAGTCTAACACATTTGGACATCTTTGCTCAGTGTGAATGATGAATTTCTTCAGTTAATTGTGATGAGCTATATATACCCTAGCACCCCCATAAACCCCCTAAGGCCATGGGCAATTATCGAAGAACTTCAAAAAAGTGGCTTTGAGCTTGAGTGTGGTGGTGCACGCCTATATTTTCAGCACTCAGGAGGCAAAGGCAAGAGGATCTCTGTGAGTTCAAAGCCAGCCTGGTTTACAGAGAGCTCCAGGACAGCCAGGGCTACAAAAGAAACCCTGTCTCAAAAAATGAGGAAAAAAGAGGCTTTGAGGAATGGTTAGACTCTTAGGTATAGATTCAATGACCCTGCCTAACTCTTGTTCTATGAGGTAGTGTCAATGGTCAACAAATCCTGAAAACTGTGGTCTCTTCCTCAGCAGGCATAGCTGACCTAACCAAGATAGTAGCTTTCTTGCTTAAAAGATACTGGTTTACATTGTCTAGAATATTCTTTCTCTAATACGGTTAATTAAGTCACTCAGGAGTTGGAAGATATGGTGATAAGAAGGAACCAAGAAGATATCACTCACATATCTTATGATTTTGTTCGGCTGGGACAGAATTTCAGATTACATAACATGGACAGCAGTAGCAGTGTGGTAGTGAGGTTTTGGAACTTTCCACATGACAACTGACCCAGAGTTAATGTCCAAGGCACACCAAGATGAGGCTGCATTTCTCATTAAGATTTAGATTAAAGAGGCTAGGAGGATAGCTCAGTCAGTAAAGTGCTTACTTCAAAACCATGAGAATCTGTTCTATTCTTCAATTTCTTCAGAGACATGAAGTTTTTTTCATACAAGCTTTTCACTTGTTTGGTTAGGGTTGCACCAAGATACTTTATATTATTTGTGGCTATTGTGAAGGGTGTAGTTTCCCTTATTTCTTTCTCAGCCCTGAGTTTCATGTTTGACCCTTCACACACTTGTAATCCCTGTGCCAGAGAGGTAGGAAAAGGAGAATCCCTGGAGTTTTGTGGCTAGCCAATCTAACTGAATCTGTGGTCCCTAGGACAGTGAGGACCACTGTTTCAAAAAACAAAGTGGACAAATTAAAAGGAATATATGAGATTTATCTTTGCCCTACCTACCTATCTATACACACAAAGACACATACATGCACACATGCACCCATGAACTCAAGCCCATGAGCACATGTATGAACACACAAATATATGCACTTACATTTGTAAACACACACACACACACACACACACACACACACAAACACACACACAAACTCAGCCTCAAAAGTCACATATAACCATTTCTACTGATTGACACTATCAAGGGGAAGAGACATAACTCCATACCTGCTCATAAGCAGAACACTAAAAAAATAAAAGAAAAGAAAAAGAAACCGTTTTTTAAGTAGGTTACTACTGTTCCCTAACACTCTATTTAAGTGAAAGTAATTTTAAATGACAATTTATTATATTTATTATTATTATATTACTGCAAATCAGAAATTCAGAAAAGTTAGTTGGAACAATTTTCCTCCTATGGCATCAGGTGGAGTTATTTAGTAATAGTAAGTTAGTTCACAGGATGAACTTGAAAGATCTAAGACAAATTTTGTTAAAAACTGATTTTTTTTTAATTTCTGGAAAAAATTAGTCAGGCATCTCCAGAATGGATGGCACAACCTGTGGGTACCCAGATGACTCAGCAAATCTTTGCAGACCTGTGTGCACAATGAACCTTTGCCATTTTGGGTGGATTGATTTCAGTGTCCTTCCAAAGTATTTGCATCATGACCTTAAACATTTCATCCTCTTTTGTGCTACATCCAATTTAAAGAAGTTACTAGAGCAGGAAGTACAAGAGTTAAACACACAAAGTGCTCAGCGTATGTGTATTAAACTAACTTAGAGATTTTGAAAGCATTTTTTCCTAAGACAAGATTAAACATCTATGATGAAGTTTGGGATTTGTGATAACTCTGTAATCATGTAAAACATAAGTGCTTTCTGTCCTTCCAAATTAATGTATTAGTAGTTATTCTAATAAATGGAGCAATGAGACAAAATATAGTAGTGCTTTGGTTTAAAAAAACATAAAACAGCTATAATGCATTCTGCTTTAAAATATTAATAATTTCTTATGTGTTCCTAATTGTTTCCAACAATGCTCAAAAGTTATGTGCGTCTGTGCTGTTAGGGTTGATGCGGAGACCCAGGTCATTATTGTCATAATCAGGTCTAAGTCAAGGTAAAATGAGTTTTGCAGACTTAAAGTCTAGAAAATAAGTAGCAAGCTATCTTCCTCCCAATACACAAACCTTTTCTTTAGTAAAGTCTGATTTTATTCTCTGGTTCTGGGCTCCTCTCTTTGGACCGCTGATTCTACCTGAACCATTCTTTATTTTTCACATAAAAATCAGTCTAGAGGGTGGGAAATGGCTCAGTGGGCACAAACATTTGTCATGCAAACACAAGAAGCTGAGTTTGGTTCTTCTGAGCCCTGGAAACTATGTGAGATGCCATGCTACTATGTCCTCAGTGCTTATAAGGCAAGACGAAGGAAGAGACAATTCCCAGAAAGTAGCCTGGTGTGCCTAGTAAAAGAAAAAAAGACTTCCTCAAACTAAGTAAAAGTTGAGGACCTATCCTCTGACTTCCACATGTGTAGCAATGCATGTGTATGCCCCAATGTGTACACACATCAGTTTACAATTCCAATTATTCCAATTGGGTACTTTTTCATCCTGTTTTATTACCACAGAATGTTGTTACCCATTTTCATCCTGTTTTATTACCACAGAATGTTGTTACCCATGGATTTATTTCATTTTAATATATAAATGATACTATATGCATTTTTATATATGTGTGTATATATGCACATATGTAGATACAATGAAATAATTTAATTAATGCAGGCAGCATAAATATTATGTCACTGTAACCAAAATATTTGTTTCTTAATTATTAATTATTACTCTGTACTGAGAACCTTTTTGCATCTCTCTTATACTTCCTTATTTTTTTCTTTTTAGTACAAAGTAATTATTTTAAAATGTTAATATATGAATGATTTTATTTTTCAATAAAAAAGAAAAAATTCAATATATGTTATCATCTGTATAATAAAAATATCACATTCACCAATAGCTTCAAGATAAGTCTATGTAAGGTGTACTATATGTGAGGCTGGATTCTTGAGAGGCCTTTGCCTCTCTGAAAGAGTCTACAAAGTACTATTTGTTTAAAGTATCAACAAAAGGTTTCATGTCCACATGCCTAGGTTTTTTTTCCTTTCACCCACACTACATTTCTTGAATTTACTCTTTGTCTTGAAGCTCTCACTCACTTGAAGAATCTTCTCACCCCAACTTGGAAATGAACGGGTTTTTTTTTTCTTCAAGTCTACTAAGTTTGGGGACTTTTTTATTTCCTCTAGATTCTTGTTGAGAAATGAATAGTTCTTTATTCAGCTCATGGCACTGTATGACATACAGCCTCAAAAACCAATTGATACCCTCACAATTCTTCTTAGAATTTTTTTGTAGTTTGATCCATCAATATATACCTCCAAGGTGATTTTAGGAAACTTTCTACCCCAACATCTGAAATGTTTCCTTCTTCAAGCTTGCAATAACACTTTTTTTTAAAGAACTCACAGCTTCCTTGATACACAGTAGAAGATCTCCTGAGAGCCACAAAGATTTTCTAGCTTCTGTCTAATGCATAGCCTCGAATTCGTGCAAGGTGATTTTGTTTGCATGACAGTGCCCCACTATTAATTAATAGAATCCCTTTTGGTTACTATCGCTTCACAACACACTACTTAAATGAAGTTAATTTAAAAATAACCATTTCAGTGTGTCTCATGTGTCCTCTATATCAGAATTTCAGAGACAGTAGTCAGTGATAGTAAGCTAGCTAATATGATGAACTAAAAGGTCTAAGACAGTTTCATTGACATATTTGTGTCCTTGATTAATATTTCTGGAAATCTAGGTTTATCTTACATCTTTATCATACTAGTTTCTCAGTTGTTGAACTTCCTATACAGCAGATTCTTGCCCTCAGTATTTTCCAAGAAAAACAGGTGTGAGACATTTAAATTTAAATTTCAAAACCAGGTGTTGTGGGAGTCACATATAATTATGGCACTTGGGACACAAAGGATAGAAATTCACAGGTTCCAGGCTAGCATTGTCAACATAAAGAGTGAATCTATAACAAAAACACTTCTACCTCAGAGATCAAATAGCATTCCTTTTGCCACATTCTGTTTTTCAAAGCAGTCACATGTTGACTTAGTTATTGTGTGAATGATGCTAGTTTCCTTCTTTCAGTTTAAAGAATGCCACAAACTGCAGCTATATTTCAAAATGAGCCATGGGGAATAATCTGTTTCATATTTTAAAACATAATAGTATTTTAATGGAACTTTTGACTTTGAGAATGAGTCAGTCTCTGACACTTACTTGTTCCTGCCCCTGGAACACTTTTCCTCCCATTGGTTTGCCATGTCCAATGTAAGTATGATAGATTTTGCTTTGTCTTTTCCATTTTATGTTTTCATTTTGTTATTTCTTAGAAGCCTGTTGTTTTCTAATGAGAAACATAAAGGAAGTAGATCTGGAGGGAAGGGGAAGTGGCAAAGACCTGGGAGGTGTGGAGGGAAGGGAAAGTATAATTAGAGTATATTGCATGAAAAAAGAATCTATTTTCCATCAAAGGGGAAAATTAAAAAATAACTATAGTAATAATAGTTAGCATGCACTGAAAATCTCCTATGTTACATACACTAGTCTGTGTATTTTATATTACTTTCCCAATTTAATCTATATGAAAACTCTACAAGGTAGAAATGATAACCATCTTCACTTCAGGGGTGGAAACTCAAGGGCAAATTAGTTGGTTGACTTATCTTGCTGAGAGTCCACTGTTTACTGGTAACAATGAACAGGTATGCTTAGAAGATCAGTATACACAGCTGATACTTTACTTCATGTAATTTTATACCTAGGAGAAATAATTTATTGACAATGTTCTTATAAATTAAATTAAAATGTAAATTTATCAGAGGATATAATTTAATAACATTTTCTCATAACCAAAGCAATATTCCTTTATTGTAACAAATGGGAAAGTGAAGATAAAGAAAAAATACAACCCATAAGAAATAAAAGCAATAGAAGAAAGTGTATTTTGTATGCTTCAAAATAACAGCATAAGAGATGAAGATAGAGATGTTAATACTATTGGTATTGTTTTATTAGTTGTGCTTATAGGAAGTTAACATAAATTAACAAAATGTTAATAAATAAATAATAGTTAATGTTAGTAATTACAAATAATTAGTTTCTGATGAATATATAATAATATGGTAAAGTTTTTAGCTCCTTAAAAATTTGGAGAAATTAAATTATATAATAAAGTATCACATTAAATATATATATATATATATATATATATATATATACATATATATATATATGTAAAATAAAATTCACTTAACTGAATTTTCCATTCATAAATGATTATTTTACTAACAAAATTTTGGATAGTATAATCTCTGTCTCTGTCTCTCTGTCTCTCTGTCTCTCTGTCTCTGTCTCTCTGTCTCTCTGTGTCTCTGTCTCTCTCCCCCTACCTCCCTCTCTCTCTCTCTCTCTCTCTCTCTCTCTCTCTCTCTCTCTCTCTCTCTCTGTGTAACAGAGAGAAGGGGTGTGGGAAAGAAAGCTTTCATAAAGTTTACTGTTTTATCTTTTGAAGGACTCAAAATACTCATATGTGTGTGGTTGTTTCAAGTTAGCTACCTGCAATGTTGGCCTCTGGCTCTCATGAAGTTTCCCCATGGGACATGGTGCAAGCCCAGCAGAAAAGAAGCCTTAATAAAATAAAACCGCAAAGCTTTAGAGCTATGTGTTCAGACTTACCAGCTTGTCCTAAAATAATTGGCTCATTAACTAGCCAACTTGGTTTAGTCCTGTTATCAAAGACAAATAGGAGAATTGGCTGTGGGCTTGCATACTCTCCTGACATACCAATTATTCTCTGGATGCAATGCTATGAATACAGCATACTTTGACATTGGGAAAACTTGAACTAAGCTTTTGGCCTGAAGCTATAAGCTATGGTCTAGACACACACACACACACACACACACACACACACACACACACACACACACGGAAAGAGATACCAGATGATCAAGAGAGGTGGCTCTGTGTGGACAGCATGGAAAACAGAAAGCAGCAAGAGCTTATTAAGCACAGGGCAAAGGTTTGTCTTCTTTCTTTACATCTCTGTAATTTGGGAGTTAATTTCAGTGCATTTTGAAAAATGAGATCATTGGTGATATAAATTGGCACAAATTCTATGCTTAGGAAGATGGCTGACATGAAGAAAATTAGATCTGTCACTACAACATTTTCCACAAACCCATCATCTATTGCTACTTTTCCTATCACTTGGTCTCCAAAGGATGGCCTGAGAAAAGGTTAAAAATAAGCTGCAATAGGTCAGTGGATTAGTGCATTGCCTAGTAAGAGAAATCTTTGTTTCAGTGATAGATCCTGTATTCTGAGAAAAAGCACCTGGGTAATTGCCTATACACTTATAAGACATGCTTAAATTTGAGTGAAATGAATTGCTTAAATATGAATTATTCTTATTTGGAAGGCAAAGACTTCAGGTGGTAACTAACAAACAAGCAAACGTAAAGCGTCACCTCTCCTTGTCTGCAGTGTCACAAAACCAGTGATGATGACAGGCCAATTGAGAGAAGGGCAAGAAGACTTTCAACTGTACTTCTTGTTCTGCTTGCACCATACTATATAGGTAGTGTAACCAAAACTATATTTAGAATCAGGTTTCCTTCCAAGTAACCATATAGAGAACAGAAAAAAAATGATTTCTGTTGGTTCTGTTTTGGAGACTTTTCTCTTGTCACTAATTTTTTAACATGCAAATTTAAGCTGAAAGTTTCAAGTCAAATTTCCTCTTTGCAACATCACCTTAAACAATGCCAATAAACTCAACTGGCTATAGGAGGTGGCCTCTTCAGGTTCCATATCTCTTGTTGCTAGGAGTCTCAGCTAGAGTCAACCTTATAAATTCCTTGGAGCCTCCCTCATCCCAGAGATGCCCCTTACTGATTTTTATTCTTCTTCCCACCTTTCTTCCTTCACCACTCCTGGTCTCTACTGCCGTTCTCCTCCCTAACCCTCTCTCACTAAATTTCCTCCCTCCATCTACTTCATATGTCTATTCTATTTCCCCTTCTAAGTGAGTTTCAAGTGTCCTCCCTTGGTTCCTTTTTGTTACTTGGCTTCTTTGGGTCTACATGAGCTGGACCTAGGCCCCCTACACACATCATATGTAGCAGATGTGTAGCTTTGTAACAGTGTGGGTTCCCTAAAAATGTAAGTAGAAACTGTTTCTGACCCTGTTGCTTGCCTGCCTTTGGATCCCTCTCACTTAGCTGGGCTGCCTTATCTAGCCTCAGTGGGAGACAGTGTGCTTGGCCCCACTGTGACTTCATGTATCAGGATGGGTTGGTACCCATGGGAGGGTCTCCCCTTCTATGATGAGATAAGGACGGGATATAGTAGGGAGTAGGGTGGGAGGCAGGCACAGGAAGGATAAGAGAGAGCAGGCTGCGATCAGGCTATAAAGTGATTAAATAGTGTAAAGGAAAAATACAATACAAGAAGCCAGTCTACTTTAGTTTTGTCATTTCTGTTTTTCATGTGAATTTATACATTTTTAGTTGAACCTCAGTTAACATAAATTAAAAAGCATAAATTTGAAATCAGGGAGAACTGAGTTTATATTCCAGTTAAATGTAATGTGGGTCATTCACTATAAATTAATGTTTATATATTTCTAAGAGCTACATTAACTGACATAGAAATACATATAATTATGATAGAAAACATAGATATGGAAGTAGCATGCACAATTTGCTAAAATTTATATTTTATATGGTGGTGATTGTTATATATTTGTAACAAAAATGTCCTAAAGAATAGATATCAAATTTTACATCTGAATGAGCAACCAGTTAGGTAGAGGTCTGAAGAAACAACCTAGTTATCTTGTAGGTGACTACTTAATACTAAAATTAATATTCTTATCTCATAGACTAAAATATTCTGGGAAGAAATTTCAGGACAATAATTTCTGACCATAATTCTCATATTTTATATATTTCATATATTCATAAATTTCATATATTTATCAGGATATGATGCCTTGCTTTTACTTGTCTAATTTGGGTTAAACTATAATATTATTAAAATTACTAGTTGCATTTTCATCATAGAAACTTCTTTTAGTCTATTGTTTTGTAAATCACAATTTCCCCAAGAGTCCCAAGAGACACCAGAACCTCTCAGCAGAACAGTGACATTTCTAGTAGGCAGTTTGCTCCTGGTTTTATAAGCAGTCCCCAAGGCTGATTGTTTGTCTCACTCGAAACTACAGCCAAAGCTGACTTCTACATTAATACGGAGAATAATGGAGTTTTCTGTGGCCTGTCTCTCTGCCTATGTTTTTCTCAATCTCTCTCTAACTCAATCTGTCTCTTTTAGTTTGACTCTGGTGGTTTTTCTTCTTCTTTTTTTTTCTTCTTTTTATTAGTCTGTGATTGTGCAATGGTGCCTTTTTCCCTCTTTACTTCTGTTCTTTTCCTGAAGCTCATTGCCCTGCACTGTGTCCCAATGGATATAGGATTTTTTCTAAGAGTCAAGTCACTGAGAAATTGAAGTCCAATAATATAAAGACACTGATTGATTTCATTCCTTCACCTTGGTGTTCATAGTGCCATCAGTTTCTTTTCTCCAGAGCCCTGTTTGCATACACTGGGAAAGCCTGAACAATATATTGGTAACACGTGTAGTTAGCTATTTCACAACTGCAGCCTTCAGCATACTTATATAAACTAAGCACAGCTTAGATTCAGCTTGTGATTGTTCAATATCAACAAATCTTTATATCATCAAAATTGGTACTCACAGATGTGAACTCATCAACATAAATAGACACTATCCTCCATCCAGATAAAAGGTCTTACCCTCTACAAAGGTCAGAAAAGTCCATCTCTAAAGCAGAAACATAACAGTGCCCTTTAAAGAGCTCTCTCAACAAATGTCCAACATCTGTTTGTTTTACAAAGAAAGAGAGTGTTTGCAGAAATAGCAATCTAGAATGATATAGGTATTGGTCTTGGGTTTCAAGCAGTATCATAAAGAGAATAATATTATATCTAAAAAACAACTGGAAAATGTGCCTTTTAGGTGGAAGCAAATGGTGATAATGAAGGGAAATAGATAATTTGAAAAGTTAAATTATTGACAACAATAACCGCTGCCAACATCACATTTGTCTCCCTAATTTTAAGTAAGAATAGAAGTAAGAATGTGTATGGTGTTATATATTCAAAGAAGTATAATACAGTATTTCTTGTTATAATATATATATATATATATATATGAGTCCTTATTTTGTGCCAGAAAATGTGTTAGTTCTTTCTCATTTGTTATCTGATTGATTCATCATAGTTGCTCAAAGGCACAGCTAAACTTATAATTTGTTTTGGATTTAAAGACACGTAGGAGAAATTAAGCACTTTGTTCAACATCGCACATATGATAAGAAGCATTACCTGACATTTGGATTTGAATACAAGAACATCAGTTGTATCTATGTTACAAATATGTAGAAAGAAAACTGTGGATAAGGAAGAGTTGTGCTTGAATCATTTCCTTCTGTTCCTGTTACTTTCAGAAATTAGGATTCATTTGTCATCCTCCTAATACCTTTCCCTTTCTACCATCTTCAGTCTTCCTGTATGTCCTCCTCAGTGAAGAATAACTCACTCAACTCCAGTTATCCCTTAGCACTCATATGCCTTTAAGTTTATATTTCATGTAGACTCTTGAAAACTGTTTACCAAACATCTATTCTCAGTCCTATGCTAATCACTATCAGCCCAATGAGCCTAAGAAGAATTCATTGGTTCCAGTGAAATAAGTCTCATTTTTAAAGGCATGGCCATATTGCTTGTGTTAAGGATATATTTTCAGTAACTTTGATTCCTACCAGAGAAACACACACACATACACACATACACACACACACACACACACACACACAGAAGAGAGAGAGAGAGAGAGAGAGAGAGAGAGAGAGAGAGAGAGAGAGAGAGAGAGAGAGATTACTAATTCTGGCAGTAAGATTCCAAAGTCTGTGAGAAATAAAATGTAAGTTATTCTCTCCTGGAAAAGATAAGCTGTTCTCTCTATTTCTTTGCTTATCTTATAGCTCTCAAAACCCAGTTAGAACGTGTGTCCTTTAAGAAGCATCCAGTATTAACTTACACCCATCCTGACCACTCATCATCAGGATCTGGAATTTATTTTTTATTTTTATTTATTTATTTATTTATTTTGGTTTTTCAAGACAGGGTCTCTCTGTGTTAGCCTTGGCTGTCCTGTACTCGCTTTGTAGACCAGGCTTGCCTCGAGTACTGGGATTAAAGATGTGAGCCGACAAGATCTGGAATTTATAATGTTATTTTCACCTTTATTATGCTTAATTTTAGAGCTGGCCTCAAGCTGTTTTATTTCAATACATTACATAGATTTTCACTGGCTTTTGACTGAAGATAAAGAATCTATACATAGAAAATATTACTAACTTGATGCTTAAACAAGAATCAGAGGCCTCAGTTTGCTCCTGACAAACCATGGGGTCTTCTGTGATTTAATTTGTTCATATTATAAAGAACTAGACGTTCACCCTATTTTCCAGATTTCTTTAAATTTGTGAAAAATTTAACTTTTGCAACTTCTGTTATACTTTCCCACTAAGGGCTAATGTTGTTTTATTGATAGTTATGCAGTCATAATCTAGGTTCTGATAAAATATTATAATTTCCTTGTGTTAACTATTATTGGTAGCATTTTCTTTTTTTAAAAAAATAGGAAAATGTCAGCACTGAAGTCTAGGAAGCTTAATACTTTCTTGTTTCAAGCACTGTGAAATGTGTTTTGCTTTTGTTTGGTATTTTTAATGACAATTAGGAGAATAATATAAACAGTATTCTTTTTGTTTGTTTTGTTTTTATTAATTTATTCAGATTACATCTCAATTATTATCCCATCACTTGTATCCTCCTCTTCCTCCCTACCTCCCACTTTCACCCTAATCCCCTCCCCTAGGTCTATGACTGAGCGGGACCTCCTTCCCTACTATATGGTCATAGGCTATCAAGTCTCCTCTTGGTAGCCTGCATATTCTTTCTTTCAGTGACGCCAGGCCTCCCAACCAAGGGGAAGTGGTCAAATATGGGACGCTAGAGTTCATGTCAAAGTCAGTACCCGCTCTCTACATAATTGTGGAGAATGTCCTGACCGTTAGCTAGATCAGAATAGAGGTTTGATGTTTACTACTTGTATTGTCTTTGGTTAGTGCAATAATTTGAGCAGACGTCCCTGGGCCCCAATCCACCCATCATGATGTTCTTCTTGTAGGTATCTATGACACTCTGGATCATTCTATTTCCCCATTCTCCTATATTTCTCTTACTGAGAGTCCCAATAGGATGTCCTCACATCTAGCACAGTCTCCTGGTATTTGAAGACTTTCATAGGACATGCCTTTTGGACTAGTGTATTATAAGTGAGTATACACCATGTGAGTGTTTCTGCTTCTGGTTTAACTCACTCAGTGTGATCATTTTTAGTCCCATCCATTTGTCCACAAATTTCAGAATTTCCTTGTTTTTATCAGCTGAGTAGTATTCCATGGTATAAATGTACCACATTTTCTTTATCCATTCTTCAACTGAGGGACATTTAGGCTGTTTCCAGGTTCTGGCTATTGAAAATAAGGCTGCTATGAACACGGTTGAGCATATATCCTTGTGAGGTGGAGCATCTGGGTATATTCCAAGGAGTGGAATAGCTGGGTCTTGAGGAAGCCCTATTCCCAGTTTTCTAAGAAAGCGCCAGATAGATTTCCAAAGTGGTTGTACAAGTTTGTATTCCCACCAGCAATGAAGGAGTGTTCCTCTCTCTCCACATCCTCACCCACATTTGGTGTCACTTGAGTTTTTTTTATCTTAGCCATTCTGATGGGTGTAAGATGGAATCTCAGAGTTGTTTTGATTTGCATCTCCCTGATGACTAAAGACACTGAGCATTTCTTTAAGTGTTTCTCAGCCATTCAATATTCCTCTGTTGAAAATTCTCTGTTCAGTTCTGAGCCCCATTTCTCAGTTAGGTTATTTGGTGTGGTGGTATTTAATTTCTTGAGTTTTTTTTATATACTTTGGTTATTAGACCTTTGTCAGATGAAGGGTTAGTGAAGATCTTTTCCTAGTATGTAGGCTGTCACTTTGTTCTGTTGATAGTGTCTTCTGCCGTACAGAAGCTTCTCAGCATCATGAGGTCCCATTTATTAATTGTTGACCTTAAGGCCTGGGCCGTTGGTGTTCTGTTCAGAAGGTCTCTTGTGCCAATGTGTTCCAGGCTCTTCTCATCTTTTTGTTCTGATTTAGTGTCTATGGTTTTAAGTTGAGGTCTTTGAACCAATTGGGCTTGAGTTTTGTGCATGGTGATAAATATGGGTCTACTTGCATTTTTCTACATATGGACATCCAGTTAGACCAGCACCATTTGTTGAAGATGCTATCCTTTTTCCATTGAATAAATTTGGCTTTTTTTTTTTTTGGTAAAAAAATCAAGTGACCATATGTGTGTGGATTCATTTCTGGGTCTTCGATTTGATTCCATTGATCAACCAGCCTATTGCTATGACAGTTCCATGCTGTTTTAGTTGCTGTTGCTCTATAGTACAGCTTGAAGTCAGGTATGGAGATTCCTTCAGAAGATCTTTTATTATAGAAGATTGCTTTATCTCTTCTGCGTTTTTTGTTTTTCCATATGAAGTTGAAAATTGATCTTTTAGTATCTTTAATATATTGTGTAGGTATTTTGATAGGGATTGCATTCAATCTGTAAATTGCTTTTGGTAAGATGGCCATTTTTACTATGTTAATTATCCTGATTCATGAACTAAGGAGATCTTTCCATCTTCTGATGTCATCTTCAATTTCTTCCTTCAGAGAGTTGAAGTTTTGTTTTTTGTTTTTTGTTTTTTGTTTTTTGTTTTGTGGTACCACATTTGCTTTTTTTTTAAATCTTTTTTTAATCTTTGTTTTTAATTAATTTACTCATATTACATCTCAGTTGTTAGCCCATCCCTTGTATCCTCCCATTCCTCCCTTCCTCCCACTTCCCCCCTACTCCCCTCCCCTATGTCTGTGTCTGACGGGGACCTCCGTCCCCTGTATATGCTCATAGGGTATCAAGTCTCTCCTTGGTGACCTATTATCCTTCCTCTGAGTGCCACCAGGCATCTCCATCCAAGGGACATGTTCAAATATGGGGCACCAGAGTTTGTGTGAAAGTTAGGTCTCCCTCTCCACTCAACAGTGGAGAATGTCCTGTCCATCAGCTAGTCTGGGTAGGGGTTCGAGGTTTACTGCCTATTTTTTCCTTGGCAGTTGCCATAGTTTGCGGAGGACCCCAGGGCCCAGACTCACCTGTAGTTTTCCAGGACCCGTTGGATCCTTCTATTTCCTCATTCTCCCAGGCTTCTCACACCTAAAGTCCCAATAGGATGTCCTCCCCTCTTACTCACTTTCCTGATAGGTACAGTTTTTCATGGGGACGTACACCTTGGACTAGTGTCTTGATATAAGTGAGTATATACCATTTAGCTCTTTTTGCTTCTGTGTGAACTCACTCATTATACAGCAGTAAGGTGAAAAGGCCCAAACAGAAACCTACTTTTTTTTTCAAACAAGTCCTTTACTTGCTTGGTTAGAATTACTGCTAGATATTTCATATTGGTTGTAGCTATGGTGAAGGGTGTAGTTTCCTAATTTCTTCCTCTGCATGATTGTCATTTGTATATAGGAAGGCTATTGACTTTTTAAAAATTAATTTATTCATATTACATCTCAATGGCTATCCCATCCCTTGTATCCTCCTATTTCTCCCTCCCTCCCATTTTTCCCTTACTACCCTCCCCTATGACTATGACTGAGGGGGACTTCTTCCCCCTGTATATACTCATAGGGCATGAAGTCTCTTGTTGGTAGCCTGCTATCCTTACTCTGAGTGCCACCAGGTCTCCCCATCCAGGGGATGTTGTCAAATATGGAGCACCAGAGTTCCTGTGAAAATCAGACCCCACTCTCCACTCAACTGTGGAGAATATCCTGTTCATTGGCTAGATTTGGGTAGAGGTTTGAAGTTTTTTGTTTTTTGTTTTTTGTTTGTTTGTTTGTTTGGTTGGTTGGTTGGTTGGTTGGTTTTTTGTTTGTTTGTTTTTTGTTGTTGTTGAGGGGGTTCTTTGCCATTGACTTTTTTGAGTTACTTTTTTTTATCCAGCCATTTTGCTGAATGTGTTTATCAGCTGTACAAGTTTTCTGGTGGAATTTTGGGGGTTGCTTATGTACATTATCATATCATCTGCAAATAGGGATAATTTGACTTCCTCCTTTCCCATTTGGTTCCCCTTTTGTTGTCTTTTTGCTTTGGCTAGAACTTCAAAATCTATATTGAAAAGATATGGAGAAAGTGGGCAGCCTTGCCTGGTCCCTGATTTTAGAGGAATTTTCTTGAGTATTTCCCCATTTAATTTGATTTTGGCTATTGGCTTGCTGTATATAGCTTTTATTATGACTAGGTATGTGCCTTGTATTCCAGATCTCTCCAAAACTTTAAACATGAATGGGTATTGGATTTTGTCAAATGCTTTTTCTGCATCTAAGGAGATGATCATGGGTTTTTTTCTTTCCGTTTGTTTATATGATGGATTACATTGATGGATTTCTTTATATTAAACCATCCCTACCCCCTGGAATGAAGCCTACCTGGTCATGGTGAATGATATCTTTGATATGTTCTTGTATTTTGTTTGCCAGTATTTTATTGAGTATTTTTGCATCAATGTTCATAAAAGAAATTGGTCTGAAATTCTCTTTTTTGTTGGGTCTAGGTATCAATGTCATTGTAGCCTAACAGAATGAATTTGAAAATATTCCATCCATTTCTATCTTTTGGAGTAGCTTGAAGAGTATTAGCTCTTCTTTGAAGGTCTGGTAGAATTCTGCGCTGAAACCATCTGGCCCTGGGATTTTTTTCTTGATTGGGAGGCTATTAATGACTGCTTTTATCTCTGTAGGAGAAATAGGATTATTTAATTTTTTAATCTGATCTTGATTCAATTTTGGCAAGTGGAATCAATCAAGAAAATTGTCCATTTCCCTTAGGTTTTCAAGTTTTGTGGCATATATGCCTTTGAAGTAGGATCTTATGATTCTTTGTATTTCTTCAGTGTCTATTGTTGTTTCCCTTTTCATTTCTGCTTTTGTTAATTTAGATAGTGTCTCTCTGCCTTTTAATTAGTTTGGATAATGGTTTGTCTATCTTGTGATGTTCTCAAAGAACCAGCTCCTGGTTTTCTTGATTCTTTGAATGGTTCTTTTTGTTTCTAATTTATTGATTTCAGCCCTGATTTTGATTATTTACAGATATCTACTCCTCTTGGGTGTTTCTACTTCTTTTTTTTTCTAGAGCTTTCAGATGTGTCATTAAATTGCTTATATGAGATGTTTCCAATTTCTTTATAAAGGCATTTGTGTTATGAAGTTTCCTCTTAGCACTGCTTTCAATGTGTCCCACATGTTTGGGTATGTTGTCCTTTCATTTTCATTGAATTCTTACTTTCTTCCCTGCCCTAGGTGTCATTAAGTAGAGAGTGGTTTAGTTTCCATGTATTTGTAGGCTTTTTGATATTTCTGTTGAACTCTAGGTTTAGACCATGGTGATGTGATAGGGTACAATGGATTATTTCAATCTCCTTGAATCTGTTGAGGTTGACCTTGTGACCTACTATATGACAAATTTTGGAGAAGGTTCCATGGGGTGCTGAGAAGAAGGTATAATCCTTTGTGTTGGGTGAAAAGTTTTGTAGATATCTGTTAGATCCATTTATTTCATGACATTGGTTAGTGTCCTTATTTCTCGCTTTAGTTTCTGTTTCACTGACATATCCTTTGGTGAAAGTTGGGCATTGAAGTCTCCCACTATTAATGTATGGGGATCTATGTGGGTTTTAAACTTTGTTAGTAGTTCTTTTACAAATGTGGGTGTCTTTGTATTGGGAGCATAGATGCTCAGAATTGTGATGTCATCTTGGTGACTTTACCTTGATGAATATGAAGTGACCATCCTCATCTCTTTTGATTAATTTTGGATAGAAGCTTATTTTATTAGATATTAAAGTGGCTATATCAGCTTGCTTCTTATGTCTGTTTACTTGGAATACCTTTTTCAGACCCCACCAGGCCAAGGGGACTGTTTTTTGAATGCAGAAGAATGTTGGGTCTTGTTTATGCATCCATTTAGTTAGTCTGTGCCTTTTTATTGGGGAATTGAGATTTGATAATGAGGGATATTAATGACCAGTGACTATTAAGTCCCTTGATTTTGATGTTGGTTGCAATATAGTGTTTGTGTGGTTATGTTTTTCTAATGGTGTAGTTATCTATTTCCCATGGAATTTTGGCTGTAGCCACTTTGATTTGGAGGTTTCCTTCTAGTACATTCTGTAAAGCAGAATTTGAGGATAGGTCCTGTTTGATTTTTTTTTTTTGTCATGGAATATCTTGTGTTCTCCATCAATAGTTACTGAAAGTTTTGCTGGATACAGTAGTCTTGCCTAGCATTTGTGGACTCTTAGGGCTTGCAGGACCTCTGTGCAGGGCCTTCTGGATTTTATGGACTCTGCTGAGAAGTTGGGTGTAATTCTGATAGATTGGCCATTATATATTTTTGGTCTTTTTCTCCTGGTGCTTTTAATATTTTTTCTTTATTCTGTATATTTTGTGTTTTGATTATTATTTGGCAGGAAGATTTTTTTTGTCTATTCTATTTGGTGTTCTGTAGGCCTCTTGTATGTTTATATGCATCTCTTACTTTAAATTGGGGAAATTTTCTACTATGATTTTGTTGAAGATATTTTCTGGGGTTTGGAGTCTGGTGTCTTCTCTTTTCTCAATGTCTATTCTTCTCAGGTTTCTTCTTTTCGTGGTCTCCTTGATTTCTTGGACATTTTGTGTCAGGAATTTTTCAGATTTAGCATTTTCTTTGATGGCTGCTTCAAATTCTATGATTGTATCTTCTAGTCTCCAGGTTTGTTCCTATATTTCTTGGATTTTGATAAAGAAACTCGCCTCTGTGTTACTTGTTTTCTTCTCTAAGCTCTCTTGATCCTGTTTTATTTCTATCTGTGCCTTTATCCTTGTTTCCATTTTCATTTTCAGATCTTGAACTGTTTTATTGATTTCCTTCATTTGGTTGTTTGTATTTTCCTGAGTTTCTCCCAGTGCCCCTCTATAGGCCTCTTTTATGTCTTCAACCTATTTGGTTGCATCTTCTTGCATCTGTTTACAGATTTTATTTCTTTCTTCCATCATCATGTTTATTACTAAGGATTTGAGGTCATTTTCTTGTATTTCTATTGTGTTTGAGTTCTCAGGGTTGTTTTCTTTGGGATAGCTGGGATCTGGAGATGCTGAATTGTTTTGGCTATTGTTATTTGCATTCTTATTTTGTCCTTTAGTCATCTTAGTACTTCTAATGTTGGGTGGTAGCTTCTTCACTGGTCATTGAGATTGGATAGTTGGTGAGTGATTATAGGTCACTTGCCCTTGTCTGTGGGGATCAGAGAGTTCTTTCCTGGAACAGGCAGATGACCTGGTTTCTGCTCCAGGAGACTTTGCTCTACAATTTAAGCTCTGGACTGGGTCAGCAGACATAGGCTTTTGCCTGATCCCATTCGTGCTACTGAGGCAAATCAGAGCAGCTGTGTTGAGGCCACTTCTTAATTTTATGTCCTGACCACTCAGGGCATTCCAGCCTCTCCCAAATGTGTGGAAGGTCATATAAACCAGCCTGGGCCAGCTTCTTATGACCAATTGTACAGGCCCATACTGCTGTGGCCTACAGTCAGGTTCCTGCCTGAACCAGTCTAGGTAGCACATATTTGGCAGTTCAGTTCCTCTAAGTTGTGGCCTCTGTTCAGACTTCTGCCCTGCCCCCTCAGTGATGTCCAGCCTCTCCCAAGAGCGAGGGAGACTCCACAAGGCCATGGGGACTGACCAAGCTGGATTTTACTTGCTGAACTGTGAAAGCACAAATCGCTGTCTGGGGTAGATAGGTTACTGCTGGGGCCTATTCAGACTGTGTGACTGTGGTGGTTCAGCCTCTCTGGGTTGGGGATACTGTTCAGTTTTCTGTCCCAAGCACTTAGGTGTTTCCATACCCATGTACAGACCTTCAGGGCTGTCAAGCCTCTTCCAAGAGCCTGGGAGACCCTGCTAGGCCGTGGGGACTGGCCGGGCCAGGCTCCATGCACCCAACTTTGCAGGCTCAGTCCAGTGGGGTTGGCAGCTTGGCTGTGGTCTGGTCCTGTTCAGACCATGTGTGCTGTGACTGGGCAATGTGTTCACAGCTGCCTGGGCTTCCCCTAGGCCCCTGGGGCCCTCCAAAGACTGGCATGGGGGGTAGGGGGATCTAAGGAAAGATTCACATGTTTCCCTGAGACTTCTCCAGGCCAGGAGCTCTGGTATTCCACCATCCCACACACCAAGTTCAGGCTCTAGAGGGCAGCTGCCATCCACAGGGGGAGGTTCTGCTCCTCCATGGACTGTTGGTAGACCCAGGGCCAGACCTGCCTGTGGTCTGCCCTGTGCGGGACCCCACTCACCTAGTGTTCTCTAGTTCTTGCAGTCCGTGGCTCCCAGTCCCAGTCCCTAGTCTCCGTGCAATAGATCAGATATAGTGCGTGATAGGTACTACCATCTTGGAATGAGCCATAAGCAGTATTCTTTAAGGAAACATTTCTTTAGAAATTACATACATGGTTTCTGATCTTCCATAGTATTTGAGAAAGGCAAACTGTCTGACCTATTAAAGAAATATTCTAAATAATAAAGGTAGATAAAGCTATATTAAAAAACGTAACTATGTATTATAATGGGTGGTATTCAACATGGAGTAGAAAAAATGCAGTAGTGGGAATAAAAGATATGGATTTTGGACAGAGTATAGTTTAAACACAGGTCCAGGAAAAATTTCACTGAAGTTTACTCAAAGATCTAAAGGAGGTAAGATCATGAGTCATCTAAGTTTCCCTGCAGGAAAAACAGCACCTGTAAGCCTTGATGTATATGTCAAATATATTGGAGATAAAGCAAGAATATTATTAAAGTGAGAGAGTGTTGATTATGAAATACTAAAAAACGAAAATGTCAGAGGCTTGATGGGGGCCAGGCTATGAACAGTCATGTAGGTCATTCCAAGTTTTGTATTTATTCTGAAACAAAAGTTGCCTGAGTATGTTCATCATTGAAAATTTGTGATCTAACATGAGTCTATGTAGTGATGTCACTGCTGATAATAAGAGCATGTGGGATAGGACTACAGAAGAAAATAATAGGAATTTGGAGACTATTATAGTAATGAAATAAACAATATAATAATCACTTGGAAAAATGTAGGAGAGGTGGAGCTAATGAAAATGAGTGAAATTCTATAAATGTTTAAAAAAGAAAGTGATGATATCTTGCACAAAACTCAACTCTAAGTGAATCCATCACCAAAAGAAAAATATATATCCTGAAACTTCTAGAAGATAAAGTAAAAGGTATAATTCAATATATAGGCAAATGTAATTAATTTCGTAATAAAAGTCTTGTAACTTAGAGAATAACTGCAACAAAAGATTCAGTACAGAAAAGAATATGGTCAATTGGCTGAAGCTGAAACACACATAATACAAGGCAATCTGTGTATATATATTGGAAAAAATGCAAAGACAAAACAAAACAAAAAACAAACAAAAATGAACATCAAGAAAACAAACAACCCAATTAAAATGAACTTTGTAATTTAACAAAAAATTCTTAAAAGAAGAAATAAGAAATACTTACTAAATATTTTTAAAAGACTTGAACATCATTAGCTATCAGGGAAATGTAAATTAAAACCACATTGAAATTCCATCTTACTCCAGTCAAAATGCTCATTATCAAGAATACAAGGCAACAAATGCTAGAGTGTATGTATGGAAAGGTATACCACTATTCACTGTCAGTGGGAGGGCAAACTACTGAAACCTCTCTGAAAATCAGTCGAGAAACTAAAAAAATAGAAATACATCTCTAGCTGATTATGGCAAAAATATACCATTCCTAGGTATATTCCCAAAGTACTATGGAAATATTTGAACATTCAAATTCATTGTTGCCCTCTTCACAGTAATTAGGAAATGGGATCAACCTAAATGTATATCAACTGACTAATGGATAATGCTACCTATACATAATACAATGTTACTCTTGAAATTTTTAGACAAATAGAACTGGAAAAAATCTATACCAATTGAGGTCATCCATGCCCCAAGATATAAATGTCAAACATTCTATGTTATATGAGGGTCCTAGCTTCAAATCTTTTGTGTTTTGTCTTTAGTATGGACTACATGTGAAAGCTAGCAGAGAGGGATCAAACATTACAACCAGGACAAATTATAAAGGAAAGCATTTAATTGGGCTTACAGTTCCTTCTAGAGGGTTAGAGTTCATGATGGCACAAGGAAGGCACGGTGGCAGGAACAGCTGAGAGCTCAGATCTTCATCCATAAACAGGATGCAAAGACCACACTGGGAATGCCATGAATCTTTTAAAAACCTCAAAGCTTATCCCTAGTGATCTACTTATTCCATCAAGACCACACCTACTAATTTTCAACAAGTTGCTATCAACTAGAGATCAATTATTAAAATGCTTAAGACTTAAGGAGGAAATCTCATTCAAATTACCTCAGGATATAAACAACTACTCCCTGGATTTCAGGACTGTTTCACAGAATGGAACACATCCCTGGTAGTATAAACATTGTCAAAACCTGTGTATATGGAAACTATAGGAATTAGAGGATAACCTATTGATTATTTTTTAGTGGAAATGTAGTCAAACTGCCTTCTAAATATATGTTCACATCCAAACATTGGAGCAGCTCCCAATTTTGCTAAAGAAACTTTGTATTGGGTAGTGTTAATGAAAAGACACATTACTGTGCAAAGTACTGAGAATAAACATACTGTCTGTGCTCAGTAGTGGGTGGTATATCTATATCACCCCATTAAAGCTCAGGGAACATTACGGAAGAGAGGCCACAAAGAATGTAAGAACCCAAAAAGGCAGAAAAGTTTTGTGAAGTGCTCCATACATAATATGGATAGTACACATATGAATTCACAGTAGTTGCCACATACACAAGATTTCCGTAATGTGAAACTAGTTAAAAATCCCAGTGTGAAAGTGAAAGAGAAGTTCCCAAGGCTCCACACTAGCTGAATAGCTATTAGTAACTGATGGCTGATAGAAGAACAAGAGTCATTTTTCTTTAGCAGTATAGACAGTGGTATCAATCTCAGTGCATAACTCCATGCCCATACTTAGTGTACATGGGAAACATTAATTAAACACAATGGGTTAACACACACACACACACACACACACACATGATTGAAAAGTAATGAAGTAGGAGGGAGATTAGAGAGATGTGGAATCCTTGTTAGAGCTACATATGATAAATGAGTGATGGATATGATCAAGATACATTGTATATATGTATAAAAATTTCAAAAGAATGAAAAAATTTTATATACACATATAATTTTAGATAAATAAAAAATAATAAGAAAAAAAGAGAAAGTCTATGACATTGGTTCTTAACCTATAGGTCTGGACCCCTGGGAGGAATTGGTCAAGTGACCATTTCATATGGGCCAACTATGACCACTGGAAAGTACAGATATTTGGATTATGATTCTTAACAGTATCAAAAATTACAGTTATGAAATAGCAAATAAAAATAATTATATGGTTGGTGGTCACTGCAATATAAGAAACTGCAATAAAGAGTCAAATTATTAGGAAAGTTGAGAAGCACTAATCTAGGAGTTGCATCAGCCAATAAAAGTGCTTTTCAGGCATTGCTGATGACCTAACTTCTACCCCTGAATCAATCTCTAAAAGTTGTCCTCTGACTTTCATATATTTCCCCATGTACCCATAAATAATAATAATGATAATGATAATAATAATAATAATAATAATAATAATAATAATAATAATAATAATAATGCATTTTCAAATGGAGCCAAAAGAATGCCGTAATGTGTTTAATTTGAAATTGGAAATATCATATTCACTATCAAATATTAAAAACCAATCAGAAGAGTGATATGTTAGAATTATAGCTATAATGTTACAATATCAGAATAAGAATGACACTTAACACATACCTTCTTGCTTTTTATCAGTAACTATTTTGATGTTACAAACTCACTTAGTTTTCTTTGAGAAAGAAGAAATTAAACATAAAAATATAATAATCTCCTAAAAGTTCACATAGAGTGAAGAACTGAGAGTTAAATCCAAATAGTTTGATTGCAGAAATCCATGCTATATCATTTGTTCACATTTCAACACTAATACAGCTACACATAAAGACAGAAATTCCCAATAGCCCATTATTTTATAAAAGTATTTTCAATTGAGAGTTCAACTTTTCATTGCCCTTGCCATGAATTTCATTGGCCCCTTACTAATGTATTTTTCAAAGTACAAGATGAAGTGTTATCAGTACAACCAGCCAGAGTAAGCCTAATGGCATGTTGAATAAATAATGTCCTTCGGAAGCATCAGAATTGTTCCAGTGTGTATTTAGAGAAAGCAATGAAATGTAACTAACCATTATGGAAGAAACATTACTATTTCATGTAACAGTTTTCCTTCACATCCTATAGGAAATCAGTGAAGAGCAGACGGAAGCTACTATCTCCATTCTACAACTAAGAAGCTATATATTCTAGAGTTAACTGGCTAGTATACAAATTAAGAAACACACACACAAATATAAATTTTGTACATATGCAATATTATAAGTAATATACTACATATACTTGACACATGGTTCAAAGAAGTTCTAAATGTGTGCCAGAGGAATTATATAATCAAGGATGAAATAATAGTGAGAATGTGATTAGGCATCATGTGTAATATTCTTCCTGAGAAGTTCAGTATGAGTCAACACTAATCAAGGGATAGCAAAGAAAGCTAATGCGGTCTAATCTTCACTTGCATATGTATGGTAATTAAGAGAAAAATAGAGATGATTCATTTTTCCCTGGTCAGAATTCAGTTGGCATATTGTTTTAACTTCTAGACTCTAAGAAGCTGTGCACCAGCAGGGGAAATGTTCAAGAGAGGGATCAGGAAAAGTATTCTTGAGATCTTACAAGAGAATCAGAAGAATGACAATTACCAGTTATCAAGTACTAATATGCTACATGTATTAACTCACTAAATAATCATAAGAAAAAAAGGAGTACTTTCTGAATCTCAGGGATTACCAGTGACATGTTCAAGTTCAAATAGTTATTAAAAGTGAATCTGTTATTTAAATATTCATCTAAATGATTCAACTAGACCACATTTGACTTTAAAGAGAAAAAAAAAGGTTGTTTACCCATGTGCCCTAACATAGATTATTTTGTTGAACCCTGCAGTAATCCATTAAAGTATCATTGCCTCTATCTTTATTTGACAGGTGACAGAACATTAGCTTGGAGTGATTTAGAGCTTTATGAAGGACACATAGCGAGTGGTGTTTGACAAATACTAGGAACACTAGAAATGTTTATTCTACAGTATCTTTTTTATTAATTAAAGATTTTATTTTTTACATATATATTTATATTATTACACATATATACAATAGACTATCTATAGAAGAACCATGAAAACAATCAGGAATTATATAAATGCTACATTCTTATTGTTTTAGCAGTTTGTCTTTGAGAGCCTTGAAAAAGACATCTTTCTTATCTTGGTGCGTCTAAAATTCTGAATGTAAATCAATCTCCATCACATCTTGTCATTATCAACTTAAAACATCTATCTAGACCTAAAAACATCTTAACCCCTAAACAACTAAGCTTCATTGTAAAACTGGGCTACCTGGTCTTCAACCCCATCAGAGACTTGAGAGGGAATAAACTTGATTACCTGAGTATGCCAGGAGTGCAGGTTAGTAGCTTTCCAAATGAGCAGATGACAGAGACAGTTTTCTACCTGAATTGTCACCCAACACTCTCTATTATATAAGAACATCTTCTTCAGCCTTCTGGCTCAATATATCTGAAAGACATAATTGTGAGGCAGGAACTATTGAGGACATTTTTTTCTTGGCAGAGTTTGGCTATCAACTCTGCCTGCATTCCAATTTGTCCTTTTTTAGGTAGAATTCTGTCTGTGGTAGAAATGAGGACGGTTTTCCCAGTGGCTTGTTTTACAGTATCTTGGAATCTTTAAACTTCAAAATTGTAATATCAATACAAAATTGTTTACATTTTACTCATTTTGATGATGACACTCATTATTTTGGAAATTCTGAATGTTTAAAAGTATACAATAAACTGAACATGTAGGTATAAAAGACAGTAAAGATACTAGAGAACATGTGTTATCATTCTGCTTTTTCTCAATTTACCTTCTGTCATTCTGTACTCATATTATTGTTCAAAATTCAGATCACATCCCAATCTGTAGACAGCCATTTCATTCTGTTGACAGTGCCCTTAGCCTTACAGAAGCTTTTGAGTTTCAAGAGATCCCACTTAATAATTGTTGATCTTAGAGTCTGAATTTTTGTTGTTCTGTTCAGGAGGTTGTCTCCTCCGCCAATGAGTTCAAGGCTCTTCCCCCATTTTCTCTTCTAATAGATTTATCATATGCAGTGGAAGTCTTTGATCCATTTGGAATTGAGTTTTGTTCAGGGTGATAAATATAGATCTATTTGCATTTTTCTACATGAGATATCCAGTTAGACCAGCATCATTTGTTGAGTATTCTTTCTTTTTTTCCCATTGTATAGTTTTGGCTCCTTTTACAAAAATCAAGTGTCTATTGGTGTGTGATTCCATTGATCATCCAACATTTTTCTATGCCAGTGTCATGCAGTTTTTATTACTATTGCTCTGTGGTATAGCTTGAAGTCAGTGATAGAGGTAGAAGTCCTTTTATTGTATCGGATTGTTTAAGCTATTCTGGTTCTTTTGTTTTTCCCTATGAAGTTTGGAGTTGTTCTTTCAAGGTTTATATGGAATCCTTTTGGTATTTTGATGATGATTTCACCAATTCTACGTCTGACAAATGGGTAATGTACAAAATATTAATTCAAAACATTAAATACCAATAAACAAAATAACCCAATTAAAAATGGAGCACAGAGCTAAATAGAGAATTCTTAGCAGAGGAATCTCAAATGATCCAGAAGCACTTACAGAAATGTTCAAAGTCCTTAGTCATCATGGAAATGCAAATCAAAACAACTCTGAGATTCCATCTTACACCAATCAGGATAGCTAAGATGAAAAACTCAAGTGGCACCACATGCTGGCAAGGAGAATACTCCTTGATTGCCGGTGGGACTGCAAACTTGTACAACCACTTCAGAAATCAATCTGTCATTTTCTCAGAAAGTTGGGAATATCTATACCTGAAAAACAGCTATAGTACTCCTGGGTATATACCTGAAAGATGCTCCACCATACAACAAAGACACTTGC
Source organism: Acomys minous (assembly GCF_964271855.1). NCBI lineage: Eukaryota > Metazoa > Chordata > Mammalia > Rodentia > Muridae > Acomys > Acomys minous. Next base: position 27,005,374 of record NC_140488.1, on the reverse strand, counting down.
TCAACTATGTTCATAACAGCTTTATTAGTAATAGCCAGAATCTGGTAACAACTTAGGTGTTCCTCAACCAAATAATTGATAAATTAACTGTGGTACATTTATACAATAGAATACTACTCTGCTATTAAAAACAAGGAAATCTTGAAATTTGCAGGCAAATGGATGGATCTAGAACAGATCATACTAAGTGAGGTAAACGAGACCCAAAAAGACACATATGGTATGTACTCACTTATAAGTGGAGTTTAGCTGTATAGTACAGAATAAACATACTACAATGAACAGACCCATAGAAGATAAGAAGGAGGGTCCAAGGGAGGATGCTTAAATCTCACTCAGAAGGGGAAATAGAATAATCAGAGGTAATGGATGAAGATAGGGACCAAAATAGAAGCAGAAACACAGAGAGTTATATAGATGGAGATCAGACCTGGGGAGAGCAGGGGCAGAAGAACAGAAGGCCTGTAGAGAAAAGAGAAAGTGTGGGTGGAGCATCTCTATGACAAATCGTGGTAATCTCCTGGGAGGATGCGAGGGGAACTCTAGCAAGACTCCTAGTAACAAGGGTCATAGAGACTAATGATGATTCCCTGTAACTAGATAAGACTCCTTGTAAAGTGAGAGAAACACCAACTCACCAACAAAAACTTCAACCAAAAATTTATCCTGCCTACAAGATATCCATGGATAAAGACAGAGTAGAAATTGAAGGAAAGTCCAATCAATGTCTGGCCCGATCCATAGGAGAGAACCAACTCCTGACACTATTAATGATATTCTCATATCCTTCTAGACAGGAACCTAGCAGATTGTCTTCTGAGAGGCTCTACCCAGCAACACTTTGAAATTGATGCTGAGACTCACAAACACTGGGCAGTGCATAAGGAGTCCTATGGAAAATTGGGGGGAAGGAGAAAATGGCCTGGAGGAGACAGGAGAGCCACAAGAAGGCCAACAGAGTCCTGCTGAGCCTAAAGCACCATCCAAGACCAAGTATAGACTGAACCTAGGCCAGATGTACCTGATGGGCAGCTCAGGTTTCATATGGGCCCTCTTTTAAGGGGAGAGGAGCATAGGCTGTCCCTGACCTGTACTCTGTTGCCAGCTCTTTTTTACTGCTTCCCCTTGGAGGGGCTGTATTGCCAGGCCACCGGGCAAGAGGATGAGCAGATGTGGATGGGAAGGGGGGCTTCCCTTTTCTAAGGAATAGGGGATAGTTAGAGAGTGTGGGACTAGGAGGTAAGGAGGGATGGGACTGTGACCAAGATGTAAAGTGAACAAATAAATAAATAAAAATATAAAAAATTCAAACCACTTGAAAAGTTGCTTTCTTTTACCTCAGGTTTCTTCAGTGATAATTTTATTCTTCTTTCAATAATCTCCCCTACACACACACACACACACACACCTTCTAAAATTCTTTACTCTTCTCATATTATATTATGTTGCTATAGTTAATAATCAGTTGTTCTTAATTGCTCAGGTTTTCACTGATAAATTAATCAGTACTCATTTCATACCAAAAAAATCTAAGAATTATGGATTTATTGATGGTCATGAATGATACAGCAATGTTATTATGAGAGCTATTGTAAATTTACTTTTATGGTTTTGGCCTACCTTCTCTACTCCTTACCTAGTCAATTGCTTTTAATGCATTGATGTAGAACACTTTAGGCTTTTTCATAGCACCATTTGAAATGTATTGAACCACATAAATCTTCCATCTTATGCAGAAATCCCATGTGTTATATCCCAGAAAGTTTGCCACCCACATTTAAATAGTATATACACAGTGTGAGTATATTTATTCTCTCATAACAGCCTACCCTACCCTAATATCTTGTTTAACCAGACATACTGATGAAATTCATGTGGAATTCAGCTATGCCTAGAGACAATATCTACCAATAGATGTCCTTCTGCTCCCCTTTTCAAGATCTTCCTTGAACATTAGGCATAGGGAATGTAAATGTCTCTCTTGGGGTTGGGCACTCAATAGTCACTTAGTCTCTGTACTTTAACCAGTTGTAAATCTCTGTAGTAGTTCCTAACTGCCACAAAAGAAGCTTCCATGGCTTCTTAATTCTTGAATAAAAACAGATGGGAGTTTACTTATTTAAGAATTTAAGAATACTAAATGGATTTAAAAGTATCTTTCCCTAGTAAGTCCAGCTATATGTTCAATCTGGAAATGGTAAAAGATATTCAGGCACATTGCAGGGCTAAAATTCGAAACACCCACTATTTATTTGATTTTAACTTCCACTTTTAGTGACGTGTTACATCAACATTAACCTCTCAGGTGGCGACTCAATCAGGAAGTACAAGAGAAAATGTTTCACTCAAATGACCCCGCCCACTTTTCTTAGGTGGCAAGTGTCAGGCACACAGCTTCAGTCTTTATAGGTTTGGTGTTTGTTACCTTTCCTAGTGGCACTTAAAGTATTTGGAGAATGTAAGGGATTATATAAAGTCAAGATCCAAATTCATTATTAAGTATTAAAGCCCATATCAGAGGCAACTTTATTGTGAGCTGCTAGCCTCTTAGGAAGACATACTTCTTTGCACATTCAATCACTCCTCCTCCTAATCCCCTTTCCAAATTCACTTCCTTCCTAATTAAATTAATCACAAATGCATCACTTCTGACTAGGACCTACCACTTATGCAGTGCAAAAAAATGGTCATTGGTGAAAGGAAAGACTCAGCAAGCAATTTAATGACTTGCTTAAAGCGAAATCTTTGTTTGAGAAGTAATTGTGTGTGTGTGTGTGTGTGTGTGTGTGTGTGTGTGTGTGTGTGTGTGTGTTTTCCTTTCTAGCTATTGCTTTTCTGCTTTTAAATCTTAATGTCTCATCTGGATGAACACCTTATCACAAGCCAACAGGGGAAGGTGGTGTTTGTATTTGTATTTGCATTTATATGGCATTTTCATACAGTGTATCTCACACTGCTGACAGAGCAATGAATCACAGTCCTGTAGCACCCTCTCTACATGCATCATGGGAGCAGCCATCTTCCACATGCTCTACAGCAGCAAACTAATTAATCTTTGTAAATTTTAATTCAAAAGAATGATGCTGTGGCCAGGGAAGCATGAAAATAGTGAGTGTGCCTGCCTGGAAGTTTTTCCCAAATAGCAGGAAGTCAGAAGTATTAGGAGAACATCACAGAGGTAACCATGGACCTCCCACCCCCAAACTGTCCCTTGCTAACACAAATACTGGTATAATTCTAGAATGAATGAGTCATTACAGCTTTGATAAGCTAATAATAGAGAAAAGGCAAGCACATAGATCTTGCCCAAAATTATTACACCATAACCTCCCAGAACTGAGTTGATCTTCTCATATGCTTCTCTTTAAAAGTAGTTTACATTTATTAGAAACCTTTCCTTTTCTAAGTGAATGATGTAGACTCTGTATTATTAACAAGAAGCTACTAGTAATGAAAGACATTTAAATTCTGGTCTGTGGAAAACTGTGACCATTTCACTATTTTAGGTCATCATGAATAACACAGCACAGTGCCCCCAAAAGAACTGAGTATAAGATTGACTTCCTTTACATCACAGGGCACCATTCTTTCTCAAAGAATCCCATGTGACCCATTACAGATTAATACTAAGCTAGATGGTGCAAGCATCATCTTTACTAAATCACATATTGTTTGTATGCAATTGACAAGTGAAATATGTATTCATTTCAAAGTGTACAAAATAATATTTTGGTATATGTTTTGATGCAACATTTACTATGATCATATAAAAGGCTAAATGGTCAGTGATCTAACAGATACACTCGAGTATTATAGGGGAGGTGGCCTGGGGATTGTTTTGAATTGCCAACAAGCTTCAACTTTGCAGTAATTAAGGAGCTACTGATCGCAATCTTTATGGAAGGTCCCACAGGTTTTTACTTCCCTAGAAAGGGCATAATGTTGCAGTGTTTAATGAAATGAATAATGAGTTTCTCATGGTCTAAACTTCAAGGGCACACTAAACCCTTCCCCACCCTTTCTACTACTATTGCCTTGTTGCAGATAACCTGTCTACAGGCTCTTTTACGAATGCAGGAGTAAAACAAGGCCCTGATATGAGTCCTACAGTGTAGGCTATGAACCAACTCTGGGTGGGTACATTTTTAAACTCTCAGGCACAGTGCAAAGATTATAAAATGATTTTTGGAGCTCGTGGCTGTCATTTAAATTAGAGTTCATGATAGGAAAACAAACAGTTGTGTGAGATAATAGGGGCTTGTGTGATATTCTGAATTCCTCATTCTTTACTTTTAGCCAATTAAAATTAATTCCTTCAACCTCACAGCCTGGAAATCCCAAGTTCCCAGACATGTCAAGTTGTGGTTCAATTTTGAGACAGAGGCAATTCCTCAAGAAACCCCAGCCTGACACAATCAAATAAGCCTTGTCAAAGTCCACCTAATCAAAAGCCCCACACTTAATCACATCAGCTTCTTTAGCTCAAACTAGACAGGGTCCCATCAGGGGCTAGAAGCTCTCAGTCAATGCTGCCTGCTATTCAAATGATCCGAGCCACAGCAGTTCAGGCCTGCATCCAGGTTATGGAAAATAAGCTGCAGCTAATTAGAGGTAGTGTGGAGTCTCACATGAGAGTTCCAGTCTCTTCTCCTGGCCTAGTACAGATTATAATGCATCTCCAATCATTTCACTGCATCAGGGACCCGGACTAGAGAATTAATGAGGCTGAGAAATCTGGAAAGCCACTGAGGAAAGGCAAAAGTAAAATGTGTGGCATAGGGAAAACTAGGAGTGACAGAGAGAACTTAAAGGAACGCTGTCTACATGGCCACACCAGTGCTTCTTCAGGTCCAGCATCTGCCCCTCTCCAGAACACTAGAGGAGGTAGTGAGCTTAGGCCTCAATCCACACAGCACTGTTACACAGGGCCCTATTAGAATTCCAGCATAAACTGACAACTCAAGAGCCTTTTACTACAGCTTTTGTTTTAGTTTATTATTTTTTTGGACAATTTTATAATATTTTGCATTTTGATTACTGTCACTCACACCTTATGCTATTTCTCTTCCACCACTATATTACCATACACACACACACACACACACACACCTTTCTTACATGCATATATTTGTTTTATGACCTACCAAGCTTAACAAGGGCCATCTGTGTGACCATGGGTTCACTACTAGTATTTGGAGCATGGTGAGCTCACCAGTGGGAAAACAAGTGCAAACAGTGATTTCCTCGTCCCAAGAATCCACCAGTAGCTCAGAATTCAGCAGAAAGGGATAATATCACATGGGCCTCTCACCGACCTATGACTGACTGTTGACAGGCACAGCCTTGTGCATGTCCGCTGCTGGCAGTCACTACTGCTGTGAGATCATAATTGCATTGGTTGTGTAAAGTCCATATGATGGCATTTCATGGCTTTTTTCCCATGCACTTACATTCTTCACCTATATCGTTCCTTGAACATTAGAGGGGGGGTGATATGAAGTCTTATTGAGGACCAAGTACTGGCCAGTCTCTTAATATTTTTGCAGCCACAATTCTCTGGATTTTATATCTTTTGTAACAAAGAGAAAGGTTTTTTTATTAATATAGTGGTTAGAGTTTGTATAAAGTATTTAGAAGTCACCTTGGCACCGCATCAGTTTAGCCAAATAAAATGTGTACATGCACTAGGGCCTAGAACCTCCTCAGTCACAGGATTTATAATACCAGGCATGAATTCCTTCTTTTGCATCATGCCTTAAGTCAAACCAGAGAGGACTTGGTTGCCCCCATGACAATGGTATCTCTATTATACCACTGAGTGTGTCTCTTTGGCATATTGTCATGTAGCTCATAATATTCTCAACTGGTATTGTCTTAAATAAGGTTTCAATTGCTGTGATAAAACACCATTACAAAATGAAATTTGGGGAAGAATGGGTATATTTCGTCCTTTGTGTTCCTAAGTTATAGTCCATTAACAGAAAGCAAAGCAGGAACCTGGCTGCAGGAACTCCAGCAGAAGCCATGGAGAAGTGCTGCTTACTGGCTTTCTCTCTATGATTTATTCACCCTGCTTTTTTGCAACACCTAAGACCACCAACCCAGTGTCTTCATCCATAGTGAGCTAAGCCCTCCCAAAATCAATCATCAAACAAGAAAATGCATTATAGGCTTTCCTACAGGCT